>NC_079891.1:4569296-5246909 GCF_024868665.1 Triplophysa rosa
CATCGTAATGATGAAAACGTGCTTGGGAGCGGATGGTAAAGTAAAGTGTGTGCGCAGGCCAGCGGGGAAGTGGAGAGGGGGACAATCACACAACCGCCCTTGCCCCGAAAAATGTTGAAGACCCCTGTTTTAAAACATTGTTAAAGTTGCATGAATTTTTAAACGTGCAACACTGCATGTGACTGTGTTTCATGTGCATGCATGTCAGTTCTGAAATCAAACCATAGATATTACCTGAGAAGATAAAGCAAGCCCACAGTCACTCAAGACTGCATTGGTGGATAAGAAATGTAAGTATCTAAAATGGATGTATAAAGTTTTCCCTCTTTAACCTAATTCTGTTAAAAAGAAGCTAACTTTTTACTGAAATACACATTAACAACAAAGAGCACAGTTTATTTGTCCGTCACATGCATGTGAAAGTTATGCTCGTTACTATAGCAACAGAATCACTGGACGTTTTCTTTGAGAATCATCACAAATCATTATAAAACCTCCGCAAAAAACATTCTCTCCTCCAGTGGGCCTAACACATCAAGCTCGCACAGGGCCTCGCCACCCCTTACGACCGCCCTGCCTAAACCTACCAACTTCCCAACGATATAAAACACACAAAAAGCAAATGGAAGTGCAGTCACAGGTATTGCAAACACTGAAAAAAACATTGTAAAAGCATTACAAATACTGTAGGTTGAGTTGCATTCTGAGTCTTCTAAAGCCATACGATGTCGATAATGACATGTGACAATCGAAGCAGACTTAACACTTTTTCCATGCCGGTGGCAATTTTTTTATCTGTGCACAGCCTATGGACTGTCCCCACGGGGATAGTCAACCAAAGTCTGTGTGTGTGTGTGTGTGTGTGTGTCCTTCAGATCAGTTACAGAGTATTGAGGGAATACAGAGTACCGAAGGCTTCGGTACCTTTTACCAGATGGCAGGAGGGTAAAGAGTGTGTGAGAGGGGTGTGTGGTGTCATCCGCAATACTGGTGGCTTTGTGGATGTAGCGTGAGGTCTAAATGTCCAGGATAGCGGAAAAAGAGACCCTGATGATCTTCTCAGCTGTCCTCACTTTCTGCTGAAGGGACTTGCGCTCTGATTTCCACCAGGGCTGGTGCCGGTGCTGGAGCCCAAATGGGAACGGGCCGCGCTTTTCCACTCAAAAATATCCTGGGCGGTGCCAAGATCCTGGTTCCGAACTGGCCCCAAAACCTTGCTGGTTTCGAACTAGGAAACCTACGTCGTTAGTAGGCGGAGCTTTCTCTGGTTACTGCAGTTTGAAAGGCGCCATTATGCAGCAAAGGCAATAGAGCAAGAAAGTTTTACAATGTTCGTAATATTATTGTAATTTTGTTACTAAATGTATTTTAAATCATTATTTAGGCGAGAATGTATGTGTTTAAAGTCCAAAACTGTGGTCGGTTAATAAAGATGGTGTCTGTTTAAAAATGAGCTTGGATGTTTTCAGAGATGTGAGCTCCACACAACCACCGAGTGCTCAGCGCTCATGTATCCCGCTGAACGCAGCCTCATCTCGGCAAGTCCTTCTGAAACTCACCGCTGGCTATGTTTGTATGTCTGATATTTGTAGCGGTTAAACATGATATATAATTCATTTTGGGCATATGTCTAACGGTCAGTTTCGGCCTTATAAATCTGTTATTTGTACCTGGTCAAATCGTTTTGACTGAGGGCAAGTTAAGTTTCAGAACTTTATATTTTTGATTGAACTTTGTATTGAAGCGCTTCCTTGTGCTTTTGACTAAATTATTTGCTTTTAAATTATGTATTGAACAAACATCTTATACGTTCTAATAAGGGATTGTGTTTTATATCATATTACATTTTATTAAAAAACAGTTAGAATAATCAGAGTAGGCATATGTTGCCTAAATCACGTATGACTATTTTAAGAAGGGAAATGACAGGAAGCACTGTTGTGTTTTATATCATTCTATTTCATATTACTCAGTTTAAATATAAATTTACATGGAAATAAATATGAACTGGGATTGACAGGGTTCTGCTCCCTGCCAGTGGAAACGCGAGCCAGTTCTGAATGGTGCCATCCTCGGCCGAGAACCAGCTCCAGTACCAGCACCAGCCCCGGTGGAAAAGCGGCATGAGAGGTTGCAGTTCCCAAACCATGCAGTGATACAGCTGCACAGGGTACTCTCGATAGTCCCTCTGTAGAACATGGTGAGGACGGGGGGAGATGTGCTTTCCTCAGTCTTCTTAGAAAGTACAGGCACTGATGGGGTATCTTGGTTATGAAACTGGTGTTGAGTAACCAGGTGAGGTTCTCCATCAGGTGAAAACCAAGAAATTTGGTGCTCTTGACGATCTCCACGGAGGAGCCGCTGATGTTCAGCGGAGAGTGGTCATTATGTGTTCTTCTGAAGTCAAAAACCATCTCTTTAGTTTTGGCCATATTCAGAGACAGGTTGTTGGCTTTGCGCCAGTCTGTTAGCCGCTGCACCTCCTCTCTGTATGCTGACTCGTCATTCTTACTGACGAGACTCGTATCAGATGCTGTATCTAGATGCTGTTCCAGTATGGAAATCTAGGATCCTGTCAATCAGGTGCTGAGGAATGATTGTGTTGAATGCTGAACTGATATCTATGAATATTCGACATTCGAATAGATGTGTCTTTATTGTCCAGGTGGGTGAGGGCCAGATGGAGGGTGGTGGTTGTGATGGCATCATCTGTTGAGCGGTTGGGGCGGTAAGCGAATTGCAGGGGGTCTAGTGAGGGGGGCAGCAGGGTCTTGATGTGCCACATGATGAGCCTCTCGAAGCACTTCATGATAAGTGCAATGGTACCATAGTCATTGAGGCAGGACACTGAAGATTTATTTGGCACGGGGATGATTGTGGTGGCCTTTAAGCACTTCGGAACAATGTTGCTGTTCAGTCCGTGAAAACATCTGCCTGCTGGTGTGCACAGGCTCTGAGCACCCTGCCAGGAATGTTGTCTTGTCCAGCAGCTTTTCGTGGGTTGATTTGGGTTGTAGAGTGTTCCTCACATGGGCCGTGGTTAGGCACAGCACCTGATCGTTGGGGGGAGGGGTGGTCTTCCTCGCCGTCACACCATTTTGTGCCTCGAACCGAGCGTAGAAGTTGTTCAGCATATCGGGGAGGGTGGCATCACTGTTACAGGCAGGTAGTGTTGTCTTGTAGTTGGTGATGTCCTGGATGCCCTGACACTGAATTCTGCAGCTTTTAATAACCCCATACAGTTCACAGAGCGCATCTTTAGCATTAGCGCTGGGAGGAACGTATACTCTGATTATGATGTAAACACACAAGCCACCGCCACGAGCCTTACCGCCCAGAGCTCTCTTTCTATCAGCATGAAACAAGGCTATGGGCATCAGGCGGCCACAAGGGCTGGAGGCCCTGTCCCCGCAGCAAGCCGAGATCACGTAGCTTCTCCAGTGGATCATCATGCAGAATAGCTGTGTTGGTTCTCAAATTTAGAAGTGTCTGGCAATGGTATACACGAGCACCGGGAGCTCCGATATCCATGTGCTGTTAAAAGTCGAGCTAAAGACAAAAAAATATAAAAATAGCACCAATTTGTATCCGGAGCGGCCGCTGCATGCCACTACCGCACCGCCAGTCTGATATTATGAGAACTGCTCACCATAAAGTTGGCACCAGTGGTTCATAGGACCTCGTATTTATTCTTATATCACCCCAAGTTTTAAATACATATAAAAGGTCCATTGTCTTAATCCCAGACATATTCTGAACCCTCTTTGTCACCCATTTGACTTGGACTTTACTATATCCATCCAGGGTCAAATAACTCTAAAGCTGATGTTTTGTCCTAAATCCATTAATCAGTTGAAACTTCTGAAAAACCATCTCGCCCATTCAACAGACAATGGGTGAGAAGATCATATTCCCTATGGCAAGCTCCCCTCATTTTACATCCTCCCTGGTCACACCTCTCCAACAGCCATACCTGTGCACTGGTCATAGTTCTGTCATCTAATCCCCCTAAAGGTTTTACCACTTGCATTTAAACAACCTAGCTGATCCACAACCGTGTCTTCAGAAATTTTGGTCTGCTTGAAGACATAGGTTTTGATGGAGGGCCTCAGTTCATAACCAGGTCTGAAGGGCATTCTGCAGGGTCTTAGATGTCCTAAGTCTCCTACTGTAGGTGTCCATTCCCCCTCGGTGGCTGCATCACCCTCTCTGCCTGGCATCTCGTCCAATCTCGGCTACATGAGAACTGTCTTATTTTATGAGAACTTAACTTGGCATTACGCCTGTCAAACCGTGGATATCTCTAGAGCTCTCTGGAACGTTTTCTGGAGCTCTCTAGTTTCAGATGTTTCAAAATAAAAAAATGGGTAATGAGTTAAATTAATGAAAACACAAGGACGCATAATAAAAACAAATAAACTAAAACTAACATTGACAGTGAGGGCATGAGAAAAAGAAAATTATGGGATCATTTTTATTTTTGGATTACCTATTCCTCAAAGTATTTCTACAAGTATTTTTTTTAAATGTCTTTAAAAATGTATGTGTTATATGTGAAGAAATCAAATCTCTTTCGAATCTATCTTTGTTTGGTTGCTATGTCTTGTTTTATGTTACTGTCTCTGCAGAGATGAGAAAGATTCATATTTAACCAACTCCAGTTGTCAAATCCACACGGGGCAGCATGAAACAGATTCAAATTTGCAGACACACACACTGCTGGAGAAGACTGAACGCCCCCAGCATGATTCTCCCCAAACAGTTGATGATGTGCTACAGAGAGTCAAAGACATTCACAAATTCAACATGAAGAACAAGTATGAGACTTTATTTGAGGGAATCAAACTACAAGAAAGCAAAACCTTGGTTAATAAGATTTACACAGAACTTTACATCATAGATGGAGTTAGAAAACTTGTGAATGAAGAGCATGAGGTTTTAAAGATGGAGAGAACTACCCAAACATTTAAACAACACTTACAAGACACTCAAATAAACTACAATGACATATTTAAACATTTACCTGAACTAGCATGTAAAGAGAATAGAAGACAGAATAAAATAAAAATGAAGACTGTTCTTACTCAAGGCATCGCTGGAATTGGAAAAACAGTCTCTGTGCAAAAGTTTATTCTTGACTGGGCTGAAGGAAAATACAATCAGGATGTAGATTTCATGTTTGTGCTTCCATTCCGTCAGATAAACTTGATAAAAGATGAGCAGTACAGTCTTCACAAACTTCTGCTTAACTTTCATCCTGAACTTCAAGATCTAAAGATTTATAACGAGTGTAAAATTGTGTTTATCTTTGATGGACTGGATGAATGCAGAATTACACTGAATTTTACAGATAGTGAAAAGGTTTCTGACGTGAAAAAGTCTTCATCAGTAGGGGTGATGATATCAAACCTGATCAAAGGAGATCTGCTTCCCTCTGCTCACATCTGGATCACGTCCAGACCAACAGCAGCCAATCAGATTCCTTCTAAATACATCACACGTGTGACAGAAATCCAGGGATTCAATGACGCTCAGAAGGAGGAATATTTCAGGAAGAGACTCAGCAATGAGCATCAAGCCGACAGAATCATCTCACACATTAAAAGAGTGAAAAGCCTCCACATCATGTGTCACATACCGATCTTCTGTTGGATCTTATCTACTGTGCTTCAGAACGTCCTGAATCAAGACCACACCGCAGAGATCCCTAAAACACTGACTGAAATGTACATCCACTTCCTGCTGATTCAGATCAATTTGAAGAATCAGAAGTATGATGACAGAGAATCAGAGAAACTCCTGCAGTCCAACAGAGAAGTGATTGTGAAACTGGCTGAACTGGCTTTCAAACAGCTGATGAAGGGCAATGTGATGTTCTATGAGGAGGATCTGAGAGAGTGTGGCATAGATATTACTGAAGCTTCACTGTATTCTGGCATCTGCACTGAGATCTTTAAGGAGGAATCTGTCATTTTTCAGAAGAAAATATACTGCTTCATTCATCTCAGCTTTCAGGAGTTTCTGGCTGCATTCTATGTGTTTTTGCATGTAGAGTGGTATAGACATGAGGAAATCTCTCTCTCTGAAATAATAGAAGCAGTAATTAATAATACCCTGGAGAGTGAAAATGGACATCTGGATCTTTTCCTGCGATTCTTGCTGGGCATCTCACTGGAGTCAAATCAGACACTTTTACAGGATCTACTGATACACACAGTGAACACCTCAGAGACCACCAGGAACACTGCACAGTACATTAAATGCAAAATTATAGCTAATGAATGTTTAACAGCTGACAGATCCATCAACCTGTTTCTCTGTCTGCTTGAAATGAACGACCAGTCCATCTACAGAGAGATTGAGGAGTTTCTGAAATCAGACAAACACTCAAAAAATAAACTCTCTGCTTCCCACTGCTCAGCAATAGCCTACATGCTTCAGATGTCAGAGGAGGTGCTGGATGAGCTGGACCTCAACAAATACAACACAACACAGGAAGGCAAATGGAGACTGGTACCAGCTGTGATAAACTGCAGAAAAGCTCTGTGAGTATTAATGTATTTTATTACATTTCCATTTGAATTTTAAATGAAAAAAGCAAATGAAAAGCAAAGAATGTAATTACTATTGCTATCCATAGCCATGGGAAATACAATTGTAAATGGATTTTCCTTTCTATACAAGATTATGCAGAAATTTAATGTTTGTGTATATTGAAATGAAAGTAATACAAAATTTGCACTTTCATAATGTGTCCACAACTATGAAAACATTATTGCAAACACAAGTTAAAATAAAAAAATAAAAAAATGCAAATGCAATTTGTACAGTTACACATGGATATATTTAATTGATTTAATTAAGTAACAAATACAGAAATCATCTCACCAAAATTCTTATATTGTGTTTACATCTTTTACAGACTTGTAGGCTGTGATCTCACTGTTCAATGTTTTGAAAGTGTGGCCTCTGTTCTGCAATCACCAAAGTCCCCCCTGAGAGAGCTGGATCTGAGTAACATTGACCTGAAGGATTTAGGAAGTACGCTGCTTTTTGCTGGACTGGAAAGTCCACACTGTCAACTAGAAACACTAAGGTATTTTGTAAAACTAAACATTAATTTGGTGCTTACACCACACAGAAATGAAAAAGCTACCATTCACAACATAACATCTGTTTATTTTGGTGTTTCCCAATCCTAGTCCTCGGGTCACCCCTACCAGAATGTTTTAGATGTATCCCCATATAAAACACCGGATTCAACACATCAGCCTCCCCCAGAATGTTAGAAATGTCTCCCTAATTAACAAACTAACAAGCTGATAAGTTGAATCAGGTGTTTCATATAGGGAGAAATCTAAAACATTCTGGGAGGGCTACACCGAGCACTAGGATTGGGAAACACTGGACTGTATTTAAAATTTGTGATGGGTCTAAAATTCCTCCAGTACATAGAGATCTACCAGTCCAGGTAACATTTATAGATGAGAAATGTATGCATGTAATAGCGGCATGCCACCTTCACACATCTAACCTTTGAAGCTCTTTCATTCTAAGAATGCTTATGAAATTATATATGTCCAAAGTCTAAAGCAACCTATTTATGGCTAAATACACTCAAAATATTAAGTTAAGTTTTTACTTACAAATGTATTGTTTCACTTCAAAAAGTTTTTATTAACACCCTGGAGTCCTGTGAATGACTTTTATGATGGATTCATTAACTTTTTTGGAGATTCGAAACAAGGGCGCTGTTAAATGACTAAACGTTTTTTCTAAATTTCTCAAATTGTGTCCATCTGAGGGAAAAGCAGAAGGAGTTGAATTAAAACTTCAGTTGTGCTGTCTTTTAACTGTAAGAGATTGTTTACAGTCAGTGCCTAAAGCAATTTGGGGCATTCCCAATGAATATTTTTTTACCAAATATTTTTTTGTATAAGCACACTGAAATAAAATGTGTTTTGTCTGAATAACAATAAGACATGTCATATCATTCAAAGATCGTGTCCAGCAAAGCATATGCAGAAAAAATTATAAGGGTCCTAGAATTGACCCCTGAGGTATCCCGCCTAAAGGAGCTGATGTAGAGGAACATTTTCCTAAATTACAAAAAATCCTTTTAGATTAGAAGCAATCCATTGGAGACATCTAGTTTGCAACCAGAACACTTCATCTACATTAAAAATCAAATACCTGATTTTTCAAAGTAAAATAAAACAGGACCAAGTGGCTGACAATCATGTAAGGGCATAACTGCAACCATAATCGGTCAATATTATGAATCTAATTTGGCATGATCCTTAATGAGAAAACCAGGGCTGCACCATCTCTAGGCTGGGCTGAAAAAAATTACTATAATAATAATGACTGAAAGACTGAAGAGCAGCGGCAGACAAACACATCAGCGCTAACACAATCTATAGCAGGGCTAGTCAACTGGCGGCCCGCCAATCATCTTGATCTGGCCCGCCTTAACTTGAGTAAGTTAACATAAGTGGAGAGACTTTAAGAAGAACGGTGTGCTTTAAGAAATGCACGTCCTGAGATGCCACATTTTTGAAAGTCCAAAATGCTGCTACATTTATTCGGTCTTTGTCAGTCATGTGGGTTTATTGTGTGTGACGTGATTGAGGCGCCATTTTGGAGGTATCGCTGCATTGAGCAGTGAACTGAAAGTATACAGAGGGGTACAGTAAAGACCAATTAAACCATCATATTGGAGAAACACAAGTAAACCAAGTACATGCGGTAACGAAATAATCTCACCAAAGATGTCAGGAACCGTAATTTATGTAATTTGTCATTCATTAAGAACACAGATCCATACTACCTGGCCGCAAAATAGTCGAGAGCCCCTGGCATTGCTGCCTCCAATTTCATTTTTGGATATTACTATCTTCTTTGCGGTATAAAAATGTTACATATTAATTATATTTACACACAATTGGAAGCAATATACATCATGTGAGTGTCTAACATTACCAATAAACCTTACCCTGCTTGTTCAACATTTTCTGTAATTCATTTGGCTGTCAAGTAATACTGATAACAATCAAAAACACATTTATGAAAATTCCATTGTACATACTGTATTGTACATACTTAAGCAACACTGGGTTAAAATGCATAACAGAATGTTTTATTACATATTACATATTATTACAAGTGGGAAACCTAAAAAATCGTTCCTAGTGCGGAAGCTTTCGGCTGTTTCTATCATGTGTCCAAGTATTAAAACATATTACACAACAAGAACTTTTATCTCTTCATCTCAGAGATTTTATCTCTGAAATGAAGCGAAATTGAATGAAGAAGACAGACCATCTCGGCGTTGATAACTTACAAATGGCGGCCATTACCCATAATGCACTTCGATTCTCGCTAGTGTGACGTCACCTGACAAAGACCAATACAGAAGAAATTCCCACAGCTCATAACGATATACTGACGTCTTATGAAGCGGTTTGATCGGTCTGTCCAAGGACTTAATGTTATTTACAACGTTATTACTGGCAATCCACAGCAGACAGTCGGTTTGCGCACGCGATAGGTTGTGTTCCAAAACGAGTCTTGTGCCTTTGAAAGTAACTGCATTAAGGGTACACCACGTGAACGGTTGTCTCAGATAAAGGAAAAACTGTGTTGTTTTTATTACTGCATTCATTATGTATGAAAATGCTGCTATATTTAAGAGAAACAGCAGTCCATCTCCCTCCAGAATTCGCACTACAAAGGATATGCACTTCTAAGTACGTGGGGCAAATTAATGCGATTCACCCGAAGATGCGATAGGAACTCAATAGCGTTCAGTTTCTTGCACAGATGAATTGATTCACTTTATAAGATGCTAATTTAACATCACAAAGGGCAGGAATAACTTTTCTGTTGAAAAAAATGTTGTTTTGTGTTCTTGAAATAACAATGCCACCCACATCTTGGATTGACTGGGGGTGAGTAAATTAACATCCATTTCATTTAGGGTAAACTAACACATTCAGGAATATAAAATAGGCTACAACTAAAAAGACAATATCCCTTTTAATTAAATATCATGAAAAGGCAAAGATACTGGATTCAATATTTGTGTGCATGTTTTAATATATGACCTATAAGTAACAGCAACAAAAACAGCATAAAAGTAACAAAATGCAGTAAATAACAGAAATACAAAATAATAGAAGAAATAAGGATATGGTCAAAACAACTAGCCCATATCCATTTATACTTTTGGAAACTTTCCCTCAAAGAAAAGTAGTTGAAGATTACTGGTCTATAGATCAGAGCTGAGAAAAAGTCCAGCTTTAATGAGAAGAGTGTCACTCCATTATTTAGAGCAAATTATCTGGAGCAATTTGCTGTGGTTGAAACACAGTGGCTCATGCTGTATGTTGCTGGCACCAGGTTCTTCTTTTTCACAGCTGTGTTATCATTTTAGGTTTTTGTTGTTCTCTTTAGATTGGCCTACTGTAATCTCACTGAGCAATCATGCGAGGGCTTGGCAGCAGCTCTAGAATCACCAGACTCCTCACTTAGAGAGCTGGACCTGAGTAACAATGACCTGCAAGATTTAGGAGTAAAACTGCTCTCTGCTGGACTGAAGAGTCCAAACTGTCAACTGGAGAAATTGAGGTATTTAGGAAGACATATTTGCTCAAATATGTTCTCGTCTTGACCACCTAGGTGCTTCAGCAGACCCCAGTTTATCCTTGATGTTAGGGTGTGTCTCTTCAGGTTATCTGGCTGTATGGTGACAGAAGAAGGTTGTGCTGTTCTGGCTTCGGCTCTGAGATCAAATCCCTCACATCTGAGAGAACTGGATCTCAGCTACAATCACCCAGGAGATTCAGGAATGAAGCTGCTCTCTGATCTGCTGGATGACAAACAATGCAAACTAGATAATATCAGGTATACGTGGCATTAAAACATAATATAAAGATCAATTCTGTTCATATGGATATGTGTCATTTACTGCATTTACATGGACCACTGTATTCCGTTTATATCAATTTGATTCAATTCAATTTTATTTATATAGCACTTTTCACAATTTCCATTGTTGCAAAGCAGCTTTACAGACATCATAATGAAAATCTAATAAAAATAATACTAAGGGAAAAATTTAAGAGAGTATACGGTATTAAGATATATGGTGTTATTGCAAGTTTTTCTCTACGCAATGTACACTTATGTCAGTGGATTGTCAGAAACTATAAATTATTCAATCGAAATATATTTCATTTAGGTATATTATTATTTTAAATATTGTTATCAGGACTGGAGCCTAAAATTACAGTATACCAGAACAATTTGCAATAATACCAAAAAGTGTGAAAATAATATATTTGTTAAAATATGTTAACATGCATGTGTGTTATATTAATGGATTGAACTAAATAAGCTGTCTCCCAGTGAGTAATGTGTCAAGGAACCAAAACTCCACTATAGATGTATATGTGTATAAGAGTGTCACGGTTTGCGTGGAGAAGTGATGGGGTTAACAGGGATATTTATTTAAACAAAGAAACACAAAACAAAGACCCACGATGGGGTATAACAGAATAAACAAGATATAATACAAGGGACAGGACATAGACTAACTAACACTGGACTTACATAACATTAGGCAAGAACAAAACTGAACTAGACACTTACTAAGACTGACAGAATCATAACAACAGGAACTCACGGTGAACATATGAGGAACAGCGGTATACAGAATACACAGGTCTACAGAATACACAGGTACAAGGTACAGGGTACAAGTACAACGAACGCGCACAGGACAATGAACACGAGGGCATTTTATAGGGAGTACAAACGAAGGATAATTAACGAGGGGCAGGTGAGGAACATGAGACATGGCAGGAAGGCAATACGGGAAATGAGAGGGGCAGGGCCAATGACGAGACACGAGAAAGCACATGGAATGTCAATGATAAACAAACCATGACTTTCTCACACAAAACATAAGGGATCTGTCACGATCCTGCCACAAGACTAGAAAATCCTGAACAAGAAGACAGGACCATGACAGAGCCCCCCCCCCTTAATGAACACCCCCAGGTGTTCACCAAGGGGCCGACTAACAAGACAAGACCGACTGGGACAGTGACAAGAACCAAACAAACATAGTAAACATAACTAGGGGCAGGCAAGCAAGGATGATACACGGGTTAGGGTGGTACAATTAAAATAACAAACATGGGAGGGGGGGTGGGACAAAAAAAGGGTTCATGGGGGCAGTTCAAAGTGGTTGGGACTCGGGGGAACAGTCTTAGTCCCTGGGGGTGCTCGCGTGGGTGGAGTCCCGGGAGACTTAGCGGCGGCCGACTTGGCTGTCGGCTGGACCCGGCTAGGGACTGGGCGGACTGCCGGCTGAGACGCCGACTGGAATGCCGGCTGGAAGGCCGGCTGAGACGCCGACTGGAAGGCCAGCTGAGACGCCGGCTGGAAAGCCGGCTGGGACGCCGGTTTCACCGGACTGGATCCTGGCTGCACCGGGCTGGATCCCGGCTGCACCGGGTTGGATCCCGGCTGCACCGGCCTGGACACCATACTGGGCACACAACTGGACACTGAACTGGATACCGGGCTGGATACCGGACTGGACACTGGCTGGGACGCCGGCTGCACCGGACTGGACACTGGACTAGACATCGGGCTGGACGCTGGACTGGATGCCGGACTGGACACCGGACTGGACGCCGGACTGGATGCCGGACTGGACACTGAACTGGATGCCGGCTGGACCACCGGCTGTGACGCCGGCTGCTGCACCGGCTGGGATGGAGCCCCCGCTGCCCGCCGCGGCCTCTTTTTCTTCAGCCAACCACCAGGCGGGTGGCTCGGCTGAGGAAAAAGAGGCAGCGGCGGGCAGCGCAGGCTCCATCCCAGCCGGTGCAGCAGGATGTGACGGTACGGCTGGCTCCGGCTGGGACTCTTCGGAGGTGGACCCCCAGGATTCTCACCTCCAACGCTTGCCAACAAGGCTGTTGGACGGTGGAGAGGCTGCAGAGGGTGAGGAGGATGGCGTGGTGGTGCCCACAACCCTGATCTGCAGGGAACCACCCTCAGGGATCGTGACCAGCGGAGATGGGTAGCTGGTATATGCTGAGACTGTGGACTCCGATCGCTCCACGGCAGACAGCCACACGGCGTCGAAGTCCAGCGGCCTCAATGCCCTCATCTCCGCCCGCGAAAGTGGATTCCTGAGACCGGAGTTGAACAGCACCGCGAGTTCCTCCTCCCCAAAGACGCCATTCTCGGCGACGTCCAGGAACCTCTCCACATATTCGTCCACACGCTCCCTCCCCTGGCAAACTCCACAGAGGAGGCGAGCTAGGTGGGACCGTCCAGCTAGGTGGGACCGTCCAGCATTCATGCTGCCTGCTGAGTTCGATGATGGCTCGTTCGTTCTGTCACGGTTGTGTGAGGGAAGAACCCAATTGCAGGCAGCCAGAGGTGAAGGGGTTAACGAAGGGATTTATTAATAAAAAAATAAACACCCACGATGGGGCAAAACTAAACATAGACAAAAATGCAATAAAACAAAGACTTCCCACAAGGGGCTAGACAAACAAGGTCCAACTAATCAGAATAATATAAACAAAGAATACACACACTTGACGGGAACAGGAACAAGGCGAGGGACTAGGTCACACAGCAAATATCTATGATGTATACAAAAGGGTAGAAGTACAACGAATGAGCACAGGACAATGAACACGAGGGAATTTTATAGGGAGTACAAACGAAGGATAATTAACGAGGGGCAGGTGAGGAACATGAGACACGGCAGGAAGGCAATACGGGAAACGAGAGGGGCGGGGCCAATGACGAGACACGAGAAAGCACATGGAATGTCAATGATAAACAAACCATGACTTTCTCACACAAAACATAAGGGATCTGTCACGATCCTGCCACAAGACTAGAAAATCCTGAACAAGAAGGCAGGACCATGACAAAGAGTGTAGAAAAAACCTTTGGAGAGGTCAGACTCAACGGGAGAGCCAGTTCTCCTCTGGCATATTAAAATAGCACTGCTGCAACTAAAGAGAGAACTACTGTAAACTGTGAGATTCATTGGAAATAGTTCGCCGGGCTGGTTAGTGAATAGAGGAAAGAACTAGTGAGGATGGATAAAAAGAGATATTTAGGTCTGTCCAATATTATTTTGGTTCTGGATGACTGTAGGTTGTGGCTGTAGTTGTCATCAGGTGAATTGCCCATCATCATAAGCGTCTGACTGGACTGGGAAGAGCATCAGGCCAGAACCTGAGCTTGGACTGACGACTTCTGGTGCCCTCGGGATCCTAGGTTGTGGCTACAATTGCCATCAGGTGGACTTCCCATCCCAACCGGAGCTTGAACTGATGACCTGTGGTTTCCTCGGGAACCCGAGGACGGTACAAGAAAAGCAAAAAACTGATATTAGCGTAGAGGCCGCTCACAGAAAGTGTAAGAAAGTGACACATTATGATGGATGTGTGTGTGTTCGGTTCTGACAAGCTAACAATATTGCGGCATAGACTGCTTACAGTGAGTTAACAGTGTTATCAGTGAGTTAGGTGAAAGCTATATTAAAGAGATGAGTTTTTAGTCTAGTTTTAAACTGATTTAAACTGACTGAGTGTGTCTGAATCCCGAACCTGGCTGGGGAGGCTATTCCAAAGTTTAGGAGCCAAGTATGAAAATGATCGACCACCTTTAGTAGATTTTGATATTCTGGTGACTATTAACAGACCAGAATTTTGCGACCGCAGTGTGCGCAATGGATTGTAATCTGACAATAGTTCACAGACATACTGAGGCGCTCGACCATTCAATGCTTTATAAGTTATTAGCAGGATTTTGAAGTCTATTCGGAACTTAATAGGCAGCCAGTGCAATGATAACACAATTGGGCTTATATGGTCAAATTTCTTTGATCTAGTGAGCACTCTGGCTGCTGCATTTTGAACCAGTTGGAGTTTATTCAGAAGCGTTGCAGGAGATATCCCCAACAATGAATTACAATAATCTATTCCTGAGGTCATAATTGCATGAATAAGTTTCTCTGCGTCTAAAGCAGAAAGCATTGGCCACAGTTTAGAGATGTTTCTAAGATGGAAGAATGATGAACGACACACATTTGAGATATGACTATCAAACGACAGACTGCTATCTAGCAACACACCCAGGTTCTTAACTGTGGATGACGACACAACCGAACAACCATCAAAGGCATTCTTGCACTCTACTTTTTTATGTTTACTGGCATTTGGTGTAATAATGAACACCAATCTTGATTGTAATGGGTGGCTTATATCTACAGTATTGTAATCCGTTTGATGTGACATGTAGTCACTTGATTGAAAACTGAATGTAAATGTGCAGTGAAGTTGAAATTATTGTACGTAATGGCGTAAAGACACGTGACGCACAGAACAAGCTGTTATTGAGGAAAATGACTGTTGTGTCATTCTAAAATTCTCATTTACACTTATTTGTAAGGGATGCAGGATAATGTTGTCCCACCATTCTTTGCTTCGGACTCTGGTTTCTTAATAAATATAAACAGAGCATTCGACTATGCACAGGCCAACAGGTGCATGATATTAAAATACCTGCTTTATATGTTTTCAAATGTCATATACTGATAAGTATGTGCTGTGCAGCATGAAGTCCAGCACATTTAAAGCTTCATGTGCACGTCATCTTTCCTGAGGATGAAATAAGCCTGCTCCCAAAATAAACAAGCAATGGTATAAGGATGCCTACAATTCCCATTTTGAAACAGCATGTATATTTGTGTATGTGTGCATGTCAAGAGATCATATCCGATTTGAAGTCTGTAACATATAAACACACATATCAATCCGATTACTTTATCAGTGTCAGGGTTCTGGTAGACAGAGAGCACACCAAATACTTTTGTAAGTATTTCAAAAACGGGAATATCCAAAAACAGGTAAGTATTTCAAAAACAGGAATATCCAAAAACAGGTAAGTATTTCAAAAAACAGGAATATCCAAAAACAGGTAAGTATTTCAAAAACAGGAATATCCAAAAACAGGTAAGTATTTCAAAAACAGGAATATCCAAAAACAGGTAAGTATTTCAAAAACAGGTAAGTATACTTATCGGGGTAAAGAATTGCAGTGAAGACAACAAGACTGAACAGGGAAGAACATGCTGGGAAACTGAGTTCAGAACTCCGGGGGGAGGGAACGGGTGAAGCGAGCTGGCGGTGACGACATGGGGGGCGTGGCCGGTGGTGCTGAAACCGTTACAGTACCCCCTCCTCCATGGTCCGCTCCAGCGGACCTACCAGGGTGACGGGGTCGACCTCGAAGTCGAGGACCCGGACGTTCAGGATGGGTTTGGTGGAACTCTCGTAGGAGTGCTTGGTCTAGAATGTCAATCCGTGGTACCCAGGATTGTTCTTCAGGTCCGTAGCCCTCCCAGTTGATTAGGTACTCGAGGTGACCTCCCCGTCTCCTGGAGTCCATGATCTCCTCTACCCTGAAGATCTGTTGGGCAGCATCCAGAGGTGGTGGAGGAGGAGGCAGATCTGTTGTTACAGCAGGGTCTGTAGAGGAAACAGAAACAGGAGTAATAAAGGGTTTGAGAAGGGAAACGTGAAAGGAGGGGGAGAGGGGGAGATCCGGTAGTGTTTGGGCAGCTGGAGGCGGAAGGTGACGGGATTGATCTGTCGAGTGATGAGGAATGGTCCGATGTATTTGGGACTCAGCTTCCGGCAGGGTTGTCGCAGGCGTAAGTCCCTTGTGGACAACCAGACCCGTTGCCCTGGCGCATACTGGGGTTTTGGGGATCTTCGGGCGTCCGCATGGAGCTTCTGCCTGCGGATAGCCTGCTGGAGGTGGTGGTGAGCTGAGTCCCAGACCCTCTCGCTCTCCCGAAACCAGTGATCGACAGCTGGCACCGATGAGGGTTCTCCAGACCAGGGGAACAGGGGAGGTTGATATCCTAGGATACACTGAAACGGGGTGAGACCGGTTGAGGTCTGTCGAAGGGAGTTTTGGGCGTACTCCGCCCAGGGTAGGAAACGGTGCCAGCGGTGTTGGTGAGTATGGCAGTATGATCTCAGGTACCTCCCGATGTCCTGTATCTTCCGCTCAGCCTGGCCGTTCGCCTGAGGGTGATATCCGGAGGTCAAGCTCACCGAGATGTTCAGTATTCCGAAGAAGGCCTTCCAGACCCGGGAGATGAATTGGGGACCCCTGTCTGACACAACGTCTTCAGGAAGCCCGTAATTGCGAAACACATGGGTAAACAGGGCCTCAGCCGTCTCTAGTGCAGTGGGGAGCTGAGTGAGGGGAATCAACTTGCATGCTTTGGAGAACCTATCCACTGCCACCAGGATACAGGTGAATGTGTCAGACAGGGGCAGGTCGGTGATAAAGTCCACTGCGAGGTGAGACCACGGTCGTTGGGGTATGGGCAATGGGAGTAGTTTTCCCTCCGGCAGGCGATGTGGTGTCTTTGCGATGGCGCAGACTGAGCATCCTTTGACGAATCGGGCGATGTCCTGAGTCATCCCAGGCCACCAGTATCGGGCGGAGATGAGCGAGAGGGTGCGCTGTCTGCCTGGGTGTCCTGATCCCGGAACAGAATGAGCAGAGTCCACGAGAGTAGTGCGGAGCTCGGATGGCACAAAGATCCTACCCTCTGGACCTCCCGGCGGAGTAGGATGTTGGAGTTCAGCGATGTCCCGGTCGAGGGCCCACTGGATGGGGCAGACGAACAGGGCTGGAGGAAGCACTGGTTCAGGTTCGGTTAAATCTGGGGTGACGTAGTGTTGTCTGGAGAGAGCATCAGCTTTGCCATTTTGCGAGCCAGGTCGGTAAGTCACTTTGAAGTCGAACCGTGAGAAGAAGAGTGCCCAACGGGCCTGACGAGAATTCAGCCTCCGGGCCTCTTTGAGGTACTCCAGGTTACGGTGATCGGTGATCACGGTGAAGGGATAGTTTGCGCCCTCCAGCCAGTGTCGCCATTCTTCCAGAGCCAGTTTGATGGCTAGGAGCTCTTTATTCCCGATGTCGTAGTTTAACTCCGCCGGGGATAGCTTGCGGGAGAAGAAGGCAAATGGATGGAGTCTAGGAGGCTTCCCCTGCCGCTGAGAGAGCACCGCTCCTACCCCGGTCGAAGAGGCATCCACTTCCACGAGAAAAGGCAGGTCTGGGTCGGGTAGAAGTAGGGTAGGAGCAGTACAGAAGGCTTGCTTCATCTGGTCAAAAGCTTTGAGAGCTTCGGGATTCCAGGACAGGGATCTCGAGCCTTTTCCAGTCATGGCGGTGAGGGGAGCTGCAATAGAGCTGAATCCAGCAATGAAGCGCTGGTAGAAATTAGCAAATCCTAAAAACCGCTGCAAATCCCTCACCGTATGGGGTTGTGACCAGTTCTGGACCGCCTCAACCTTCCCCTGATCCATGGTAACTTGGTTGAAAGAGATGATATAACCCAGAAATTGTATGGTGGATTGGTGAAACTGGCATTTCTCGAGTTTCAGGTATAGTTTATGTTGGCGTAGGCGTTGGAGGACGATGGAGACATGGGTAACGTGAGCGGGTCGAGAGCGGGAGTAAATAAGTATATCGTCGAGGTAAATTATAACAAATTTCCCCAGCAGGTCCCGGAAGATCTCATTCATAAAGCTCTGGAACACTGCTGGGGCGTTCACCAAGCCGAAGGGCATGACCTTATATTCGTAATGACCGTTGGGAGTCACAAAGGCCGTTTTCCATTCATCACCTGGGCGAATCCGAATCAGGTTGTAGGCGCTTCTTAGATCCAGCTTGGTGAACAATGTGGCATGGCGTAACTGTTCCAGGGCGGCAGGTATCAGGGGAAGAGGATAGGCGAAGCGCTTGGTGTGACGATTGAGAACCCGATAGTCTATGCAGGGACGAAGACCTCCATCCTTTTTCCCTACGAAGAGGAAGCTTGACGCGGCAGGGGAGACAGACGGTCGGATGAAACCTTGTTGTAATGCCTCCTCGATAAACTCCTCCATGGCCTTCTGCTCCGGGATGGACAAGGAATAGATCTTTCCTTTGGGCATTGTGGCCCCAGGCAGCAGCTCAATGGCGCAGTCCCATGGCCGGTGAGGAGGCAGCTCCGTAGCCCTCAGCTTGGAGAAGACGTCCTGGAACGACCGATAATCTACGGGAACCTCCCCGGAGTTGAGGACCTCAGGACTCTCGACGGTAGTGGCTAGGATGGGTAGTACCGGTTTTAGGAAAGTTTCCTCCTTGATTGGGACCCTGGTGTTGGCGGGGCGACCCGCCCATCCGGATATGATGCCAGTGCGCCAGTCCACGATAGGTTGACGTTCCATCAGCCAGGGTCGTCCCAGGACGATATCGGAGGTGGACCCCCCTCCAGTACCAAGAAGGAGATCTTCTCCGTATGCCTGGGAGAGATGTGAAGGGTGATGGGTGGGGAATGGTGTGTGATCCGACCTCGACCCAGCGGTTTTCCTAGGATGTCTTGCACAAACATGGTCCTCCCATTCCTTAGGCGCGGGAAGCCCAACTGAGTAAGAAGATTCAGAGAAATGAAGTTCCCGGCGGCTCCAGAGTCAATCAGGGCGTGGACTGGAACAGAGAAGTTAGGTGCAATAATGACCACTTGGGTAAGAGCAAGGTGAGGTAAGGAGGCCGGTGTATGGATAGAACTCACCGCTGGTCGAGCCGGACGGACGGGGCAGACGGCTAGGCGATGACCTGACCCTCCACAGTACAGACAAAGGTTAAGGTTCCGCCTCCGTGTACGTTCCTCAGGACATAGTCGAAAACGATCCACATCCATGGGTTCTGGGTCTGAAGGAGTCCGGGAAGCAGAGGTCGTAACCCGTGGAGGAAATGTACCGGGTGATGACGGCGAACAGGCTGACAGACGTTGGGCGATACTAATGGATCGTTGTATGAGAGCCTCCAGACCGACCGAGTCATCGTAGATGGCCATGTGTAATCGGATCGAGTTCTGTAGCCCTTGGCGGTAGACCGAGACAAGCGCCGGCTCATTCCATCCACTGGTCGCCGCAAGGGTGCGGAACTGGAGGGCATAATCCGCCACTGAAAGGCGTCCTTGTCGAAGCCTCAGCAGTAGATCGTGCACCGAAAGGTAATCCATTGCTTGGCCAAAGACCCCTTTAAAGTGCTCAAGAAAAGACTTCAGATTAGTGGTAAGTGGTCCTCCGGCCTGCCAAATCCCGTATGCCCAGTTCAGGGCCTTACCGCTCAGGAGGGAGATGATGAAGGCTACCTTGGATTTGTCCGTGGAGAATTGACCGGGGTGCAACTGTATGTAGAGCTCACATTGGAGACAGAACCCGCTACACTCCTCCACGGAGCCAGTATATCGGTTGGGTAGGGCCATGGGACTAGACGCCGATGGTGGGTTAGACGGAAGGAGTGCAGGTGCGGGTTGGTTCCGGAGTAGGGTGACCAGTTCAGAGAGGGGATCAGAGGGAGCTGGAGGTGAAGGACCGGGAGAAGTCTGTGGTGTGGTCATGGTGTGTGGTTCAGTCTACTGTCAGGGTTCTGGTAGACGGAGAGCACACCACGGAGGTAGATAAGAAAAAGGAGTTTATTTCAAAAACAGGAATATCCAAAAACAGGTAAGTATTTAAAAAACAGGAATATCCAAAAACAGGTAAGTATTTCAAAAAAAAGAATATCCAAAAACAGGTAAGTATTTCAAAAACAGGAATATCCAAAAACAGGTAAGTATTTCAAAAACAGGTAAGTATACTTATCGGGGTAAAGAATTGCAGTGAAGACAACAAGACTGAACAGGGAAGAACAAAAAGGTGCAAACTTAAATAGAATCCTGATGATGTGATGCAGGTGTGGACTAATCAAAAATGGTGGATGTGCGGTGCATGCTGGGAAACCGAGTTCAGAACTCCGGGGAGAGGGAACGGGTGAAGCGAGCTGGCGGTGACGACATGGGGGGCGTGGCCGGTGGTGCTGAAACCGTTACAATCAGCATTCATGTAAAACACGACAGATTACTAACAGCCAGCGCAAACGCCTCTTTTGCTGTTAAAAACTACTCTTGGGATTTATTAAAGACACGCAGTGAAAATTAGCACTGAAAGGGTGTGGACACTGTTGTTTTTGTGACTGACCTTATATGCATTTGTAGGAGTTTCCCGTTCCCAAAATTTGTGGGAGGGGATTAATTAAATGAAGGTTTGCGTTCGTCATTGTACTGGTATTTGTGTGTGTGGAGTGTTTTGTATGTGGGTATGTCTGTCTTCTGTGTTTTCACCTTTTTCTTGTTTGTACAGGTACAACTTTAATTGTTTTGCTTATAGTCAATATGTCTTATGTACAGCTGCTGAGTTGAGTATTTTTGCAGCATTGTTCAATGCCCAAAAAAACCATGTCTTAAACCCTGTGCTAATTTGCGCTGCTCTTAGATTGCGCTTGTGTTTTTAATGTGAGCATTTGTCAATAAATCAACAGCAGCAGTTTTCACTCCCATCTGCAGTTTTAATATTGAGATTGTCTCTAAGTAAAAATTTCGGAGGACAACTGTGCTTAATGCATTTTTATTTAAATACTTTATTGTTCTAACCGGACAACTTTAAAACTTTTCTAGAAGTTTCACAAGCACCATATCCTTTTAATATACCTTTAAATATTCTTTGTTGGTGCTTAATTCAGTATAAACAGAATGTGACTTTCTTTTTATAGTGTGGATCATGTTGGAGAGGTCAGGATTAGAGCCGGACTACACAAGTGTAAGTGCACACACACATGCAATGATGCAATACGGCTCACTTAACTGGAACACTTCAGCAGATTTGAAGTCGTCGTCTGATTGGTTGAGTTCCATGATATCCAGGAAATAACACAACGCTGTGTGATCGAAAAAGAATATTGTTGTTTACATCAGTTACAATAAGAATTCATAATAATCTACTAAACACAGAATTTGGAAAAGTATGCTAGATTCAGGTCATAAAAGTTGTTATCAACTTTAGAGACGTTCATAAATGCACACCGGTCTGTTACTGGGGACATTTCCATGCCACTTACAATGACGTGTCCCAAAATGAAACACGATTGGTTGCTTTACCTGTCAGTCATATGGCCTCTTGAGTGATCTTTGGCCATTTAAAACAGCCATTGTTCCCAGACCTTAGTTTGTTTACTATATTTTGACAGTGTTTTTAAAAATGAAGAGATCCCCAAAGTGAAAGTTAGCTTGGATCTGTCAGGCTTGCTCACTTTTGTGTACAAATTTTTATAAAATTATAATTAAGTGGGTACACAGACACACACACAATCAAGCAAACAAACAAACACAATATCATTTTTGTGTAAATGTTGTCTCCTCCTATCTCTGTTTTGTGCGCAGATGCCTGTGATCTCACACTGGATCCAAACACAGTAAACACTCATCTATGTCTGTCTGAAGAGAACGGAAAGGTCTCACGTTTGGGAAAAGAGCAGGAGTCATATTCTGATCATCCAGAGAGATTTGATTACTGGCCTCAGGTTGTGTGTAGAGAGAGTCTGTCTGATCGCTGTTACTGGGTGGCTGAATGGAGTGGGTGGAAAGGAATTGTTATATCTGTGACACACAAAGGAATCAACAGGAAAGGAGGAGGTGATGACTGTAGGTTTGGATTTAATGAGAACTCCTGGAGCATTGACTGCACTGATGACACTTTCACTGTTTGGCACAATAAAAACAGCGCTGATATAGATGCTCCTTCAACCCCGTATAACAGAATAGGAGTTTATCTAGACCGTCTGGCCGGCACTCTGTCCTTCTACAGCGTCTCTGACAAACTCACACACTTACACACATTTCACTCCACATTCACAGAACAACTGTGTGCTGGATTCAGGATTTATACTGATTCCTCCGTTTCTCTGTGCTGCATTGATCACTATAGGTCCCAAAACAATAACAAATAATGAGCATAGCTTGATGACAGTGTGATGACCGTGGTGTGGAATGATGGGAGATGTAGTCTTCACTTCTGCTACAGATGGAAATCTTATGAGACTCACAAATCATGTTCATGGATGGCCATCCATGCCCAGAACAAGAATGGATAGTACCCTTCTCGCATCCATTTTAGACACCATTTGGCCTACGTTAAAACAGGGTGGACAGTCAGACAGTATCCTTATGCTAATTCCTTCTGTGCTCTTCCCAACATTATAAAAATTACTATTGCTCTTTAGACATGTGGGTTTGTTGAGTGTGTGTGCAGATTTTTAAGATGTACAGAGAAAATGTGTTTTCAGGGGCTGTGTGAGGATTTACTGATCATATATGCAGTGAGATCATAAAAAATGATGGTTTTAAGAACCATATATGGTCATTTTTGGGAGGAGACCAAGGCAAAATGAAAGCATGTGCATCTGCACACAATATTTTATTTGTGACTGGTGACTGTTGAATGATCAATGTATAAAAGTAAAATAAGTATTTAAGTAGTTAAAAGATGTGACAAGTTATTTCTTTTTTATATAAGTAATTAACACATTTTCATTGACTGTTTTATTAGTGCATGCAAAATGTGCATTTGTTTGTGAACGGGTGTCACTGAAATGTAGTTTTTTTACGATGATTAAAGTACATTTGTTCTTTCATTCATATAATGTTATAGTTTCTACCTACTATTACCTAATGTTCTTTTAATTTTCTTGTTTGGATTTGTTTTTCTTTGTTATTGTTCTCTCATTTAAGATTTGTATTATTTTATTGTATGAAGATCATTTCGTTTCTTTAGTGCGGTATTTGTTGGAGTGCAGTCAGCATTTGTGACTTATTTTCTATTTAAAATGGCCAAACTGGTTGATGTAAGTTTTGTACCAGAGGCGAAGCTATAAATTATGGCCCCATCCAATCGCAAGTTCGTCACTTGCCAAAAAGATGGAAAAAAAACTACTTGTACTTCGTATTGAAAATACTCTGTAAATACTCTGTGAGTACATATTACATTGAAAAAAAGGTTTGTTGGAATTATTCAATTTAATCATGTACCTCGGTTCCACACGATTTAAGTTTTTTTAACATGATTTTTTTAATTGCAAGAAAAGTTATGTTATAAAAACTTAATGTCGTCTGGAACCGATGTGCATTAATTGAGTAATTTAAAAAAAAAACGTTTTCAGTGAATACATATATCTGTACACCAATTGAAAATAGTTCAAATGGCAATACCGTCCCAGTGACAGCTTTTTTCTTTTTTATGTGTGGATTTTTATTTTTAATGTTATTAAAACTCCTTCAGAATATCAGATGGCCACAAAACTGCTGGGTCTCGTAATGTTGATCAGGAAGTACAGAACTTCTGACCAGGGAATCCACCTGTTCTTTTTTGAAGATTAAAATTTTATCATCAAAAATTCATCCGGAATCATTCCGGACTAAAAATATAACAGACATTTTATTATGGAGTTAACATTACATTTTTGGAGATGAGAATCAAGGTGAAAATGTGAAATTACTGTTACATTATAGGCCTACTTTACATTTTAAATGTAAAATAAAAAAACAATAATTTTTACATAGTAATCCACTACTGCAACAAACGAGGAAGTCATGTGATATGATCTTGTCAATAATGAAAGTGTAAAAACCTTTGTAGGATGCAGCCTTCCATTTGAGTGGCACCCGCTGTTTTGAAATTCTCGAAACACGGCATGCTGGCGACATCTGCTGTTAAAAATCGTGTAAAAGAATTCAAGCAGAAAATTAATTTACCTTACAAATTGTAATGTGTAATGTTTCAGTTAATTTAATTATTATTAATGGCTTCAGTGTTTTCAAATATCCATGTTTGTCATTGAAGCTGTTGGCAGAGAAAGCAATGAGTTATCAGTTTTAATGCCATATGGGATACATATACAATATCTTTATAATCTTCACAAGGTCTGTAAGATCCACCTGTCAGTATACAAGAGATAGGCTACCACACAGCAAAATCGCCAGTGTTAAAAAGGGTTAAATTAACTCTCACAGTGTTTATATAATCCACACTTTGAGAGTCATTTTATATCACCTGTCATTATAATAGTGTCTGATCAGCTCACTTCAATATCTCTGTTTAGCAGCAACACGTTGAGATCATTACTAACAAACATCGCAAGTGTGGAATTATGATCTATCAAATTCATCCCTGGAAATAATTTTCATATTTTAGTTCACAGAGTTTGTTGATGTAAACAGGATTAGAAATGTGTACAATTGTTTCACATTTACACGTCACATCTAAAAAGTGGATTTGTGTCACCATTCCTACTAGATACAAGACGAGCCACACCACAAATACCTTGTAACAGTTTTTAGTGTCCTCAGGGCATAAAGGAGATAATCCACAGATAAACAGGTTGGTAATCCACAGGTATACAGGCAAGTGATCCACAGGTATTGTTGTTAAGTATATAATTTACCCTCTGCCTATTTCCTACAGTATTTATTCTCAGGGTAGGCAAAGATAGTCAAATCTGTCATAGGCTATAAGTATCTGTTGAGATATACCTACTCCTTGTAACAGAAGACTCTTCCATGAGCTGTCCGTATACTTCAAAGATGTCAGTCAACAGACTTGTAGTTTTATAATTATAGGTTTTATTAATAACAATTGTGAAGGTTACAATCAATATTCTGTACTTGTAACAAATAAAAGCATAAAAACTGCAAGTCTAATGCTCAAGGCAACCCAGTAGGCATCTAGCATCGGAGAGTCTGTTCCAAAGAATCAGAATCTGATGATATAGTCTCAGCTCAGTCTTTTATAGAAAGTTGCTCAAGCCTCCACTCTTCTGATGTCATTTTGAGATTAGTCAACGCCTTTATCATTTGTCATGCCACCTGCTTCTTTATTATTAGTCTTCTTCAATGCTGCTTTCTCCTTTGCTTGGCCTGCAACAGACAACTCCTTATCTGATGGAATGGAATGCTGCCCTCTCGGGTAACAGATGCCGTTCTTGCTAATACATCATTTTCTCCTTTCCACTCGATCATAATAAAGCATTACTACAACAAGAACATTCTGCGTTCTCTTTTATTAAAAGAAAAGGTTCATATGTAATGTAATAATACTTAAACACGCATTTCTACTCAAAAGGTTATAGGTTTAGGTAAATATTTTCATGCAGTAAAC
Organism: Triplophysa rosa; assembly: GCF_024868665.1. Lineage (NCBI taxonomy): Eukaryota > Metazoa > Chordata > Actinopteri > Cypriniformes > Nemacheilidae > Triplophysa > Triplophysa rosa. The sequence goes on from NC_079891.1 coordinate 4,595,444, forward strand.
ATAGTATATAGTGTTCCTTAGCCAAAGCTATGGGAGAGTAAATATGGGAGAATACATACAAGGTAGGACAATTGCATTTTTCTTACTTTACTCAACAGTATACAGGTTACGTAGTCCACAGGTTACGTAGTCTCAACTTAACTCAACTTTATTATATAGCGCTTTTTACAATTTTCATTGTTACAAAGCAGCTGTACATAAGACATATCGACTATAAGCAAACCAATTAAAGTTGTACCTGCAAAAACAAGAAAAAGGTGAAAACAAAGAAGACAGACATACCCACATACAAAACACTCCACACACACAATATGCACACGTACTAACACACAGACACACACACACGGACGCGCACACACACACACACGTACACAGACAAGTATGTGCACACACAAAGACACACACAACACACACACACGTACGTACACAGACAAGTACGCACACAAACACACACACACACACACACACACACACGCTCAGTGAGAGCACACATTTAGGATAAAGGAGAGAGAAGCACAGGTCAAATATAACAGACTATACATTTCTATATGCAATATTAATTAAGTAAAACTTTAAAATTCTAAAGCAGCCCCCCCGGCCAGGCAGATGCAAAACAGTATGCAAACGGTGGCGAGCAACCCAAAACTCTAATCGAGAAAAAAAACCTCAGGAGAACCCAGGCCCAATCAGGGGATTCCAGTTCCCCTCTGGCAAAAGCTGCTGCCTCTGCACAAGCTCCAGAGAGCTTGCACAAGGCTAAATAAAATAAATAAACTTACTAATAAGGTAAATTATAGTTTAAGATTATCATTAATAATCTAATAGCATTTTAAATTTTGTGGTGAGGACGTGTCAGGTCTCCGCTCTACCATCAGGTCAGGCCATGAACTGCATCCTGCTCGCTGTGGTAACCTTGGAACAATGAGACATAACTGGCTGAGAGTAGAGTACTGTTCTGCACTCTTTGATGCAACAAGCACATCAGTTGTGTTTTTGGTTCCGGTTGATCTAACTAGTGCAGCCTAAACCCTCAGAAGATTTATATTATGGAAGTCTAGTGTATGCAAGATTAAAAAGATGCGTCTTTAGTCTAGATTTAAACTGACAGAGTGTGTCTGCCTCCCGGACAGTGCAGGGAAGACTATTCCAAAGTTTAGGCGCTAGATAGGAGAAGGATCTGCAACCTGCACTTGATTTTGAAATTCTAGGTATTACCAACTGACAGGACGCCTGAGAGCGTAATGCACCTTACCCCTACTTGCTCCCCGGGCGCTGCAGTGATAGCTGCTCCGGGTGTACGTGTGTTCACCACTTGCTGTGCGTGTGTTCACTACTCTCTGGATGGGTTAAATGCAGAGTCACATTTCGGGTATGGGTCACCATACTTGACAAATAATTGAATTATATTATATTATATTATTATAATATGTTCATACTTTTTTGTACGTGTAAGAACTCGAGCTGCCGCGTTTTGGACCAGTTGGAGTTTTTGTAATAAGCCTGCAGGGCAACCACCTAACAGTGCATTACAGTAATCCTGTCTTGATGTCATGAATGCATGAATTAACTTCTCTGCATCTGACATTGACAGCATATGACGTAGTTTAGATATATTCTTAAAATGGAAAAACGCAATTTTACAGGTGTTTGAGACGTGGCTCTCAATTGACAGATTACTATCGAATAGAACGCCAAGATTCTTTGCTGACGACGAGGGTTTTATGGAACATCCGTCAATAGTTAAGCAGTATTCTTCGTTGTTACTTATAGCAGTTTTCGGTCCAATAAGTAACACTTCTCTTTTGTCCGAGTTCAGTAATAAAAAGTTGCTACTCATCCAGTTTTTTATATCGACTATGCATTCCATTACTCGATGGAACTGCTGTGTTTCATGAGGCTTCGAGGAAATATAAAGTTGAGTATCATCAGCATAACAGTGAAAGCTAACTCCGTGTCACTTTATTATATCTCCTAGAGGTAGGATGTATAATGCGAAGAGCAGAGGCCCTAAGACTGAGCCCTGTGGTACACCGTACTGGACTTGCGATTTGCGTGACACCTCATTGTTTATTGCTACAAATTGAAAACGGTCGGATAAATAAGATTTAAACCATTTCAAAGCTATTCCCTTAATGCCGACATAATTTTCGAGTCTATGTAGGAGTGTGCTGTGGTCAATGGTATCGAATGCAGCACTAAGGTCTAGCAGCACCAATAACGAGATACAACCTCGGTCAGACGCCAATAGCAGATCATTTGTAACTCTGATCAAAGCAGTCTCTGTACTGTGACATGCTCTAAATCCAGACTGGAATTCTTCATTGATGTCATTCCTTTGGAGGAAGGAGCATAATTGAGTTGAAACTACTTTTTCCAGAACTTTAGATATGAAAGGTAGATTCGATATAGGCCTGTAGTTCCTTAGTTCTCTAGGGTCGAGTTGGGGTTTTTTGACAAGGGGCCTTATAACAGCCACCTTATATGCTTTAGGCACATGTCCTAATGTCAGAGATGAGTTAATAATACCAAGAAGAGGATCTATAATTTCTGGGAGCATCTCTTTCAGTAGATTTGTAGGTATAGGGTCTAGTATGCATGTTGTTGATTTAGATGATCTAATAATTTTAGACAGCTCATCTTGATCTACGGTATAAAATAATTGCATTTTCTCCTTAAGGGCGCTGTAGTTAGTTTGTTCAGCGGGTTTCACTTCTGATTGCATTGTTATAATTTTTTCTCTAATATCTTGGATTTTATATGTGAAGTAGTTCATAAATTCATCACTGCTATGCTGATATACAGGATCAGAAGTCACTGACGATTTATTTTTTGTTAATTTAGCCACCGTGTTAAATAAAAACCTAGGATTGTGCTGGTTTTCTTCTATTAGTGATGAAAAGTAGGCGGATCTAGAAGTTATTAGGGCTTTCCTGTATTTTCGAATACTATCCTTCCATGCTGTACGAAATACCTCTAATTTAGTTTTCTTAAAGTTGCGCTACATTTTTCGGGCCGCTTTCTTTAGAGCCTGAGTGTGTTCATTATACCACGGTGTTTGACTGCCGTTTTTAATCTTCTTTAAACGTAGAGGAGCAACTGTGTCTAGCGTTACCGAGAAGGTGGAATTAAAATTTTCAATGGTAGTGTCAAGATCTTCAACGTTATTTCTCATGCTAGCGATTTGAGACAATTCAGGCAAATTATCTAGAAACGCATCTTTGGTAGTTGAAGTTATTGTTCTACCATATTTGTAACAATGAGTTTTATTTGTAGCCGTAGGCCAGTGAAGCAAACATAATACCAGATAATGATCCGAAATGTCTTCACTCTGCTGAAGGATTTTAACGTCGTCCACATTTATACCATAAGACAGTATTAAATCTAAAGTATGATTACGAAGGTAAATTGGTCCTGACACATGTTGACTAATGCCCATGGAGTTAAGAGTTTCTTTGAAAGCCATTCCTAAGGCATCTGTATCGTTATCTACATGGATGTTAAAGTCACCAACGACAAGGAATCTATCTGCGGCCAGTACTAGTTCTGATAAGAACCCACCAAATTCTTTAATAAAATCTGTGTGGTGCCCTGGAGGCCTATATACAATAGCTAAAATAAATTTTAAAAATGTTTTATCTTTAGTATTAGGTGTTGAAACATGAAGTACCATGACTTCAAAAGAATTATATTTAGAGTTAGACTTCTGGGAAATGCTAAAAGAGTTATTGTAAAGTGCTGCGACACCTCCCTGTCAGGTCCCGGGTCTGAGCACATGTTGGTTCATGTGTCTTGTTTATGTTTCTTCTCACCAAGCACATGGAGGAGCCCGTTTGACAGCTCTACATGTGCTCGGTCTTTACTTTAGGGTGCTCCGCCCCCCTTGTTATCCACTCATCACCGCACTCCTGTTTCTACTCCCGCTAACCACCCCACACCGGTTTCCACTCTCACTATCTCCTCTCTCTCCCTTCTTATACTTTCAGTATTCCTATGTTTCTCGTCAGTCCGTTAGACTTCTAACCTTCCGATGATCAGTCTCACGTTTATCTAGTCCAGTCTGACCTTGTTCAGTATTCTCTTGGTTAATTAGTTTTGTTCGTCCAGGATCCAGTTCTCTTTTGCACCCTGCTTGGTGATCCACTTTAACGCAGATCAGTGCGCCGGCGACCGTGGTACCATCTCTGGCTGAAGGCGGTAAGAGTTTCTCTCGGGTGGATCCATCTCTCTTCTGGTGAGATCAGTCATCGGGAATTCTTCCTCTCTCTCTGGGGCTGCTCAAGCGGATTTTCCGGATTCTCTCTCTGGGGTCGTTCGGGAGGATTTCCAGTTTCTCTCCCCGGGAGCGTTCGGGCGGATTACCAGCTTCTCCCTCCGGGACTGTTTGTGGATTTATCATGATCTTCCCTCCGGGGCTGTTCTAGTGGATTTACCCTTTTTTCACCTCCGGGGTTGTTCTAGTGGATTTACCATTTTTTCCCCTCCGAGGTAGTTCTAATGGATTTTCTCTTTTTCACCTCCGGGGTTGTTCAATCGGATTAACCTATTTTCTCTCTCGCATTCCCCGGCCGAGCGCTCGTGCCCATGTGTCCTACTGCTGTTCCGTTTGTACTTCTTTAAATCAGCTCTCTGTTATAAATGAAGGATATTTTTGTGATCCCTGCTTTTGACTCCCATCCTTCTGGCGTGACACCTCGCCCTCTGAGGCTCATGTTTATAATAATAATCTTGGGGGACCGATTCATTTAAAGTAATATAATCATCTGATTTTAGCCATGTTTCTGTCAAACAGAGCATGTCTATTTTATGATCAATTATCTCGTTAACAAAAAGTGCTTTATTAGAGAGATCTAATATTTAGCAATCCAAGTCGTAATAGTTGATTAACATGTGTTTTGTTCATGTTTAATCTGTTTAACATTTATTAAATTACTTTCAAGAGGTTTATGCATTATTTTATGCTTGCTAATCCGGGGGACAGACACAGTCTCTATTTTGTGATGTTTGGGAGAACGGATTATTACATGTTGTACATTTTGTGTATTCTGCGACGAGACGGCAAGCAGACAGTTGGTTAAGCCATTCTGTCTGCTCCCTGACCTGGGCCCCAGCGAGTCAAGCTTTAGCATTAGCATTAAGACTTTTTGCCATCTTTCTAGACAGGATGGAAGCCCCAGCCCAGGAGGGATGGAGACCATCTCGTTTCAACAGGTCAGGTCTGCCCTCAAAACTCTCAAAACCAGTTATTTATAAAAACTATATCATTCTGCAGGCACCACTCAGACAACCAGCCATTTAGTGATGATAATCTGCTATAAATCTCATCACCACGATAAGCAGTGAAGGGGCCAGAGAATATTACAATGTCTGACATCGTGCTTGCGAGCTCACACACCTCTTTAATATTATTTTTTGTGATCTACGATTGACGAAGTCGAACATCATTTGTGCCGACGTGAAAAACAATCTTACTGAATTTACGATTAGCCTTAGCCAGGCGCTCTGGCTCCCGGTAAACATTGGACTATGGTGGCTGGTGCCTCTGTTAACGTTCCGAACAATAGAATCACCGATAAATAGGGCACTTTCAGCAGGTTTCTCAGTCGGTGCGTCACTGCGTCACTGAGCGGGGCAAACCTGTTCGAGACTGTAATCAGAATGGTCGAGTGATGTTTTGTCCTGCGACTACGCCGTCTCACAGTCACGAAGTTTCCCAGCTGTGGGGGATTTTCAAACGGAACCAAGCTGTGTGCGCTAATGTTGCTCGCATCCGTGTTTTCTATGGTCCCTACACTCTTACTATCCTCAGATAACGATCGGTTACGTAGTCCACAGGTTACGTAGTCCTGGGTCAGCACTAAACGAACACATAAGACTAGTAGACCTGACAACAAACACAACAAAATGCAAGGCATATATAGTCCATGGGGATGAGGTTCAGGTGGATAATCATGGCTCTCAGGTGCGGGGCTAATCAAAGACGGTGTTGAAGGGACCGGTGCCGTAGCTTCACCTTACTTCAAATATAAATACTTCTCTGTGGTTTTGACATTTCTTAATCAATTATTATTCAGCATTATCTTATTGTAAATTGATGATTTAGGCATGATTAACACCAACCATTTCTGATACAGAAAGTAGAGAATAATCTAATGAATGCTTAGGCTCTCTTCCTGCTAGGTCAGTGTGACTGTGACAAGGGACTTCTTATCATCATGTTTGAAAACATCTTCTGTTAGCACACACTCTACTACAGAGGTGGGTAGTAACGCGTTACATTTACTTGAGTAACATTTTGGAAAATATGTACTTTTTAAGTAAAATTAAAAGTGTGTACTTTTACTCTTACTTGAGTAAATTTCTAATAGAAAATCTGTACTTTTACTTCGTTACATAACTTACATTGCGTGACGTTCCTGCGTTCCTTCATTTTAAAATATGCTTTTTAAAACGCGTTGTTTATTTCAAGGTTGTCGTCTCTTTTTACGGGCATTCCCGAGTGATCTATTCTTTTGAGTCGATTCTTTTGAAAGCATTAATTGAACAATGGGCAAAACCATTTGAATGGGCTAATGAATCAGTTCAAATGATTTGTTCAGTTCGCAGCACGATCTGAATCATCTGAAGCAGGATTACTCACTCCTCGTAGCGCGAAATTTAAGAACACGCAGAGAAGGGCGTTGGATGAAGTGGATATTAATCTATATCTATACAATCAAAACTGCAAATGTGTCACATTGTTTGCCAGCAATGAAATGCCCGCCATATGCGCGCTCCCGCGCGACCTGTTCGTCAGACACAGCAACATGCGCGTTACCTGTCAGACACAGAGACGTGGGCTTGCAGAAATATACATTTGAAGAACAGAAGGAAGAAAACGTGTTGATGGGCGTGTGTGTTGTGTCCTCAGGTTAGTCAATAAAGAAGCAATGGAAATACTCGAGCTATTTTATTTCACACATGTCATACACTCTGCCAGAACACTTCTTCTCGTTATATTCCCTTTTTTTCAACAAGAACAATTAACGCCATACTGCCCTCTTGAGGTTCAATTGCAAAACACCACATTTCCCCCTTTTAACTGACGATTCCTTCACAACACATATATGTTAAATATCTTATGTATGTATATATACACCAGCAATTACAGCCTTCATTCAGGTAGATGAACATCATAATCCAACAACATTTCAGAAATATAATTCAAACATGAACACAGTTATAGCCACAACCAACAAAATTCGTCTCATGCATTTACTCCAATTCAAAGTCCTTCAACCACGCAGGTGGTCTACTCACTCTACTACTTTTCCTCAGATCACCTGTCCCCTGCGATTGTGAGTTATCATGCTGAATGACAGCAGGGCCTGTGAAACGTGTCAGTTTGGAAACATTCCATTTCTTTTTGTCACTCAACACAAAAGTGTTGTTTCCAATTTGTCTCTCAATTTCCAGGGGTGGCGAGAACTTGGGAACTCCTTTTCCCACATGAGTAGGCTTTTTTACTCTCACCTGGTCTCCTGTTTTGAAAGTGTGACGCTAAGCTCCCCGTTTCCTGTCTGTGTACATTTTGCTTTTCAGTTGTTTGGAACGCACAGCAGCTTTTACCTGAGCACACTTGTCACTCTTGGGGCCCACCGGAAAGACATTCAGCTTTGTACGCGTATCTTGCGATGGTGCAGGAGTTCAGACGGGGACACTCCAGTAGTACTGTGTGGCGTGGCTCTGTAGGTTTGCAAAAACTCAGTCACTACCTGTTTCCACGGTAGCCCTCTTTGTTCAGCAGAAAGGATGCATTCTTTCAGAACTCGGTTCCAACGCTCCACAGCACCGTTCCCTTGGGGGTAGTACAAGGAACTAAGCATGTGACTTATACCCCTCTCTTTCAAAAAATCCTCAAAGACCGTGGCCAGGAATTGAGGCCCGTTGTCAGTCACGACACCCTGCGGATTTCCCTCCCTGCTGAAAACTGAATGAAGGAAGGATGTAACTACCTCTGCAGTAACATTTGGGGTAAATGCCACTTCTGGCCACTTACTATGGTAATCCACTAGAGAGATGGCAAAACGGCAGTCAGACGGTCCACACTCAAAAGGTCCCACTATATTAATTCCCAGTTTCTGCCACGGCTCCGATGGACAGCTGACAGGCTGAAGAGGTGCAGGGGCTGGTTTAGCTGATTTGTCATTTAGTTGACAGGTTAGACAAGAGGAGACCGTAGACTGTATTTGAGCATCCATTTGAGGCCACCAGAATAATTCACGCAGCCTCTGTTTGGTACGGACGATCCCTTGGTGCGTCTCAGGCGCCAAGTGTACCAGTTTCGTGCGTAATGTAGAAGGAACGATGACACGATGTTCCCCTCTCCTCACTAGAGCACCATCAACACACAGTTCGTCCCGAATACGAAAATAAGGCACCAGCAATGGTGCCAGCTCCCGACACCTTTTCGGCCAGCGCCGCCCAATCTGTGCACGCAGTAAGGCCAACTCCGAACAGACTTCCGAAGCTGAGCAAAAATCCTCGACAGAGAAAGTAGGTAGGCCAGACACAAAAGCAACCATGTCTGGTTCCACGGAATCATCCGACTGTGCTGGCAATGGTAATCTGGATAAACAGTCGGCAGCACAATTAAGAGTCCCAGGGCGGTATATGACATCATAAGTAAAGCAAAGCAAGCGCGCTGCCCACCGAGCGACACGCAACCCCGCACGGCCAATGCCTTTTGTTGCCAGCAATGTAGTGAGTGCACGATGGTCAGTTCTCAGCGTGAAGTGTCGACCCCATAAGTAAGGCCGCCACTTTTCTACTGCCCACACACAGGCCAGCGCTTCCTTCTCGACCGTAGAGTAATTTCTTTCAGCAGCCGTAAGAGTTCTGGAAGCAACGCAACAGTCCTTTCAACATTGTCTTTGTGGAGTTGTGTCAAAACACCCCCCAGCCCATAATCAGAAGCGTCTGTTGACACTATAGTGGGAAGGAATGGAACGAACAGCGCGAGCACTGGAGTTTTAGAAAGCAGATCTTTCAGTTCTTTAAAGCTGCGATCAGCAGGCACGTCCATTCGAATGTAGTCTCTGATGCATCTCGCACCAATGCACGTAATGGTTCAGCATTCGAAGCAAAATTAGGCAGAAATTTGCTGTACCACGAGATCAGTCCCAAAAACGAGCGCAAGGAAGCAATGTCGTGTGGCGCAGGGGCGTTAATGATCGCAGATAGGTGCTCATCATCGGGAGAAATGCTGTCTTTCGAAACGACGTGCCCTAAGAACTTTAAGGAAGTCTGTCTGAACTTGCACTTGTCCCAGTTCAGCTGCAGTCCAGCATCTGACAAGCGCTGCATGATCCTGCGTAGCAGCGTACACAATGACATCATCCAAATAGTTCCGAACTCCCCTCACGCCCTTCAGAACAGATTCCATCATCTTTTGAAATGCCGCTGGCGCAGAAGCAAGGCCATACGGAACCCGACAGTATCTGAAGAGGCCGTCGTGTGTGATGAAAGCGGTGATGTCCCGGCAAACGGCATGTAAGGGAAGCTGATGGTACGCAGCCGCGAGATCAATTGTAGTGAATACTGATGCACCCCTAAGGTCATGTAAGAGTTCGTCCATGTGTGGCAGAGGGTGACTGTCTACAATGAGTGCCTTATTCGGTTCACGCAGATCCACACATAAACGTATTTTTCCGTCTTTCTTTGCAGTTACGACAATAGGGGAGATCCACGGGGATGAATCAATTTTTTCAATAATGCCTTTGTTCAATAGTAAGTCCAATTCCGTAGAAACAGCTTGGCGTACTGAGAATGGAAGCCGACGTAACTTCTGACGTACCGGTGTAGCATTCGGTTTGACTTTAGGTTTATGAACAAAGCCTTTCACACAACCCCCGGAAGCATCTGGGGCTGGAGAGGTCACAGCTACAACTGCATGTAATTCATCAGCTTTAGGTGCAGCACCGAAATGGAAAGAGAAGTTCAGAGCTCGAATTAGATCCATACCCATTAGGGCAGAGCCACCTTTGACAATGTAGAAGCAAGCAGAAGTTACAGCATCATTCAGTGAAACGTCCGCACGTAAACATCCGAGTACCGGAATGGCCTCTTTCAAGTATGTAACCAGTTTCACTTTAGGATCCATAAGCGAACAGTCCTTAAAGTATCTGTTGTAAATGACCTCAGGCAGAATTGACACAGATGAGCCTGTGTCCACGACTAACTCCGTGTCAACGGACCGTCCCTCTGTAGTAGTAATCTGAACATTGCATAATAGTTTGTCTGCAGAAACGGTAGTAGTATCTGTAAAGAGGACAACCACTTCAGGGACTACTTCTCTAACATCCTTAGAAGAACGACATACCTTAGAAAAATGTCCGGTTTTTCCGCAAGAAAGGCATTTGGCCCGAGTAGCAGGGCAATCAGTCGCATTAGCCAGATGGGTTTTAGCTCCACAACGGTAGCACATGCGAGTCGCTCCTTGTATGGCATTGGCAGCAGGTTTTGCTCCAACATGACGGTGCGTGCTCGTCTTATGATGACGGAAAGGTTTGGATGACACAGCTTGAACTGAGCTTTGCGCAGCCAATATATTCGAGTTCGATAGTGCTTGTTCCACCTGACTAGCAATCGTGATAGCAGAATCCAGCGTCAGTGACAGCTCTAGCAGTAGTCTTTCTCGCACTGCCGGGGCGTATGATCGTTCAACCAGCTGATCCCGAATCATCTCACTCTCCATGTCACCATATGCACACACTGAGGCCAAGTGTCGCAAAGCAGTCAAAAACTGTGGAATCGTTTCATCCGCACGTTGAGAACGTTGCCGAAAGCGGTGTCGCGCCACCACTATGTTGACTTTAGGCACAAAATGATTCTCTAACGCTGCCATTGCATCATCGAACGTAGTTCCAGTATTAGGTAAGGTGTAAAACAGCCGCTGACCTTCGGTACCCAGGCTGTGTAGCAAAATAGCATGTTTTCTGGCATCCGGCCATGCTTGCCCCGTAGCATTTATGGCTAGCAAATAGTTCTCAAATATTTTCCTCCACGTACCGAAAGGAATCGCAGGCTCTCCACTGCATGGCAGAAAAGGCACAGGCGCAGGTACGGAACTCATCGTCGCCAATTTGTTCGCCAACGTGCAGTGTGGTTCACTGTTTACTGTTTGTTTACAAGTAAGAGCGTTTCACAACACACACGTGACACAACACGAGAAAACATGAGCTTTGTTCAAAAATGTGTATTTCATTTAAGAGAGCACTGCAGATGTTGTAGATCATCTTAGGAAATGCTCTGAGTTTAGTTAATGCTTTAGTTTGACATGGTCTATTATTCTAAATAAGTTGTGTAAACTACATTGACATCAGGACTAGATGAAATTTACAGAAATGCTTGTCTCTTCTGTGTTTGTCTATTCTTTAGTCTCTCTAGTATATTGCAAAGATATCTGCTTATGATAATTAAAAATATTGATTAAAATGTAATATTAAAATATTGGCATTAATATTAATTTATGTAGTAGACCTATATAATCAGATACAAAGTAACTAAGTAACTAGCTACTTGAGTAATTTTTTCATTGCATACTTTTTTACTTTTACTCAAGTAATTTTTAAAATAGTGACTTTTACTTTTACTTGAGTAACAATTTCTCTAGTTACTTGTACTTTTACTTGAGTAAAGATGTTGGCTACTCTACCCACCTCTGCTACTACGCTTGAGCAGTTTGTGTATGTGTGATTGTATTGTTTCGGGAAAGTGAGAAAGAGTGGAAAACACGAGACAGACGTAACGTCATGTTTTAATTCGTATTTTAGTACATGCTTGTTATCTTTAAAGGAACACTCCACTTTTTTTGGAAATATGCTTATTCTCCAACTCCCCCAGATTTAATAAATTGAGTTTTACCATTTTGGAATCTATTCAGCCGATTTCCGGGTCTGGCGATAGCACTTTTAGCATAGCTTAGCATAGATCATTGAATCCAATTAGACCAGTAGCATCACGTTCAAAAATGACCAAAGAGTTTCGATATTTTTCCTATGGGAGTCAATTGTGACCTAAAATGACTTGGAAACAAACTTTTATTAATATCTTTATTTGTATTCAGAATAACAAAGACGTTTGGGTCTGTAACAATCATTTTCTGATCTCACTGGATCTTAGTTTTCTTTGCCCCAACATATGTTTTAGACAGTAAAGAAAACTTAACATTAAACTCAAGAGTCAAGAGCCCAACTAAAGCAAACACTGATAACAATAATGGTGATTTGTTTCAACATTAATTGCAGGTGCAAAAGTGATATTGATTCAATGCAATTAACATTGACCAATCAGCTATTTTTTAACATTGATTCAATGATTGCTTGCTGTCTGGGTATCCATGTGGAAAGGTACAATATGTGTACCTTTGAGGGTACTGCCCCAGTGACAAGCCATTGTACCCCTAAAGGTACAAATCTGCCACATTTTTTTCTGACAGTGTAGATCATTATACCATGGTCTGTTTGAATACTCAATTCTGATTAACACAGGGGTAGCTCCAGTCAGTTTGATTACATTTGAATTTAACTGACAAATGAACAGTTATTTTCACCTGTTTGATCTAAAATTACACTGTAAACATCAATAAACGCTTTAACTTGGCAAAAGACCATGGTATAAACGGGATAATCCACAGCTAGGCGTGCGTTAAAGGATTTTAATGCACTTCCGGTCAGGTGGTTCTTGGCCTCCATGTCGTGCATTAAAATCCTTTAACGCATGGCTAGCTGTGGATTATCTCTTACATAAACCATACCCACGAGTTTCCAATCCGTGCCCTCAGTTTTGTAAAAAGTACCATTCATTTTTTAAACCCGTTCCACAAATACATAAACTGTGCTCACGCTTTCACCATCCATTTTTGCAAACTACACCCTAATTTTTACCTTGAAATTTTAAAATGTCATATATTACATTTATAGAAATTGATTATAGAAATGAGAATTTATAGAAACTAGATTAAAGAAATGTTTATTATACAAAATAACAATTTGTTAATAGTTTGGGCATTTCGCCTTATTTTCATGAAATTTCATAATCTATAAATAATAAAAAGTTATTGTGCGTGAGCTACACGTGAGAAACATTGAAGCACAGCCCTGCCTTTAGCAGATGCGTGATTATTGTTTTCTGTCTTGGCTTTTAGATTTTCTGCTATTTATTATAACATTGATTAGGCTTTATTTGCAATCATGTTATTCTCCATGCAGCACAGTACAAGTGAAATTAAATATATTAAAAAGAAACCCTTCTACAGTAAGCTATCTATAATCTTAAGACTCGCCATTTTTTAATATTGGAATAGAAAAACATAACATTACACAAAAAAACATTAATTTCCTCTAAGGCCTACGCGATTATGGCAAAAATCATAATTAGCCTATTTATTACTTTTCTGATATTATTGTTGATATTAGATTTTACTTTGAAGAAAATGTTTCATAACTTTCTGTAAAATAAATCATACCTGCAAACTCGCCGCTTTTCGCAGTTTTGAATCCAAATATGCCATTCTTGTGAATCGTATAGATCCGAAGAGTTTTTACGCAGAGTGGGGGGGGTCCTTGGTGATCCAGGCACTTGGGTGCGATTGATATTCGTCTGAAGTTTCAGTCGCAAATCTGTAGTTTACAGAGGATATTTCATATTTATTTTAGAGACCGATCAATTTGCTTCATAATAAATGATTAAATAAATTCATTAAAATGTTGTCAGGAGCCGCGCGGATTACTTTTGCATTGCTTGTATCTGATTTTTGAATTTTCTTTTTTATGAAAGCTCTTAACTGTTTTTTTTCTTTTCTTTTTGAGCTCTTATAACTCACATCAATCAGGTCCTGCACTTTATCTCTCTTAATAGCTCTTTTAACATCAGTCCCTCACTTTATTTTCTCAATCCTGCATGTTAGAACCGAAACCATAACGTCACTATTGGACGCCCAAGCGCTTTGCTTCCGATGGACACGCGTCCTTTGTATTAGGAAAGACTTAGAAAACGTAGACAAATAAAGATCATTTTAGGTGTTTAATTACGACTTGGAACATTGGGATCGTGAGACGAGGGCAATGTACAATGTAATTTTTTATGAAAATCTCAAATTGATCAAAATCCATATTTTTCACTTATCTTCATATCCACATATGTCTCTTGTTAATCCAGTATGGACCAAACCAATGGCTCCAGGGGCCATGGAGGATCTGGAACTGGACTGCACCCTGCCCCAAACTCTGGTGATCTCACAAGAATCTGATGATACAGCCTGTATTGGACAGTGGGGAGAGCAGCTGGTTTTCTTCTTCCTCACTCAATGGAAATAGAACGGAGGTGATTATGGGCCCATTGAATAAATGAATGAATGAATTTCTTGTGAAGGAGATATGTGCCATATTCATTTGTTGGACCTTCATATTAAATATATATAAAAACACAGACAGTGCATATGTATACATATGATGAAGGGAATTTATAAAAATGCAGCCTGTCCTGCCATTTGCAATTTTGTGGTATTTCAGTCTCTTAAGACTCCAGCTTGTTGCACTGTTTTTTCTATCAATAAATATTATTTAAGGGAACTAAAGATTCTGCAGTTATGATCATGTCTGTATGTGTCTTGATTGATGTCCTAGAAAGCATCATAAGCATCTGAGGCCTCAGGTTATTTTCTGAAAATAAATTATAATATTTGCAGGTAATAATAATTGCAATATTAGTAATAGTATTAAGCAAAAATGAATTGAATCAGTAAGGAAGCTGACTGATTAAATCTCTTAGATGGTGTGTGACACCTACAGTATCACCAGCACTGAAGCAAAATGACCTGAATCTGCAGGAGTCAACAATCTTCAGTCACATTTATGTTGGACTGTGTTTGAAGACACCATTCCCTGACTCAAACATGTTACACTGCAGCTCTAGCCAGGACGGGATCATGAAATGACCTTTGAGCACCTGAGAGGAATGAAGGATTTCAGTGTATAAAAAGTGTAAGGAATGAACCTGACAGGGCCTGTACTGTTGCATGTGCTACACTACACACATCATCAAAAATGAGAGGAGACCTGTGATGGATGTGCAGCCTGATAATGATCTCCAAACCACTTAGACTGAGCTTCATGAGATATAACCTTTGGAATACAATTTCTTTATTATTCTTAAATAAATAAGAAAACATGCTTAGGCCCACATGCATTTTAGTTTTAATCTCCATGGATAATAGGCAGGTATCAGTGTCAATCAGTTTCTAAATCTCCAATCTTTTTAAAACTAAATCTCCAGCTTTAGGTTTGTGTTCTTTATATGGTGTCACGGGTGGAGTGAGGACACGAACACAGCAGTAAGGTTTATACAACTTTTCCCCGGAGGATGGTTCATTTACAAGTGCACAAGTGAATGAATGAATGGTGCTCGTTGTCTGTGATTCTTGAGTGTCCTCGTGGGAGTGTAGACGTTGTGCTCAGTTATGAGTCCCCGGCGGTAGCTGAGTTTAGGCATGGTCTCTGTGAGGAATAGAAAAGACAACTGTTAGTGTATCCAGTCATTCTGAGATGATACTCCCTTCCTTCTTTTCCTGAGCCGCTTATATGAGCCGCTGTTGATTGAGACCAGCTGCTGTCGCTCAGCTCGTGATTGTGAGCAGACCAGTGGTTTTCATGGCGATGCTCTACTGGCATTGGGCGGCTCATCACAATTGGCATGGTCAATGTATTGAAGTTTTGGCTTTTTTGCATATATTCAATCTTTAAAGACTTTAAAACGTTTAAACATGGATGCGCCTTGTGCCTTTTGTGGAGAGAAATCAATAATTCACAATACATTGAAATCAATAAAATAGCACAACAAAATCATATTTTCCTCATCTCTGTAGCTTTAAAGTGCTTTATCCAGCACTTTTCTGTGCAGACTCAGCAGATGTAAAAGCCTTTCAGGTGATGTGGACTCCTGCTACTGAGTTTATCCAATTTAAGGAATGTTATTGAAATGGACAGTCCTCCAGACACTTTCCTCAGTATCCTATGCAGTGAATACTAATGGGTATAAAACACTTTATTTTGTGGGGGGAAACACAATCTCATTGCAATTAACCACTAAAAAAAATTATTAAAAAAAACTAAAAGTTAATTTATACAACTTCAGTTTACAACTGCTTTAAAATGTAATAAATATCTCTGAAAATAATCTGTCTGTGCATCGTTTGAAGTGTTCCTGACATTTAAAAAAAGTTTTAAATTTGTCATAATCTTCAAGCAGCGGTAAAAAAAATAGACTTAACTACGTCTTTTGACGTAACAACCAGTTAATAGCAGCACTGCTGATCACTGGTTGTTCTATCGATATATGCTGCCTTTCCAAACAGTGCGTGTGCGTGCAATGATCCCAGACAATTTAATCCATATATACTAATCATCAACAACAGGTGCGTTTGAAGAATCGTATTATCCAGATCATGATTAGATTGGATTCCAATAAACGTTACATACTGTATAACGTTAGGCTAATCTGTAATTTAAGTGAATTTTTTAATATAAATCTAACAGTTTGTAATGCAAATTAATGTGAAGGTAAACACTCTTACGAGTTAGCAACATTACTTTTTTCCATATTTATTTCTGTTTTACATTATATAAATATGCGGCTGCATATTTGAAGAGTTTGGTTCCAAAACGCTATAAATCCATTCTGATTAATTTGAGTAAAAATGTTTTCGTTACAAAGAAAGTTAAGATGAAAACCACTATTTTCTGTTTCAAAGTTTCACATAGCATCTTAAGGTTCTAGTAACATAAAAAATTAAAATCCAGATTTTGAAAGATTTATTATGAAAACTGATCATTTTCCCCCAAAATGCAAAAAATCCATGACAATTTTTTTTAAATGCAATAAATCCATTGAATCAATATAAAAGTTATTTTTTATATTGAAACTGTTGAAAATACACAACAAAGTGAGTTCAATACAATACTAATCTTACATACAGGCACTGGACTAAACATACATTCAATCAGTCATCGCTCCTAAAAAGAATTCAACGGGTCATCTTTTTAATGCTATAAATTAGTGCCTCGTCTTCTTAATCTCCTCACGTAAATGATTAGATTTCGATGGTTTACGTTTCTTCCCCACCGCAGAAACCAGCACAGGCTCATCAATGCCGTCAAAATTATTCATTTTCTGAATTCATGACTTTTCAATACCGACCTGATACTATACTGATTTTGGCGGAAATTTTTAAAAAAATGGCGTTTATCACGTTTTGGAACCAAACTCTTCAAACTGTTCACATGCTATTTACTTTAAAAAATGATGGTAACAATATTACACATATTATTTTTGAGTAGTTTTTAAGGATCGTTTTTTGTGGAATATACCTGAATAAATTAACCTTAACTATTTAATCAATGGCATAAAAGTAACAAAAGTGTTGGTTAGACTCACCCTAGTATCTCCAGTTTACAATGTGGGTCCTTTAGTAGATCAGAGAGATGCTGCATTCCTTTGTCTGTGGGTTTATTATCACTCAGATTCAGCTCTTTTAAGTACTTGAGGTTTGACTTCAGAGATAAAGCCAGATCTATATAGCCTTTGTTTGTAATGCTGCATTTGGACAATCTAGAAAGAGATTCAAAATGGTAACACTTTACAATAAGGTTGTATTTGTTAACACTGTTAAATGTATAACATGAACTAACAATCAGTAGTATAGTTTTTAAGCATTCATTAATGTTTGTTAACATTAGGTAACGCTGTACAGTATGTAAGTTAGTCCATTGTGCATTAACTGATGTTAACAGACTAAACTCGACAGGACAGTGACCCTCCATCAGCAGGCTAAAGTCATATTCATTCATAATGATGGGGCAAGTCTCGCCAATCGGCTAACAGATTTAGCACTTTTAGAACAATGTTCCTCAAAGACGGGAACCTCTTTGTGTCTTGTCTGTTTTTGGTCCAATGAGTCCACATTTCAAATAGCTTTTTGCCATTGCCATTTTGCAAACTTTTGGTTTGATCTCAGAGCTGAAGCCAGAGCGGCACAACCTTCCTCTTTAATACTACAGCAAGACAACCTGCAGAGAGTCATGATACATTATACTCAAGCATTACACCAGCCAGGAACCTGTGTTTCCTCAGGATGTTGAGGAACTGTGATGCTGAATGACGTCACGTGCTAATTAACACATTTGTGACATCATTACATCGTATTTGAGTTGCAACTTTAGAGCTGTTTCACTTCTAAACTCTGAACATTCTGTATTTTAATATAACATATTGCCCAATAAAGCCATTCTCATTTACTAGGTTTGTCGCTATAAGTTTTTTCTGAACAAAAGTCACTAAAGAGGTTGGAAAACTTGTTACATCCAGTGAAAGAGTTTGTAAGTTAGAGACTCGCGGCACGCCCTGCATGTGTTGACTGTGAATATAAATGCTTTGCCTAAAGAACGATATAAAACAGCACAGAGATTTTGTTATTACAACTACGGCGGGAAAAATTGGAACTGAATTGGAAACACGGCATCACTCAAAAGCTGCAGCCGTGGCGGGGAGAATTTTTGGTGTGGCAGAATGAATATAGCGGAAATATAATTGCAATATACATGGACAAATAATTTAATAATTTAATGTTAAAAACATAATTTAATAAAACATCACACAGTGAATAAAACATGATTGATAAAAGTTACAGACAGTGTCATAGTTACACTTAAGTAGTTTCTCCAGTTTACATCGTGGATCCTTCAGCAGAGCAGAGAGCAGCTTTCTTGAATCTCCAGGTCTATTCCAATTCAGATTCAGTTCTTTCAGGTGTGACGGGTTTGATTTCAGAGCTGAGGCTAAAGCAGAACAGTCTTTCTCTGAGAGGCTACAGTTTGACAACCTAGACACAAACAAGGCGGCACAATTATTTTACTGAAAAGCATCTGGCTTAATCATTAAGATAACTTTAAAACTGCAGTTGTGAAATGTATCGTATAACTTTTAACCTTATTTCACAAAAATGCATACACAAGCAACCACACCCACTATTGCTGATGTTAACCATTGACAGTGACCTTTAATGTTCTATGAATATGAATAGAAATGTCAGATTCCCATTTATTTCACTACACTGTAAAAATGAAGAGTTTGGTTCCAAAACGCTATAAATCCATTTTGAGTAAAAATGCGTTTTCTTTACAAAGAAAGTGGCAAGATGAAAACCACTATTTTCTGTTTCAAAGTTTCACATTGCATCTTTAGGTTCTAGTAACATAAAAAATTCAAATCCAGATTTTGATTTTAAAAGATTTATTATAACAACTGTTCATTTTTTCCCCCAAATGCAACAAATCCATGACAATTAAAAAAATGCAATAAATCCATTGAATCAATATAAAAGTTATTTTTCATATTGAAACTATTGAAAATACACAACAAATTGAGTTGATCTACATATGACAGCCTCTGAACTCAATACAATACTAATCTTACATACAGGCACTGGACTAAACATACATTCAATCAGTCATCGCTCCTAAAAAGAATTCAACGGGTCATCTTTTTAATGCTATAAATTAGTGCCTCGTCTTCTTAATCTCCTCACGTAAATGATTAGATTTCGATGGTTTACGTTTCTTCCCCACCGCAGAAACCAGCACAGGTTCATCAATGCCGTCAAAATTATTCATTTTTTTGTTTGTTTGTTGAACACAAAGTAGATCAGGGAAATTAGGAGCCGACTGTATTCAGAGCGCCGCCATTACTGTTTACAATGCGTGGAATGGTGTGCTGTGATTGGTTGAGCGTATATATCGCATTCTGCAGCAGTGTTGCCAAGTCCGCTTAATTATAAGCGACTTTGGACTTGTTTTTCTGTAAACTCGCTTACAAATATTGGTAGTCGCGGGTCGCGTTTTTTTTGGGCTTGTTTCTTAAGTGTCGTTGATTATTTGGGCTTGTTCCCAACTCCATAATAAGTTGTCAAGCAGATATTTTCTAACTTTTATATGTTATAAACGTAGGAGTTTGTCTTGCCTGTTCCCTCTGTCCCTCCCCTTTCCCCATACACACAGGAGACAGCAGAGTTTTTTCCCACCCACGTCCTGCTTCTAATTGGCTCTGACCCAGATGGCAACGAGTACTAGCCAATCAGGTCCGTGTATTATCTGATCTTTGATTATTCCATTCAATATAACAAACGGGAAAAGAAAAAAACAGTCGATATTTCGTTTTTCCGCATGCACAAAAATAAAAAACGATGTTTTTCTTCTTATTTCAGCCTTAAAAGGGAAATTCAATAAATAAATAAACCAAAACGAAATAACGACCCTAATTATAGTTTTTTTCATTTTTGGGTGATTTCCCAGGGTCTTCTGCGCGCGCGCGCTTTGCGCATGCGCAATGTACCGCCGCTTACCGGGATCAAGTGCATGGGAACTTGCGAAGCTCGAAATGAATGCATTTGCATATGCTTTGTTTGTACTTTTCACTCCCACTAAAAGAGTCACACTGAGAGAGGAGGACATCACTGTGGAAAATATTTCAAATATATATATTGAACAATGCCGTTCACATACAATACTTTCCAGAGCTTACAGTCGAAGTTTGTTAGCATTATTGCTTTTAATATGTGACATTTAAGTAAACAATTAAGTAGCCACAGCTGGCTTGCAGCAGCAAAGGTGTAAATCCATAAATTACTTTTGTAATTTATAAGTTATGTGATTCAAACAGCCCCTCCCCCCGTAACCTCACTCAACCGAGTTCATTAGGTTCCCCCAGATAAAACTACTGTCCTGCTATAGAGTAATTCATAAAAGATGTTCAGTTTGTTTGTTGTATACTCACTTCTTTATGAGTGGTAAATAAGAACTTTGTGCCCCGAGGTTATGTCTCAAGTTGACATCTTTATTGGAACACATCAACAAGTATCTCGTGCTGCCATTAGCACACATAACAACATTCTCACTCATTCCAGTGACAGGCACACCAATGACCCTTGCAGCCCCCTAGTGGGGATAACATGTATATGCACTTGCATAATACACCACATCCCCCCTTTTCCCAATGACATTAATAGTCAGAACAACATCAGTGCAAACAGATTATGTGCACTTATCACAGATACCAAACTCTGTAAAACAAACACATTTTTCTCATTTACTCTAAATGTATTACCAAATTGGCATTTTAAAGCTTAGGCATATTTATTTCACATTAATACCATCTGTAATGGATTCTCAGACCACCATAGGTTAGTCTATTGAAGTCATGCAATAGTCTTTAAACTTCACTGGAGCTTTCACAACCCGACCGCTTCTGGTGGTAGTTGTGTTGCATTTGTGTGAGACTCGATCTGGACTTTGCTGTACAGACTGTCCTGCTACCTCCTGTGGCTCTGAGATCTGACAGTGTGTATCGTCATCAGGCTCATGTGCAGGCTCAAACAACTCTGTGCTTTTATGAACAGTTTTCCTCAGGTGGCGCCTGTTGCTTCTGTTCTGTTTTCCTGCAGCATTGATGACATTGTATGATCTTGGTTCACCTCGTTTTGAAATGATGAGACCCGGTTTCCACCCTCTGTCCGTTTCAATGTGAACTGTGTTTCCAGCATGTAACTCTGTCAGGGGTTTCGCTCGTTCGTTGTAATAACACTCCTGTTTCTTCTGCAGACTTTCCAGCGTCTGGTGAACATCTCTGGTAGTGGTAGGTCGTAAAACTTCGCTGGATGCTGGGATGGTACTTCTGAGAACTCTTCCCATTAGGACCTGAGATGGAGCATAGGACATACCTGTGATTGGAGTATTCCTCAGCGAGAGTAGAGCAAGGTGATGATCCTGCCCTGATTGTCCTGCTTTTTTCAAAACATGTTTGACAGTTTTGATTGTTCTTTCCGCTAGTCCGTTTGATTGTGGGTAACCTGGACTGGAATGTGTCAGTTTAATGCCCCATTCTGCAGCAAAGTTCTTCATTTCGTAGCTTGCAAATGGTACGTGGTCACACACTAATTCTTTTGGGATGCCATGTCTTGCATACACCGCTTTCAGCTTTTCAATTACTGTACGTGCCGTCTTGTCTTTGATGTTCATTACCTCAGGATACTTTGACATATAGTCGACAACTAGAAGGAATGACTGACCTCTGATTTCGAAGATGTCAGCAGCTACTTTTAACCATGGGAGCTCAGGAATATCGTGAGGTATGAGCGGCTCTTTCTGGTTCTTGGGCTGGTACTGTTGGCAGGTTGAACATGACTCGACCATTTGTTCTATGTGCTTTGTCATACACGGCCAATAGAGAAACTTTCTGGCATGTGATTTTGTGCGTTGCATTCCTTGGTACGAGATGTGTAGTTTCTGCAGCATCTCTGCTCTCATTGACACTGGAATCAAAATCCTGTCCGATACCAACAATATGTTGTCCTGTACAGACACAGTGTGTCTAACAGGCCAATACTGATGTATTGAAAGATCGAGTTGCTTTCTGCGTGTGGGCCAGCCGCTCCTTTGTGTTTTCATGAGCAACTGTAGTGTACTGTCTCTTGCAGTGGCTTCTTTAAGCTGCTTTAGCATTTCTTCACTGAGAGCCTCTGTTGCTTCAAGCGCATATACAACTCTTTCTTCACTGAAATCTTCCGCACACGTCCGTTGACCGTCGGCGACAGCTCGCAACAGGGCATCTGCAATTAACATGTCCTTCCCTGGCGTGTATTGAACATTGAGGCTGTATTTCTGTAGCAGTAAAAGCATACGTTGGAGTCTTGCTGGTGCTTTACTCAGTGATTTCTTGAAAATGGCCTCCAATGGCTTGTGGTCTGACTGTACCTTTATATCACGTCCGTACACATACTGATGAAACTTTTTGGTGGCGAATACAATCGCAAGTAGCTCTTTTCAATCTGAGCGTAGTTTTGCTCCGTGTCTGTCAATGCGCGGGATGCATACGCTATCGGCTGTCCATCCTGCACCAGACATGATCCTAAACCATCTTTGGACGCGTCTATTTGAATGGTGAGCATCGTGTTGGGGTCGTAGTACCTGAGAACTGGTGTGCTGGTCAATGCCGTCTTAAGTGCCAGCAATTCCACCTCGTGTTCTGGTTGCCACTGGAAAACAATGTCTTTTCTCAAAAGTTGTCTGAGAGGTGCTGTGAGTGAAGCCTCACCTGGAATAAATGGAGCAAGATATCTTATCATGCCCAAGAGGCGCTGCAATGCGTGTCTGTCTGTGGGCGCTGACATTCGTATCACAGCCTGTGTCTTGCCATCATCTGCTTTCACACCCTGTGGGGTAATCACATGTCCCATAAAATGTACATTGTTCACTTTGTACTGTATCTTGTCAGGGTTGAATTTCACATTGTGTTGTATCGCCCTCTCCATGATTTTAGCAATAACTGTATCGTGTTCCTGTTCTGTGGTAGCTGCGACGATCATATCGTCAGCTACAATATGCACACCTTCTATGTCCCCGAACACTTCAGTATTGTGCTGCTGGAACACTTCACTAGCAGACTTGACTCCAAAAGGCAGACGTTTGAATCTGTACCAACCCCACGGCGTGTTGAATGTACATAGCAGGGAGGATTCTGTGTCGAGCTTGATTTGCCAGTAACCATTCTTTTCATCTAAGATGGAGAAGATTTTCTTTCCAGCCAGTTTACACAGGACGTCTTCGGTCGTTGGGATAGAGAAGTGTTGGCGAAGAACAGCTTTATTTAGGTCGCGGGGATCCAAGCATACTTGTAATGTCCCATTTTTCTTTTCTGTGACTACAAGGCTGTTAACCCAAGGTGTAGGTTAAGTGACTGGTGCTATAACATCTTCCTGCAATAGACGGTCCAGTGTGCTCTTCAGTTTGCCCATCACTGCTAGGGGAATTTTTCTGTAGCCATGGATGACAGGGATTGCTTTGGGATCCACATGTATATGGTGTTCACTCGGAAACTGACCAAGTCCTTCAAAAGCTGTGGGATACTGAGACATCAGCTCTTCTTTGGAGGTTGCGCAGTTGTTTACGACAGTGTCCACTTTTTTCAATAGGTGCATCCGTTCACATGCTTCCTTACCAAGTATTGGTGTCGATGAGTGTCTCGTTATGTAGAAAGGTAAGCAAGCTTGCACCCTGGGTGTGATGCACTGCAACGTGGCCAAACCCTATGGCTTCAGTCTTGTCCCTCCATATGCCAACAGCATGGTCGAAGTAGGTTGCAACAACCCTGCTCCTTTTACGGATTGGTAAATGTCCAAAGGTAGAATGTTTGCTTCTGCCCCCGAGTCCAATTTGAACTTCACTGATACATTTCCAATGTCTATGGCTGTGTACCATGCTTTCTCTGTCGAGTCAGTGATCTTTTTTAGTTTTACTGATCCGATGAACAATGAATGAACAGTGACATTCCTTTTTTGTTTTGTTTGTGTATCCTTGTTTTCAGATCTGCACACCGAGGCAAAGTGATTGCGTTTTTCGCAGGCATGACACGTGGCTCCGAAGGCTGGACATTGTCGAGGTAGATGAGATTTACCACACTTCTTGCAATTAAACGTACCCACATTTGCTTTTTGCTGTTGTGTCGACGTTCTTTCAAACCTCTTGTTATGCTTAGTATATCCTGTTTTCTTTTTAATAGCATGAACAGTTTTATTTTGCTCACCCATTGCTTGGATCTGTGTTTTTGCTGCTTCTGCTGCTCTGCAAATGTCCACAGTTTTTTCAAGAGTTAAGTTCACTTCTCTCAGTAGTCTTTCCTTTAGACGCTGATCATTGATGCTAAACACTAACTTATCTCTTAACATGTCGGATTCCGCTGAGCCAAACTCAGTCTTTGCTTTTTTGTTTTAGATCCGTCACGTATTTATCGATAGATACTGAATCAGGCATGGGGTAAGCCCAGAATTGATGCCTCTCAAATACAACATTCTTTTTCGGCAAGCAATACTTCTCCAGAGCAGATACAATATCATGCATTGTTTAATTCTCTCCCTCTGGCTCGATCGTCAGCGAATTGTACACCTCCAAGGCCTCTTCGCCTAGCGCGTGTAGTAGAATGGCAATTTGTACCTTTTCACTTTTCGAGTCTGATCCTGAAGCAGTCATGTAAATGTTGAATCGTTGTATCCATCTCCTCCAATTCTCGCCTGTATTTCCCGACAGGACTAATGGGGTTGGTAATCTGAACTGCTCCATGTTTTCTTTTTACACGTGCAGACTCACTTCAGTCTGCACGTGTAAAATTGCATGTGTGATATTGCATAAATGATGCGCCTGTTTAAATTCCTTGAAGTTCAGCTGTCATACCAAAAAACATCTAATACCTACAACACTTATAAGTCCAGGCCTGTGTCACCGCGCCGTGGGACAAAAAAACCCCCATTCGAATCAATTACACTGGGTTCCAAATTATTATGCAAATGATATCTTTCTCTGGTTTTCCTAATTTGTCGATGCAAATGACAGTCAGTATAATTTTCAAGTAATCAACAGTTAGGGTACATTTGGAATTTTATTGAACAAACCTCCCACTGACAACAGTATTTATTTAAAAAATGAAAAACTCAAAATGCACTGTTCCAAATTATTATGCACAACAGAGTTTGAAAACATTTCATAGGTTGTAAAAAACTGAAAATGGTCATTTGTTGAATTTGCAGCATTAGGAGGTCATATTTACTGAAATCAAAAGCTATTTCAATCAAAAACATCCTAACAGGGCAAGTTACATGTTAACATAGGACCCCTTCTTTGATATCACCTTCACAATTCTTGCATCCATTGAACTTGTGAGTTTTTGGATAGTTTCTGATTGAATTTCTTTGCAGGATGTCAGAATAGCCTCCCAGAGCTGCTGTTTTGATGCTAACTGCCTCCCACCATCATAGATCTTTCGCTTGAGGATGCTCCAAAGGTTCTCAATAGGGTTGAGGTCAGGGGAGGATGGTGGCCACACCATGAGTTTCTCTCCTTTTATGCCCATAGCAGCCAATGACACAGAGGTATTCTTTGCAGCATGAGATGGTGCATTGTCATGCATGAAGATGATTTTGCTACGGAAGGCATGGTTCTTCTTTTTGTACCATGGAAGAAAGTGCTCAGTCAGAAACTCTACATACCTTGCAGAGTTCATTTTCACACCTTCAGGGACCCTAAAGGGGCCCACCAGCTGTCTCCCCATGATTCCAGCCCAAAACATGACTCCGCCACCTCCTTGCTGACGTCGCAGCCTTGTTGGGACATGGTGGCCATCCACCAACCATCCACTACTCCATCCATCTGGACCATCCAGGGTTGCACGGCACTCATCAGTAAACAAGACTGTTTGAAAATTAGTCTTCATGTATGTGTGGGCCCACTGCAACCGTTTCTGCTTGTGAGCATTGGTTAGGGGTGGCCGAATAGTAGGTTTATGCACAACTGCAAGCATCTGGAGGATCCTACACCTTGAGGTTTTCGGGACTCCCGAGGCACCAGCAGCTTCAAATACCTGTTTGCTGCTTTGCAATGGCATTTTTGCAGCTGCTCTCTTAATCCGATGAATTTGTCTGGAAGAAACCTTCCTCATTCTGCCTTTATCTGCACGAACCCTTCTGTGCTCTGAATCAGCCACAAATGTCTTCACAGTACGATGATCTCGCTTAAGTTTTCGTGAAATATCTAATGTTTTCATACCTTGTCCAAGACATTGCACTATTTGACGCTTTTCGGCAGCAGACAGATCCTTTTTCTTTCCCATATTGCTTGAAACCTGTGGCCTGCTTAATAATGTGGAACGTCCTTCTTAAGTAGTTTTCCTTTAATTGGGCTCACCTGGCAAACTACTTATCACAGGTGTCTGAGATTGATTTCAGTGATCCAAAGAGCACTGAGACACAATACCATCCATAAGTTTAATTGAACAATATAAAATTAAATGTTTAAGACACTTAAATCCAATTTGCATAATAATTTGGAACGCAGTGTAATAGTGCTGTGCGTATTAGATGTTTTTTGCCATGACAGCTGAACAAGGAATTTAAACAGGCGCATCATTTAAAACATGCATTCATAACATAGTGCAGCACTTTGTATAACGATTGGCTCATAATCATAATGAATGAAGTAGCGGGGCTGATTTAAACACATATGAGCCGCTCTTGTGATACCATAAGCGAATTGGTCTGCGCACAGCGCGCGTGAGGTTAAACACATCTTATCAACCTCAAACCGAACATTACGATGGATTCTATTGTGCTGAGAAAGATCGCTTCGTTGATGTTTTCTTAAAAGCAGTCACAGTGTAATGATGATAGCGTGCTCGGGTGCGGATGGTAATGTACAGTGTAAGAGCAGGTCAGCGGCGGAGTGGGGACAATCGCGCTCCGGCATGTTTCAGGGCACGCTAGAGATACGGGCTCTCCAATGCTTTAGTTTGTTCGTCTGTTAACTTATCAGAGATGCAGTACACCACACAACAATTTTCGGTATTGCACCAGGCACAGTCACCGTCATCATTACAAAGCGCTAAGGCCAAGCGCCTGACAAGGTCTACACACCTTCGTTCGAATAAACGGATATGACGTTTTTTGTGGGCGTTCCCAGTAATGCAGACGCTTGTCCACACCCACTAATTAACATGTAATTTGCATGACTGTGAACAAGAAAAAGAAAATGAAAACGAAAATGAAATAAAAGAGAAGATAAAATCAAATAAAATGAAAATCAAAGTTTACATTTTAATTTGAATTGTGTCAGTATTATTGCGTGAACATTAATAAAACCTTTGTAAAAATGTTTTTACAATTTATTTTTCACATTTGTCTTTTCATTTTCAAATTGGCAGTCTTGCCTCGAGATTTTAGTGAAAATGAAATGTCAAATCACCAATTGTATTTTCTTTTTCAATTTGACAGGGACAACGCATTGTCAGTGTAAAAATGAAAATGAAAATAAAATAATTTCATTTTATTTTTCATTTTGGCACATATTGTGCACGCAGTTGTGTATAATGAAATTGCTAATCTGGTTTTCATTTTCATCGTTTAATTTATTTATTTAAATTTGGCAGGATTTGCCTAGAACAATGCCTAACGTTCACATACAACACTTTCCAGAGCTTACAGTCGAAGTTTGTTAGCATTATTGCTTTTAATATGTGACATTTAAGTAAACAATTAAGTAGCTGGCTTGCAGCAGCAAAGGTGTAAATCCATAAAGTACTTTTGTAATTTATAAATTGTGATGGGAACATCCCCCGTAACCTCACTCAACCAAGTTCATTAGGTTCCCCCAGCTAAAACTACTGTCCTGCAATAGAGCAATTCATAAAAGATGTTCAGTTTGTGTTGAAACTGTGAGGTTTTTATGTAGTCATTTGCACTATTACATTACATCAGTTTAGGCTACTGTTTTTAGGTAACATGCCAGAGCCTGCCTCACTGAGGGACCATAATAATGTTGCAGTGTGTCGTAGTCGAGGTGCCAATAAACACAACACTGCAGATCAATTGAATCCTAAAGTCGATTAGTTTATTGACAGTGTTCCCAGTGGCGTGCTGCCACCACGCCACACTATTAGCCTGCCCCGTACCTCTGCACATGCGCAGATATATACTCGACAGGGTTGCCACTACTTAACAAAACCACTATCATTACATTCCCCAGAGAGCCTCTTTTCCGATATCTCGTGATATGTCATATTATTTAAAAACATTTGATGAATATGAAACATGTACAGCTCGAGTGAAGCCATTGTAAATGATAATTGATCGATCGCGAGATTCGTGAAGAGCTCTAGGCGCGCTGCCACGCTCGCGCGCGCAGAAATCCGTGCAACATCACCAAAAAATGAGAAAAACAGTAATTAAGGTCGTTATTTGGTTTTGGTTTATTTATTTATTGGATTTCCCGTTTCAAGATGAAATAAGAAGAAAAACATCGTTTTTTTATTTTTGTGCATACAGAATAACGGAAAAACGAAATATCGACTGTTTTTTTCTTTTTCCGTTTGTTATATTGAATGGAATAATCAAATGATCAGATGATACACGGACCTACACGGACCCAATCAGAGGCAGAGCAGGGCAATCTGTTTTTTCTGGTAACCGGCAGAAACCAGAAATGAAAATACGCGCGATTTACGGTGGACTGTAGGAGAGTTTTTGAAGAACAAATGCCCGAGACAAGTTACATGGATAGTTACATTCTCATTTCACACAAGTTTTTTAAATGTTTGTTTTTATTATTTATATGGTTTTGTTATTTTCTTGTTTGAATGTGGGCCATCAAGAACGTCTGGATGAAGAACTAAAACATGTTGAATGTTTCAGGATATTTAAGATATTTTCAGATATTTCATAGGTTCAGTTCAGACAAATTGTTATGTTGTTAATATGTTTAATTTGCACCTTGGTATCTGAAGCAACTTGAAAGATAATGGTGGTGTTATTCTTTATATATATATGAGGCCAAAGGGTTATGAGCAGTGTTGCCAGATCTCGCGAAACAAATAGAGTCTTAAGAAAAATGTTTTAGACCAAGCCTCATCCTCACGTGTTCAAATGATTTTGACTGGAATGGTTTTTAAACCAGTTTAGTTTATTTAAGTATTTTCTAACTCAATCATTTGTTTATCAGAGCAGGAGCCAATTTCTGCACACTAAGATTGTCAATAATTGCTCCTGCTTCTGGTAGTTATTTAAAAATGGGATATTCTGCAGTCCCTGCAATAATAAATAAAGAATTTATGAATTCAGGATGATATTTATTTGGTACATCAGTAGGGTATTTGATATCCCATCAATTTTCTAATGTTAAATAATGTTAAAAGGTGGTTTAACTCCCTCTTGTAGTCATTGTCCGGAACCTATGGGTTCCGTAGAAAAAGTCACTTGTTTTGGGCTTGTTTTCACAGGCTTGGTTGCTTATTTGCCTCGCGAGATCTGGCAACACTGCTCTGCAGAGAAGTGAGACTGCATATTGTGGTTTGGAAAGAAAGGGAGAAAACATGACAGAATAACACGGCGGATATCGCATTTGCGTAAAATTAAAAAGTGACTTTTCAATACCGACCTGATACTATACTGATTTTGGCGGAAACTTTTTTAAAAATGGCGTTAATCACTTTTGGAACCAAACTCTTCAAACTGTTTACATGCTATTTACTTTAAAAAATGATGGTAATACTATTACACATATTATTTTTGAGTAGTTTTTAAGGATAGTTTTTTGTGGAATATACCTGAATAAATTAACCTTAACTATTTAATCAATGGCATAAAAGTAACAAAAGTATAGACTCACCCTAGTATCTCCAGTTTACAATGTGGGTCCTTTAGTAGATCAGAGAGATGCTGCATTCCTTTGTCTGTGGGTTTATTATCACTCAGATTCAGCTCTTTTAAGTACTTGAGGTTTGACTTCAGAGATAAAGCCAGATCTATATAGCCTTTGTTTGTAATGCTGCATTTGGACAATCTAGAAAGAGATTCAAAATGGTAACACTTTACAATAAGGTTGTATTTGTTAACACTGTTAAATGTATAACATGAACTAACAATCAGTAGTATAGTTTTTAAGCATTTATTAATGTTTGTTAACATTAGGTAATGCCGTACAGTATGTAAGTTAGTCCATTGTGCATTAACTGATGTTAACAGACTAAACTCGACAGGACAGTGACCCTCCATCAGCAAGCTAAGGTCATATTCATTCATAATGATGGGGCAAGTCTCGCCAATCGGCTAAAATGCCATTGCCATTTTGCATACTTTTGGTTGCATAAAACTCCTGAACCAAACCTGTCTAGGAAAAGTCACTGAAAATACTTTTAGCATTTATTACTTTTAAAATACAGTAATTTATGTTGAAATTCAGGTTTTTGCCAAATATGATTATACTGAAAATGAATTATGTAAACATGTAAAGCGTAAATGAAACATGACATATACTGTAATGTCTCCAGTTTACAGTTTGGATTCTCCAGTCCAGCAGAGAGCAGCTTCACTCCTGAATCTTGCAGATTATTGTAACTCAAATTCAGTTATCTCAGAATTGAGGTGTTTGACTTGAGAACAGAGACAAGAGCTGAACAATTACTCAGACTAGAAAAACACAATAGTATCAGAACATTAACCATAAACACAAACCTAAAATCTCACAGAATTCATGAATAAATCTCATATTTGTATGTTTAGGTTCCTTGCATTCAAATATTTCAATTAAACCATGACAGCATTACATTTTCACATCTAAGCACATCATTTAAGTAATTCATAAAAAAAGCAAATACATACATAGCTTTTCTAGATGCTTTGACCACTGGCAGCAGCTTCAGAAGACATTTTTCTGATGGATCATATTTACACAGCTTGAACTCATCCAGCTCCTCTTCTGAGTTCAGGAGCACAAACACAAGAGCCGACCATTGAGATGGAGTCAATGTAACAATAGATTGTTGTCTGTCACGCGTTCTGCTCAGGTATGTTTGGATTTCTTGCACTAGAGAATGTTCATTCAGTTCATTCAGACAGTGGAAGAGATTGATGGATTTATGGAGAGGGATTCTCCCTGATCTTCTGTTTAATGTACTTGACTATTTACTGCGTGTCAACGCTGCATACTGTTTGTGTCAGTAAGCATCGCAGAAGATCCTTACTAGATTCTTGGGAAAGACCCAGAAGAAAACGCAAGAAAAGGTCCCGATCTCCATTGTCGCTCTGTAACGCCCTGTCCACTTCACTCTTAAGGAAAGCTGATATATCTGACTGGCTTTCTTTGTCTTGACAAACAAACAGAAACTTGAATAAAGCGGCGAAAAACTTCTGTAAACTCAGATGCACAAAGCTGTAATCCTTCCTGAGGTTCAGTCCAAACTCCTGTCTAAAGATCTGAGTACAAACCTCTCAATACACTGATGCTTCTCTCACATCAATGCCACACTCTCTCAGATCCTCCTCGTTGAAGATCAGGTTCCCTTTCTCCAGCTGTTGAAAAGCCAGTTTTCCCAGCGAGAACACGATCTCTCTTGTCTGGTTAGGATCAATTTCATATTTTCCGTGGTATTTCTCACTCCTTTGTTGCATCTGAAACATCAGAAAGTGTGTGAACATTTGAGTGAGAGTCTTGGGGATCTCTGCAGTCTCTGCTTCACTCAACATTCCCTCTAGAACCGTGGCTGAAATCCAGAGGTGGACAGTAACGAAGTAAATTTACCTGAGTACTGTACTTAAGTACACTTTTTGAGTATCTGTACTTTACTTGAGTATTATTTTTTCTGAGTATTGTATTTTAACTTCACTACATTTGAAAGACAAATATCATACTTTTTACTCCACTACATTTATAAAAAGGTCCAAAAGTAGAAAATGGTTTCTATGCAGCGGGGTTTCCTGTGTGCGCAATTTATCTGGCTTGCGATCTGCCAGGACCTTTTACTGTTGCCAAGTATTTCAGTTTTTCTAAGCTCGCGGTTTTCCGGCAAGCTTTGAATGGCCATTTGGCAGATTTTTTTAACGCAAATCTGGCAACTCTGGGATCTTCCCCGCTAAACTAATGTAAACGTAGGCGCTGCTACATCGTTGATAGCGCTCTGAAAAGGCAAATAGAACATTAAAAGAGGAAAAAGGCACATGTTAAAGTGTGGTGTAATCATCTGTGGGTTACGATCAGTCAAAGATCGTAGAAACATTGTCATGAAAATGATCGGCATAACGGCTAAACGGTAAATAAGCATCACATACACCTTGAGCTACACGTGCGTGTTAACTTCTGATCTGCTGCTATATCATTTAAAGCGATTTGGAGAATGAATGATGTTTTTACTGAAGTAACTATAGTTGAAGTATTCCTGTTGAAATAAAAACAATAGAACCCTGCCCAAAATACAACATAAAATGTAATGGATTTAATGGTTATAATGGGACTTGTACTATGGATACTTGTTGTCTACTTGTATGTGATGGATTCTATTGGTGGGATGGTAAATCCTATTGGAATAAAACCCAAAACACACTACAAAGAGGAATTTAATTTAAAAATCTCATTCTAATTCAAAAATTCATTGTTTTTTTTAGCAGGGATGGTATTTGCAGTAAAACCACAGTATCAACATATTTACCATTTTCTATATATGGGAACCATACTCCAATTAATAATCTTTAGTAAAACCACAGCAACTAAACATATAATGAACATAGTTCATTATACTAGCTATAGTTTACAGTATGTTTGTAGTTAAATTACGGTAATACAAATGGTAATAAATCCAACGAACACATGGCTTCTACACTTTACTATTTACAAGAACCTTATTACTTACTGGTAAATTGCTGCTAAAACTGGTTAAGGGAATATACAAAATAAAAGAACACTGCTCATAAATACATATAGGCCTGGGGGGCTAATGAGGATAATTAGGCTAAATGATCATAAAGGATTATATCTAAACTAAACATATGTGTGCTAAACATATAAAGCTCTTAAAGGAGTTGCTCACTGCAAAATTTGCCCCCATTGACTTTCCATAGTAGGAATAAAAACTACTATGGAAAGTCAATGGGGGCAAATTTTGAAGTGAACTACTCGTTTAATACAACTGATACTGTGAGCTACTCTGTGTATTCAGTAGGTTGCTTCAGAGGCACAAGGTATACGACAATAAAACAATGCACAACTGACATAAAGGAAATTTACTTTTAATACTTGAGTACTTTTAAAAGCACGTACTTCTGTACTTTTACTCAAGTAAGAATCTGTCTTTACAACTTTTACTTGTAGTGGAGTAATATTTGACCAGTAGTATCTGTACTTTCACTCAAGTAAGGAAGTTGTGTACTTCGTCCACCTCTGCTGAAATCCAGCAGAAGACCGGGATGTGGCACATGATGTACAGACTTCTGGATGATTTCATGTGTGTGATGATTCTGTCAGACAGACTCTTATCGTTTGTCCTCTTCCTGAAATACTCGTCCTTGTGAGAGTCATTGAACCCTCGTACCTCTGTCAACTGATCAACAAATTCAGGAGGAATCTGACTGGCTGCCGCTGTTCGAGATGTGATCCAGATCAGAGCAGAAGGAAGCAGATTGCCCTTGATGAGGTTGATCAGCAGCACATCCACCGAGGCTGATTCTTTCACATCAAACAAGCTTGGATTGTTTGAGAAATCTAAATGAACTTGATATTGGCTGATTGACTGATATTTTTATGCTTGATCAGATTCAGCTCTCTGAATGGAAGTGGAAATGTGAAGTGAATTACTTATTTATTCATTTATGTATTAGATATTATTTATTATAATGATCTTGCTTGGTCTATAAACACCATGCACTGTGCTGTGTTTTACCTTTCTGTGTTTTTCTTATTTGCTCCTGTAAAGCTGCTTTGGAACAATGCACATTGTGAAAAGCGCTATATAAATAAAATTGAATTGAAGTGAATGTCCTGATTTGCTTTTCCATCAGCCCAGTCCAGAATGAACTTCTGCACAGAGACTGTTTTTCCAATTCCAGTGACTCCTTTCGTCAGCACACTTCTGATGGTTTTATCTTGTCCAGGTAAGGCTTTAAAGATGTCATTGCATTTGATCTGTCTTTCCTGGGCCTCGGATCTTCTAGACGAAGTCTTCTGAATCTGTCTCACCTCATGGTTCATCATTGACCGCTCCACGCCCTCCTTCTGTGATGTACAGCTCTGTGAAGATCTCATTCAAAAGTGTTGAGCTCCTTTGATTCGATATCCCTTCATTAATGTTTTGAAATTTCCATTTTAGTCTAGATTTATGTTTTTGTTGATATAATGCAGACTGCTCTGTTGTAGATATAGAAACGAGAAATTAAATAAAACAACTGTCAGTATCAGCAGTTTCACCTACTGTTAACTATAGGCTATGGTCAAAATCACATGACTCTTACTGTTCATTAGTATGTCTGTGAGGTCTGTCTGGTTCATCTTCTTCAGAATGTGCAGTGTGAACTTTAAGAGTCCATCTCTGACTCTTCTCTCACCTTCATTCTCTTCTTCCTGCTCTTTATCAGAGCATGATGGGTAATCTGGGATGAGAAGCAGTGTTGGGTGTAACTAGTTACTAAGTAATTAGTTACTGTAATTTAATTACTTTCCCCTTGAAAAGTAAAGTAAGGGATTACTCTTATTTTTTCTGTAATTTAATTACAGTTACTTCTGGTGGAATTAAACTAAATACTTTGTGTAATATGTGTGTATGCAGAAGAGGAATTTACATCAAAATTCAAAGTCTAACTTTAAAATCCGTGCTTTAATGTATAATTCTCACATTTGTAATTAATAATAATACTTTATGTAGTTTTATATTATTTATTTGAATGAATTAAAAGAGCCGTTTCATGCTATCCTTGAATCACTTAACTCATCAAGGTTGATGTAGGATATAGAAAGTAATTAGTAATAAGTAATTAAATACTTTTTGAAGAGAGTAACTTGTACAGTAATCTAATTACATTATCGAATGTGTAATTAGTAACTAGTAATTAATTACTTTTTCAGAGTAACTTACCCAACACTGATCAGAAGTCTCTTAAAACTCTCTAACTCTTCCTTTATCAGAGAGATGATTTGGTGCTCCACCTCCTATGTTTCAACAACAACAACAACAAATACTTTTTGTGCTAAATATTTATACATTCACTTTAAATGTTTTACCTGATTCATCATTATTTAAAAAAAATCGTCATTGTGTTTCTGTGCTGATTATTAAATGCACTGACATTCACACTATTTTAAGTGTGGCTAAAATACTGCTTGGGGCTCTGCTATATACAAACCTACATACAAACCTTGAAAACAGTCTCCACGTTCTTTTTGCTTTTGGAGAAATTTGATCGAGTCTGTTCGTCACTGTGGTTAATAAAAACATGCTGTCAATAAAAAACCTAGACCAGGATTTAAACTCATTTCTCTCTGAGAACCAACTGTATTTATCACTTACACTTAAAATACTGTTCAACTCAAACTGAAATAATTGACTGATGTCCTAAACCAAGAGTGTCCTCACCTCTGTTCGGCAAAAGAGTCTCCACCTTTAAAATAAATGGGTTGAGCAATAGACTTGCTGCTTTTCATAGACACACAACTAAATACTGTTGGAGATGATCTCTCTTCAGTTGAACTATAAAAGAAAACAACAATTATTACATTGTTACATAATTTACATTTGTTCATTTCGTGAACACTTCTATCCAAAGCACACTGTAAAATCAAATAGTATACTTTAATAGAAAAGTGGTAGTATGTTTACTTAATTTTGGCCAAAATGTTGATTTTACTAGACATTGTTAATTGTTGTTAACATTTTAAAATATATAGTTGACAGAACTAACAAAAAGTAAGTAAAATTACTTAAAATGTTGAAGACGTTCTTTTGAGCATGCGTAATGAAGCACAACTCCCCTCCCCCACACCTTGCAGGAGCACATGGACTAAGGATTGTGAACTTCGCCTGATTTAAGGTAATTACCGTCTTATAGAGCATCATTTGAGGAAAAACATCTACAAGTAAATCTACACAACTGTGTGAACTGTTAATAATGTCAATTATACTGTAAATAAAGTCAAAGTATGGATTGTGCTATGCAGTTAATTACATTAAATCACAATAAATAAAGGCCATTATATAAATAATTGTGACAATAATTATAGAGCCATTGAAAAACTGAGTTGTGAACAATGATAAACTTCAAAACAAAGACTTCCCACAAGGGGGCAAAACAAGGGAGAGACAGTATAACTAAACTAAACACTTCTCATGAACTAGACAAGACTGGGAGTGCAAGAATCTGGACACGAGGTAAGTGTAAAATACATTGCAAAACAGGACAGCAAACACAAGAGCATTAAATAGGGAAACTAACACGGAATAATTAACAATAGGCATGTGTGGGGAATCAAACACTGGTGGGAAGCTAAACGAGGGGGCGAGGTCAAAAGAAGAGACAGGAGAGTGCATGGCTATCATAAACAAACAATGACCATGCGCCTCCACACAAAACGTGGGGCTGTCATGACCCTGCCACAAGACTAGAAAAGCAAGACGAGGCAGGATCATGACAGTTACATATTTAAAATACAAAATTTGAGTAACTGTATTTCATTACAGTTACTTTTAAAAGGGTGGTAATCAAAGTACAGTTACATCCAAAAAGTATTTTAGATTGCCAAAGTGATTACTTGGAATTTTAATGTCATTTATTTCATTTTAACATTAAAATAAACAGTAACTTCATGTAATTCATGTAAACAGAAATTGGTGATTCTCTAACTCTGACAATCTGCAAAAGCATTATAAAAAGCAGTTATGCTCATAAGTTTCATACCCCTTGCCAAATATGCAAAATTTGAATATTTTTAACAAAATGAGAGGGATCGGGGGTTAATAGAAATTGCATGCTAATATTATTTAGTACTGTCCTTAATGAGTGTGATAGTTGTTTGTGAGTTTATTGTTTAAGTAATTTTTAGGTAATTGCGACTTTTCGTCTCACAGTTCTGACTTTTTCTCACAGTTCTGACTTCTTTTCTTAGAATTGTGGACTACAATGTCTAATTAGGGAAAACTGTAAAACTTATAGCGGAAGTAGCGGAAAGCCAAGTCCTCTGTTTGATGATCCCTTTGTTTTATGTACCTTATTAGTATTATAAAGTATTCTAAAATATTTAAATTAAGTTACAAAACGTGTGTAATCTAACGAAATATGGTTAAATTACTTTTTAATGTATTTTGTAATCTGTAGTGAAATGCATTTGGAAAGTAACCTTCCCAGCCCTGCGCACCAGGCTAAACTATAACTCTATCTGCCCGTCGTCTTTCCGGCGCTCTCAAAACTACCGTCAGCTCTCTATAACTAGGTGGAGAAAAATAAATCATGAATGACAAATTTCTGTGCGATTCAATAACATCATGATAGTTTTCTAAACTATGCTGTCATTTGTGTGACGTGCTTTCATTTTGCTGGAGGTAAACAACTAGTTAGTGTGACGAGGGGTGAACGCAGACAACTTTTTACAGTGGATGGGAAAGGGTTTTGTATCGCCCCCACATCATATTATGTAAGATGCATTTATAACAAAGAATGGCAAAGATGCAGATGTCATGTTAATGCAAACAACTTGTACTCTGGTTATGACGTTGACTCCACTCTGTGCCGCTGTGAACTGATGAATGCGCTAAATAATGCAGCCTGCCGCCGTTTTCATAATAAGAGTTTTAAAGTGAACTAAAGCCATCTCAAATTCCTGTACAAATTATATAATTACTCACAATGTTTTAGGGGGCTAAGCTAGAAATTTACAGTGGCTAAAGCCCATCTAAAAAGCCCATCTAAAAAGCGACGCCACTGGTGGGCTCTATAGTTCCAAACATGGCATTGAAGCCCATTCATTTCAGTGTTTCATAAACACATTTGCCTGTAAATTGATAAAATAAAAATCTCTGACAAAAATCTCTGTCAAACTGGACTTTTATTGTAAGGATGTTTATGAAAAAAAAAAACTAAATAAAAGTGGCTTTAGTGTCTGTGGTTGAATGATTTTTTATGAAGACTTCTCATTAAATGAAAACATTTACATTTACGCATTTGGCAGACGCTTTTATCCAAAGCGACTTATATTGCATTATACTATACATATGTTTTTGAGTATGTGCAATACCTGGGTTGAACCAATGACCTTGGTGCAGAGGCGTATTAAGACCTCATGGTGCCCCTGGGCAACAGCCCCAGAGGTGCCCCCCATCAACTCACACGCAAGAATCCACTCATTAAAAGAGTTATATATCAAAAGATTTTATAAGAATGAAACTCAGTAATTTACAATATACTATTTTACAAGAATTACACATTAACATGACACTTTTGTAGAACAGAACACAAAAACAACTCTTTTCTATTAAGTATTTTTAACATACTGTAGTTAAGGGGCACCTGCTTTCTGTTGTAATGTTACATTTCAGGTTTTGATGTAGTGAAAAAAAATCACTAACATTTTTTTAACAGGTGTAAATGTTGTGCGTGCCACAAAATGGGGGTACAGGGACACACACACACACTATAGTTTGCATGTATGTATTCACATTATAGGGGGATAAAGGAACCATGTACAGATTTTCAGGACATTGGGACTTTAATTCACCAAAGTGACATTCACCAGATTACAATGTATAGCAAGGTTATTCAAATAACATGAAACGTTATTGTTACTATTTTAACTGCTATACAGCTATTCAAACGCTCTTTTTATGCACAGTATCTGTATATTCTTCTTACTAAACAATCACATAAGTACTAAGATAAAAGTGTACTCCACTAAAAAGGACACATATGAACTGATTGCTATAGTGATGACACCGTTCTTCACTTTCAGTTTGGACCTTAAATAGTGCCCTTACCTCCACGTACTATTAGCATACATTATCGGCACTAACATCTTATATCTGACGCATGCCATGTATATATATACATTTATTAATCAGTGCTAATCCCCGCATTTT
This sequence comes from Triplophysa rosa, assembly GCF_024868665.1. Taxonomy (NCBI): domain Eukaryota; kingdom Metazoa; phylum Chordata; class Actinopteri; order Cypriniformes; family Nemacheilidae; genus Triplophysa; species Triplophysa rosa. Next base: position 4,634,948 of record NC_079891.1, read on the forward strand.
TAGTCTCCGCTACAACAATGCGCTCTGCACCGTTCCCGCTTCCATCTGTTTGAAGATTAAAGTGTACACGAAAGACGACTCGCCTCATAACACTCACTTGTGATTGGCTGAATGTTAATTCACTCAAATCTATGTAACTAACCAGATAACATGGGCGGGAATTTTGGCGGAGGTGTGTCGAAAAAGTGCGGAGGACAGAACCATTTTTATCTGAAGTGGGGGTATTCCCGCACATGGTGCCACGCCTATTTAGCGCAAATGCGTGACTTAAGTCTTAAAAACAAGTGCTTATGTACATTTATAAAAAATATATATTTTGTATTGCGGGTTTATTTGGTGCCCCTAAAGTCTTGGTGCCCCTGGGCACTCGCCCAATTGCCCATATGGTTAATCCGCCTCTGCCTTGGTGTTGCTAACGCCATGCTCTATACAGGAAAGCGATTATATAATGTATCAATTATATAGCCCTAATAAATTACTTGTGCATTTTTTGTAAATGTCTTAACATAATTTAACTTTGGGATATATTGATGATCTTGGACGCATGAGAAAATGCATTTATACTGTTAATGTATTCTAAATTATGAAGTCAAATTAAACACACAAAACTGATTAATGCAGTTTATCTAGCACTCATCAGACAAAATATTACTATAAATGTAATCAACATAGTAATCAGTGCATATAATGTGTTGGTATTTAAAAATAGCTGTTAATACAGCTGCTACCACTGTCTGTCCCACTTAAACCCGTTCAAACAGACATGAACCACGTGACCATGCGGCGGCGAGATCGAAGTGTGACGCAACTCTGTTTATCAATGGCTCTAAATATCTATATTTGTGTTCACACCAGTGGACGATAACATTATGTTATCCATGCTCATGCACTGCAGTCTTTACAATCACTAAAATCTCACCATGCAAATGTATGTCCAAAAGACGTCTTTTCAACATCTTTGTCTGAGTTGAAAAACATCCCCGAAGGGAAATCATGCAGGAAAATTTCATACCCTTTCGTTTGAAGTGTGGTACCGAAAAATCTTCGTTTGAAGTGGCCCTTACCCCTTGAACCAAAAGAGAATCAAGACACATACACACACCTACCTGAAAAACATCCATGTACTTCCCTTTAAAGGACTTTGATCCATCTGTTGTGTTACTGTAATGAAACCGCACATTTATGTGTTTACGTGTGAGAAAATTCAAACAATACAAGTAATGAATCAGGTAATACAGTGAAACACAATAAAAACACATTCGTTGAGTACACACTCGGAGAATAAAGACTGATGAAGTGATTTACTCTCTAAACCATCAGACTGTTCTCACCTCACATCTGTATCATCACAGTCTCCTGAACTGAAGTTAATTGGAGGATCCATTGATATATCACTCTTCATGGACACACAGCTGGGTTTAGGAGATTCTCCACGAGTCAAACTAAAACAACATTAAACAGAGAGTACATACAGTACAGTAGATATCAGTAATGTGAAACATCATCTATTAACTGTTCAACAAAAACAACAACTGTATGCTTTTATAAGCTTTTATGCAGTTTTTATTTAGATATGCCCCTCCATAACACCCCAACACACACACAATTAACAAACTCATTTTTCTTTTACAACATCTGACATCCGTCATATCTGCCCGACAAACTAAATACACATTTACTCTCAATACTAACTATATTTACTAAGACCATCATAACTATAGACACATTTATGATTATTGTAAAAACATGTTAACATTTGTATATAAACCTCTTGAAACTACGTCACCTTTTTATATTCCCTGAGACACTCATTGTGAACACAGTGTCCCGACGAGTGAATCTACCTGCAAACAAAATAAAACTGTGTGTTGTGTCATCTCAGAAATACACACTTCATTTAAATAAGTTCATCAACAGCATTTCCAACACATTCGTGCTTTTGGTCTAAAACCACTTTGGACTGTGGTGTATATTTTGCACAATAAAATTGCCAAAACAAATCAAGTCCCTTGTTAATGTTGTGTGTTCATAAACACACTTCCTGATTATAAATATACAGTAACACACCACATTTCAGGTTCTTGAGCTAATAAACATGTAAACTATAAGTCAAAAATCAATACACAAGTGAATGCAGTGATTAAACAGATGAGATGTGTGATACTCACTGTATTTTCTCTCCTCCTGCGATTTATATATTTCTTCTTAAAATGGCTCCTGCTCTAACAGTTTCACTTTACTCTGTGGAGGAGGAGCTCAAACATCATGAGACAACGGCCCTGCCCCAAATGGCGCACTTGCAGTCTCGTGGACTTAAATTGCGCGTTCTCGCCAAGTCTACGAGTCTGTAGGGTTTCCCATTTGTCTTTATAGCGCTCATAAGTCTGCTCGCGAGCGCCTCCTTTGTGCCCTCGACAGTCTTCGGCGAAGCCCGCATTGAGTGAGACTCCACTGAAGTCCCCTACCCAGGAATCCTTGCGAACGCCCAATCACAGAACGGATGGGAGGAGTGTCGTGGATGTCAGACATATACGTAAACATGACGGACACATTTTAAAATATATGTTTTGATAAAATTCTAAATTAATGTATTAATTAGTTACTTATTCATATTATTGCTTATTTGTTTTCTATTAAGCCAGCTATTCAAGAATAAAAACTTTTAATGCAGTGCATTTTCTTACTTAAGGTAATAAGCCATGTTTTGTTGTAGATTCATATCTAGTTGTCTCTGGGCTCTGTAAAGCTGAACAACACAGCTTCTGTATTATAGAGACATATTAAATAACAACATATATGCATATTAAGAACACATTATGCACATTAAGTATAGTGTAAACAAATGAATAAATATACATTCATGACGTCATGACAAATGAATGCATTACAAACATAAGTATCTATTGCATAATACTCGGGTGGCATATCAACATATGAAATACAGAACAATAAAAACCGGCAGCTCCAGTCCAAAATAACAACAGTGGGACGACAAGTGGTCGACTTCACGCGGCGCTGCGCAGACTGATCAGCGAATGACAGCAAAGTACCGCGAGAGTGATTAGAAAGCACCGCTTGCTTTTTCCGGTGTGACGACCTCAAGTCTGTCCCAAAATGCACTCCCATGTACCCTTATGGACTCGTGCCTAGTACCCTATAGGTCTGCACTTCCTGACGTCATCAAGTGTGGACTCAGAGGAGGTCCACAAGACGTGTGTGTGTCATTTGGGACAGGGCCACTGGGGTTTAAATAAGCAGAACTAATAGGTGTAATGATCAGAGAAACAGCTAGGACTAATCAATGGGGAACCAATGAACAAAGAAACTACAAAGGACTACAAACTAAAACAGGAAATCAAGATACAAATTAAAAGTCCACAGAACATGTAATAAGCAGATTCAGTAAGATCTACCTTGAGAGAACTGATGCATTATTGTGCAAGTAAATATAAAAGATTGTCATACAAGTATATCAGCTACTAACCAGGGTGGATTTAACAGTTTAATATTGATTCATTTTCATTAAAAGTTGTTTTCAATTCATAGCAATAAAGTATTTCTTTTGTAAGACAAATACAGTGCGATATAGAGAAAAAATAGACTGCAATAATAAACGTGTTTATTTGCAAATAAATATAACAAAGATTGAATTGCTTTAACTGGTAAAAAGAAATGATAATAATACAGCATTAATAGATGAACTTCATAGATTCTCATTAATTTGAGTGTCGTCATCCTCATGAAACATTGGCAACAGATCTCCCCAGTCACTGTTTCGGGCGCATCTGTACACGTCTCTGTAAGACAGGACAAGAAAATCAAAACAGATAAAATAGTGGAATCTATTAGAGATCATACAGCTGGAGGAAATCTACATTCACTGACAATGCAATCAGAGAGATTGGTGAAATGAAAGTGTTTCATACTTTCCATGATGACGGGCTGTTACAGCCACGTGTTTGAGTTCTACATCAGAGCAACAGAGCTGACACTGAACATGTCTGGGTCTACGGCGGACTTGTGCCGTGAGTCTGCCCATATCAAACCCCTCATTCTGCAGAGTCTGCTCTTCATTTGATCTGGATATGATGAGGTAACTGAACTTCTCCTGCTGTCTTTCTTGGCTCTGTGAAGTTTGATCAATAGAGAAAGGATGAGAGAGAAATATCACTAGATTTCTTGCCTTAGTTGTGAAAAGTTAGGCAGTAATCTTGCTCAACATCTCAATCAAATGTGATCATATATATATTTAAAATCAATATTATTACAAATCTGAATAAAAAATCCAAATCTGTGTAAATGTATTTGTTTTGATGAACACAGAGAAAGATATTTGGAAGAATGCTTGTAACCAAACAATTGGCCACCATTGACTACCATAGTAGGAAATAATACAATGGTAGTCAAAAGTGCTGTTTGCTTTCCTACATTCTTCAAAATATCTTCTTTTGTGTTCAACGGAACAAAAAAATGACAAAGTAATTTTTCCTAATATGTTAGTCAATGGTGGTCAAGAACTGTTTGGTAACGAGCATTCTTCCAAATATCTTTCCCTGTGTTCATCAGAACAAAAAATGTATACATACTTTTAAATTCTGGAGAGCAGATAAAAAAGAAGACAGAAAGTACACTGGAGAAAGGTTGTGTTTTACTCATAATCGTGTTTCACAGTATTTTACTATATTACAAAAATCCATTACAGAGTATACTTTCTTGTTTTTTAAAATTAAAAAAAAAAAAAAAAAAAAAAAAATAAAAAATAAATTTTTGTAAGGAATAGTAGTTAATCTGGATGGATTTTGTAATGCACAAAGTAAACAAATTCGATGGAAAAGTGCCCTGTAGTTGACTCACCCTGGATAAAGGCAGAGAATAGCAGAACTGGATGAAGTTACAGGGAACTACAGGTTGCTTGATCAACTTGGGGCAAGTCAGCTCATGGGTGCACTGTACAAAACAAAGACGAACGACAAAATGAAACCGACCTGAAAATAATGTAAATATAACCAACTGCATAACAATACATCACACTGTGATACGGATACTAAGGATGGGTTTAGAGACACACCGGGGCAAATACAGCTGGTCTCCTCATGTCATGTATAACCTCCTCATCTCCCTACAGTTACACAGAATGAAAGAGAATATCCTTCTGTTAGTTTCCTAAACAGGGAATGAGACTGCTTTTGCTGCAAAGAATCGGTAAATGACAAATCACATCATACTTCTATTTCCAAAGAATTCAGAAGTTATATCATGAGTTCAAAACTGAAAGTGAAACACTTAGAAAAGTATAGAAAAGTAACGAAATCACTAGCATACCTTCAGTATAGCATTTCTGGCCTCCATAAGAATTTGATGACCTTCTTTGGTTCCATTCTCCACAAGCACCTGTACGAAGTATCAAGAACGGCATTTATAAACAATAATTCAATATCACAATATCATCAAGAACCGAGTTTAATGTTCTGCTTCAACTCAAGCGTCATAACTCACAAGGTAGGCATTGGTTTTTCTCTAGAGAGTGTAAATAACATTCAGTCGCTCGTTCAGCGTTGCTAGTTCTGACAAAGAGAAAGCAGCCAGCACAAGATCAAACTGAACCTGTGGAAGTGAGAATCATTCATTATATTCTGTTCAATTCAATTCAATTCAATTTTATTTATATAGCGCTTTTCACAATGTGCATTGTTCCAAAGCAGCTTTACAGGAGCAAATAAGAAAAACACAGAAAGGTAAAACACAGCACAGTGCATGGTGTTTATAGACCAAGCAAGATCATTATAATAAATAATATCTAATAAATAAATAAATAAATAAATAAATAAATGCAGTCTCCCGGTGAGCAAGCCAACACTGCACTGCTCTGCTGTGGCGAGGAACCCAAACTCCAATGCTGAATAATGGAGAAAAAAAAACCTCGGGAGAAACCAGGCTCAGCCGGGAGGGCCAGATCTCCTCTGACGTGTCATGGCTGCACTCAGTGACCCCGACCAAAGCCACCGAGCAACGTCCACGAAGAACAGGGAGAGCCCACGAGCCGCGACCCAGGAAGCCCCACCCGCCGAAACCGTGCAGGTCCAACCCGGTCTCATTCCGCGATCAACAACAGACAACAGAGGAACAACCAGGGAAAAGTAGTAATGGCATAATTAACTTTATTCCTCTGTTGTCCGACATCGACCACAAAACAAGACCAACCAGACCAGATCCACACAGTCCCAACAAATGAAACGCCCCGAACCACAACCAACAAGCCCCCCCACTCCCCACAACACCCACCCAGCTACCTCCAATCAAAGTCACTGAGTGCAGCCATAACTTCAAACTGCTGTCGTGTGATGTAAGTTTAGCATTAAATACCAAGTATTGTAAATTTAGCATTTATGTGACAGGTAGTCCGTCTTTGCTCTCGGCTGGGGATGGAATTGTCTGAGCTGGGCCGGCCAGATGGTCGCCTTTTTCTTGGGTGGTGATGGTTTCTTCTGTTGTGTGAAGCAGTGCACTATGTGGGCTACATGTAAACATCTAGTATAGCACCTAAAGATACCTTCGGAGAAACAGGGAGGAACTGACGGAAATATACTTGTTTGATCACTGGATTATCCATGTCCTCACCACCTGTTTGGTAGAAACAAGCCTCATGAAACACAGTTTGGTCTATACATGATTGTGCCAGATGTTTAAATTATTGGAAATGACCTCCTAGCAGCTGTTCTGCTAATGCGTTCATGTCTCCAGAGCTGTCCACGCACACATACTCCTTCAAACGGTCTCCCCAGAGTGAGTGTGACGCCCTGAATGAAAGAAGAAAACATTCAACATAGCCAACTGTGCGAAAGAAAATGATTTTATACACTTTATATATGACTTTTCAATGTAAGCCACTTGGAGTTTCTCTCACTTTAAAATACAAAGATGTTCATGACAGAATGATGCTGTTATATCTTACTCACCAAGCACCTGAACCAAGTCCTGATCCAAAGTCCAGGAGAGAAGACGGTACAAACAAAGGATCTCTCGTCTTTATCTAGAAGATACATCAGTGACATATAGACACATTAGAGAGGGTGTTCACCAAATATCCTTAAAAACACACTTAATGTGCGAACAATACCTCATATAATGCTCTGATGACAGCAGCATAACCACCAGCGAGTCTAGCAGCCACGTACAGCAAGCCAAGCTCTTTATCATACCTTGAAAGGTAAACACATGCTTGTAATGCAAAACCAAACGTTACTTCTGCAAAGCATTCCATAGAAACTATACCTGAGGACAATCCTGTGGTATGTTGTTCGTCTCAGTTCTGATAAAACTTTCTTTTGAATTCGAGCCTCTAGTTCACGGTCACCAACATCTGAAAATAACATTTCTTCGCTGGTTTGATTATAGTCTTCAATCCACATTAAACCAATGTCCACATTACCGTCTGTCTGTCATAATCATCTTCATCATATAGAACGCACCTTTATGGCTATCCCTCTCTTCATCCAGACATTTCCTCTCAAGAAGGCGGGCTTTCTCCCGGAGTTGTGAGGGTTCTACTGCCCGCTTCCTGCTCCAAAGGAAGTTTGACAGTTTTTGTGCCCTTTCAGTCAGACCTTTAACCTCTGCCCCTAAAATCAGCATTTCCATTCTCAGTTAGTCAAGTGAGACATGAGTATGTACTTTTTGAACTGGTAAACACAAACAAAGCTGACTTCGTAAGACGGAGAGCGACGCTTCCTGCAGCGGTTTGGGCAGACGCATTGTTTTGAGGCTCGTCACACCCGGGTGCTTTCTATGAGGAGAACCTTTCAAGAAGTTTGCCTGGACAAGAGGCTCTGCGGTACTCTGACGCTAAAAACAGATAGAATGTAAATGCGAAAATGATTAAAGTCAACATGATGGTGTATGCAACAAATGATCTATTTTTAAAATGGGGAAATTGTAAAGTATGTTATTGAATTAAAAACCAAAATGAAGGGATTTGATTTTCTTCAACAGGATTCATATGACATGACTGATGGTTGAATGGGAGGAGTTACGAAATAAAAAAAGGAGTTTGACAAATCACTGCACAGCAATTAACATATTCCCACATTCTTGAACTTGGAGTTCAAACAAATTAATTAAATTATTTCAAAACAACTTATTCGTCCAACATAAATACAGAGTTATTAATGCAAACTGGTCTGGCAAAAAGAACAAGGTTACAAATATGGACATGTTACGTTCTTCCTCGTCACCACCGCTCGAAAATGTAGTCACGCTCGCGCGGTATATAAACGAGGTGCTAAACACCTCAATCTCGAGCGGAGGGAAGCTCATTGTAGAGGTCACGAGCTGAGTGTTCATCACTCGACCAATCACCTCAGGGAAGGTCTGAGACAGGAGCCAATCGCTGTCCTCACAGGACATCATCTGACAAGATGAGCGAGCGCACAGAAACGTGGGTCACAGCGCGGTGTCCTCGCACGAGACGTTGATGCTTGTGCAGAATTCAGCAGATCAACTGATGCGATCCGCATAGACTTGGAAACACTCGCGGCTGGCGCAACGAGTGCGATGTGTGAGCTAGCATGAGGTGCTAGAACCCAATTCAGACTACTCTCCCTCCGGTTTTTTATACGAGGGGTATGGTGGTTTTTCTAGACATATTATTGACTTTTCTTATATTCTAAATATATTACTGAGTTTTCTTATATAAAATAATACATTTAAAGGTAGTTATAGAGTTCATGTACTTCTCTGATCTTAACAAGGGCTATGGGCCTCATGTACTGTATGAGTTTGAACACTTGAACACCTGCGTACACAGCAAATATCTTCTCACACTAAGACAGGAACTGCACGTACACCACACACACTTTTGTAGAGAAGTTTAATTAAGAACGCTGGGTTGCTTATTATTACGCTAAACAATGAGCTCATTTTTAATAAAACCACACACTTTTGTAGAGAAGTTTAACTTATCGCATACAGCCAAGGATGCTGGGGTGCTCATTATCACGCTAAACCATGAGTTCATTTTTAATAAAACCAATGTTAAATCATGTATCGTCCGAAAGACCCCGGAAAGGTGTCAAGATAAAGAGCACATGATATACGTGTGTGTTGATTGAGAGGCGCTCCCATTACCAATGCAGGATAAATAACCCAAGATAACCCGTCCGCTTTAGAAAGTAAAATTCTACCCATTATGGAGAGATCACGCTGTAACCAAGAATTTAATTTACGTTTAATAGAAACAACAAGAGGTTCAAAATTTAGCCTTACTCTCTTATTCTGATCTTTACAAACTATAATACCCAAGTATTTTATTTCAGATTTAACGGGGATGCCACAAATATTAACTTCTGTTGATTGCTTCACAGATAACAGTTCACACTTATGAATGTTAAGAGTTAAACCAGAAGCAGAAGAGAATAAACTAATTAAATCTAAAGCTACAGGAATTTGATGTTTGTCCATCAAAAACAAAGTTGTGTCATCTGCTGCTGACTTATTAAAACTGAATGATTTGCAACAGAGATACCTTTGAGATGACTACTTTGAATATAAATAGCTAATAATTGCATAGGAAGCAAAAAAAGATATGACGAAATTGGGCAACCTTGACGGATGCATCTACTTAAATTAAACCCATGAGTTGTACCAAATTGTAATTTAATTGAAGCATTGGCATTGTTATACAAGGTCTGAATCGCATTAATAAAATTAGGGCCAAAACCAAAAACATCCAAAGACTTTATAATGAAAGGAAATTCAAACGAATCAAAAGCTTTATAAAAATCAAGAAAAAGTAAAAAACTGTCATCTGAAATCAAATCTGAATAGTCCAGAATATCAAGAACAAGATGGATGTTGTTAGAAATAAGTCTGCCTCTCATGAAACCCGACTGACCTTCATCAATTATATCATCTAAAACGCATTTAATTTTTTTAGCAAAAATCATGGCTAATAATTTATAATCGTTATTTAGGAGACTTATAGGAAGCCAATTTTCCAACTGAGTAAGCGTCTTATTAGGTTTAGGAATCAAATTTATAACACCCTGAGTCATAGAGGGTGTAAGGTTGCCCCTATTAAGGCTTTCTAAATAAACTTCAAGAAGAAATGATACATGAGAGAGGTCGAAGTGAGATCACTTGAACGATCGCGTGTTCATGTGGCCATCGAGAAAACGGCTTCAAAACAAATCCGTCTGGAAACAAGCTGAGATGATTTCATTCCGACACAACAGTTCCGCGTTGTCATAGTACTTTTGGCACCATTCAAAACAAAGCGAAGGGTTTTCATCTTAGGTTAGTATCGATTGAAATATTAAATATATTGCTCGTGAGGGTTTACTTTTGTTTTTGTAAAAGAAAAGCACGGCCTATATTGTCTGTATTTGCTCTAGTTTGATGTTTGACGCAGTAAAATGAGCCCGTGTCCTGTCCTGTGGAGAATGAGGAAGTAGTTAAGTTACAGTCATACTGTATTTAGCAATAAGCTTCTCTATTAATTACTATCGTTGGGCCTTACCTAAGTTATATTTATTACATCACTTAATAAATATATATAAGTGTTTTAAAGCATGAGACGAAAGAGAAGTTCCCAAAACAAATCTGTGACGAATTCAGGCAGTTTTCCCCTACTTCTGGTCTCTGTCGCCATTTTGTGAAATAGGCGTATCATGACAGAAAAGACAATAACACAGGGAACCGCATCTCAACCCAGTAACCTGAACCGAATACAACACTACCGGACAAAAGAATGAGGAAACACTGGGATTTGAATAAACAGAACTAATGTGGGTACTGGGTAATGATCAAACCAGAAACAGCTAGGAGGACTAATCAAGGGGTTGAGAGTTGAGTTGAGTATAAAATAGGATCAAGATACAAACTAGAAAGTAAAGTTCGAGTACAAACTTTATGTTGGCTTGACAAAGCCTGTCCTGAAGAGTTTGAAATACTTGTAGTTTGAAAGGTTTTATCGATTAAAGTTATCGTAAAACTTTGTTCTCATTGTTCTGATGCAGAGATATACTGTAGGTCTGGCTAAACGGTTGCTAAGGTCATGTGTTTGGTTGCTATGGGCGTGGCCTGGTAGCTGGCAACTGATAATACTTTGAGCCATAAGTGAAACGAACCAAACCCCATTTCTCTAAGATGTTCTGATGCAGATATATAGGTATTGCAAAACGGTTGCTAGGCTAGCCTGTTTGGTTGCTATGGGCGTGGCTTAGAATCTGCCAGTTGATGATACTCTAAGCTATGAGTGAAACGAACCAAACCCTGTGTCTCTACGATGTTCTAATGCAGAGATATAGGTATTGCTAAACGGTTGCTAGGCTAACCTGTTTGGTTGCTATGGGCGTGGCTTAGCATCTGTCAGTTGATGATACTCTAAGCTATGAGTGAAACGAACCAACCCCTGTGTCTCTATGATGTTCTGATGCAGAGATATACATATTGCTAATCGGTTGCTAGGCTAACATGTTTGGTTGCTATGGGCGTGGCTTCGTAGCTTAATGAAGTTTCAGGGATACTGATTGGTTGCCTGAGCCAAATGAGCCCACCCCCTTGTCTCTACGACACTGTGTTGCAAAGATATCCATCTGGAGTTTTTATAAAGGGAGTCTATGGGAGCGGTTGCTAGGTTGCTGTAAATGGTTGCTATGGGCGTGGCTTCGTAGCTTAAGGAAGTTCCTAGGACACTGATTGGTTGCCTGAGTAAAATGAGCCCACCCCCTTGTCTCTAAGTGGTTGTACTGTGAAGTTATTCAACATAGGACAGTTATTACGCCTTATATGGGCATGTTTCCTGTCCCATTATAAGTCTATGGGGAACTTTGGGGGGCTCTTACGCCCCAGGGGTGCAACTTACACCCCATTGTGATGTTCTTACAGAGCCTGCCAGCTTCTTCAAACGTGGTAACTCGCAAGTTTCTACGACATCCTCACTTTGAGTTATGAGCCGTCAAAGTTTGTCGCAATGTTAAGTCTATGGGAAATTAGGTGGTTTTGAGAGTACGGTTTTCGAAAACCAGAACCCGGATCAGTTAGAAAAGATATAGTAACTCAAGTCAGACCAGACTGAAGGTTTGTGGAAAGTTTGGTGGATGTAGTTTGAAAGCTCTAGGAGGAGTAGCAGTCAGAAATTTGGGGGATCAGAAGAAGAAGAAGAATCGGAAGAATAATAATAAGCTTAGATACAAGATCAGTATGTTGACTCTGTCAAGCCAACATGATTAAAAGTCCACAGAACACTTGAAAGGGAACAGAAATCCAAAACTTTAAAGCGGCCCCAACACACGCGGTTTCTGTCAATCTCATATTAATCTTGAGTACCTATAGAGTAGTATTGCATACTTCGTATCTTCGAAGAGTATTTAGTTTGATCACATTTATAAAAGATAGATACAGCTGTACGATTATTTCGGAAAGCATACGGCACGTGCGTGGGGGGGGTGCGGGGTTGGTTAGGCTGAACTAAAGCACGTGAGCACCCATTGCCAACAAAACACAGACATCAGTTTCACTCACTGCATGCGGTTCATCTCCGGCATCTTTTAGCGCTGGGACGGCTCCATATATCAGTTTCAAACCATCTCCAAATCCAGCGTTATATCCACCGTTTATATAACATTCATCACATTCATCACCACAAACACCTGAACTTCGCGAACGTATGATCTCTCTCTCTCTCTCTCTCTCTCTCCTGCACACAAGTGAAAGTGATGTCTGCGCATGCTACTTCTCCTGTCCTGCTCTCCTTGCTGCCCTGTGGGCGTGTCGCGTGCATTTCCGGGAAAATTGTCCAATAAACAGTTTTATATGTTCGAAAAAAACTTTCTGAAACCTTTACGATCGCTGGGGGAGTGTATCGAGCACAGAAATACTAAGTAATATGCCCAACTCGTTTTTTGACAAGTTGACCATGTTAAGCATGAGAAGACAGCTCGTTTAACATTGTAAAGAAGTCAGAATGCATGACACATCATTGCAGCACCCCTTTAACGTAAAAGTCCACGGGACACAGAACGTAACAAGCGGACATTTAAAAGCACACGCCCTGTGAGTGTGAGGAGGCTCAGTGTAGAAGTTATATTTGTGTGTTTAACATTTGTCTTCACAGGACTTCATCTGACAAGATGAGCGAGCACAGTAATGTGGGTCACAGTCACACTGGATGTTAAAACCCAATTCCGACGACTCATCCTCTGCTCTGATTTATATTTGCAGTTACCTTGTGTAAAAAGGTTATAACAGATTCAGTAAGATCTAGGATACCTTGAGAGAACGGTATTGTGTATGGCTTTATAAGGTCTTCATAATTTTATATAAAAGATAAGATTTTCATACAGGCGTATCAGCTAGCAGGGTGGTTTAATATTGATGCGTTTTCATAAAAAGTTATGTTTTCAATTCATCGCAATTGTAAGGCCGGTGCCAAGGTGTCCACACCAAAAGAGCACCACATCCTGAGTAACACAGAGCTTCACCCAACACAATGAACTCCCCACAGAGTTTTCATCTCCATCTCAGACAGCATGATTGCAAACTCACACCTCCACATCTATTCTCTTCTCCCCCTCTCCTCTCTCTCTCCCACTAAGCTCAGAGCACCTCAAAACCCACCTATGAACTGGATTTGACAAATATCATATCTTATAAGAACAAAAAATCTTCATATGCATGTTTGGTATCATTTGAAATGTCTCAGTGCGATTGGTACAATGGTCTCATTTCCACAGCAGTAGAGCAGATCATAACAGGTTTGAGGGTTTAAAGATATTCTGCTCACTGTTGAGGGTGTATCTTCATCTAAATGCCAATTCAGGCCTGATCAGATCAAGGGCAAAATGTTCAGGGGGATTCTTACTAAGATGAACCCCATAGTGCTGTGTGTCCTTAGGATGTTCTTTCCTGCGATGCCTTTTACTGTCAGGTAATGCATCTTAGACTCGTAGACTAATCTTTGAGGATTTGATGTTTTGTTTTTGTATTCTCTGAATTGATTTGTAATTGGCAAGAAACATTTACCTGACTAATAAATGGTCATGTTTGAATTTATTCTGCTTTTTTCTGAGTTGATCAACTCAAGTAGATCGCGCTATATACTTTGTTACTGCAAATCCCCGTTCAGGTTAGTGACGGACTAAAATACTGTATTAGGTGGACTGGTGGAGCATTGTGGCACGCCAGCTGAGATTTTAGAGATCAAGGCTTACTACTTCCCTGTGGCTCAGTGATTAGAGCATGGCTTGCTAGTAACGCCAAGGTCATGGGTTCGATCCCAGGGGATTGTACATACTCAGATACAAATGTATAGTATAATGCAATGTAAGTCGCTTCGGATAAAAGCATCTGCCAAATGCGTGAATGTAAATGCATGTACTTAGACTATCGGGGCTAATAATGGGATTCTGCAGAGTCTTCTCTTGATTGGATCTGGATATGATGAGGTAACTGACCTTCTCCTGCTGTCTTTCTTGGCTCTGTGAAGTTTGATCAATGGAGAAAGGATGAGAGAAATCACTAGATTTCTTGTCACAAGTGTGAGAGGTCTGGATTTTATTACAAATCTGAATAACAAATCCAAATCTGTGTACATTTCTTTGTTTTCATGAACACACAAAAATATATTTAATAGAATGCTCTTAACCAAACAGTTGGCCACCATTGACTACCATAGTAGGAAAAAACACAATGGGAGTCAAAAGTGCTCCAGAACTGTTTGTCGTCCTACATTCTTCAAAATATCTTCTTTTATGTTTAGCAGAACAAATAAATCTATACAGGTTTGGAACAATCTGAGGGTGAGTGAATCATGGCAGAATTTTCAGTTTTGGTTGAACTGTCCGTTTAATAGTCAATGAATTACATTTTAATTCGTAAGAAAAGACTGACTCCATACAGGAGAGTTGCTGAGGCTGCTTGGTAAACGGAGCGAGTTTTGAACCGTACACCGAGGGTTCAGACAATAACCAACAATGAATAACCAACAATAAACACAAGAAACGCTGGGGTATTTATACACATGATCATCAGGGTAAATGAGACAATGGACTACTTTGCAGATAGCCTAATAATGTACTTCTGACTTTTAACAGCTAAAACTCTGAAATTCTACATCTCAATTGTTTCCGGTTATGTGTTTACAATGTACCGTTGCTCTCCATGAAACCTAAAATGATCATGTCCATATATTATATGTGACATAAGAAATATTCTAAACATCACTAGGTACATCATCTTCAAATAATGTTGAAATAAAATAAAAGCTTTAATTCAGTACAAACT
Source organism: Triplophysa rosa (assembly GCF_024868665.1). Lineage (NCBI taxonomy): Eukaryota > Metazoa > Chordata > Actinopteri > Cypriniformes > Nemacheilidae > Triplophysa > Triplophysa rosa. The sequence continues at coordinate 4,650,227 of NC_079891.1, forward strand.
GATCTGAGAAAGCAATAGCTGGTAAAAAACACAGAGGTTAGCTGAAGATATTTAGCATTCGATCGCAAATGACAGAAGTCTGAAGGAGAAAAATGACCTGTACTGTTTGAATTAAACAACTTGTCACCGATCACAGAGGAAGAAGAACCCAAGCGCAGGCAGGCAATGACGGGGTTAACAAACAAGATTTTAATTAATCACAAAACAGAAACAAAACACCCACAATGGGGAAAAACTAAACTGAGGATATATACGTATATATATATATATATATATAAAACAAAGACTTCCCACGTGGGGGCAAAACAAAAAAACAGGAACAAAATAAACTAACTATAAAGCAACGACACAACGTCTTAACAAACAGCACGACATGGTAGAACACAAAAACTCACAGAAACTCGATGAACATAGCACAGTACATACAACGTAATCCAACAGCACAAGACAAAGAAACATGAGGGCATTATATAGGGAGACAGACAAAGGATAATTAGCAAGGGGCAGGTGTGGGAGATAAAACACTCAGGGAAAGTTAACGAGGAAACGAGATGGCGGGAACAGAGACGAGACACTGGAGAGAACGTATATTATTGTCAAAAGGACAATAATATGTTTCTCTCCACACATAACCAAAGGCTTTGTCATGACTCTGCTACAGGACCAAGAAAAACATGACTAAATGAAGCAGAGCCATGACAGTGTTGGACTTTAAAGGCAGTCCTGCATGTCAAAAATTTGCAAGAGACGTTTCTCCAAAATTAACAGAAGTTTTATTATCAGATGTAAAAAGGTAACAAAGCTTTGGGTTGTCAGACGATCTCCTCACTCCACCACAAGCCAACAACCCAAATATTCAAAAACACCCATATTTATTCAGTATGTGACGTCGTCGCATCTTCTGACTCCTCCTCTGCCTTTTAAGGAGTGCTGCTCCTTTCCACCAATCACCGTGAAGTCCTTTTTCTTAGTTCCTGCAAAATAACATTTCAAACACGTATATCCTGTGGTCAGTCGCCAGTCCTGAGGAATGTTCTCCAGAGACAGTTTCTTTTGGGGAGTGGTCTCCTAGAGACAGTTTCTTGTGGCCGGACAACATACCAACATTCTTAACATTCTTTTAGTAAAAAGAAAACACTCAATCATCTAATGCTTTTAATTATGTAGCGTTGTTTCTTAATCCTATGATTCATTAAAACACATCACAACTCATGATTATACTTAAAACATATGCAGTGGATTGATTCATAACATTTCTTTTCTGTGTGACTCTTTGTGTGTGTGTGTGTGTGTGTTGACTTAGTTAAATTTATGGTTCCAACCCCCACTTATCCTGTCTCACTCCGTTTGCCACAGTAACTTTCCACTGAGTAAAATAGAAAGCACATGACAAAAGCACACAGCTTAATGATTTAATGAAAGAAAACACTTATTGATTATATTGATAATTAAATCATACTTTTAACTGAAAAATATTTCCAAACCCCAAAATTTGATTCGCTACTTATGTTGATTGACATCTGATTTCACCGTTCGTTGAACAACGCTTTTATTTTGACGTTCGGGGCCCATGCTTGCACGTGACGTCACCGCACACGAAATTCAAACGAGTCTAGTTGAGAATGAGAACGGAAAAAAGTTGTGCGATGGATTGTACAGCGCGAAATCTGAGATTTATTTTTAAAGACTGACGAAACAGAGAGAGAAAAGAAGCAAATGGACCGCTGCAATTTGCTAAACAAATGGAATATTCAAAAGTACCCGCTTGCTTTTGCTTTCTAGCCATTTCAAGTCCGACCCAGCCAGGTACGTTTTTTTGTTGAACCATACCATTATGGTGTTATCTACCTACTTTCTAATGTTACACTTTTAAATGTTGCGTAAATGTAAAGTTTTCCCAGCGTTTTCTAACCTTAGATAAATAGAAACAGTGTTGGTATCAATAGCTTTCCTGTAGCTCACTGGTAAGAGCATTGCGTTAATAACGCAAGTTTCGATCCCAGGGATTGCACATGCCTATGTGTACATTTATTTGGATAAAGCAATGTACGTCGCTTTGGATAAAAGCGTCTGCCAAATGCATAAATGTAAATATAAATGTTGGGAGAGATCCTCTTATTTCTTTTAACATTCTAAGCAGGTGTAACTTTACTTCATACAAACTTCAGAAGGAAGAAATAAGTTTCCCTCTTTAGCCTTGGCTTTAGGATTCCTAAACAACTTTTCATTGTGTAGGTTTATGTTAGGCTCCATTAACAGATAGTAAATCGGTTCCCAACATAACATACATTGTTTACATCAGGGACGGAAATTAACAGAGGCTTTGGAAAAAAAAATGACAACAAGGTGAACAAATCTGCTCTCCAAGTTCAAGACAAAAGAGGAAAAACAGTCCATGCATAATAAAGAACTAGCGATGACAGTCGCAATCTAAATAAGATTTAGGTGAAAATGAACGAATGTGGATGACAGCTTCTTTGCTCTGCTACTGCTTTGAGCATTACAGCCAATCAAATTCAGGGTATGATTATTCTGACCAATCAGAGGCGTTTAAATCATTCACCGGTGAAGAAGAGCTTTGCTGAAGTGCGTCACGCTCAAAAAGTTTATCATTAACCCGTACAGATACAATGTAAGAAGAGATTCATTAGTCAGACTCTTTACTGTATTACCTGAAGCCATTGAGTGTTTTAGTGATGTTGGATGTTCTTTGTTTGTTTTCTACATATTTCCCGTTTGAATACTGCTTTTTATGTTCCTTAGAGAATCAAAAAAGCAATAAAACAGCAATACAATAATTCATAAACGCTTCTCGGCTTGTTTTGTAGCGTGTAAAGCGTGTGACAAGTGTTCATGTATCCTAATATCTGAAAGAATAATAAGATGACAACATCAAGGGCAATAATCAGCATCAATGATTTTTTTAATCTTGCAGTCCTATGGAATGAGTTTATGTTTTATCAGATATATGCTGCTCTGATCCACATCAGTTTAAAGACACCTCTGGTGCTGCTTTGTTTCTGTTTAAATTAAACAAGTTATCAGGGTTAAGCTATGTTTTCAACATTTTCATTATTTATATTTTATTGTTTATTTCATCTACATACATTTAGAAGTAAATTATCACTTGTACCTCTTACAGCAATCCTAGGATTTATTTTTTTATAATTTGATGCCAGGTGGGGTTAAACACACATTTTCTTCATGGTCTGTGGACCCCCTGAAGTAGCCTTGGCCACCCCATATATAAAACTCTAGCTCCGCCACGGCTGGATTCCGGACACTGGAATGTCACTCTGAATTACCGCCATTCCTCTGAGGTATGTTGTCAAAAGTACCGGTACTTCGGGTCCAAGTCGGTACCTAAAAATAAAAAAGTTGTCGGTACCTAATTTTCATAAGACCCGGTACCACCGACGTACCGGTCAACCGGGTACTGATGCTCTGTCTGACAGGTTGTCAGTCGGAAACTTTTTATAGACGCAATAAGACGTGATGAGCGGATAAGCGCGGCTCCGATCCACAAGAGATGCGCACAGAAATACTTCAGATTAAAGTCATATCACGAAGAAAACGAACAGAGTTTTGTGGTGAAACGAGGAAGCATCCGGATTTAAGTTAACAAGTCAAGCGGTAAGTTTCAAATTCTGTTCGCGTTTGCATTATGAATGTTGTAGCATATGTTAAGTTAAAGGTTACGTTAAAACAAACGTCCCTGTTTGCGTGTTAATTTGTTAGCGCCAATGCTAATCCAGTCAAGTGTCCTTATTAACCATTTAATGCTTTTATAACTGTAATGGGGTAAAATAAGNAAGCCCCCCCTTTAATGAGCACCTCCAGGTGCTCACCAAGGGGTAGACGGACGAGACAAGATCGACTGAGACAGTGACAAAAACCAGACAAACATGGTGAACAAGACAAGGGGCAGACAAGACAACAAGACTAAGGGATTGGGGTGACTTAACAAAAATAACAAACAAGGGAGGGGGGGGCCAAACACTGGCTCATGGGAGGCAGTCCATGGGGGAGGGGAGAAGGTGGAACAGTCCCAGTCCCCGGCTGCGCTCGAGGGCGCGGAGTCCTGGGGGACTTAGGGGGAGTCCTGGGGGGGACAGTCTTTGGCCCTGGGGGTTTCCCAGGGATCGGCTTGGCTGCCGGACTGGAGGCCGGCTGGAACTGGCTTGACGCTGGCTGGAAGGCCGGCTGGACTGGGCTTGACGCTGGCTGGAAGGCCGGCTGGACAGGGCTTGACGCCGGCTGGAAGGCCGGCTGGATGGCCGGCTGGATGGCCGGCTGGACAGGGCTTGACGCCGGCTGGATCACCGGCTGGGACGCCGGCTGCACCGGACTGGACGCCGGCTGGATTACCGGACTGGGCACATGACTGGACAAAGGACTGGACTATGGGAGGACAGGATGGGGTTTACAGTACCTATTTTATATAGGCCTATCTGAAATCTATGTGCTAGAAAACTAGCATACTAACTGTATGACTAGCAATGTGTATGTCTTGGATAGATAACTCTATTAGGTTTAAAAAACCACATTTAAACTAAATAAAAATCTATCTGTTGCATTTATTATTTTAATATACAGTTACCTTAATGTAAGTAATCTTGTGTAAATGCAGTATAAAAACTGAGGTTTGTTCTAATATTGCATATGCATGTTTGTTCAGTCAGTTGACTTACTGAAGTTTATTCTATTTGTTTTACACAACAGCAGACTGAGGAGGACGTTCATCAGCATGAAAGACCCCAGTAAGCACACAACAGTTTCAGCAACAATTAACTTAAACTTCATGTATACAAAATGGCATTGCTTTCTCTATACATTTATATTAACAATGAGCTTTATTAATAAAATTGTGTTTCAATTAGCATGTACTGGTGTTTTGCTTTGGTACCGAAATTGGTACCGAGAACCGTGGATTTTTACTGGTATTGGTACCGACTACTGAAATTTTGGTACCATGACAACACTACTCTGAGGTGTTCGCTCCTAGTCTCACTACTGAGAGAGACCTCCTAGAAACTACAGATGCCTTTCCACATGATGTTCTGAGCATGGAAGGGGTGGACACAACTGAAGTGACCGTGACAAGCACTCCACCACCAGAGGAGGCCACAGAAATGAGACCTTCTACAAGTTTTGCCACTCTTATCCCAATTCCTGTTCGACAGAGGAACATCTTGCTTATATAAATGCAAAGAAAAACAAGAAAAATGACAAAGCCTTATCAGCGGAATGTGAAGTGTGTCCAGGCTAGATCCAAAGTCGGAGGAAGGGTGGATCAAATGTGAAACAAGTCTTGTTCTGAGGACTATGGTTTCTTGTATGATGACTCTTTCTACTGCGAACAGTGTTTCTTGAAAATGTAGATGAAAAAGCAAATATAGCCCTTGTTATATTTCAAGTTCAATTTCAAGTGCACAAAGGCAACATTTACAGTTTTTTTTCACATATTAAGTGATAGTTATTAGTTGTTGTAAATTTTTGCTATTGTAACGTTAACACAGTTAACGCAGTTGTTTTGCATTTTGCTCGTTAACTGAGTGCTGCAACGGTGTGTCATGCATTCTGACTTCTTTACAATGTTAAACGTGCCGTCTTCTCATGCTTAACATGGTCAACTTGTCAAAAAACAAGTTGGGCGTATTACGTACACTGTAAAAAAAATGTATTTTAACATGAAAAAACCTTAATATTTTACTGTAATTTTTTCTTTTTTTTTAATTGTATAAAATGTTTATTAAAATTACAGACAATTATCTGTTAATTAATAAACCAAATATTATTTTACGTGTTAAGACAGTAATGACAAATTACATGTTTTTCTTGTTTTTGTAGAGAAAAAATACTGTAATATTTATACAGTATTTTTACTGCTTTCTTAAATAACATACAAATTTATGTAAAATGATAATTTTCTGTAATTAAATTTGTTGCTCATTATATAAAGGTTTATATCTATACAAATAATTTAACGTTTTTCTTCCGTATTTTTAAGTCAGATCTTAGTTTTTTTATTAGTGTATGCATATTTTTACATTAAAACTTTTTAGCAAACTGTTTCATTAGGCTACATTTAAACATAATACGCAGTCAAAATGACAAAGCTGCACTACTCTTGAGGTTGGAACTTTCATGTTTCCTGAAAGTGATATGACAGCCCCGTTGAAAAAAACAGCATATGCTGGTTAGGTATTCTTTGAAGCATGGTAGCTGGTTTAGGCTGATCATGTGTTGGTCCTTAGCAAGCAACTAGCTCCTGCTCAGGACCATCTTAAATCAGTTCGTGACCAGCTAAGGACCAGCCGGTTGCATAAAGCACCTTAAGTGTAATTTTGCCTTAAGTGTGTCCTTAAGTATACCTTAAGTTTTACTAAAGTTATTCTCCTATTGTCTTCGGTAAAGGGAAATCACCTCTAAAGTGTCATACTTAAGGGAAAAAATTAAGCTGCTTTATGCAACCGGGCCCCGCACATGACCAGCTCAAACCAGCTACCATGCTTCAAAACATACCTAACTACAGTAGCATAAGGCTGTTTTTTTCAACAGGGAGAGAAAGCACATGGCAGTAAACATGACAAAAGTTGCAATAGTCTAGCCAACAAAAACATGATTAATGATAATCATTAATAAATTCATTTTTTCTCATATCATGAATGGCTATGGCCTAACCACTACAGTCCATACATTAAACCTGGTTAGCTCAGAGAGAAAAACCTTAAAGACAGGAGAATGGACTGATTTAAAACTGCAGTTAAAGAAACATATGAAAACAAACGTAATCAGAATAGAACTTTGGAGAATGTGGCCAGAGGCTTAACAGATTTGTTCAAATTCAAGAGGATCATTCTAGGACAATACATCGAGCTGTAAGTTACCATAATGTTAATACATTTAGTAATGATCTTTTCATATAGGCCTGCAGTATGTCATAAGCATCTTGTTTGCTCTTTTGCTATTTTGTAAAAGTAGTGGCTGCATTTTTGTTGATTGTCGTCAGCCCTAATTTTGTTTCATGTAATGGCACTGAAACATTTTATATTTGTGTGCCTGTTTTTTAGAAACCACTTCCAAGCACCAAACGTGTGTATTCATTAAACTTGTACCATACATTAGTTAATTTTATTCATATACTGCAATGAAAACATCTGACCAATTAAATAGATAGCAACATTCAAACAACACGAAACACGTTTATTTTCTTTCGAAAACAACATATCTTAACTATAGCTGTTGTTACTACACTTGCTATTGGTAAACAGATGTCATTGGTTGACTCCCCGTGCTGCTTTGAGCACGATTGGTTAATCTGACTGTCATTCAGGAAACTAGCCAATTAGAGGTGTTCGCGCCCTTCACTGGTTCATTTTGAACTTACGCGGTGAAGTTATGTCTGTCAGTTAGTTTCAGTAGTATTGATGGCCCAGTTATATGTAAACAGCGCTGGAGACACGAAGTCGTGTGGAAGTTGCAGGCTGCTGGGGAATAATCACACGCATTAACAGCTTTACCAGTAGAAGGTAAAAACTTGTTTTTGTATTTTCGTCTAGTGTGATGCTAATCGCGATTAGCGATATTAGCACTAACTTCAACGCTATAACATTCTACATAATATTGAGCTTAAGTAAACTTCCTCTTCTCACACGTGTGTTTCTTTAAGTACACAGAAATATATGATAAGATTTGCCTGGGCAGTACACACACCTGGTAAATATGTGTAACGTTAGATTTCTTTCTGACTTTATTTTGCATTCCATTTTAAACAATAATTTCAACAATAACTCTTAATGATGACACATTTGCTCTCATTTTTTAGATGAATGGAAGAAAAGCTACCCAGACACCCAAACTCCATCAGTAGTAAGTGTTTAAACATTCGACCTGAGTATTTGTATTATGTTGTTATTAACAAATGTGTAATATTATGTATATGCTTAATACTGTAATAACATCCACGTACAGTTAAACATTTACACCATTTGTGAAAGAAAAATTGTCTATTCCTTTAAACTGGTCACTTGTTTTGCTTATTTAATGATGGAAGTTATAAGACTTACATTTAAGTTAGCATTGCAACTTGTAACTTGTTTTCTAACAGTATACTCTGTATTCACATTGCCGTAATGTATAATGATGGCAGATTTAGTACTTTATCTAACGTTACTACATTGCATATTTGCCACAGACTCATTTACTTTTTTGTGGTATGTTTTTACTTATGGTATGATTTACTTATTCTGACAGTTTGATGTTTGTCCAAATATACTATCAAAATTTCCTCCAATATCTATTTATGACCCTGTGTAAATGTTTTCAACACCACTTGAAACTGTTTTGTATTTCTCCAGGATTAAAAGTTTGTTTTCTAAGAATTTGATGAATGTATTGTATGGTGATGTACTTATTATTTACTTTATTATATTCAACCATTTGTTTAAAGCGTATACTGTTATTCTGTACTGTAAAGTTAATCTTTGTGTATGCCGAGTGTACTTTTACAAATTATGGTGATTGTGTTCATATGATTCATATTTTTGTCATGAACGTGGGTGGTGAGGACAAGGACAGAGGACCCAAGTGCAGACAGCGGGTAAGGGATTAACAAGACAGACTTTATAACTAAAAAATACAAAACAAAGACCCACGTGGGGGAACATAAAACATAGCAACAAGGACAGGGACTAACTAGACTAGAAATAATAACAACACTTGACATAACCACAATAAACTAAACTAACTACAGAACAGTAACTCACCCACATGACACAAACAGAACACAACAGAACAATGAACCAGCACGAGACAGAAGACACAAGGGCATAATAAAGGGGAAAAATCAAGAGGGGACAGGTGCAGGACATGAACTAATTAACAAACAATAACGAGACGAAAGGGCGGGAACAGAGACGCCACACCGGAGAGTGGAAGACCATGAGGGACAAAACGTCACTCTCCACATAAAACAAGAGGTTCTATCATGGTTCTGCCACTAGGTCAAGAGAAGCAAGACAAGGTGGGGCAGAACCATGACAGAAAGCCCCTCCTTAAGGAGCAGCATCCTGATGCTCCTCAAGGAACAAACAAGACTAGACAGACTGTGACAAAAAAAACATTATACAAAACACGACCAAAAACGTGATACATGGGGAAAAAAGTCCAAACAAAGACATGGTGCCGGCACGAAGGCCGGCTGGACAGCACATGGTGCCGGCTGGAAGGCCGGCTGGACAGTACATGGTGCCGGCTGGAAGGCCGGCTGGACAGTACATGGCGCCGGCTGGAAGGCCGGCTGGACAGTACATGGCGCCGGCTGGAAGGCCGGCTGGACAGTACATGGTGCCGGCTGGAAGGCCGGCTGGACAGTACATGGCGCCGGCTGGAAGGCCGGCTGGACAGGACATGGCGCCGGCTGGATGGCCGGCTGGACAGGACATGGCGCCGGCTGGATGGCCGGCTGGACAGGACATGGCGCCGGCTGGATGGCCGGCTGGGAGCCGGCATCACCGGCTGGGCAGGCCTGGATGTCGACATGACAGGACAGGATGTGGCGGCTGGGCAGCGCTCTCTGGCAGCTGGGAAGCATCTCCGACGGCTGGGCAGCGCTCTCTGGCAGCTGGGCAGCAAACAAGGACAAACACACACAAACAGAGTCACTCGACAGGCCTGGGCACCAGCTGGGAGGCCGGCAGGGATCTGCAGCGGGAACAGGACACCGGCGGCCTCAACCCTGGAGGGGAATCCGACGACCTCAACCCTGGAAGGGAGCCCGGCGGTCTCGATCCTGGACGGGGTTCCGGCAGTCTCGACCCCGGAAGGGAGTCCGGCGGTCCCGACTCTGGACTGGAGCCCAGCGGCCTCTACCCTCCAAGGGAGTCCGGCGGATTCAACCCTGGAAGGGAGTCCGGCGGCATCGACCCCTCCCGCTGAGATCCCTCTGTCTGCTGGGTCCAGAATGGTTGGTTCATTCTGTCACGGTTCTCGGGTAAGGTGAGACAAGGACAGAGGACCCAAGCAGACAGCGGGTAAGGGGTTAACAAGACAGACTTTAATATAACTAAAAAATACAAAACAAAGACCCACGTGGGGGAACATAACAAAACATAGCAACAAGGACAGGGACTAACTAGACTAGAAATAATAACAACACTTGACATAACCACAATAAACTAAACTAACTACAGAACATAACTCACCCACATGACACAAACAGAACACAACAGAACAATGAACCAGCACGAGACAGAAGACACAAGGGCATAATAAAGGGGAAAATCAAGAGGGGACAGGTGCAGGACATGAACTAATTAACAAACAATAACGAGACGAAAGGGCGGGAACAGAGACGCCACACCGGAGAGTGGAAGACCATGAGGGACAAAACGTCACTCTCCACATAAAACAAGAGGTTCTATCATGGTTCTGCCACTAGGTCAAGAGAAGCAAGACAAGGTGGGGCAGAACCATGACAATTTCTTTACCTAAATAAAATGTTATTCTACAATCTAAACATGTGTTTTTCATTTTATTGACAGTATCTGACTAGTAATTCATGGCCAATATCTGTAAAGTTACAGACATTATGTATTAAGTATTTGACTGAAAAAATTCAGGAAAGAAACTGTAAAATAACAGTGTTTTTCTGCAGAACATTAGTACTTTCACATAGTTTAAGGAGGTTTATCATTATAATTCAGAAAAAAAAGCATAAAATAACAGTATTTTTCTGTAAAACCTTATGTGCAGTCACTTTATTGAAGGTGTTTGATCGTAATAATTAAGGAAAAGTCTGTGAAATAACTGTGTTTCCCTGTAAAACATTTAAAGAAAAATTACGTAAATGTAATGTTTTTCCCATTATTTGATTTACGGAGTTTCATCTTAATTTTATGGTTTTTGTTTGGCAGCCGCTGCTGCCAGTGATTTGACCGTTTTTTTACGATATTTTTTTTACAGTGTAGTATTTCTGTGCTCGATACACTCCCCCAGCGATCGTACAGGTTTCGGAAAGTTTTTTTCGAACATATAAAACTGTTTCGTAACAATTTTTCTTAGTCCCTTATTGGACAATTCTCCCGGAAAAGCACGGGCACGCCCACGCGGCAGCAAGGAGAGCAGGAGAAGGAGCATGCGCAGACGTCACTTTCACTTGTGTGCAGGAGAGAGAGAGAGCATACGTTCGCGAAGTTCAGGTGTTTGTTTGTTCACTGCATTTGGGTGATGAATGTTATATAAACGGTGGATATAACGCTGGATTTGGAGATCGTTTGAAACTGATATATGGAGCCGTCCCAGCGCTAAAAGATGCCGGACATGAACCGCATGCGGTGAGTGAAACTGATGTCTGTGTTTTGTTGGCGCACGTGCTTTTAGTCATGAGCCTGGAGCTCATGATCTCAAATAACATATTTTATGAACTGTATTCAAATTGAAATATTATAACTGGACCTTAAATTTAACAAAAGTAATAAAGAAAAGAAAAACAACAACCCTGTATCTAAATTACACGTTTACCAAAAGGTGGCCCATTTATACCTGCAATCACTTTTGAAACCCTTTGAGACCACTGCCCCAAACTGCTGGTAGTCTTTGCGGCTTTCATATATTCTTATGGACTACTTTAGCAAATTTAGTACGTGACCACTTTTTTCTCTCGAGAAGGCAACACAAATATTCATACATTTTTTAACGTTTATGATTCCCAGACATGGTGATTTAACAGGGATTATGCAACTAATGTCAACTAGATGGCACTGTTGGCCAATACGTGCTCTAAAATATAACTCATTGCAAATGTATGGGATCACCAGACTGAGTAAAGCAAGCAGGCGGTTTTGAACATGGATTTATTATTGTACTTTTAAATGAAGTACATTTCTACAAAGAAATCATAGTGTGAATTGTTACATCCAATATAACGTTCAGTAGGCCTATTTTTCTAATTTTGGCACTCACAAATACAAATCAATCCAGCCCACTTGAATTATTGCAATATCATGTTATAAATAAAAATATCTGTACCATTCTGTGTTTTTATTGCTGTACACATGAACACATGGCTCAATTTTTTTAACAGTGGGAACTTCTGACATTTAAAGGATTAAACATCAATTACAAGCATAGACAAAATCAGTCTGAAAATAAACTTGGGTGTAGTTTAGTTGCAGTGTGTTTTACAACCTTAAGGTACCTATAGTTTCAGAAGAAGTCATCATTCGATGATGCTGAAGTCTGCAGTCAAATGTCAGAGATGTTAAAGTGATACTTCACCCAAAAATGAAAATTCTGTCATCATTTATTCACCTTCGAGTTGTTCCAAGTCTGTATAAATTTCTTTGTTCTGATGAACACAGAGAAAGATATTTGGAAGAATGCTTATAACCAGACAGATTTTGCCCCCCCATTGACTACCATGGTAGGAAAAAATACAATGGAAGTCAAGAGTGCCCCAGAACTGTTTGCTGTCCTACATTCTTCAAAATGTCTTCTTTTGTGTCCAACAGAACAAAAAAATGATAAAGTAATTTTTCCTACTACTGTAGTCGATAGGGGGACAAAATCTGTTTGGTTATAAGCATTCTTTCAAATATCTTTCTCTGTGTTCATCAGAACAAAGAAATGTATACAGATTAGAAACAACTTGAAGGTGAGTAAACGACAGAATTGTCATTTTTGGGTGAAGTATACCCTTAAGAACCCTTAAACAAATGAACTATCACCAAATGATCTGAGCTAAGCTATCTACATTTTATTAACAGCTATTTGTACTGCATTGTCTATTTTTTTATTTATCTCAGGAATTTTGGCAAAAACATCACAGACAATATTGATACATAAAACAAGTTCAAGTTTTCAGGCTATGAATAGTCGAGCTACTAATAACAATTTCCTCTGAATATTCAATACTAACATTTATAACACTTCAATACAGCTAAATGTCTCCAAACTCATCTTTGCAATAGCTGATACCATGGAAACTGTGGTTGAAACTCATCAGAGATGCAAAGGGCACTGTGGGCAGAGTGCGGGTAGACATCACAGTTCTGGGTTAAATTGTGATGAAAGAAACACAACAGGACAAAGATCAGGCTGACCTGGAAAGAAATGCACTTTTTATGCTTGGATTCTAAAAATATGCATCAACATACATGTTCTGGAGAAACTGGCAAGACATTGAATGTAACATATCTTTATTTGGAATTGTTGGCCAAAAAAGGTATAAAAATGCAAGCAATAAATGCAAATCACAAGTACCTTATTTACAAAGAGTGAAACTTCAAACATAAAACACTGTGTATCTGAACACTATAATGATAACAGTGTGCTATCTCAACATAAATCCTCACATGAACAGGCAGGTAAAGTTGCATGGACCAGTGTAATAATGCAGAAGCTCAGCAGTGTTCTGACAAAAGTCTTAAATATCTCACACTAATCTTTAAACAACATAACGATGAATAAACTGCTATTTTAACAATACATTTATTGCTGAATAAATGTGACTGTATACCGGTTACATCCTTAAGAGCCTAAGCACAATTCATGATCAAGCAAGACCTGATATCCACTAAAGGAGAAAATAAAAAATATAAATTTTATTTCAACCACAACCTTCATTTAAGTAAAAATGCTAAATATCAAAGCCGTTTTGCTGGTTCTCGGGAGACAAATGCAAAGGAAAATTAAATGATGTAATTTAACTATAGGATGTGATGCAAAAACAAAACACGAGCCAAGTCACAATCAAAACTTACTCATCAAAGTATGGAAGAGGGGATTGTAATATTAGTCAAGTTATTGTGGCTGGTGTATGTCTGTCATTCATGTAGCACGTGTGTTCTTAAATGTAAAAGTCATGTCAGCCACATTAAACGACATGTAAACAGGAAAAACTATGTACATTAAAACCAAGACAATAACGCCTGAATGACGTTGCACTGGAGCCTTCCAAAAAAATGAAACCCAATGAAAAATATTTATAAGCCAAAGGGGATTAGGCTGAAACAACACATTTTGGCGTTTTATTAAAACAAAATAACCTTCGCTTCACCACATACAAAGACATGCGCAAAACAAACAAGACACAACAGAACGGTTTCAGTGTAACTAACATTGAAGTAAAACGCAGACGCATCTCCGCAGGCACTGCAGTCGAGGCAGAAACAGGGGCAGCCGTAATTCCCCTCAGCAGTCCAAACCCCAGGAGCAACAACATTCTTCCCTACATCTATTTACAAACAGTACATGAGCTCTGCAGTAGTTTGATGAAATTGGACCGTAACATCAGTTCTGTTTAATGAATTTAGTCCCTGTTTTGTTGATCTTTTAACCGAGTTTATCGCCCTATTGAAAAGATCTTTTTAACAGCATCTAAACTATTTGGTCCATTGAGATTTACTGGAACATTTACTCATCTTTTTATCGAATATACTGTATATCTCTACTCTGCCAAACTAGTAGGACTTCAGCGAGTCCAAAGGAATCTGAAGGTTGAAATCATTGAAACTTTAGACGTTTATGTAAACACAGTTTACTTGTTTCTAGACTGTTATGCAAGGAATGAGAAACAAAATGATTTGCTTACAGAGCTTTAAAAAGACTTTCAATCAAACAGGTCAGAAATAGGAGCAATAACAAAATATATTTATAATATATACACGTTTTAAAATAACAAAAATGACAACTGAAGACAAAATGACAGTAGAAAAAAACAGAACAACTTCCTTGAGTCCTGTTTACCCAAGCATTTGTTGATCGCAAACACTCCACTACGTCCAGAGAAGGCGACTGCTTCACATAAAGAAGTCCTCCAGGTCTTCAGACTTGATCGGGCCAGAAGGGAGGCACAAAATTCCATTTTATGAGCTCAGTGCGGTGTTCTTTACCCAAGAGAGCAACCGAAAAAAGTTAGTTACATAGAAAATGACAATGAAAGAGTTTTTGAAATCTCAGTGTACATGGTCACCTGATCAGTGGGTGGTTTTTTGTCTCCATTGACGACCTTTAATAGCACAGAGTCTTCCGTTTTGTTGGCTTTCATCTCTACGACAATGTCATCTTTATTGGTCTTCTCCTTGGTGCTGTAGGTATTAATGCTGTAGAGATTAACACGCGATACAGCAGACTGTATAACATCAAGGACTATTCAAAATGTGTTTTACTGTGTTAGATATATCTGTCACTTAACAAAAGACAAGCATGAATGTCAACCAATTTCAACCAAAAATATAAATTCTGTCATCATTTACAGTATTAACCCTCATGTCATTCAAAATCTATACATGACTCTTTATTCTGCAGAACACAAAAGAAAATATTTTGAGAAATGTGTCTGTGGTTTTGTCAGTGGGGTAAGTGTTGTTTGGTTACCGACATTCTTCAAAATATCTTCTTTTGTGTTCTGCAGAAGTGTGAAAGTCATACAGGTTTGAAATGACATGAGGGTGAGTAAATGAAAGAATTTAGGTTTTGGGGTGATTTTTTTGAATGCTTCTCTGGTCAAACTTGCTGACCAGACTCTACAAACTTATATTTGTTATACAGGCTATAAAAAGGATTAAGAGCATCACACATACATTTCCTGCTTGCCTGAACGTCCACACGGTAACTTGCCCTTTTTATACAGGAAGTAGAAGACGCTGCCCAGGATGGCCAACAACAGGATGCTTACAATAATGACCACAATAATCACACCACTATTATCCACTGGAAAGAGAAAATAAATGACGTCCATGTTATTATGATTTATGATATCTAATGATTATTAATATTTCAAAAAAGATTATTTCTCAATGCGAAACACAATACAGTTTCAGGTGGCATACATTTAACATCGGTGAAATACTGTACCAGAACATAAAATTGCTGGTTACTTTACGTAAATGAAACAAAAAAAGGTAGAGATTGCAGCTTTGAATGACTATCAGATGGAAAGTTTGAATTCATGTTGAAGCACGCATGTTCCTGCTGTACATCTGAGACATGTTTAATATGAGCTTCATGAAACATGTAATTATAGTGTTGGATGCAAGAAGCAATAATAGAGTCATATTACTAAGAGTCAAATAAAGAAAAAGTATTCTGAGTAAGCATGACAAAGTGCTATAAATAAACACATGGAGAGACAGCAAACAATCGTCTGGGAATGAATTTTACAAGTTCAATCTACTCCATAAAACAGCTGGCCGCCACCACAACGTTAACCATAATAGCTTAACAGACGCAGTTGTGGCCCAGCACTTCAAAACATTTGTTAAAATATTCACATGCAGCTGATTATACATTCATCTTGGAAAATCATTTGGTGCCGGATCTGCCCCACTATCTGAAGTAATGTCTACTTCAATTTTTTGTTGCTCGCTGACTTTTCTTCATACAGAATTTTAAATATGCCCAGAGGCCGACATGAAGAAGCCAACTAACCGAGCTGCTGCACAAGTTTCACCATATAAAACCTATGAATTATTCAAGCGCATCAGCTGATGTTTCAGTGTTTGGTAGGGATTGATTTTGCTTGGGTGAAATGGACTAGTTGGAGTTGGTATAAGACGGGCAATCAGTTCAGATAGATACAGATGGAGGTATCATTACCTGAAGTTTTTCTCGCTGTGGGAGTCTGAGAGAATGGAACTGGGAGAACACAAGAGACAACATTACCTTTAGCTACCTTCATATCTCAACAATTTTTTGCAAAATGAGGGTAATTGTAGTTTAATAAAATTAAAACTTGAAAAAGTTTCTGTTTATAAAAATAAAATAAAATATTGGCCTAAAAATCAATGGAAAAGCTTAAACCATATTTTTTAAATTTTGCCTCAGAAATAAACAAAAACTAAAATATATTATTTATATATTATATTATTTATATATTTAATAACTAAAATAATTTATTATTTTTATTAATTTTATATGGCAGCATATAAAATCAAATAATAAAACGACAAGAGTATATAAGAAAATTGCTAAAAATGTTACTAAAATTAACATAAAAATCTCAAAATAAAAGTTAATTTAAAATATTAGTCAAACTACAAATAAACTAAAAATAAAACTATAATAACTCTGTAACTAATAAAACATCATATAAATCCAATATATTTTATGAATTATGTGAAATATAAATAAAATTCATATAACTGACTGTAAAAAAACAAAAAATATGGCACAATATACTGTAAATTTCCTATAGTTTCATCTGTATTTTAAATTTATCACTGCATTGCGTTTAAGTGTTAACGAAAATTTCTGTCAAGTTAACAGATATGTACTGGCTAAAAATTACCAGTACCTTTCCTAAAATCGTTTACAGTGTACATATAAATTTAGTTTAAAAGATAAAAAATGACTCTTACTGCTCCTGATATTGTACGCTTTGATCTCAATCCCAAAGTCATTTGTTGAATTGCAGATCGCAAGTGTATCAGTGCTAACTTTAAGCACCACAATACTGTAGACCTGGTCCTCCGTCTCTCTTTTAACAACCTCACGCCAACTCTGAAAAAAACAACACAGACAGTACAAAAATAATAATAAGAAGAAAACTAACGGATACAATAGGGGTCTCCGCCCCTTTGGGGCTTGACCCCTAACAATTCAAGCAAAACACATCACATGAGTGGCAGTGGGAGGGATGACAGATGAACTGTGATTGTTACCTGACTGCCAGAGATGCTCCATGTGACGAAGGGTCTGGGCACACCTCTCACCTCACAGGTCAAATTGACCCACCCTCCCACCTTCTCTGTCAGCTCAATCTCCCTCTCTGCATCCTTGATCTGGGGTGCACCTGGGGACAGATATCCAGTAACAGTGTTTTACATAGGCAGGATTACAGAAATGCTGATTCACAGAGGTTTTAAAGAAACACGAGGACTGGCAAACTATCTGCATATGGTATCTATTAAAAGTGTCTCATGTAACCCAAACCATAGGAAAATTAACAAACATTTCTTCTAGACTGTGGTATGAAATTGGGAGACAATTGGCTTCTCAAATTCGAAAGTATGTGTCTTCAAAAGAAAGATCTCAATGGTGTCTGCACTCAGATTTGAAGTCCCCATGAAATCAAAAGTGACGTTTTTTGTCTTTCAGTATGAATATGTTCGTTTTAATGATATCCATAAACTAGTATTCTCAAACACATTTACATCATTTGCATTTNACAACTTGAAACTGTTTTGTATTTCTCCAGGATTAAAAGTTTGTTTTATAAGAATTTGATGAATGTATTGTATGGTGATGTACTTATTATTTACTTTATTATATTCAACCATTTGTTTAAAGCGTATACTGTAATTCTGTACTGTAAAGAAGTTAATCTTTGTGTATTCCGAGTGTACTTTTACAAATTATGGTGATTGTGTTCATGATTAATATTTTTACCTAAATAAAATGTTATTCTACAATCCTAAACATGTGTTTTTCATTTTATTGACAGTATCTGACTAGTAATTCATGGACAATATCTGTAAAGTTACAGAACATTAAGTGCATTTACTGTATTTGACTGAAAAAATTCAGGAAAGAAACTGTAAAATAACAGTGTTTTTCTGCAGAACATTAGTACTTTCACATAGTTTAAGGAGGCTTATCATTATAATTCAGAAAAAGAAGCATAAAATAACAGTATTTTTCTGTAAAGCCTTATGTGCAGTCACTTTATTGAAGGTGTTTGATCGTAATAATTAAGGAAAAGTCTGTGAAATAACTGTGTTTCCCTGTAAAACATTTAAAGAAAAAATACGTAAATGTAATGTTTTTCCCTATTATTTGATTTACGGAGTTTCATCTTAATTTTATGGTTTTTGTTTGGCAGCCGCTGCTGCCAGTGATTTAACCGTTTTTTACGATATTTTTTTTACAGTGTAGTATTTCTGTGCTCGATACACTCCCCCAGCGATCGTACAGGTTTCGGAAGGTTTTTTCGAACATATAAAACTGTTTCGTAACTATTTTTCTTAGTCCCTTATTGGACAATTATCCCGGAAAAGCACGCGGCACGCCCACGCGGCAGCAACGAGAGCAGGAGAAGGAGCATGCGCAGACGTCACTTTCACTTGTGTGCAGGAGAGAGAGAGAGAGCATACGTTCGCGAAGTTCAGGTGTTTGTTTGTTCACTGCATTTGGGTGATGAATGTTATATAAACGGTGGATATAACGCTGGATTTGGAGATCGTTTGAAACTGATATATGGAGCCGTACCAGCGCTAAAAGATGCCGGACATGAACCGCATGCGGTGAGTGAAACTGATGTCTGTGTTTTGTTGGCGCACGTGCTTTTAGTCATGAGCCTGGAGCTCATGATCTCAAATAACAAATTTTATGAACTGTATTCAAATTGAAATATTATAACTGGACCTTAAAATTAACAAAAGTAATAAAGAAAAGAAAAACAACAACCCTGTATCTAAATTACACGTTTACCAAAAGGTGGCCCATTTATACCTGCAATCACTTTTGAAACCCTTTGAGACCACTGCCCCAAACTGCTGGTAGTCTTTGCGGCTTTCATATATTCTTATGGACTACTTTAGCAAATTTAGAACGTGACCACTTTTTTCTCTCGAGAAGGCAACACAAATATTCATACATTTTTTAACGTTTATGATTCCCAGACATGGTGATTTAACAGGGATTATGCAACTAATGTCAACTAGATGGCACTGTTGGCCAATACGTGCTCTAAAATATAACTCATTGCAAATGTATGGGATCACCAGACTGAGTAAAGCAAGCAGGCGGTTTTGAACATGGATTTATTATTGTACTTTTAAATGAAGTACATTTCTACAAAGAAATCATAGTGTGAATTGTTACATCCAATATAACGTTCAGTAGGCCTATTTTTCTAATTTTGGCACTCACAAATACAAATCAATCCAGCCCACTTGAATTATTGCAATATCATGTTATAAATAAAAATATCTGTACCATTCTGTGTTTTTATTGCTGTACACATGAACACATGGCTCAATTTTTTTAACAGTGGGAACTTCTGACATTTAAAGGATTAAACATCAATTACAAGCATAGACAAAATCAGTCTGAAAATAAACTTGGGTGTAGTTTAGTTGCAGTGTGTTTTACAACCTTAAGGTACCTATAGTTTCAGAAGAAGTCAACATTCGATGATGCTGAAGTCTGCAGTCAAATGTCAGAGATGTTAAAGTGATACTTCACCCAAAAATGAAAATTCTGTCATCATTTAATCACCTTCGAGTTGTTCCAAGTCTGTATAAATTTCTTTGTTCTGATGAACACAGAGAAAGATATTTGGAAGAATGCTTATAACCAGACAGATTTTGCCCCCCCATTGACTACCATGGTAGGAAAAAATACAATGGAAGTCAAGAGTGCCCCAGAACTGTTTGCTGTCCTACATTCTTCAAAATGTCTTCTTTTGTGTCCAACAGAACAAAAAAATGATAAAGTAATTTTTCCTACTACAGTAGTCGATAGGGGGACAAAATCTGTTTGGTTATAAGCATTCTTACAAATATCTTTCTCTGTGTTCATCAGAACAAAGAAATGTATACAGATTAGAAACAACTTGAAGGTGAGTAAACGACAGAATTGTCATTTTTGGGTGAAGTATACCCTTAAGAACCCTTAAACAAATGAACTATCACCAAATGATCTGAGCTAAGCTATCTACATTTTATTAACAGCTATTTGTACTGCATTGTCTATTTTTTTATTTATCTCAGGAATTTTGGCAAAAACATCACAGACAATATTGATACATAAAACAAGTTCAAGTTTTCAGGCTATGAATAGTCGAGCTACTAATAACAATTTCCTCTGAATATTCAATACTAACATTTATAACACTTCAATACAGCTAAATGTCTCCAAACTCATCTTTGCAATAGCTGATACCATGGAAACTGTGGTTGAAACTCATCAGAGATGCAAAGGGCACTGTGGGCAGAGTGCGGGTAGACATCACAGTTCTGGGTTAAAGTGTGATGAAAGAAACACAACAGGACAAAGATCAGGCTGACCTGGAAAGAAATGCACTTTTTATGCTTGGATTCTAAAAATATGCATCAACATACATGTTCTGGAGAAACTGGCAAGACATTGAATGTAACATATCTTTATTTGGAATTGTTGGCCAAAAAAGGTATAAAAATGCAAGCAATAAATGCAAATCACAAGTACCTTATTTACAAAGAGTGAAACTTCAAACATAAAACACTGTGTATCTGAACACTATAATGATAACAGTGTGCTATCTCAACATAAATCCTCACATGAACAGGCAGGTAAAGTTGCATGGACCAGTGTAATAATGCAGAAGCTCAGCAGTGTTCTGACAAAAGTCTTAAATATCTCACACTAATCTTTAAACAACATAACGATGAATAAACTGCTATTTTAACAATACATTTATTGCTGAATAAATGTGACTGTATACCGGTTACATCCTTAAGAGCCTAAGCACAATTCATGATCAAGCAAGACCTGATATCCACTAAAGGAGAAAATAAAAAATATAAATTTTATTTCAACCACAACCTTCATTTAAGTAAAAATGCTAAATATCAAAGCCGTTTTGCTGGTTCTCGGGAGACAAATGCAAAGGAAAAGTAAATGATGTAATTTAACTATAGGATGTGATGCAAAAACAAAACACGAGCCAAGTCACAATCAAAACTTACTCATCAAAGTATGGAAGAGGGGATTGTAATATTAGTCAAGTTATTGTGGCTGGTGTATGTCTGTCATTCATGTAGCACGTGTGTTCTTAAATGTAAAAGTCATGTCAGCCACATTAAACGACATGTAAACAGGAAAAACTATGTACATTAAAACCAAGACAATAACGCCTGAATGACGTTGCACTGGAGCCTTCCAAAAAAATGAAACCCAATGAAAAATATTTATAAGCCAAAGGGGATTAGGCTGAAACAACACATATTGGCGTTTTATTAAAACAAAATAACCTTCGCTTCACCACATACAAAGACATGCGCAAAACAAACAAGACACAACAGAACGGTTTCAGTGTAACTAACATTGAAGTAAAACGCAGACGCATCTCCGCAGGCACTGCAGTCGAGGCAGAAACAGGGGCAGCCGTAATTCCCCTCAGCAGTCCAAACCCCAGGAGCAACAACATTCTTCCCTACATCTATTTACAAACAGTACATGAGCTCTGCAGTAGTTTGATGAAATTGGACCGTAACATCAGTTCTGTTTAATGAATTTAGTCCCTGTTTTGTTGATCTTTTAACCGAGTTTATCGCCCTATTGAAAAGATCTTTTTAACAGCATCTAAACTATTTGGTCCATTGAGATTTACTGGAACATTTACTCATCTATTTATCGAATATACTGTATATCTCTACTCTGCCAAACTAGTAGGACTTCAGCGAGTCCAAAGGAATCTGAAGGTTGAAATCATTGAAACTTTAGACGTTTATGTAAACACAGTTTACTTGTTTCTAGACTGTTATGCAAGGAATGAGAAACAAAATGATTTGCTTACAGAGCTTTAAAAAGACTTTCAATCAAACAGGTCAGAAATAGGAGCAATAACAAAATATATTTATAATATATACACGTTTTAAAATAACAAAAATGACAACTGAAGACAAAATGACAGTAGAAAAAAACAGAACAACTTCCTAGAGTCCTGTTTACCCAAGCATTTGTTGATCGCAAACACTCCACTACGTCCAGAGAAGGCGACTGCTTCACATAAAGAAGTCCTCCAGGTCTTCAGACTTGATCGGGCCAGAAGGGAGGCACAAAATTCCATTTTATGAGCTCAGTGCGGTGTTCTTTACCCAAGAGAGCAACCGAAAAAAGTTAGTTACATAGAAAATGACAATGAAAGAGTTTTTGAAATCTCAGTGTACATGGTCACCTGATCAGTGGGTGGTTTTTTGTCTCCATTGACGACCTTTAATAGCACAGAGTCTTCCGTTTTGTTGGCTTTCATCTCTACGACAATGTCATCTTTATTGGTCTTCTCCTTGGTGCTGTAGGTATTAATGCTGTAGAGATTAACACGCGATACAGCAGACTGTATAACATCAAGGACTATTCAAAATGTGTTTTACTGTGTTAGATATATCTGTCACTTAACAAAAGACAAGCATGAATGTCAACCAATTTCAACCAAAAATATAAATTCTGTCATCATTTACAGTATTAACCCTCATGTCATTCAAAATCTATACATGACTCTTTATTCTGCAGAACACAAAAGAAAATATTTTGAGAAATGTGTCTGTGGTTTTGTCAGTGGGGTAAGTGTTGTTTGGTTACCGACATTCTTCAAAATATCTTCTTTTGTGTTCTGCAGA
This sequence comes from Triplophysa rosa, assembly GCF_024868665.1. Classification (NCBI taxonomy): domain Eukaryota; kingdom Metazoa; phylum Chordata; class Actinopteri; order Cypriniformes; family Nemacheilidae; genus Triplophysa; species Triplophysa rosa. The sequence continues at coordinate 4,673,551 of NC_079891.1, forward strand.
AGTGTGAAAGTCATACAGGTTTGAAATGACATGAGGGTGAGTAAATGAAAGAATTTAGGTTTTGGGGTGATTTTTTTGAATGCTTCTCTGGTCAAACTTGCTGACCAGACTCTACAAACTTATATTTGTTATACAGGCTATAAAAAGGATTAAGAGCATCACACATACATTTCCTGCTTGCCTGAACGTCCACACGGTAACTTGCCCTTTTTATACAGGAAGTAGAAGACGCTGCCCAGGATGGCCAACAACAGGATGCTTACAATAATGACCACAATAATCACACCACTATTATCCACTGGAAAGAGAAAATAAATGACGTCCATGTTATTATGATTTATGATATCTAATGATTATTAATATTTCAAAAAAGATTATTTCTCAATGCGAAACACAATACAGTTTCAGGTGGCATACATTTAACATCGGTGAAATACTGTACCAGAACATAAAATTGCTGGTTACTTTACGTAAATGAAACAAAAAAAGGTAGAGATTGCAGCTTTGAATGACTATCAGATGGAAAGTTTGAATTCATGTTGAAGCACGCATGTTCCTGCTGTACATCTGAGACATGTTTAATATGAGCTTCATGAAACATGTAATTATAGTGTTGGATGCAAGAAGCAATAATAGAGTCATATTACTAAGAGTCAAATAAAGAAAAAGTATTCTGAGTAAGCATGACAAAGTGCTATAAATAAACACATGGAGAGACAGCAAACAATCGTCTGGGAATGAATTTTACAAGTTCAATCTACTCCATAAAACAGCTGGCCGCCACCACAACGTTAACCATAATAGCTTAACAGACGCAGTAGTGGCCCAGCACTTCAAAACATTTGTTAAAATATTCACATGCAGCTGATTATACATTCATCTTGGAAAATCATTTGGTGCCGGATCTGCCCCACTATCTGAAGTAATGTCTACTTCAATTTTTTGTTGCTCGCTGACTTTTCTTCATACAGAATTTTAAATATGCCCAGAGGCCGACATGAAGAAGCCAACTAACCGAGCTGCTGCACAAGTTTCACCATATAAAACCTATGAATTATTCAAGCGCATCAGCTGATGTTTCAGTGTTTGGTAGGGATAGATTTTGCTTGGGTGAAATGGACTAGTTGGAGTTGGTATAAGACGGGCAATCAGTTCAGATAGATACAGATGGAGGTATCATTACCTGAAGTTTTTCTCGCTGTGGGAGTCTGAGAGAATGGAACTGGGAGAACACAAGAGACAACATTACCTTTAGCTACCTTCATATCTCAACAATTTTTTGCAAAATGAGGGTAATTGTAGTTTAATAAAATTAAAACTTGAAAAAGTTTCTGTTTATAAAAATAAAATAAAATATTGGCCTAAAAATCAATGGAAAAGCTTAAACCAAATTTTTTAAATTTTGCCTCAGAAATAAACAAAAACTAAAATATATTATTTATATATTATATTATTTATATATTTAATAACTAAAATAATTTATTATTTTTATTAATTTTATATGGCAGCATATAAAATCAAATAATAAAACGACAAGAGTATATAAGAAAATTGCTAAAAATGTTACTAAAATTAACATAAAAATCTCAAAATAAAAGATAATTTAAAATATTAGTCAAACTACAAATAAACTAAAAATAAAACTATAATAACTCTGTAACTAATAAAACATCATATAAATCCAATATATTTTATGAATTATGTGAAATATAAATAAAATTCATATAACAGACTGTAAAAAAACAAAAAATATGGCACAATATACTGTAAATTTCCTATAGTTTCATCTGTATTTTAAATTTATCACTGCATTGCGTTTAAGTGTTAACGAAAATTTCTGTCAAGTTAACAGATATGTACTGGCTAAAAATTACCAGTACCTTTCCTAAAATCGTTTACAGTGTACATATAAATTTAGTTTAAAAGATAAAAAATGACTCTTACTGCTCCTGATATTGTACGCTTTGATCTCAATCCCAAAGTCATTTGTTGAATTGCAGATCGCAAGTGTATCAGTGCTAACTTTAAGCACCACAATACTGTAGACCTGGTCCTCCGTCTCTCTTTTAACAACCTCACGCCAACTCTGAAAAAAACAACACAGACAGTACAAAAATAATAATAAGAAGAAAACTAACGGATACAATAGGGGTCTCCGCCCCTTAGGGGCTTGACCCCTAACAATTCAAGCAAAACACATCACATGAGTGGCAGTGGGAGGGATGACAGATGAACTGTGATTGTTACCTGACTGCCAGAGATGCTCCATGTGACGAAGGGTCTGGGCACACCTCTCACCTCACAGGTCAAATTGACCCACCCTCCCACCTTCTCTGTCAGCTCAATCTCCCTCTCTGCATCCTTGATCTGGGGTGCACCTGGGGACAGATATCCAGTAACAGTGTTTTACATAGGCAGGATTACAGAAATGCTGATTCACAGAGGTTTTAAAGAAACACGAGGACTGGCAAACTATCTGCATATGGTATCTATTAAAAGTGTCTCATGTAACCCAAACCATAGGAAAATTAACAAACATTTCTTCTAGACTGTGGTATGAAATTGGGAGACAATTGGCTTCTCAAATTCGAAAGTATGTGTCTTCAAAAGAAAGATCTCAATGGTGTCTGCACTCAGATTTGAAGTCCCCATGAAATCAAAAGTGACGTTTTTTGTCTTTCAGTATGAATATGTTCGTTTTAATGATATCCATAAACTAGTATTCTCAAACACATTTACATCATTTGCATTTAGAAGACAAGAAAGGTGATTTGACGATAAGCTCGCTGCTCACCATGCACAAGAATATGGACGGAGCCGCTGGTTTGCAGGCCCGGGAGTGATGGAACAGTCACATCGCAGTCATACTGTCCAGCTGTGTCGAACGTGGCATCCTGCAGCTGCAGTATGTGTCCTTTTTCTGCCTTAACACCATCCTGTACACAGACAAATGTGTACAAACAAATACAGTGAACGGATGGTGTGAACAGGTATAAACTCAAAGGAGTGTGAATCTTCAGATGCAGAATACCTTAAACCACACAGTAGAGGTCTCTAATGATGACAGGGCATTACAGGTGGCGGTCAGACTCTCTCCTTTCAGCATGACCTCTGACTCTTTGGGCACCACCACAGCAGGGTCCAGATCTACACACACGAAAAACACATGCAATAAAAAGTAAAAGCCTTGTGAACAAATACTTTTCCATACTTTATTCATACAATGAAAGTCAATGGTGACCGAGGCTGACCGTCGCAAACACTTTGACAATGAATACAACATACAGCCAACAAAACTAATGATAGGATTTTCATTTTTAAGTAAACTATCCCTTTAATACACACAATCAGCAAACCAATGCAGAGTATATTTGCATTAAAGTGGCATGAGAATAATCTGGATAACTCACAGTGCACAATAAGCTGCATGCTCTCCCCCACCTCCTCATGGTCTGGTGCATCCATATTCAGGGAATGACATTCATACACACCGCTGTCTGCCCGAGACACCTCATTCAGAATCAGGACACCATCATAGACGTCCAGCTCCACATCTGACTGCAGGACATGGGTAAATAGGTGTTATCTAATACTAACATTGAGATACACTCATATTGAGGTTCTTTTAAAGGTCCAATGTGTCATTTTTAGAGGATCTATTGACAGTCTATTAACTATGTTGAATTGGCCATGTTGTTTCTACATTAGCCCTAAAACGAAAGCCTGTTTCGTAAATATGTTATCTCCTTCAACAAAGAAGCAAAAACGTGACAAACATCTTTTTGTTCTGTGTCAGCCACCGTAGTTCTTTGAAAAGTAGGGGTGGAGTGAGTTGTTGGTTGCAATTCACAACCTCACCGCTAAATGCCGCTAAATTTCATGCACTGGACCTTCAAGGCATGTTTACACAGAGAACACCAACTACTGTATAACATAACATGTAACTACAATCATAACGTTTTACAAATGTTATGAGAACAGTGCAGTCCATACAAGAGATAACATCACTTGGAATCAAAATCATTGGGATCACTTTCAGAGCAATTTCTTCTTTTTGATTTCTTTTTGATTCTTATTTGATCTTTCTATTTTATTACTGTTCTATTTCTTTCTCTTCTATTTTATTTATCTAACGTTTTTGCAAATTCTAGGCAAAGGGCAACTACACTGATTGATTCATTGAAAATTAAATGAAATAATATATTTGTAATATAATGTAACATATACTGTATACTTTGTACATATAATGTTTATATATTTATTATAAAAATGATTAATTTAGGATTTATTTGATTAATTCCCATAGTCATATTTGTGTTATTCCAGTTTTAATCAGTTAACCCGTACTCCAAAAAGCGTTTGATAAACTATGTATTTAGTTTCAAATAATGAAACTAAACCGAAAAAAAGAGCTTTTGTGATGAAGTCAGTCCAACTGTGTGTGACGTTTTCATGTGGATTGTTTGTCACAATGTAAAGCAGTCTTTGTGGACAACAAACACACAGCTTGTAAGTACTGTTACTCATTTAACATGCAAATAGGGCCTTTCCTTAAGAGTGTTATATTTCATGTAAATTGAAAAAAGTTTTAAGACTACACTAATCCAATCAAACAGACCTTTATGAGCAAGTCATTCTAGAGATCAGATTAATTTAGTCATTAAATGAAACCCCCCGTAACGCTACAAATCACTACTGGTACCGTTCACTCCACGCAAATCAAACTCAATGTGGAACAGATGTCTGCTTTATCCCCAATGCTTTACAGCCTCCCATCTGAAAAAAAACGGCTCAGAATTAAAAAAAGAAAAAAAACAGGCTATTCTCACTTCTTCTCTGTTGAAAATGATGGGTGCTGGGGGGTTACCGTCGCCTTGGCAACGGATCTCCACTGTGTCCCCCTCTTTGACCAAGCCCTCGGGCGATTCTCTCCACATCTCGACGCTGGTCGTGGGGTCTACAGGACATATGCACATACACAAAGACCCAGGGGTAATGAATCTCAGTTTATTCATACACGTTTTGCCAAGGCAATGTTATTCACACTTTAAGTTGTTTAGCAAGCAAAAATAAGGCAAACAATTTTAAAATGACAAAACATATGAGTTTGCAATTATGGGGGACACACCTTTCTGTATACCATAGCCCAAAACATGCCCAAAGATGCAACAAAATAACAGCGTATTTGTTGTTTCATGTATTCTTTGACTTTAACATTGCAGGCAAACTTTTACATTACGGGTGGATCTATCCAGCATATATTTACAGCAAATACATTGTTGTAGCCTGGAAATTAAGGCAAGTTTATTTATATAGCACATTTCATACACAATGGTAATTCAAAGTGCTTTACATAAAAATAATTTAAATAATCACATAAAAATAATCACAACAATAAAAACAAGGAATTTAAAAATGATTAAAATGATTAAAAATTGATTTAAAGTTAATTAAAACAGTTAAGTATAAAATGATTATATAAGAAATACAGTGCAGTCATACACTTAGATCATAATGGTCTTCTTTGGAAGGCCGGTGAGAAGACCATTGCAATAATCCACCCTGCTGGCAATAAAGGCATGAACAAATTTCTCCAAGTCTTGACTGGAAACAAAACATCTAATTCTTGAAATGTTTTTGAGATGGTGGTATGCTGATTTAGTAACCGCTTTAACATGACTACTGAAACTAAGGTCTGACTCCAGAATAACACCAAGATTCTTGATTTTTAGTTGTTTGACCCCTAGAGTCAAGGTATGCATTCACCTTGAGAACTTCATCTTTGTTTCCAAATGCAATGACTTAAGTTTTCTCCTTGTTTAACTGAAGAAAGTTTTGGCACATCCAACTTTTAATTTCATCAATGCATTAGCATAGGGAGTCAATGGGGCTGTAGTCATTTGGCGATAAGGCTGGGTAAATCTGGGTGTCATCTGCATAGCTGTGATATGCAATTAGGTTCTTTTTCATTATTTGACTCAGTGGGAACATATACAGGCTGAACAAGAGTGGCGCAAGAACTGAGCCTTGTGGGACTCCGCATGTCATTGACGTCCACTTAGATTTATGCTCTCCTATACTTACATAATAACCTCTCCCATCTAAGTATGACCTGAATCATTTGAGGACCGTCCCAGTAAGACCGACCCAGTTTTCTAGTCTCTTTAGAAGTATGTTATGATCGATAGTGTCAAATGCAGCACTGAGATCTAGCAGTACCAGCACTGATATTTTGCCAGAATCAGAATTTACTTCACTTATTATCTTTATGAGCGCTGTCAATGTGCTGTGATGCGGCCGGAAACCAAATTGAAACTTGTCCAGGTATCCATTTGAGTTTAAGTAGTTGTTCAGCTGATCAAAAACAACCTTTTCAATAATCTTGCCTATAAAAGGAAGCTTTGATATCGGCCTATACAGTAGTTGCTCAATATGGTGTTATCAAGATTGCTCTTTTTCAGGAGGGGCTTAACAACAACGGGAGGGGCTTTCAGGGGGGGCTTAACAAATTCAGACTTACAGTAAACTGTAATATTGACGCCTTTGGACTCGGACGTCCTGACAGCTCCTGGGACGAAGTAGCTGACCTCACAGGAAAAGTGGGCATCCTTGTCTTCTTTAGTCACCTTGTAATGCAGATCACTCTGAACTGTATACAGACCGCTGGATTCCTTCGTCACTAGAGTTACTATGTTTACCACTAAAATAGATACACAACACAAATACACAAACACCTTTACATTTAGCAGATGCTTTTATCTAAAGCGACTTGCAAGAATATATAACACCAGTAACTTAATAGACAAAAGTTTGCATAATAACAAGGTCCATATGAAATATTATTCTTACTTACAGCCAATAGCGGGGTAAATGGCAATTTGATCGCGATACCATGTGATGTTCGGCTTGGGAAAACCGTCTCTGGTCTCACAAGACGCAATCTAACAAGAAAGACACATGTCAGCTGCAATACAGTTTAAACAATAATTAAATACAAATAACCACTCAGAAACATAACTTACTTTTGATGGACCGTCACCTGACACATAAACTCCAGTAAGGATACCTTCAATCACAGGAGGCTCTGGAGGATCTGAAAATATTATTACACCATAAGAGTACAGAATCTGTCGCATCTGTCGACCAGAAATGGCGTGGTGCGTTCAGCAATGACACACAAACCAATGAGACCAAATATGGCTAATTTGCCATTTATAAAAATGAATACCTGTATATGATTCAACGCAACATGTAACAACATATGTAACAAAAAAATAATTAACCTTTCTGGTTCAATTATTGCTTTAAGGATGAATGTTTAAGAGACGGAAGAAAGAGACTTACCAAAAACCTTTAAGAGTGTCTTGCCCTCTCCATTGCCCGCTGCCATTCCACTGACCTGGCAGAAGAACTCTTTTTCATCAGACAGCATAACGTCCTGAACTGTCAGGATTTCTGCATCGATGTTTGATCGGACGCTGATGCGATTGCTGTAGCTCGTGTTCTCGTCCACCTTTTGCATGGTCCGATCACTGTAGGAGATTCTTACCCGATTACCGCCAGGTCCCCGCTGAGAATATGGGAAACGGAACGTAGTGTGACTATTTGATACATTTGATAAGTTTTTCCGTATTTGATACGTTGCTCACGATGGTCTCCATCCCTAAGCTTTGAACCATTTAACGGAGAGTTCACCCAAAAATGAAAATTCTGTCATTGTTTACTCACCCTCTTGTCATTTCAAACCTGTATGACTTTCTTTCTTCTGCAGAACACAAAAGAAGATATTTTGAAGAATGTCGGTAACCAGACAATGCCGATACCCATAGACTTTTGACATTGGTTATATGTCCATACAATAGAAGTGAATGGTTGCCGGGGTTGTTTGGTAACCGACATTCTTCAAAATATCTTCTTTTGTGTTCTGCAGAAGAAAGAAAGTCATACAGGTTTGTATGACATTTTTGGGTGAACATTCCTTGCGTGTGGCCATTAATACCAGAACATAGGCTAACTTTAAAATAAACACTTAAATACACATACCTCTGTCGGTTTCTGCGTTTTTTTTGTCTTAAATCATAAAATATTCAATGTTTAAATGTTGATTTGACAGTCCTGTATTGCTATTGTTTGTCTGCTGGTATACTCACCACAAACCACTGCACCATCACCATATTGGGCTCCGCAGTGAAGGTGTACAGACAGGGAATCTCTGCAGACTCACCCATGTAAACCTCTACGGTGTCCTCCATCCTCAGATCCACCAGCGCCCGAGCTGCCAAAAAACAAACACGTTGCGCTCAAGTGCTTCAGGCAATGTGAATACAAAGGCTGCATTATCGCTGTGCGAAAAAAACAAGCAAGTTAACCTTTTAATTTGATTTGCTGTGTAATCCAATTAAACCACAGCCATTGAATAAACATATTAATAAGGCTAACAACAACAAAACATCTTCTTTGCTGTTGTGTCAGTGTCAGTTGACTGTACATATTATTTAAGATTATTTCTGTTGAGCACAAAAAAAGATATTTTATACCATGGTCTGTTTGAATACTGGATTCTGATTGGCTGGAAGGTGTGCATTAAAAGCCTTTAACGCACGGTTATTGATTACATTTAAAATTAACTGACAAAATAACCATCATTTTCACCTGTTTGATCTAAAATGACACTGTAAACATCAATAAAAGCTTTAACTTGGCAAATAACCATGGTATAAGCGGCATAATCCACGGCTAGCCGTGCATTAAAGGATTTTAATGCTCCGCTTCGCGTCGGGTGGTTCTTCGCCTCCACGTCGTGCATTAAAATCCTATTACTTATCTCTTACTTGAAGAATGCTGGAGATAGTTCTGGGGCACTACTGACTATAGTTGTTTGTTTTCCCACTATGGTAGTCAACAGTGCCCCAGAACTTTTTGGTTACATTCTTACAAATATCTTTCTTTGTGTTCAGCAAAACAACAACATTTATGTTAAAAACACCTTTAGGGTAAGTTAATGATGACAGAATTTTCATTTTTGGGTGAACTGTCCCTATAGAAAAATGTGTTAAATAAAGCTGCATGAGTACCTCACTGGGTTTGATGGCTTTAAGACATTTATTCAGAAATATTTCAGAATGCAATTATTGTTATCAGCGATTCTTGATATGACATTGACTATGACCGTCTGTTGCTTGTGATATTGTTATCTTGGGATCCTGTTTTGGAAAAATCCCGTTGGCCCTTTTATGTAAGTAAAGATAAGTTTGTGAAACCTTCTGTGGAATTCTGCAGATCTTTGGTGAGTCTACTCATGAAATGATACAATCAGGCTGTATTGTTATTCTATAGTGATTATAATCAGATACAACAAGATCAACATGGAATTGTTTGATTTAAATATAGTAAAATACGAGAGCATTACAGTATCTGCATATTCTATAAATGGCAGATGTGCAAAATATGCAGAAATTTGCTGAACTTTCAGCAGATTTCTGAGGTTTTGGATTAAAAGCAGTCCCACCGGTGACCCTCATTTGCAGATGCACTGTTCTAGCAGTAGCTGAAAGCTAAAGCGCTTTGACACAGCCTCACACAGCGGTTACAAAGATGTAAGTTACCACATCATCACTGACTGCATCACATAGAAATGGGCAAAATCACATACTCTATACAAGTCTGACCACACATGTGTGTCCCAAATCGGGCACTTATGCATAATTCTACGCCATTTAGTAGTATAAATAGTGTGAGTAGCGCGTTCACATTGAAAATTCTCAAAAAAGAAGTGCACTTTTTCAACCGAAAATATGTGGACACTTCACGCACTCAACGGTCGCAGTTTCGCTTACGTATCAGACGCTGCTCGAGCAAAACTCTCCTACAGAGTGATAACGCTTCAATCTGATGATGACTAAAGTAATGCCGGGCAAAACAGATGAAATCAGGAGATAAAACGTGGCCCATTAATTTTTTTCATTACACATAAAATATATGGTCTTCGCAGAAATACGATAAACGATTAATATGTTTGTCTGCTTTATGCAATAAAAGCTTTAGGGAGAATGAAATAAAACACTTCCGGGACACATTTCATCTCAAAATGAAAGCAAGTAAATTAATAAATAAAAAATGAAAGATCCTTTATTTGGGCCAAAATTGCCTGCAAAATCTAATTTATAATTTTCTTCTATTTTGGGGTGAAATATGTAGCCTAATGTACACTGTGTCACCCTCAGCCATGTGTCATTCAAAATCAATGTTTTTTCTGTAAATCATTCTGTAAAACGTTTCGTACATTTTTGAATATAAATGCCATCCATACAACTTGTGATATTAAGTCTTCTAAAGCTATAAGAAAGATTTGTTTGATGAATATTAGTAGTATTGTCAAGGACTACAGAACTCTTATTTTGGGGGAACCTGTTCCTTTAAAATCCCTCCCTCTTTCAACTTTCTGGGTGTCTCATATTGTGGTTTTGAAGGGCAGACACAGAACTACCAACCACACCAACTGAAAAAATACAGAGCATGTGTGTGATAATAAAGAAGCACCGCCAAAGAAAGAGAAAGAAAAGCATTTCTTTTGTAGAAAGAACCCTTTAACATGCATGGGCCCATGGAAAAGCCGTTTTTATCATGTCTGCATTTTTATTATCTTTGTTTTACATTTTCGATCAACTCTCACAAACTATGCAATGCATCGTTTTAAAGGTATATGTTCTTTACTTGTTTTTGCAACCAATAAAATGCTCAAAAATAGGGGCGCTGACTCATACAGCACATGACCGTTATCATTCATTCATTCATCATCTTATCTTCCATTAGTCAGATAGCTGTGATCAAAACAACCATCATGACTTTTCAAATGTCATCCTCTGCCCCTCAACGGCCTTTTTGTATTTTTGAAGAAAGCCATTTTTTCTGTCCCGCACCCCTCTCTTCAACCTTCTCTTTCGCTCTCTCTTTTTCTCTCAGCGTGCAGAAAATAGGCCCGGACAGAAAGGCCTCCTTTTTAATTGGAAACATCTGGGAAGCAGGGAGCTGGGCTGGTGGGGTGCAGTTGAGACGGGTTATTATGGGATTTCCACATCCTTGGCGAATGACTATTGGAGCAGAAAGACGCTGGTGAGGGTTCAGGGGTGAAGCAGATCCACAACAACCTCATCACTCGTCTCGCTCTCGTGTGCAATATGAGGTCAGTGGCACAGCTACTGCTGGGAAGGAGGGAGGGGTTCTAGCTGTGTCAACAACATCCAAGATGGGTCACCCTCACCACTCACGGCGTGATTTTGTGTGCCTAAAACTTGTGGTTTTCTTAAAGTGTATCTTTGTGGGGTTTTTTTCTAAAACATATATGCTTAAAACAGATCAAGCCAAATTCATTGAGGTTAAGGCCGGAAACATACTCTAAGCAAGTATGCAAGCACAGACACAGATGTTGGGCCAATGCACTGGAAGCCACAATACAGTTATGGGATTAATTTGTCTTTTTGTGTTACTGACAAATTTAAGAGTTGTTAAGAGCTGTAAATCGGTCTTAAAAAAGATATTCAGGAAGTTATAAGCATCACACGCAGATAAAGATTCAAACATTTGCTTTGTTATGAAAGATAAAACTGACAGATGATGACTGTTTTTGCTAAAGGCCCTATAGCGCCCCTTGTGGCAAAGCTGAGAACGCAACTTTTATGTTTATGAATCATAAGCAACATTATGAATTGTGATTAGAAACATTTGAGAACATAAAATTGCTAGTATATGCAGTCCTTGGGCACAAAACAAGTCAAGCAAAACAAAAACTGCCAAGTGCAAATGTCTATGGGGCTAAGGGGCCGTTTTTAAAGACACTGTTTTTAATTAAAAACTTTGAAAGCGCTTTAGCTGTTCATTTACACAAAAATTGCGACCTGAAATGCAACATTTTGAAAAGAAGTGCAATTTTTTGGGCTAATTGTTTTTGTGTAAACAACAAAAATGCAAATTTCAGAAAACGATAACATCATGTGCAGGCGTATTACAACATAATACAGCGTTTTTAGTCATTTTTGCGGATCCATATGAACAAGGATAGTTTTTACAACATCGTTGCCTGTACATGAAACATTTAAAAATGCATTCCATTTTAGTACAATCGTTTTGAAGTACCCTAAGAGACAGAGAGACTCACAGTTGTATTACATTATACATACATTTTCTATTTTAAAATATTTTATTAAATTGGAAAACATTACAGACAACTTAAAATAGAAAATGTGGAATAGAGCTGATATCGGAAAACTGTCACAAAATAAATAGCAATTTATATATTACACATCATGACTAGTAGGACCATATCGGACCATTATTTTGTTGAATAGATAAAGTGTGATCAACTTTATTTATGTATCACTTTAACATTTGCAAAGAGGGTTTTGCCAGATTTAGCTGCCTTTTGGGGACAATTTAGTCCCCCAATTAAAGCTAAGTGAACCACAGACACAAAAGCCTTATTAAACTCACAGTCACATCCCGCTGGTCCCATTCTGCCTTCGCACCCCACACCCCCACCCTATACCCCGTAACCCCCACCACCCACCCATTGTACCCAAGACGCTGGCCCTATTTACTTAGACCTCCCTGTCCTCCAACACAGCTTCACTGAGAACACGCAGCCCCCCGCTGCGTCCATCCAGCCATGCCCTTCAGACACAGGCCATTGTTTCCACACCTGGAGAGAAAATCTCCTTCTAAAGCCCTTATCTTAACACAGAACCTCCTGAACTACCATAAATGAGTCCCTGTTTAAGTCTTCAGATAAACAGAAAGGTGAACACAAGTTCATCCTGAGCCCCGAGTTACAATTTCTTAATCTTTTTTCCCCAAACGTGTTGAAATGGCCAGGCACAAACAAGTAAGCATTGATTTTTCCTTTGAGATGACTGAATAATCAGATTACTTTGGTATAGAATATCTTGTCAGGGGGATCTAAAGCGAAGCCCAACATGATTTGTCTTATCTGAGATACAGAAAGATACCTAAAACCCACGTGGGTCAAAACGCTGTGATATTAACAGCTGGGGCGGTTGCCTACGCGCCCTCTGCAAACCCACGTCTGGAAACCACAGCCGAATATTTGGATGTGCTGACAGAGTTTCAAATAACAAGAGTAAGGATGCCTGAAACCACATGGTTTTTAAAGGGTGATGACTAGCGTGTGTGTGTGTGTGTGTGCGTGCGTGCGTGTGTGCATAATGGGGCAGGAATCATGAGCCTCAAATTCAGATTGTGTACCATTCCTTGACAAACCATTATTCAAAGCACACGGAATACACACTTAAAAAACAGAGCAGTTAACAACGGGACGTGTCACAAGGATTATACTGCCACGCGTGCATTGCGTCTGTTTTCCCAGACAAACGTGGACAGTAGTCACAACATCAGTCTGTCTGCAGGGGAACAAAGAGGATGAGCTTCTTTAGCGGCCCCAGCAGAGAATTACATCTCCAGCTGTTTTTCATTCTTGCCCTGTGCCTCTGAAAATGTAATGACAAATGCAAAAAGTAGCAAGAAACCCTAAATTTCATCATATCTGCTGGATGATAAGAGAATGGACTTTATCTGTGTGTATATCACTTGAATAGAAAGGGTTGTGTGTTGCCACGATCACAAACGTTTAGGCCCTGTCACATCAGGATTCAATGGCAGCCGAAAATAACGTTTGTTTACACCTGATGCATCTTCCGTGGTCGGATTTCAAGGGAAGGTCTCTATCAGGGTTGCCAGACCTTTATCAGGAAAACCAACCCAAAGGGCAAAACAAATCCAAACTAGCCCAGTAACTCTTACACCTAAAGTACATATCATTGCTGTCCTTCCAAAACCTCGGATGTCCAGATTTGCTGTTTTTCAGGAGATGTGAAAACACTGTACTTTTTAAACGATTCAACACTGTGTTGTTGACAAGCACTTTTTATGACTTTTTATTGGTTAGATAAGAATGTAGATAAGAAACATAAAAGGTGACTAATAATAATGATTTATGGTAAAAAATAAAAATCAGAAAATATGGAGATACGAAGTTTCAGAAGGACAGCAGCGATATCTTACAATACATATCTACATATCTCCATATGTATACACAAATTTTGCTGTATATTGAAATCGTGGTATAATCACATCCTTAAGAAGGACAGCTGATGAGCAAAATCCTGCCACTTTTAACATACGAAATAAAAAACAACCTGCAGAAACAGTCTAAAAGTATACCAATTTTACAGGTAAAACATGGACATGGCAACCCTGATCTATATTTTCATGACCACATACATCCCTCGCTATGACATTGTGTTACTACATGTTGATAAAGGACAGTTCATTAGGTAATATGTGAATTCAGTGACTGATCACAAAACTTTTGGACCCTGTATAAAACACTATTTAGCACTGTCCAGTGTCCACTTGTGATTGGACCACACAAGACAGATGTTAAAACTGCTGTCAATTTTTTTCCATTTTTCCCACACCATATGACAGATATCAAAGGTATTTTTAGACTAAAATTGCAAATTACAGCACATTTAATACTCAGACACAATTCTGTGCACAGGCGAAATTCTCTTTCAACATGGCGCCCATCCCTTCTGGCACCAATGTGTCCCAACAGACCTCCCATATGGATTCCATTAGTACCACCGGCCCAGTGTTTGATCTATTGACTCGACCGTTTTCTCGAAGATAACTTGCCCGCTGAAGGATTCACTGATTTTTGTCAATAGATGGCTTTTGATCTAGAAATCCGAGTAAAGTTTCCTGATCTATAGCTTTAGTGTTTTTAAGCCAAAGGTCTTTTACCTGTTACTTTATAGTCTTTTGGGTTTGGAATCATCCGTAAGCCTAGTGAGAGAAAGGTGAAGTGTCTTGGAGAAAGACAAGCATAGGATTCTCTTTGACAGGGAGGGAATCACCCTCCCGAACACACACTTGAGATCAAAGAGGTCAATGAGCCGCACATATTATTATACATTTTAGTGAAGCCTATTGGGATAAAACTTTGAATCTGTCATTAAAATATTATTTTTGTGCGTTTTTAGTGTTTTGGCAACTTAGATAAGAGTTGGTGGTACAAATACTTTTTGCATCCCATCAGACGTGATCCTCTGCTAACAACTGCAACCAAAGCAATGAGGAAAATGTATGCTGTCTCAATGATGTCTATTATTCAGACCCTTTACACATTCGCTATTATAGCATAAAAGACAAAAATCATTAAAACACACAAACCTGATCTAACATCATTCACTTCAAACATACATCCCACATCGCAATGGATGCTCATGCATGTATGCACACACATTGTGGCCTTCCTGATTTGCTTTCTCTTTGAGAATCGAGAACTGGCACAAATCCTCCGTACCGCAGATTCTGTGTTTTGTTCATCTATTTAACAGCAGCCTTTGAACTGTAAATTGAGCAGAGAGTTTGTATGAATGCAAAGTTGAAGCTAGTGAACACAGAAAAACGTAAAAAGAAAAACCCTTTTTTGATGGAAGACCCAATATGGCTGCCATCTCATCACTGGAATTTGTGTAGCTCGAATGATGATGATCATGAGTTCAATCCTAACAAACACACATACTAAAACATGAACAGTATAAGTAGCTTTAGATAAAAGTGTCTGCCAAATGCTTACAGTGAATGTAAATCATTGGGGTGGATGGGACGCACTGGTGGTGGTTGAGGAAATTTGACTTGTAAAAGTACTCTAAGTGTACAGTAAGTGTCAAAAAAGTGTTATATAACTGTAAATCTAGTCATAAGGTCATTATTCATTAGGCTGTTGTTTTGAAACCATTATGTACTATGTGATGTAACTAACAAGGCTTTCATTTATTTGGCAAGAGAAGTGTTTCGATGGAAATATGCCTCACTGCTAATAGTGCTAGCGCTAGTAAACTGTCATAACAAGATCTCTAATGCACTGCTAATTTGCTGTTTGTCACAACAAGTTTCGCATAAATATTGCTGAGCGTGTCGTTTTTTTAAAGCACACAATTAGTCCCCCCGGCCTAGTATGCTTTCATGAATATTTCACTAGTGTGTATGTGAGCCAAGTCCCCTTAAAGAGCTAAATGAATGTTTTATTTACAGACCACGTACTGTAAATAATCGCAGAAGCAAAATTCTTTTCAGCGGAGTGTCCACGGAGACAGTGTAGATGTATTGTGTACATTCATAACAAATAATGCATTTAAAGCCAAAGCATTACGATGCAAACGTTTAAATATATAAATAAATAAAAATGTCTTGATGTACCAGAACAACATTGTGTGTTGTTATTGCCTGATCCCAAAATCCAGATTAGGGTCCCAAGAGGCCCATCAAAACACAATTAACATAACAAAGAGGGCCAATCGTGAATAAGCCCCAAGGCACATTAAATAATAACTGCTCCATTACAAGACCCTGATTAGTCAAGAAGGTGAAGCTATTTGCCCAATGGGGCAGAACCACAAGTGAGAATTCCACTTTAAAACTCATTTCCGCTTTTGTGTCTTAACAGGAGCATGAGTGATTTAGACCCAAGATTTCCTTTAACAAAGGATGCTGTGGAGATAAAAACCATTACATAAAGAAAATGTGTGTGGTGCTTCATCCCGACTGGATGATTTGTTTGGATTGATGATTTTGGATGATTGCTAAGGTGTTCCAAGTGATTTTTGATTGTCGCAATGCTCTCTGTCTCTATGAAAAAATCATTAGTCTCATTGCTACAGAAAACTTATAGTAAATGACACTATATTGTATAGTAAATATATAGTATAGTAAATGCCCCCCTCACCGTTCTCATTCATGAAATATTTTATTTATTTGGGCATCAATTTGAATAATTGTGATTAATCAATTCCAAAATAAATGTTAAAGTTTAATTTAATATAGTGTGTGTGTGTACTGTATAAATATAAATACATAATTTTCCTAAATACATGACAGGTATTTTTGTGTATTTATAAATATACATGACACACACACACACACACACATATAAACACAAACATTTTTTGGAATCGATTAATCGTGATTGATCAATTAAAATCATTTCTATTTCATAATAGCATTTATCATTTTTTGAACATTTAAATTTGCGAAAAAGTGTAATTATAGTTATTTTCTAAAATACAGTAGAAAATATGACATTAAAAACTAGAATCATCATTGAAAATAACAAATGACAAAAAACAGCTCAGTCCTAAAACAGCCTTAATTTTCTTTCTGCAATTGGATATATTACAACAATGTCACAGAAATCACGGGGAAACACTGGTTCCTTTCATATGTTATATCTTCAAGTCTCTCAAGTATGTTAAAATCAGAGGTGGCATTTCAACAAAGTGTTTTCCATTTTATCTTGTCTTAAAAATCGCACAGTTGAAGCTTTGCTGACATTAAACAGAGAAGGTCAGGTAAAATGAGACTCAAGACAAAACTTATATCAACACTGTGAATAAGCGCCCCTGTGTCATGTCAACTCTCGTGACAGGCGAGGCCTTAACAAAAGGCCCTGTTATGGGTATTCTGTTTTAAAATGATGATGGATTGGCCGGCAGGAAGAGGGTTTGAGGAACCCTGGGCTGGCAGAGACATCAGGTCCAAAAATAACAGAATACCACGCTCACAGCGTGAAAAAATCAATGCTTCTGGTCTACTGTATATTTCATAACAACCCTAGTGCGACACTTACGAGCTGAAGCTTTCATGTGGAATAGCATTATGAAGTTGAAAGCAATTGGGAGATAAAAAAGGCACAACATACGGAATTGGGGGCCGAACTGGGTCCTTGCGTGCCACAGCCCAGACGATCATTAGGGTGTGTCGATCTCAACCCTTCGCTGTACTCTGACAAATATTAACAAGCACACAACAAAGCCGAACCTGTATCCCATCATTCCTTTCATCACGTCCATCAGAGAGTAAGGGCTGAGATAGGGGGAGGGAGGGTAGACATACCCCATACTGTACCAAGACGAGGCAGCGATGGACCCGGCGGCTTCCACCCACCCCCTGCAGCCTAAAGCCCTCAAAGAGAATTGTAGAGTGATCACAGGTTCACTCGATCGCTAATGAGGACACAACCGCCTGCCAGTAACCCCGTCATGGCCCTGCCAAACCCTCTCAATGAGAATCTCCTTTAAAACGTGTGACTCTAGTCTTTAATTCCGTGTAATTTTAATCTATCTGAGCAGCAGGATTCATGTCACGTGATCTCATTAGTGCTCATGCTGTACAACAATTCCTTTTTTAGGTACGCACAGCATAATTAATTGCATGAGAAATCTTTGTGAATCCTCAGAGTGCTGGTCAGATCTAGGGATGGCATTTGTTCTCAATAATATGGAAAAGTCCTGAACGTAAGTATTAAACCAATGTAGACCGTATAAAAAATGGACGACATGCGACTTCCAGTGTAGAAAAATAAAGTCAAAATGTCTGAGATATGGCCGGCGCTGACATATTGCGCCGATGACGTCATTTGGCTCAGGTAATGAGCGTGAGGTGGAGCCGCGGTAACAAGGTCCCACCCATGTTCTCTAACGATGACTCAATCGTAAACTAAGAAATCATGTTACCACGGCCCTTTTTAGAACTAACTAAAATGACAGAAACCAGCTTTGGCCAAAAATACATTTGAAGTGCAATTGGATTTTTCAGTTTGATGTCGTTCCCATTCACTTACATAGAGAGGGCGGGGTTTCTGACCTATACTACAGCCAGCCAGCAGGGGGCGATCTAATTGCTTTGGCTTCACTTTGGACTCACAGAACTACAACTGGAGAAACACTGTAGAATACTGTTAAGATTTTGTAGATTATTCAGTTTGAGAAAGTGCTTGCGAGAATAACACCCGCAATGCCTAACTACGTTTAACAGTGGCTTGTGTTATTTTGCAGCGCAAGTTCGGACAAACCATAGCTTCTAGGAAGAGCCACGAAGAATAACCGCGATCAAGGTAATCATCAGGCTTACTATTGTAGTCACATCAGTACAAAAACAGACCAGTCGAAACTGGAAACATTACGATTCTTTCCAGCTTTACTGTGTAATGCCCTGTAGGTGAGTTTGGGAGTAACAGAGATTTCAGAGTTATCTCTACACATTAACACTGTACCCTACAGCGATAGCAGCCGGATAAATGATTGCTTCTCTCTCAACGCTGCTCTTCACCAGAAGTACGTTTATTTCATTAGACGCCCACACCGTGAACGCATGTCCCCTCCAGCTCGGTTGACTTCAGCATTCTGTATTCACAACAAACTGACATGGTTTCTCATAACAACAGAACCTCAGAATATAGAAACCTCATATCTATTCTCATCTTTCTGTTTGGGCAACAGTGTTGAAACTATTGGTACTGTAAGCAAGATCTAGGAGCTGTTTTTCCACAACTACAGAAAAAAATTAAAGCTGTTAAAAAGGTGGCCCATGATTTGCCATTTTAGAACCACAATGAGAAAAAATAGCTTTGATAAAAACAACTGCTTTAGCTTGTATAACCACGTTTTATCCGCTCTGTGATAAGGGCTTATGGGATAAAAGCAGCATTCAGGTTCTAAGCACGAAAAGCAGGATGACCCTGACATGACACACAGTGGCAAACAATGGCCACATCTCTCGGATTCCCACATAAAGGACAGACACAGCTGGTCAAAGGGAGTTTTTCTTTGTGACACCTGTTGCTTGTCCATTTGTCAAGTGATTTGCGGGACTGGTGAGAAAGCAAGTGGACAGGCAGGGGGTGGGACCACACACTATGATTGACAGGCACAGCATTTCTCCCGCTCTTTATCTTTATTGAAGCTGGGTTTTCTTCTTACCAGTGGAGGCTGACAATCCACCAGCTCATTTATAGGTTCGTTTTTACGGCTTTGGTGTGGTGGAATCCGGAACTTTCTAGTGTCCCCGCTGGGCTCACGGCAGCAGGTGTTTTGGCATTAGTAACAAAGTTTGAACAGTTTGGCTGCTTTCCAGCTCATGTTTCCCTTCTGCTTGACAGGATGGCACCAACATGGGAAAAGATGGATGAGTTAAGATGACATTGGTAAATGCTTGTTCGCATATTTTTGAACCACTATTATTCAAACCTTTTAGGAAAACGAAGGCCTTTACTGATTCCAGAGGTGTTACGGACATGACTGATGACGTACAATAGAAGTCAATGGGTACTGCCGTTGTAAAGTTACCATGAAGCTTTTTTATGTTCTGCCGAAGAAAGAAAGTCACAGGTTTGAAACGAAATGATGACAGAGGTTTCGATTTTGGGTGAACTATCCCTTTAAAACCCCCTAGTAACACCAACAACATTGTAGCAACCTA
Source organism: Triplophysa rosa (assembly GCF_024868665.1). NCBI lineage: Eukaryota > Metazoa > Chordata > Actinopteri > Cypriniformes > Nemacheilidae > Triplophysa > Triplophysa rosa. The sequence continues at coordinate 4,693,885 of NC_079891.1, forward strand.
CCTGACTGTAAATTTAATACAATCAAGCACAATTGATTGTATTTAATGACCAGAATGTTGCTATGCCGACACTTTTGCATGTACTGTAAAGTAATGCATTTATTAAATGTATTTATCAAATTAATTTATTCAACAACTCGTGAATCACAAAGCTGAATCTAACTATAAAAACAACTGATTCAGCATTTGAAACTCAACGATTTAACATCACTTTACAACTCATCTCTCAGCACCATGTAATATTGAGAGAAGGGAGAGGCATGTGATATTTTGTTATCTCTTTCAAACGTCAAGGTCAAAGATAAGACCAATCACCCTCATCTGTGGCCCAAAATGACCCATAAAGAAAAAAACATGAAATAATAATCTTTTGTGTGTGTTGCTGAAGGTCTCATATTGTTGTAATTGTATCTTTTAATGGAAGAACAAGTTATTACATTTGACATACAACGAAGAACTATCGCGGCATTTAGATCTGGCTCCATTCTAATTCCAATTTTTAAAAACCAACGTTTTTTCTCAGTGAAATCCTAGAGATATCCACATTACAGTATATAATAAACTTAAAACTATGGTTCCCACATATTTCAAAGGAATCTCAATCTAAACAAATTTTGGTATAGTGATATAAATTTGTATTGTAATACTTCACCTGATGCATTATGGTCAAATATATTTCTTAAAAAATGACTAGGCCCACTTGAGTCCAGCAGTGCCACAGTTGTTGGCTCTTTTTCATCCTGTAGAATATATTTTACCCTCAAATATGCAGTTTGGTGCCATTCAGAATCTCTCTATAATATGGCAGTCAGTTTGTGTGGGAAGTCTTTCTGTGAAGTCTCGCCAGCTAATTCAGCCTCTGTCAGTCCCAGTGTCAAATTCATTTACCACCCTGCTGGAATGGAGGGAATCCAAAAAGCTGTTTGGGAATGTACTGAAAGCCAGCTTTTTCTTTCTTGGGACAATCTCAGTTTTGTATTCTCCAGAAATCTCATTAATCTTATGAATTGTCTAATAAATAAATTGAATATTGTTTGTTTTGCGACAATACATCTCAAAATGATTTGTTTTTAACAGCTGAAATATTTCAATCCACTCATGTTTTGTGACAATTAAGTTTCTGCAGGTCATAAAACTTTAGACGCATGGAAAATAATATTGCTTCTGCTTTAATTCAATAGCCAGTGTCCAGTTCATTGCCAGAGGGAACCAATCAGGGTAAATAAGTTGGTGTTGTAATGTAAAGTGTAAAACTCTTTTCATGTCCATCTGCAAAAGTAAATTTTACACTCACTGTTAACATAACAGAGATAACACACGTTGACCTTTATCATGTGTATGCAACTGGAATATTCCTTTAATAGAGTTTCCACAAGCGTCCCATGGAGACATGCAGCTTCAAAATTGATTGTCCGCTCCACGTCCCACTGGTGAGATGTTTTCCGGTACCTGTTTCCCTCATCTCAGTTAATAAATGCTCGATGTCCCTCACATTGTGCGCTTGTTTTGGTTATTTCGGCTTGTCAGTGTTACAGTTCCTGGCGTCAACTGTGAGAGCAGATGCCAGTCAGTTGGAGGCAGGGTCGGCTTGCTGTGCTGTGAATACTCTTACACGAGAGGGGGGAGGTACTGACTCATCTTCCTGACCAACTTGTTGGCCTTTACAGAAATCTATACCCCAGGGCTCAGGCTATAACAGAAACGCTTCTTTGTTTTCATCATCTTGCAGTGGGATTTTTCATGACTATATTTCCATTTCTGTGGACTCTCAACCGGGGCTAAAAAGTGAACATGCATTCACATTCATATGCGAAAGTGTACAAAACTCAGTCCAAAAATGTCTTCGAGCGCAAGGGATCAAAAGCAACTATCTGCGCTGCCTGCCTGCAGAAAAATGAATAATTAAAGCGATGGTAATAATCGCTGATGTGCAGGGTGCTCTCTTATGTCAATACTTTTAGACTTGACGGTCTTAACAAGGTCTTTCACAGCTTGCATGGATCTCTGGAATGATTTATTCATAAAGGTAGCAACAAACCGAGCTGTTTCTGAGCTGTAACGTTTTGCTGCTATAATTTTAAGAGATTTCTTCATGTTTTCTGTGGTGACTGTGCGAGAAAATCTGCAGAAGTCTGCAAAACAGTTAAACATGGTGAAATCATGTTAAACCAGTCTTAATTTAAAACATAATGTCCAATCTCCTAACTATTTTACATTTTTATTACATTTCTGTACCATCTGCTTTCCCCCGTGACATTGTTTAGGGGTGGGGTTGTGGGTGGAGCTTCATCATTGCTTTTCTTCTCATATTTCTGTGTGGTTTAAATCATATGAGATGTCGCCTAGTTATGTTTTCCCGTGAGATCGACTGGAATGTTCTATAGTCTTATCACTTGCTTTAAGGTCCGATGAGTAATTTTTTGGAGGATCTATTGACAGAAATGCAATATAATATGCATAACTATGTCTTCAGAGGTGTATAAAGGACCTTACATCATGAAGCGTCATGTTTTTCTTACCTTAGAATGGGCTATTTCTATACAGTACATACACACACTTCGTGTCCCCTCACATAGAATTCATCATGTTGTTTCTACAGCAACCCTAAGAGGACAAACTGCTCTACAGAGCGCATTTGGTAAATACGTTATCTCCTTCGGCAAAGAAGCAAAAACGTGACGATATCTTAGTGATGTGTCAGCCGCCATAGTGCTTCGAAAGGGAGGGGTGGAGTGAGCTCTTGGTTGCAATTCGCAACCTCACCACTAGATGCTGCTAAATTTCATACACTGCACCTTTAAGAGCAAGTTTTGAATTAGTCAAAACATCTCACATGGGAGCCTTTAATTTAGTAAAGTTTTTAATATTAGCTTCATATGATGATGACAAAATCTAGTTGACTATTAAGACTTTGCAGTGTTGGTTTGAGTGGTTGAGTGTTAAAGGCGGGGCTAATATTTGCCTTTTGTGTGTTTGGGAAACATATTTGGAAACATTAACTGTTCTGCAGTTCCAAGCCTCTGTCAATTAGGCAGCTGCAGATTCCATATGGGCCTACGGGCAACTTGAATAAATTCAGGGGGACCTCACAACAAAATTCAGTCTTGATCTCATACAGATTTAGTAAAAAACTCTTAGTAGGATTCACAACCTTATTCCCCACTTTTTACTCTGAGTGAATCTTTTTTGACAGTTTGAATCAGTGTTGACATTTACTATGTGTTGAACTGATGGTTTACTGCCCAGTCTTCGTGGATAATTAAATAAAGACTCCTACAGGTTTCAAGAATCATACTGGTCGAAGATGGGAATCTGCTAATGCCATAAATGAAAAATGTGCATGTAATTTGTGCTGTCACGTTAGAAACTTGTAAACGATCAGTTCTGAAAGCACTTCAAACATTTTTGTTTCAATTACTATGTGCATATAAACAAAATTTATAAGCGCTCTTAATGAGAGGAAATTGGATGCATACCACGGAGGTTACAGTCTATTAAACATAAGCAAAAGAGAAGGCAGGCCTTCAAAAGCGAGATGTTAGAATTTGCTCTTTCATGCTGATCTGTGATTAGTTACGTTTTTACAATAACACACCATGGGTCTGTATACACGTGGCAGCGCTCCAACCAATCAGAGAGCTCGTTTCATAAATGCAAAGGCTGTGAAAAGACATCAGCAACCCTTGTCGTGACTTACTGGCACCCTGTCATTTACCAGAGCAATGTTTAAAACAAAGTATGTGTTACACCTTTGAGCGAGAGCAGAGTCAGGCAGCTCTGTCTAGCATATCGCGTATCAGAGGAGATAGCAGTATCTGACCGTAAGGTGTAAGGTCATACTCCAACCAGGTTGTCCTTCAGCCAAGACACACCATATGCACATACTTTGTGGCAAGCTATGAAAATAAACGTTAGCATGTCTGTGTATAGCTTGAATCCATTCATTTAATTTCATGAAGGGTAAAACCACACTTCACTCAGTCCAGAAGAAACGTAACCTTTAACACATAGATATATGCGATAAATGAGAGCCAAGACTCTCCGAGGTGAATTTCTTAAGGCGGATCGTAAATCTGGCCCTTAAGGGACAGCAAGGGGCCCATGAGAGCGACTCCGTAAGCAGACACTTACAGGGTGAGAGGTTAAAGACAAAAGACATCAGACATAAATAAACGCCCTTACGACCCACCAAGAAGGCTTGTGACAGCATAAAGATCAGAGTTATGGTGTACGAATAATTTGTGAGACAAAGGATCTCAACGACTCATTTAATATCAAATCATCAGGATTTATATTGCGTTCTGTTTCACTGGATCTACTTTATAGTAACACATTATACCAGTATGTAAGAACTGAAAGGGCCCATTGAATTATTCCGTCCTGGCTGGTTTCCAGAGGCATGTATTTGATTAGTCCCGAGATGAACAGTTTAAATGCATCCGCGAGTGTGCTTGACACCACCTGGTTATGGCAGGATAAAGATGAACAGTTCATAGTGTCTTCTGATCGTCTTAAAAAACAAGGGTCTCCTTCAAGACTAGAAAATGTAACAGATGGGGGAGAGCAGCATCTGTTGATGTTTGTCATTCATCTCCTTTGCTAATACTCAATATCACTTCAATCAATGGGTTTTTTGGAGAACAGACGTGGAGTTTTGTGCCTTGATTACAGGTAAAATACAGCATGCGCCCAGTTACCTTCCCCTTATGAAAAGACGTTTATTTAAAGAGTAAGTAGCATATGATTTTTAAGGTCCTACTTTGGTTTATGGAGTGTCCAACAACAAGTTTATGTACATACAAGGTGTAAAAACACTATTATGTCGTAATAATAGGCAGTTATTCTTACCATACTTCTTGTCTGACTCTCAAATGATTCGTTCCGCGATTCATCCATCTACTCCCCTCCTATCCGCTAGTCTAGTGTCATGTGATTGGTCAGATGGTGTAGTCTGTTGTGAATGGTCAAACGCGTTCATCATGTGTCGCAAATGGAACACCTACCATCATTACTGGATTACGGTTTACAGGTGGTTGGATGTCATATATATTATATGTGTAGATAGAGATGGCGGGGATTTTACCTTACCAGAGCCTGAGTCTTGTTTTTTTATAAATATTTAAAAATGACACAATAAGTATATTTGACAGAAAGGTCCCATACTTGTACTCAATCTTTTGATCAAGATATACTTAAAAGTATTAAACTAAGTAAATTATTAGTGTACCTACAAGTTCACTTTTGCAGTACAAATGAAAAATGTAGTTTAAACTAAATAAAGTTTAGTACTGTTACACTTAAGACATATTTTTATATACTTAAAAGTGGGCCAATTTAGTCCCAATAAGTATTGAAATAGTACAATAACAAGTATATTAGATTCATATTAGTATACTTACTTGAACTTTACCCAAGCATACTTAATAAAATGAATATCAAATATACTTTTTGTAACGGTCCTAAGCAAAGAACATGAAATGGAGTTCTTTGTTATGTTTCAAAAACCATCACCTTTACCAAAACTTCTTTAGAAAACATGCTGTGTTCACGCCAAACACGAAGCATCGCGTTCCTCGCTCTTTAATACTCACGGTAATAGTTGGTTATTTTTGCGAATGACGCGAAAAACATCACACTACAAGGAGCGTCTTCACGCATCCAGACGCATCAAACAGTGGTGGGCTCTTCATGAAAATTTCTCGTTTGAGTTGCGCAGAAGACGCGTTTGACGAGCGTTCACCATCCAATTCAAGTCGCCCAGCGCGAATTCGCGTCTTTGCATTGACTTCGTATGTAATTTAGTAATTTAGCAAATCGCTTAATTCGCGTTGGGTGTGAACGCAGCATTAGGCTACAACTGATGACATGCAAAATAAATGTGGACTGAATAGTCCATGAAATAACGTAAAGATTTGTTTTATTTAACGTTATTACTGAAGTCTTTTTCTCAGGAGAAAAATTAAGCTATTTTCTAATTTCAGATTTTAAAAAGGTCTCATTTACACACAAAGCTAAAAGTGTCTTGAGCTGTCAGCCATAATCAGCTAAAGTTACATAACGTGTGTAAAATTCATTCTCCTCACGCCGTGTCTGATCTCTGTGAATACAAGCACTGAGTAAGATGTCTCCTCTCGTTCAAATCAACTTGTAACTATTTCCATGTGGGTAATGTAGTACTGTCTGGTGCCCAGCGTATGAATTGTTATCATTGTCTGTCTCTGTTATAAATGGCACCTTTGCTCATATTAACATTGAAAAAGGTCAGGAATTTTAGAGTACACAACATTAAAATAAATTACAGTGAATCCATCAACTGAAATAGTGTTCAAATTTTATACAAAAAATTCATAACGTTTAACTTTAAAAAGTACCTCACCACAAAGATTATCCCTGGCCTCAATGTAAAATATTCTTACCCTACATTTCCCAGAAAATATGATCATGTCAACAAAGGATCACATAGGAAACGTTGCATCCAAAGTCTAGAGGGAAAACTTGAGAATTAAGATGGCCACTCTACAGTATTCATATATCAGGTTGCTGGAACCATCTAAATTTTGGTGGTTTGAGGTTGCTGCAGAAATATATGCTATGCTGCTATGCTATGTTAATGACCTATTTAGACTTTTCAGCACACTTCGGCACACACTTGCTAGTGTACTTTTTTATACTCTTCGACAGCTGGTGGTCACAGTACATTCACATTACCCACCATTCGGATTTGTTTTTGCCGGCAGCATACAAAAAGCAACCATAGCTATGTGATATATGTGCGGGATTTTCATATGTATTGAAACCCAAAAACCGAAGCCCGGACGAATGTGCCAATCTGATTTGCTGGCTTTAGACAACTTCCAGGAATTGGGCTGCATCAGTCAGCCTAGAAGCAAAGTTGTGTTTACAAAAATACAAGGTTGATACATTGAGGACTTTTGGGGAAGAACAAGTGACTACATCTGCAAAAGTTTGCAAGGTCAATGCCAAACCAAATCACACACAAGCAACTAGAAATTCACAGCCATAACTGTATTCTCCTATTTATTTTCTGTGTAATGTTTGTAACTAATTTTATCTTGTCTGTGCCGTACAGCCTACCACAAGCAACACTTTATGAAATATTTTGAATGTTTTTCAGTGCAGGTCTACGATTGTAGTATTAGTTACAGATAAAACTGCCCCCATATCGGATTAGAGGATCTTGATATTCCTAAACAGCATAAAAAACAAAATGAAACGTGAAATTGGTTGCTTTTCATGTTGGTGAAAAGTTCTCATTCTGTTTAAGTCAATGTTTCCTCTTCTAAATAAGCTATATATAAACCGACGATAAATATCACGTGATTTATGCACAGATTTTGAGTGAAGTACGGGAAAATGCTGCTTGCATTTGAAATCCAGAGGGCGCTCTCTTGCAGAAACTCCAAATACGCACTGCAGAAGAAGATCATAACACATTCTAGAATCTAGGAAATGCCTATGGACATCTTTTTATCACTGTTACTCAAGCCTCATCTGGTATTTTTATGATAATAAAGTATATTTATAATGATCATGTTTGACGGGTGTTGGTTTTTCAAATGCACATTATAAGCGACTCGAACTCGCACTGCTTTTAGATCGAGCAGCATTTCCTACTGATCCCAGAGCCGTGCTTCACGGACAAGCTACGCATTAAAATATATCGACACATTGCATATCGCAGCCAGCTCGATTACAATAGGATTTAGTGTTATCGCGATAAATTATCGTGCAGCCCTGATTATACTGACCAAACACAATATCGCTTCACTACTAAAGATGTCATTATTAACTTAAATTAAGAAAAAATTAAGAAATCTTGTAAGTTTTACATTACAACCCAAACACGTACATTAACCTTTACTTTCTAAGAAAGTATATTTGCAATATACTTAATAGGCCACATTATATAATTAGATAGAGACAAAGAAACATTAACTGCTGTAGGTTTACTTCAATTAAATTTTCGCTTAAAAATGGCAATAAATTACAGTACAATACCACCGATATCAAAACCGTGCATATTCCCAGCAGAGAGCGACTACAAAGACCTGCATTACCACAACAGCAGGGACTGAGTGGGGCGATACATTGTGTGAGTGCATTATTGAATATGCATGTACATATGCGCACACTCATATCTAGGTACTGAATCTGGTACGAGCCCACTACGCTTGATTATCAGATCTACGGGGAGTTCGAGAAAGAATGAAGAGAGGGCTGCCGAAAACAGATTTTTGGAACGTTGCCCACAGCTTGTTGGGCGATATTACCCCTTTCAACAGATCTCTGCTATGCAGTTTATTCTACAGAATGTTACTTACAGTTTGGAAAAAGAAACTAGTGTGGACCACGTAGGCTTTCAATATGGCAATCTTCTGGTCAGAAAAGGGCAGTCTATCGCAGACAAGCAACAGACGTGGTATATCTGAGACAGCAGAAACAAAAGCCTAATTTTGGGCTACCCCACACCACCCCAAAGCCAACTCCAACATACATTACTGAGAGAAAGACCGAAAGGGTTGTGTGGGTTTGGATGATATTTCACATTTCAGAGATGGGGAACATTATGTTTGCTTATGTTTGACTGATCTGACTGAAATAAGTGAGCACTAACCTTTACCAGGGTGGTATTTATTAGACGAGTGTTCATCACTCATTCAACCGAAGAGCATTGTTTGCCCACACGCAAGAACAAATGATACGCAAAGAGGATATATGATGGTTAAACAAAAAGACACAAAACCCCTAAGTATCATAAAAGTGGTGCATATGACTCATGTGCTATATTTCAAGTATTGTGAAGTCATAAAATACATTTACGTTTTTTTTATTCCCATAAAAGTTATTGTATGACCTCTGATATTTTTTTTTGAAAAATAGCCAAAGAGATGTGTGGCCTACTTTTATAATACTTTTTGAAGTAGTCGTTTTGAAGCCTGAAAGCTTCAGTTCCCAATTCACTCTAGTAGCATGAAAAAGAGCGACCAGAATTTCACTTTGTGTCATGATGTCAGAATTTGTTATTGTATATTTTGAGATGATCTATTTCTTTGACACATTATCTACATGTATGGACAAAGCTGAGAGCTAAAGATGGTGGCAGGGTAACATGTTGGAGGACAAAGAAACTTGAAGGGTGTGGTGTTTCTGGAGGATTTTTTGCCCTCAGTGATCAGAAGAGCAACACAATGAATATCCTGACAGTTCTATTGTCTCTAAAGATAATCTAATACGGACATGGGATGACATACGTCTTGATCAGATTTAAAAAAAGTGCTGAAATACATCTCATGCCGATCTCCTGACGTGTGCAGGATCACATGCGCACATGAAGAGTCATTTTTCATTTTAGCGGTAATAAACAAAACTGCACACAAACAACGTTCCATCCTCCTTCATTGTGATAAACCAAGAAAATATTGTAATTATTTGTTTACACTTTTATGTTAAAGGCGTGATGAACTGGGCTTGTTTATTGTTTTATACTGTTGTATGAGGTCTACTTATGACGTTCGCGTGGTTTTTACATTTAAAAACATCAAAATCAATAAGTAATAGACTATTTTATACCAGGGTTTTGAAGTCAGCTCTACAAATGATCGGTTTGAATGGGCGTTCCGCCATGAAGGCTTGGAAGTAAACGCCCACTGATTGGATAGCAGTTTGCGTAGTAAAGTTAGTTGGAGCCTTCTGTGAATTTGGTTAGAGACGTAACGTTAGGTTACATATTATCACCATTCGCACAAGATTAGCATTATCTGGGGACCTTGTGTGATATAAAAATTACGTCCCCACATCAGTATTTCATGTGACGCATTCGCACGGGATGATTTTACTCAAATTTACTGACTTATTTCCCGGATGTGATGGCAAGGCTTTGCGTATAGTTTGTAGGGCTGCACGATAATTTATCGCGATACCACTAAATCCTATTGTAATCGAGCTGGCTGCGATATATGCAATGTGTTGATATTTTTTTTAATGCGTAGCTTGTCCGTGAAGCACGACTCTGGGATCAGTAGGAAATGCTGCTCGATCTAAAAGCAGTGCGAGTTTGAGTCGCTTATAATATGCATTTGAAAAAGCAACACCCGTCAAACATGATCATTATAAATATACTTTATTATCATAAAAATACCTGATGAGGCTTGAGTAACAGTGATAAAAAGATGTCCATAGGCATTTCCTAGATTCTAGACCGTGTTATGATCTTCTTCTGCAGTGCGTATTTGGAGTTTCCGCACAAGAGCGCCCTCTGGCTTTCAGATGAAGCAGTATTTTCCCGTACTTCACTCAAAAGCTGTGCATAAATCACATGATATTTATCGTCGGTTTATCGTGACAGCCTTAATAGTTTGTATAGCCTATAGTTGTATTGCGTTTAATGATATATATCCGTACCTGTCAGCATTTGAGACCCGTGATCGCGAACCGGACAAAAAAATCTCCGCAATCACGGGTCTCAAATGTTACGAGAGTTTCCATGATAAATAAACAAACGGGAGACTCCCAGTAACTTATGGATATGACCCAGCACCCGAAATTATACCAAAACACTTCAAAACAGCCCGCCAAATCACAGAGATCCCGATTCGCACAGGCTTAAGATCACAGACAACCTCTGAAATTAATACAAATGAATAGAGGCCCCCAGGTAATACTAATCTCGTGCGAATAGTGCTCAGGGCATATCAAGAGATCTCTAACAAAGCAATAGTGACGAATAGTACAAAAATGTTTTACTCACATAAGATTGCTGCGCCATTCCTATCGGATCCAATATTGACGGCACAGCACTGCTTTTTCATTTTAGTCTCTCCACAAATCCAGCGTCGACCTGTGCCTTGTTCACGAAGGAATCCTCAGAGAAATTAAACGAACAAACGCTCCATGTTTTTCCCACATGAGCTGGAACGTCTTTAAAAATAAACTTCAACCACGCATTCCTAATATCGGAATCCGAAGGAAGGTTATGCAGCGACTGTGTTCTTCCACAACCAGGGATGGCACAATATTTAGCGATCTTTATAGGCATGTTTGTTTATTGCTTGCTCGCACTATCTGGTTCCGGGTCACTTGTGTTCAGCATTGTCATACTCGAACCAGTGGGCGGGGCTAGAGAAGTAGTCGTTGATATTCTTTCTGTGGAGGCGGTGTTCAATCTATCAATGTCGTCATAGCGATCGGCGATCGCTGGGCCTGGTGTCAATAACAGTTGTAATCTCAGTAACAAGGGCGTTTTCAGTTCTGACACTTACATGATGTTCGCGTGAATACGATTCCCTCTTATATAACAAAAGCTCAGGTTAAAATTGTGGTTTTAATTCATGGCATCTTTAAGATTATGATAAATAAGAAAGAAATTCATACAGGTTTGAAATAACAAGAGGGTGAGTAAATTGTAACAGAATCTTCATATCTGGGTGAACTATGACTTTAAACGCACAAAATTGTAAGTATAACTGAAGATAGCTGTGCTACTACTTTTCAAAGCAATAGGACTTTTGTCAGGAAAATGAGGGAAAAGTGACTAAATTCGGGAGCAATCATATCTAGGAACCACAACATCTTGGGGGGCTTGGGGAGGCTTATATTCACCTGGGCCAGCAACCAACAATTTATAGCCCCCTAGCAACCACCATAAAATGCCCTAGCAACCATCCAGAACTCTATAGTAAGTGCACTACAAAGTGATTAAACCATTCAGAACACCACCCAAGAAACAACAGGGCAACCACCCATTACAACCTAGCACTTTCCCAAAAATATTAAGAATAAAGTTACAAATAGTGCCTGCAGAGAATTACCTCGCAACCACCAAAAACATAACAACAGCAAGATTGTCTGCAATAAAATCAATAACGATTTTGGAGTAAGTGAATCACATGAAGGGCCTGATGCTCCGGGCTCCATCCGAATGGGCTGATAGCCAAGCCTGAGCCGAGTGAAGGGCATGTAAGCATGAGGGAGACGTGGGAGGAGGCGTCTATGACCGCCCGTGGGGGGATGGGGGCCAACCGAAGACTTGAGGTGCTACTATTGTGGTGTATTATTTCTGTAACACGAGCAACCTACTAACTCACACGCATGCACACATACCAAAAAACCACTCGCTTCCAGAACTCAAGAAATGATTTTGCCACCAGGTGTTTACAGCTGTATTAGGATTTCATCATAAACAGAGAGAAAGGTTTGGGGTGGGGTTGGAAGCGGTGATTTAGGGAAAGATTTTGGAGAAGCCCTTATCTGCAGACTTCCAAAATCCCACTTGCATTGTGAGGATTTCTGCCAGATCCCAAATCAGTTCCCGGCCAGTGATGTACCCCACAGATGGGGTTCTCCAAAAATGGTGGGCGGCTTTAGACCGAACGGATGTTGGGTGTGCTAAGCTGGTTATGAGTGTAGAGAATAATAATGGGATAAAGCTAAGGAATCGCAAGGGACACGATCTGGAAAAATTAAGCCGTTTATCAGGACATACTATGTATTTGCCATTTATTTGAATGCCATTAGAAAAGCTGCCTACAGCTGCGTCTGTAACACTGTTGAGTGAAGCGTATAATTGCTATTGATCTTAAAAGCGATAGTTTTGAATTAATATAAGTGTTAAAATAAAAAAATCCTTGTAGTGTTTATGTGAAAATAAAAAGACAAAGTGGTCATCATTTACTCGCTCTTACTCTCTCTCTCTCTCTGACTTGAAGTCAAACTTGGCTCATACGCTCAGTTATGATAAGTGCTTGGTTGACGTTTAGTTTCATTAATGTCAAACCTGTTTTTGAATGACAGGAGGATGGGTAAATGATGGCAGAACTTTTGGATCCTTGCTATTTTGCAATACACACTTACAAAAAGTAAAAATGTGTTCTAAAATGAATGTGAGAAAGTGAGAAATGGGGGCAGGAAGAGCTGGAATCTGTCCACTGTAAATTCTTTACCCCCTTCGTTGCACTTGGATGACAGTTATTCATTGTCACGCTTCATTAATGTGGTCCGTCTACACATCTGACTTTGATAAACAAGCCCCCACCTAAGCTCACAAATCTATTTCTTAGCCAGATCAAAACTTTTGAATGTGGTACTAATAGTACCAAATAGTAGTATTTATCGGCAAGTTATGCAATGCAGAGCTTGCTGATAAATGCATGAATTGTTGAATAAAATAACATAAAACACACTGCCAGATTTTAAAGCCATTGCCTGCCCGTAGCCACTGCAAGTTTGACGCGTTTCCCAGACCGGAATTAAAATGTAAGCCAGGTCATCCAAGCCACAAGCAACACATAATGTGCACAGTAAGATCAAACTATTGTGGGATTTCTTTGACAACCTGGCTAGGAGACAGATTTTTCATTGTGGAAAACATTCAGTGCTTTTCCCGTTTTAAATACAGCCCGGATGTAGACTTGATAACAAACACAGAACTACTTCTTTTCAAGTCACAGAAGACTTCGATAAGAGCAAACTCTATCAGATAAAGATCTAATCCTCCACCTGTGGATCTGAGACACGCACACCTTCAATTACCCAGTCGGCTCTTTTATTAAAGGATATACGGGCACAGAGGAATTCCTTGCCATTGTTTTGGTTTAGCTCCAAGTGGGTGACTGTCTAGCCTGCGTCTCATCTCATCACAATATGAAAATCTTAGCACAAGGATCAAGACCAGCTACCATGACCTCAGGGATGAGATCAAAAGAACGGGCAGATGAGGGCTCTAATGCTCAACAATGCTTAAAATGAAAGGGCCATTCCTTTTCTTATTTGATTGATCGTAGCGGTTATCCAGGTTGAATCTTGCACGGCTGGATCTGGGCTAGAATAACAGGTGCAAAATACTTTGTCATAAGTTACGTGGTCAGGACATGGTTATCTAACTGGTGCCTAATAGGTCATGTACAACCTTTTTTTTCTTAAACTGAACGACAAAAATACAATATGAATGACAAAACATCTGCAGTTATGCATTGTAAAGCAATGCTCTCATTTTAAATGATGGAATAAAAAGCGCGCTTCAATCTGAGAGGTGATTATACACTGATCTGATGAATTAATGAGGATTAAAAACAGTTCAAGACTTAGTTGTCAATGACATAATTCACATTTTAAGGCTTGTCAAAACATATGGGTAGTTGACAAATACACCTATGACCAGTGTGACAGTAAAAATTTACATAAATTAAAAAACGAACAATGGAGATAAATCTCTCTTATTCAATTTTATATTATATATATATTTACGGTTTTATATGTCAACTACCCATATTCAACTCTTTCTTCTGTGGAACACAAAAGAAGATATTTTGAGAAATTCGTTTTTTTTGTGTCCATACAATGGAAGTCAATGGGCTCCATTGTTGGTTGGCAACCAACATTCTTCAAAATATCTTCTTTTGTGTTCTGCAGAAGAAAGCCATACAGGTTTGGAATGACACAAGGGTGAGTAAATGATGACAAAAGTTTCATTTTGGGGTAAATTATTCAATCTGTCAGCACATTTTCATTTCAAACTTCTCGGTTTTATGAAATCTATATTGAAAGCATTGAGTTTCACCACTTGGTAAGCGCTTGTTAATGGCAAAACATGTTTACAATCAACACCACAAGTTACATGATTGGTTTGATCTAGTTCATTTCCTTCTTGCTGCCCCCTGCTGGTTAAGAATCATTAAAGGCTGCGTATCAGGGATTAGATTAGTTCAGAAGATTAACTCTAAAACTCAAAATGCACCAACCCATCAGTCAATTTGAGACCAGAAAATGAGGATAATCATGCCTACAAATCATTTCATGTGCATCAATATGCATATTCAGAATACCAATGTAATGCCTTTGTTTCATAATGCATTGAAGTCAATACACAGATTTGTGTATAAACATGGTTTTAAAACAATATTCAAAATCTCAGCTGCAAATAACAACATCCTAAACCCCATTATGACTCTCAAACGTTATCCAATGTTGCTCACTGAGGCTGAACATTATAACAATGCAGATGTATCCCCATGCAGGACATCACTTGCACCTTTTGTGAAGCCAAAACAAGTAGCCCACAGGCTTTAACATGACATTCACTGTCAAGAGTGATAGACAGGGACTGAACCCAGGATTGTGGGCATAAAGCCCCCCTCAAAGCACGAACAGCCACTCAATTGTATCGCCTTCACTCTGGGTCATGGGCTGCTATGGGAAGCAGGAAGTCCAACGCTTGGCATCTCTGGCACACAATGCATTTCATATGAGCTTGAACTTGAGGGAAATATGGTATGGGGGTGCACAATATGTGCAAAAATTATGGGATGTTTTACGCAAGTTGTTGTATACACTTTGGTTGGAGGGTGTGGAAATGAAGACATTTCGTATTGTTCTTCTTTGATGTTTCAATGAAAAGAGCCTTTATTTCGTTTCATTTATGTGGATAGTCTAATTTGGTATTATATGGTTAATTAAAATAAATTTACACAAAACAGATGCAAAACTAGGACAAGCATGGTGACTTTTACAAACGACACTCTCCAAACATTATTTGTCTTTCCGGGTCTGCTTGCCATCAAATTCTTCATAATACGTCTATGAATTTTTCTGCATAATCTGTTTAGGTAAATCCTTGACAACATACAGAACAGTTTATGCCAATTATCAAAACCAGCCATCTATTTTCCACATCACAGTTTATACAATTTCTAATGTTGACACTCTCAATGTCAACACGGAGGACGAGAAATCCCTTCCCACCTTGAGTGAGCAAGGTGACCCCTCTTAATCATAGGGGCTGTTATCTAACGGAGTGTACAGTCAATAATCCCAGAACAGACAGCTTTGGGTTCATCCACTGGGGGAGTGGAGAAGACCTCATTAACACAAGGTGAACCATAGGGAATAAACAAGGGCTTGTTAGGACCCTTTTCCAGGAGCCTGCATTAGAAGAGCCACTGGAAAAATCTGGAGCGCTGGAGTGCTTGAGCCACTGGAAAAATAGTAAGACGTAGATATGGGCTAGAAAGATGAAAGGGTGCACTAGGTAGTAAACAAAAAGTGGAGAGACGGGTCAGCAGGAGGTAGATAAAGATGGACTAGGATTATGCAGTGGGGGTCCATCCTCTGTTCCCTGAAGAAATGGCCTTGTTAACTAATCGTCTTGGTCATGTACTTAAGTGCAATAACAGGTTTATCCCAGAATGAGCTTGACAGGACATTAAAACATGGTCAGTGGTGTTTCAAGCATCAAATGTACAGTGAACTATGATTACTGCATTCTGCACATTGTAAAAAGCGGTATCGTTCTCTCAATCTCTCAAATCATCACATTTCTGAGCTCCCTGAGTTCCGCAGATTTTATCTGAACGGAGGCACAAAGCTCGCATTTATCACCAGTCCCATGATCTGTTCTAGCTCTAAACATAGACATATACCCAGCCAGAGAGGACTGCAAATTGGGTAATTAGAAAACTATTTAGTTTGAAACAGCAGCATGCATTGTTGAATAAATATTTGCTTTGTTTCTAGACAACTTTAAAAAAGCAATGCCAATTTAGAGCACCAAAACGCAACTGTTGTGGTTCATGGAGTCCACCTGCAGCATTGTACAAAGACGCATGTGCTAGCTTTTACAGTTTGTTAAAGTAGCAAATTAAAATTATAAGGAAATGGTGATGGAAATGCTCTTTTTCGTGTAAAAAAAACGTGGTGTTACCTTGTGCACAAAAAGACGCTTTTATTTCGCAGGATAAAGTATCGGTTTTCCCACGCGCAGTGCGTTTTGATGACCAACTACAAATATTTTACGCAAACCAAGGCAAAATACAGAAATACGTTGTAAACGTGGTCAGAGTATGTAAGAATGTGATATTTCTTTCAGTTTGAGAGGAGTTTTAACCGCAGCATCCAACATATCCGCGTGCATCCCATTCAAACGCGCGCGGGCGAACCGAGCTCCTCCGAAAAGTTTCCGACAACATTAAAAGAAAACAAAAACACAACAGCGTGAAAAGACAGCTAAAGTGCTCTTACCTTGCCAAGAAAAGGCGCACAGTTGAAAAGCAAACAGTAAGAGGGACGTATACGGCCGAGCCATGTTTCTGGAGTTATGTCTATCCAGCGCGTGAACGAAGCGCACTGCAGGAGCAGAGGAGGAGCGCGACAGATCGAGGGAGGGAGAGAGGGATGGAGTCGAGTTGCTCCCAGCCTGTCTAACTGAGAGTGGGAGGAATTTTACAATATTCAATTATTGGTCTCCACCCTACGAAAGAAATCTTGGTAAAATCGTATTTTTGGGGACCTCTCTTTCTTTTTCTCAAAAGTTGATTACATTATAACATGTTCTTTTTGGACGTGATATCATGTTAACTCTATGTTATCAGCTATCGTGGTATATGATTACGAAAGTCATTCAGATAGCTAAAATGTAATATCAGTGCATTACTCTCTGCCACATTTGTCAGAAGCCCCAGGGGCGTTTTTCTCTATTACATACCAATGCAACTTCCTTTGGATTCTTTTTGTTGTATAACAAAATATTTTTCAAATACACCTAAAAACCACTCAGAGTTTTCTTTAATTAAAAATAATTTATCATTTGTAAGATAATTTTGTATGATTCCTTATATCAGAGAGAGAGAAAGAGTTTCATATTGTTATGGAAGGTGTTGCTGAGGGTTGTACTTTATGGTTTGGGATAGGGGTTCCTACAAACCCCAGTGTGTCAGTTCACAGGTTGTTAACAACCTCTACTGTTAACACCACACTGCTACACAGCTGTTGGCTGTTTGTGTACCCATCATATTGTGAGCAATTTTGTACTTGAAAGTGTGCAAAACTAAAAATAATACTTTTTAGGGGTGTCCTAATTCGTGAAGATGCTAGACATTTATTTAAAAGTTGTTTTTAATACAAACAGATGTTTTTATTTATTATTTGTATTATTTAATTACTAATTAAATTAATATAAATATTTCGTTTTTTTATTTTCATAAAAATATTTATTGTAAAAATGCAGAAAGATTTCTGTCTAGAAGTCGATGGTATGTCCCCATTTAGACAGCTAAGTACACGTGTTTGAGTATGTGGTGAGAAGGACAGTAGGGCTGTCACTCCAGCTGTCTTACCAAACCTTTTGCAAAACATCACCCCATGTGTCTTTCACTCAGAACAAAGAAAGTGTATCGTGACCAAGGGCTATCAAGCTCAAACAACAACAACAGATAGTCCATGCTGTTTGATTCATACAACTGCATTTTTTGAAGAACTGAAAAGTTTTCCATACACTTAAAAAAAAAAACAGTTTTGACTGAGCTTTTACCATCCAAAGAACCTTTCTGTTTTCGTAAAAGTAGTGAAAAAGGTTATAGAAAAGTAAGAAACACATGGTTCATATAAGAACCCTTGAGTAAATGGTTCTTTGGGGATGCCAACATTTTTGTATCACCTTTTCCTCAAGTGTGTAGCTCTCAAAAGTCAGTTGCGCTTCCATCTATCCAAACTTGATGTTGTGACTGGTTAAAAGACCCACAATTAAGCATGACCTATATAGAGTATAACAAGGCAACTTTTGTTTTTACCATACTTTGACATTTTTACAAAGTTTTAAAACACTGACAGAAAGTGCGCTTGACCTGTAATTAAAACAAAAGCAGGCGATGAAGGAAATTAGGTCAGCGTTATAGAGGGGCTTTCTCACATCGACTCTTAAGTCTTTAAAATGCACTTTAAGGAAGCTGAGGGAAATCTTATATGACCAAAGAGGGCAAAAAAGAGAATCGTCAAGCTTTGATGTTGACTCAGAATCCCTTTGTCTCTATACCCCTCCTCTCGGCTTCATCTACTTGTTCACAACTCCCTCAAGACTGAACATGCCACCTCTCCAATTATTTTTCATCTAGTCCCTGCATATCTCTAAATCAGTGTCCTCCACCTCAAATCCTCACGCATCTTTTATTTTTTCTTTGTAGTGTGCCTTTTCTTTCATGTTTAGTCTATCTAACTAACGCATCTTTATGTCATTATGTTTAGGTTAAGGAAAACAGGGTGCTATAGGCTGTGAAAAGTACTGTAAACAAACACACATGGAGGACAGGAGCCCCTATATCTTGTAATCTGCAGAGGACATACATTGATATTTAAAGTCTCCACAAAATGAAAAAATTGAAAAATGAAAAACACAACTAAGTAATTTGACCTATTTTGTCATCTCAATCTCACACTAACAAGCTTGTTTTTTAATCAGGAATTAATTTGGATTGTGAAGTGGTCGTTGTATTAAATTTAAAAGGGCCTGTTGACATCATCTAAGGAGATTATGCTACTTTAAATATTTTCCTTTATAAAAACTGTGGTAAAATTGGTAAATTGTGCTCAATGGAAAAAAAGTAGGGTCAGTTTTGACTGTTTTTTTTTTGTGTGAACAGAAGCTATTGCAGGATGACAGTGAAGTGTGGAGTCTTATATAAGATATTAAAACCTTGTTTGGAAAACTTGGATAGAGACTTTTCTCAGCCAAACAATTTGTTGGCCAGAATGCTGGATTGTCATGTTCTAGCATGACTCTAGAACAGTGTTTCCCAATCCAGCACCACAACACTCTGTCTCTCATTAGACAAACTCCATCTTGAACAAGTCTATTTATAAGATATTTCTGGACCATTTTTTCTGACAGTGTATACTGTGTATCTAGCCTAATTTGTAGTTGCAACAAGGGTTGTTTCGATTTTTGCTGTCACTATTGGTGTGAAATACAGGTTTAAGAAAGGTTTTTCATGATCCAGGTGTGCAAATTATTATCTATTCAACATCTGCAAACATTGCCAGGGACCAATAATTGCCACAAAAAGTCATGCTTATTCTCCAGTGTTATCAAAACAGAGTAAACACAGTATTTTCAAACCAGGTATCTTTTATATTTCTGCATTAAGATTTCTTGCCATTTCACTTCCTTTATGCGCATGAAGGAATGTCTCACCAGTTTGATAAATACAGTATGTTGCACCTACACTGTAAGTTAAAAACAGCTTCATTAAACAGCTTCATACAATTTTAAAGTGATATCAAATTAGCTTTATGAGTCCATTAAACTTACATTATATTGAACTATTGTATTTTACAACTCGGTTATTTAAGTCAGTTCAATAGGTATAAAAATAAGGTTAAATTGACTCAAAAAGCTCATTTTATTTAAATTAAAAATTTAAGGCCGCTGAAATTGGTGAATTTTTTTACAGTGTACTTTCATCAATGCAAATAATTGCAATCTAATTGTTGATTATGATACTGTTGACATGAACCCTACACGTTGCAATTTGATTCAAATATTTATTTGTGACACTCTCAGAAAAAAGTACAAAATTGTACCTTTTACAGTTGCTGGGGTTAACTGTGTTTCCTTTTTTCCTACACTTTAACAGGCACTTTTCTCCTTAGGTTTAATAGAAATAGCATAAAAACAATCGTTGTGCTCCAAAGAACAAAGAAGACATGAGGGGTGGGTAAATGATGACAGAATGCTTTCCTTTAAAATCATATCACCAAAAACAGCTGTTAAAATAAAAACAAGAAATTCCTACCCATTCATTCAGCTATGGTAATGATGCTGTATGTGTGCGTGTGTGTCTGGAATCTAAGCATTCACCTCACAAAAGCCAAATTCCATGTCCACCAGCAACTGCACTCCCCACCTGGATATACCGTCACCCAACACCACCCCTTCAGGGTAACATCACATCTACTGGTATCATTTCTCAATGACATCAAGTCAAAAATATTCCATTTTCCAAGCCTACATTGTATCTGCTTTTCCCCCTCTGTTTGATGCCAATTTTGGTTGTTATATATAGCTTCCCTCTTAATTTCAATAATAACAGAACATTTGCCATAGCTATTTCTATAGCACCAGGGCAAGGCATGGGTGTAACATCATTGAAACCATTTCCAACCTTATTACCACCCGACACTGAACGTATAAGCAGATCAAACCTAGTGATTGTGGGTTAATGTGATTAGACCGACTATTCTCCACCTCATGAGGCAGGGCACAGACAGGGCAGCGACTGTCATGCCTATCAGCTCCAGTTTCACAGGCTGCGGGGCAGTGTGTGTCACAACAGGGGTGTCAGACTCACCCCTGCCAAATGTTAAGATGAAATATGAGAGTTTGACCAAGAGAGAAGAGAACCCCCCACCCAACCCCCCTTCCATAACCTTCTGGGTATGAAAGGTTGCTTAGGCATTGTCTTTTTATGGATCAGCGAGGATTGTGTTTACTGTTTTGTGGTTTGTTGAGGTGTAAGAATGTTGTTGAGGCAAAATGTAAGGAATCAATTTTGTACATGGGCTAAAGGACTGTAGTTTCACTTCTGGAGCATGCATACTGTGTGCAGTATTTGATGCTCAATACACAGATGACTTTGTACATTTTCCAAAATGTACAGTTTATTAGAGAACACTGCGTGGGATAATGTGTCCCACAATGCAATGTGCTTATATTGCCCTTTCATTTCCAGGGCGACAAATGATATTAATCACATAATATATAATACTAATCACATTTTATGGCAACTCAACATCCGACTCCAAACATCTGTTACACAAAATTTGATTAGAAACGCTGAAATTGAAGTTGGACACCATTTGCGGAAATAAGCATGCAATAGTTATACTCACACATATTAAATTGTTTACATTAAAAATATGCAATAATTTCATTTTAAACATAGCCGTTGATTCTGTTGCTTTGTTTTTTTATTGTTTCAAACTATTATAATTTAACGTTTCCATTGACATTTGTGAGATGCATTTATCTAATGTGACTTCAAGTCATCACGTTATCAGTATGTGTGTTCCCAGGGAATCAAACCCATAACCTTTAGGCTATTAAACGCAAAGCTCTCCCAAATGACCTCATTAGTGCATCCCAATATATAGATATGAGTATGACTGTTTGTTGAAGTGGTGTAATGTGGTCCCTGGAGGTTTTGATATGTATGTGTGTGTGTGTGTGTGCGTGCGTGCGTGTGTGTGTGTTAGGATGGAGAGGAAGGATTTCCGTGACATGACATCTTGGTTGACCTCTTGTTGAAGCTGTTGCGATGGCAACCCGTGAAGTGGCTGTATTTGGGTAATGAATCACTGTGGAGGACCACCACTGACATGCAGGTATCTGATTGGTTGAATTTGGTGGAGGCAAAGAAAAGGGGTGGGGCATTTGTAATGGTGAGATGTTAAGTGTTTGGGGGTGTCTTGAGACCGAATTCGGGACGTTGGAGGGACCCAGGTGGCTACTTAGAGGGCACTATTTAGTATTAAACAGGAGTACAGGGGCCTTTTAATCACACTTGATCTCTCACAATGTTATGATGTGAGGGGTGGAAACGGTAGCTCAATACTCAATAGACTCATTGAAATCAGTTATCTGTGGTATGCTGTGGTACAAAAGGGAGGACATGCTTGATTACTTAAAATTTGTTTTAGGTAATTGGACGATAATACGCCTTCCTTACAGCAACTATAGATTTTCTGAAGATGAAGTGAGTGGAGTGTGTGGACCGGCGTTGAAACAGAGTTGCTAAGGTGTTTTGCGGTGCCTTACTGTAATGTTCCGGCAGCTGGGGCACCAGAAAAAAAACGTAAATATGTACATGTTTTTTCATGTTATTCTACACCTGACATGCAAACTGCAGTCTATTTCTGTAATTTGCCTTTTTTACCACATATCAAAAATACATGGAAATTCTATAAAATTTTATCGTATTTTCCTTTTAATGTATATTTCTGTTTTTTTCACTAGGTGAAAAAGTAGTGTACATGCTAACTGCTATGTAGTACTCCTATTTTAACCCTTTTGCTTTAAGAAAACACGAATCGGCTGCAGGCACAGATCAACATGTGAGCTCCTTTGAGATGCTGGGGACACGGTCCCCGATTTCTCCACTTGACATTGGAAACAAAATCAGCAGAATTCTCCCTCCAGCACGGGCCGCGAGCATCAAGCAAGAAAAGCAATTAGAGCTCAGCTGTTCAGGGACATGGTCTGCCATAAAACCCAGGAGATGACAAATTCAGCAAACAAATATGGCTAATATAAGCCGTCCATGAACTACTGAAGGCAGTGATTGCTGTAAGTGCTGCCGAGGGGCCTGCAGGCTATTACGGTCATTAGCACGCTGTGTTTTGGCCCATGTGAACTGCACCTCTACATACTCAATCTCATTCGCAGTACTGACGGAGCTCGGTGTGAAGTCAGATTCCTTAAATTACAGCGGCTCAATGACCAAAAGAAAAACTACAGATGGATAATTTGGTTGGCCGCATATCAAACAGCCACAGTTTGCAGGTTCTTTCAACACTGCTCAAGGCAAACATACCACAAGACAATAAATTAGTATAAGATGCACTCATTTTTCTGAATAAAACGTAAGGAACAAATGTAAGCAGTATAAGGAAGTAAAAATATATTCATTTTAATTTATTAATTTCATTTATTTGTTTTATTAAGTAAAAACAGTCAAAATTAAATAATTACCATGTTTTTGTACTGTGGCAGTCTATAACATTTAAAAAATATGACAAATAATAAATAGGAAATGTTAAAAAGCTGGTAATAATTCGGAATTAAGTAAAAATGTATGATATTTACCCATGATAAAAATAAATTGTGAATGAATCCCTTTCATAACTCAATTCTCCTGAACAGAAACTTAAATGGAAAGCAATTAGAATCTGTAAGAAACTCCTCTATAGAGTTGCAAAAGAAATCTCAACAAGGTCTCAAAAGTTACTCATATTTGTTAAGATAAATTTGAAACAGAAAGACAGACATTTCCAAACTGACGGGAATTCGTATGTATTTTACAAGGTGGCTAATTCGTATGAATTGTACGATGTAAATCGTACACAGACGTAAAGGGAAAAGTAGTACCGAAGCCCCTCCCCTAACCCCATCTCTAAACCTAACGTCACTGGCGCAAAAGCCAATCGACTAAAACGATCGTACGAATATCATTAAATTGTTTGGTTAGACTTATTATGTCTCATAAAGTAGCTTTTATTATTAACAATATTCACCCATTCAAAAAATGCTGACACTATTAAACTGTGCCTGTAAGTCACCAGCTACGTCAACTAATGCATTACTCTAATTGTTAAACGTTTGTAATTATATCCCTTACATGTTCTGACACGCACTGTAGCTAGAGATTGCGTTTTCTATAGCCTAAGTAAACAAAATACAGTACTTTTTTTCTGAGAAAAAAAAACTAAAACGATCGTACGAATTCATACAAAAGGGAAGTATGCATACTGATCGATGACGTACTTCCGCTAAAATCTCAGCCTTTCAGCGTTTCAGGATGCACATAGGATTACGATCAACGACGTGAATCTAATTATTCAAAAACTTCGCAATACGTCGACAACCAAAAAGGAGAAGCACGTCAGGCTATCCGTTTCAAGGTACATCAACAAATATGAAAAAAAGCAAAGTGAACTTTTGCACTTACTAGAGGCATGATCACAGAGGCTTAACAATGCTCACCCGTAGTGCTGTCGGTTCGCCGAAATTTGAACGTTTTCTTATTAAACACATTGTTATCACTTGGTGAAAAAAAACCGTAGTGCTATGAGAGCGGAAGTGACCTAGCTGGCTGAGATTTTAGCGTACGTCATCATCCTGTGTGCATATACCCCATTAGCCACCTCGTAAAACAGTTTCAAATTCCAGTGAGATTATTTAGAAATTTCAATATGAACGAAGTACATGAACTATATGCTGTGAACATTAAATTGCTATAATTGAACAATATACTTATTTAATTACACATAATTGAGATCTCCTGAGCAACAAGACTTGTCCCACATGCTGCTCAAGGGTACTTTAATGTGGTACAGTAATACCATAAACCACTGTAGCATCACCATGGTAGCATCTGCAGAACAAAAAGCATTATGGTGGGATTTGTTTCATTATTTTGTAATACTGTCTTGAAACATCAATCCCGTTCAGGACACTTATGAAAGCATTCCATTTTTTGTTTACATTCTTTCTAGAATTGTATTTTTTAACAGTGCAATCCTATAAAGGCATATAATTTGGTATCTGACAGTAAGTCTATATCTTGTTTATTGCATTGGAGACAGTCCGGCTATGGGAGTGGTTTGGCAAAAAATGGTGGAGTGATTTCATGGATAGTTTCTGCCAGTTTCACATGGTAGCCCATAAGAGGGGAGCAGCTGCTATGGGTGGAGACAAGAGAGAGAGAGAGAGAGCCGGGGAAGAGAGACAGAGACAGACAACAGCTGTCAAAAATATGACATTTTTAAGACAAAAAAGGCAAGATTTTTATAAATGTACAAATACTGTATATTTGTTTTGACTGCATTGAATAATATTGTGGAAACACAAAGAGAAACAAGATTTTAGATTGTTTGAAGATACTGCTTTTGCGATAAAACTCAAAGGAACAATGCTTGTTTGTTGTGTGTTGCCCGGGCGCTGATGTTGTAGGGCATTGCTAGGGTATGGTTGCTTACTGGCTCAAGTAAAAAGAGAAAAAAACATCCATGAGTCTCTGTGATGATATTTTGATCAGTGATATGGCTTGACTAAAAATGTAAAATGACTTCATTCAATAGGATCCTATTGAATGTCTCGCTCATGTGCGTAACCAGCTGTGTGTAGCCTTAGGTGGAAAAGAACAAAAGATGTCATGTTTCTTATTCTGCAGGCCAGCTGCAGATTTGTCCCATTTGGATTTGACTTTAAAAAGCTTTGCTGGTGAATGACTGATATGTCAATACTTAATCCTTGCTGTAGGTGGAAACCATTCAACAAGCAGAAAGTCCCTGTATACAACAACCTCTTTGTGGAAAGCATTTGTTGTCTGAGCAAGACATGTTTCTTCACAAGGGGGGGTAGAATGGTTCGTATTTTTAGGAGATTGGCATAATCAGTCACATGACTGCCGCGTTCCAAAGACACAGATAGCAGCCGCAGTTTTGGCTCGTGCGCTTATTTGATAAGAGCTTTGCCAAAATGAGGCAGCTTTCCAGAAATGTCATTTTGTTAGGGGGGTTGGGGGGGCGGTAGAAGGGAGGCCTCAGACACCTCCATTAGATATTTCCTTTAGGGCAATCTCGTATGTAAGATAAATCATAAATTACTCGTGTGAGGCTTAGAGGCTTTTGAGACTCATAATGTGATAAAGACGTCCATTAGCTAGGGCAATTCACAATCTCGCCATTAACATAAAGAGCAGATAATGAATTTCCTTCATACTGTGTTTTATCTGAGGGACGTTAGCTGATCAGCTTTGCATACAGTGGATTTCTTTTTCACATACAAAAGGTTAGGAATAGACAACTCAGAATTAAAGGTTCACTTTATTTACTCAGTCTTGTGTCATTTCAAATCTGTATGACTCCGTCTGCAGATCACAAAAGAAAATATTCGGAGAAATGTGGCTTTGTGTCCATACAATGGAAGTCAATGGAGACCAATGTTGTTCTTCAAATTCTTTTGTGTTCATTTTTGGGTGAACTATACCTTTAAGAATACGCTTTCTTTTAATTCATACGTTTTGAATTGAATTGGACACACCCCACATGCTTATAAAAATAAAGGTTCTTTATTGGTTTTAGGGTATATCATTTCACAAAGAACATCCTTAACAGTTATGGAACAAATTGTTCTTCTTCTTTTCAGTGTAAAAAGTTCTTCATAGGAAACATTTTCTATTATGACGCTTTGAAAGGTTCTGTAGGAAACCAACTACTTTTTTTCTAAAACATAGCTGTAAAACCCCCTTTTGGCACCTTTATTTTACAGAGAGCAGAATGTTGGCCTGGGATTTGAAATGAAATGCCAAGAAAAGGAATTTGGTCAAATGCATTTCAAATTCAATATCGTCACAAAACCGAAATACCACTAGTCCAGGAAAACACACAGTAGGCCTATTTAATTTTTTTCTTTTGCTGGCTGTAATTTTTCTTAAACGATCAGACATTTTTTAAATCAATACTAAAATAATTACCTCAGACATTAAATTATATTATAATTTTCCCATCATTGTTTTTTGGAAACGTGTTTTTTGGAAAATTGAATTACTACAATTGAATTCAAATGTGATTTATAGGCCTACATGCTGTTTGTTACTCAACATCAATTAAAATGTTTACTAATGCACAATGGCGGTCTATAGGGCAAGGCATTAGAAATAAACGTTAAAACGCCGTTTCGAATGAATTTCAACAATTCAACAAAACACATTGCACGTGCAAAAAAAAGACAAATGTGATATAATCTCATCAGTGCAAACTAAGTTAAAATTTAACTCTAGTCATCCATTCATTCATTTTGAAAATGAGTCGAACTGTTACTTAGATTACCGTCTTAATTACACATGCAGGTAAAAAAAATTGTGTAACCCGAGGCAGGCGAGCAGAACATGACATGAATCAAATTACTGACATATTATTTGTGCTGTGTTTAAAGAGTGATGTGAGTGATAAAATACTTACAAGATGGAAGACTTGTGTCTGAAATGCTGTTAAGTGACATCACCCATGTCGAAACAGATGGTAAAATGGTTTGCCTTCTTAAGTTTCAACAAGACGTAAATGTCTTGTTGCCTAATAAAAAAAGAACATCATTAAAATGAGATACATGTACCTTCCTTTACTCCATTGATGATTTGTTTGTTTTCAACTTTAACCTCAATAAATGTACTAATCTATTTTTATTTCCAGCAGACTTTTTTGTACTAGGTTAACATGATTTAACTTGCAGTGTTTTTATATTCTGTACATTGCTGTGGTTCAGAGAAACACCTGGTCACCTTTTTCTGTATTTCTTGGCCATAACCCAAACCAGTTCAGACGCTATTGGCTGTTAATACTCTCATTCTTAGGTAGGGCAGGTCTTGAAATGGCTCCCGTTAGATGCCAGTGCCACATTTCTACAGATGGTATCGGCCTGAAGGCATAGCAGTGCTGACACAAATGATTTTTTTAAGTATCAAAATGATGGGTCGCTGACCTTAACGCATTTGCATGCAGAGTCTAGCGTGCAAAATGGGAAATCATTCATTTTTTCACCCAGTGCTTGTTGATGTTTGTATTACTAAGGCGTTTAAGACATGCATGAATTTTGTTGCTTAACTTGCTCTGGAAGCATCCAGTCAACGAGGGATTTTAATAAAAAACGCATGCACACAGTAACAGAATCTGTTTAAATGCAAAGTTATTCAAATACTAATTTAACGGTAATTTGAGCCACAGAGATATTTTTCACATAAAGAATTAAATGCATTTATTAATCCTCATGCATTTTCAACAGCAACTACCAAACATCATGTCTACAGCTTACCCCTAACACTCATTACAAATGAAATAAATCGTCACAAATTCTCAGAAAATGCTGAATTGCAAAGAAACGTTGTCAGGACAATATTAAAATGCAAATCACATTTCCTTTCCAAACATCCAGCTCTTGTAAAAGAACGCTTTATGTGGCATGTATTTTAATTACAGTACCTTCTCAGTGCGACCTCAAGGGATAGTTTGACTTTGATGTTTTGCATAAAAAATCTTCACAGCTAAGTACAGACCACCACCATAAAATTGGAACACAGCCCCTACCCAACATGGCCCATTTCACCACACCTACACAGCAAAATCGCCAGTGTTAAAAAAGGTCAAATTAACACTCACAGTGTTTATATGATCCACACTTTGAGCGTGTGGATTATATATACACCGTGCGTGTTAATTTGACCTTTTTTAACACTGGCGATTTAACTGTGTATACGCATTACGCACAAACACAC
The DNA here is from genome assembly GCF_024868665.1 of Triplophysa rosa. Lineage (NCBI taxonomy): Eukaryota > Metazoa > Chordata > Actinopteri > Cypriniformes > Nemacheilidae > Triplophysa > Triplophysa rosa. The sequence continues at coordinate 4,722,714 of NC_079891.1, forward strand.
AGACGTCCGTTTACAAATGAAATACAGAAATGCACATTAGCTTAATACAAATGACTGCAACTGCAATTTTCTCTGATTCCTAGTCACATATTTCACTAATGTTCAGACAGACATTTGTGCCCCCTCCTCACACCTATGCCTTGTCCTGCTTTGTACACTCAAGAGTTGGACTGGTGCCAGCAGGGTTGTCATTAAGGGTCCTTTGTTAAGTCTGAAGGAGAATAATTGTGCAGCAGGATATTGCTCTGTACCCCCCTCAATGAGTACAGAAAATAAAGCCCACACCTCCTTGAGTTGCCCATTACTGCTGCTCTACAGACTTGGGCTGTCCCGGTATTGTGAGGATGGGTAGAGGTGTCTGTATTCACATCCCTAAAAAGATTCCATTGAATTGTACCTTATACATTTTAATCTACTTTGTGTTGGTTGGGATTGGATTGTAAAAGGATCGTTCTCAGGAAAGAGTGCCAATTGAGGTCAAATTTTTGTTTATTTTATTTATTTAAAAATAGTATTTAAAAAAAATCATATTTTATCTATTTAGGCTTAACATCCCAGAACCAGAACCACTATTACATTGGGGGACCACCATATTCTCATTTTTGAGTGAATAGTATATAACTAACCTTTAACATTCAAAGAACCATTCTGTATTCACAAAAAAAGAAGCTCAGTAGTTTGATAGGGCCACACGCAGCACACAAATGGCACGGTTTCTTGAAAATGACCCTGAAGCTGATCAAGGTGGTCTCATTGGCTAAACCAGTTGAGAAGTCTAATGGGAACACTAACATCCAAGTCTGGAGAACATCCAAAACACAACATATGTTTGTGACCAGCCTTGTTCCAAATCCAAAGCGAAAAAAGATGACCATCATATTTTGCTTAAACCAAATATGTCCTAATCCTTTTAAAATGTTGCTGGATGAGATATCTCTTCATCCGATGTTTAATCCAGTGTTTGCGCAAACCTCTAAAGATCATGCCATCTCTGCACGTACTTTACCAACCGGTGCCAATATGTTATTTTAGTGTCAGAGGAACATGGAGGACGAGATGCAAAGGCAAGTCTGAATCTCAGGCTTCTCCGAGGCCACAGAGGCGTGGAGAAGGTGACCTCCCCCTGACTGTGCCGGGCTGTCGTTCTAAAGAAGAACAAACAGTCTGTCACCAGCTGCCCCCCAGAATATGCCAAGACTCCTCTCCCTCCCACAATGCACTCCTGTTGCTCGTGGCCAGAAGGCCAAGGGATGGGCACGCTATGGAAATGCTCCTCACCCAGATTTTTGGGGATTAAAAAAGATGCCTGGGAGGCCTGTATGTGCTGATGCAAGTCAAATATGTTGTATATGCTGATATTTGACTTTGCAGTAGAGTACAAAACTAGATTTTTGCATTTTTTAAGGAAATTTTGAGCATTTTGTGGCTGGTTGCTAGGATGTTGTCAGGCACCTACTAGAGTTGTTGCAATAACATTGTTGCTATTTAATTGTAGCACCCTCAAAGTCCCTATGATATTCTGGTCACAGTGTCTATGAATTTTGTGTGTAACTGCAAAATTGAAAGTCTGATCTTTTATAAAATGAGAAGCACACATGCTGCACAATGTGAGGTACAGCACCAACAAAATGGGTTTGTTAAATCCTTAAAGGGACAGTTCAATCAGAAATAATAATTCTGTTATCATGTATTCACCTTCATGTCGTTCAACCTGTGTGAGTTTCTTTCTTCTGTGGAACACAGATGAAGATATTTTGAGAAATGTGTCAACAGAAGTCAATGGAGGCCTATATGTTTTGGTTACCAACATTCTTCAAAATTTATTTTTTGTGTTCTGCAGAAGAAATTAAGCTATGATAGAAGACTTTAAATTTTTTGGGTGAACTATCCCTTTAAACAAAAACAAAAGTAAACACTGTACACACAGCTAACCATCTAGACACAGTTCTTTCAAGAAAGGAGAGTCCTAAACTTAAACTAACTGTTTTGGGAAGAAGACTATTTTTTACTCTAACTGAAATCAATAATGTGTCATGGGATTTTGTTTCATGTAACTTTGAGGCTCTGCATCAAATGATTCAAACGGCCCCAAAGTTAGAAATATCTCTTCCAATGGTATGATGCAATGCAATGGGGACATGAAGTGGGCTGTGCTTGGTTTGAATCAAAGAACGCAACAACACTACAACGAAAACTCAATTGCACAAATAAAACAAACAGTATGGATCACATAGCCTTGTTTTATTCGGGAACATCACACACTGTTAAAAGAACCGTAATTTCACTGACTTTTTCTGTTATGTTTTTACAGATTTTTCATGTGTAATGTAAAAGAACCCTTGAATTTTACAGATTTTCATGTATTTTTTAAAATACGGTAAAAAACCTTAAAATTAAAGGAAAATACTGGAAATTTACAAGAAAAAAATTACAATTTCTTGCGCCCCAGCTGCTTTTTTACGGGATTTTTTTTACAGTGGAGGGATCCAAATGCATTACTATGTGACTGAAAAATATATTTTATAATATACTAGAAGGGATGCACCGATACCATTTTGAAAGACGGTCGAGTACCGATATATTTTTCTGGTAATCGCCGATACCAATGCCTGTACATTTTCACAACACAGTGAGACTAATAAAAATAGAATAGCTTTATAATTACAAAAAACTCCACCTAATGAAAAAAAAAATGTTTATGTGCTTGTCACAAACTTTCAAAGCAAATTACACAACAAATTTCAGTCTGGCAACATGAGGTATCGGTCTTTGGTATCGCTGCTTTTTAACGAGTAGCCTACATGAGCTTAGTATCGATCCCGATACCGGTATCGGTGCATCCCTGTATTCTAGCATTACTAAAATATTGCACCTTGATCTAGTTTTAAACTTGGCAAATCTGAATGCAGAATTGATTTTTTCTGACAGCATGGAGTAGATTTGCTGTTGCAAGCAGGTCTTCAAGACTCTATTGATCGCCAACATAAGCCGTTCAGCTCTAATGATGTTTCTCACAGTCTGACCTTACCTTAAAAAACACTAAAGTTTTAATGGGGCCGGTTTAAGATGGAATGCATGTCTCTCAAATCATCACAGAAATTATGTGACATTCATGAATCAGAAGGGAAATTAAAGTTCATATAATTACTAAGATTTTTGGGGTGTTCACAGGGTGAAATGAAACAGTTTCTGCCCTTTTTTCTTCCCCATTTGTACCACAAGAGGATTCTTAAAAAGTAGCTGAAAAGCTTTGAACTTCATAGCTCAAGCATGTTTGCCTCTGGTGGAAAGTCTTTCGTAGCCGTGGTCGGGGGGTTGGGGCGTTCTCAAGGCAGAAGTGCATATTTTATTTATTCTTCACTGTGGTATTTTATGTTATTAGGAGTCAAGTCCAAAAATGAAAAAAAAAACTATTTTGATACCTACTTTGAGAAATTAACTTATTTTATGCCACACAATGCAAATTAGATCGAATGTGAATTTTGCATGCTAGAAAGGGTCTTTCTAGGCATGAAAACAGCTGACAGTCAAATGTCAAGTTGTAACATAAAGGCCCTTTGTTGACCTGCAAAAGTAGGTCAAGGGTAACATACTAAAACGCAATCTTTCACCACCCTGTTGTGTTCTGTGACATGGTTACCATTTATGGGTTTCGATGTGCGCACTGCGCAAATGTAGTCAATCGGTCTAAATGAACTGATCTCAGCTTTAACCTTATTAAATTTAGCTTGGTTCCACTTTGCCGCTCTCTAATAACTCATCACTTCGGTATCTTGAGGCTCACCCTGGGCTTTTTGACTCCGGCTTGTTAGTGCTGTGGGTGTGTGGAGATAAGGGTCTTTATTGGAAGACCCCAGTAATCTAACTTGGCAGGGGGGATTGAGGCCAGCCTGTCTGGATTGTGACGCCACTGTCCAGCCTGACATTTCGTGGATGGCCCCAGCTGCTCTGAATACGCCTGTAATGAGTGATGAAAGAAAGAGACGTGGAGCTGGCCAGGTTGGAGAGGACCCCTCCCTTATCTAATACACCCATTTCCCGCACCAGTCAATCTTTCATTGTCTCGTGCCTGTCTCTCAGACCTTGTTTTAATGCATGCCCTCCAGCAAATCCACGTTATCCACTGTCCACGCTATGATTTATTTTTACATATGAATAGCGCCATCCTTTGGGATTTTCATCTCGGACATACGAAAGTAGGCTTTTTTTCAGTTTTCACATGGAATGAACACTTAAAGACCATATTCTTCTTTACAAGTGTATTATTAGTTACAATATACATCCATCCATAAAACATAATTTTTCTTCATTTTGTTTTTTCAAGACAATGCCTATTAAACAAATGCATTTTACCTCTTCCATTGGTAGCTTTATCTTGCTTTAGGCATAAACTACCAAATTTAAAGGTAAAAAACCTAATGGAAAAAAAAAAAATATTGTATTAAAATAAGACAAATTTAATTAAGCAAGGAGTGCTTTGGATAGTGCCTAGAGTCAAATCACAAATATGCTGATCCAACACTATTATTTTGCTTTTAGGGTACACTTACCCTTTTCAGATATTTACTGAAAAATCTTAAACAGGCTTAAATTTTTCTACTTTGTGCTATGTTATTGTGTGGTTTTATTTATGCACAAAACACTATTATTCAAAAATTATTTTTATTGTTATTTACATAATTAAAACAATAATGTGAAACCATTCTATTAATTTCGACTGTTACATTTCCAACTGACATTTCATGTGTAGCTACAGATACAGACTATAAGACAGACTTTGAGACATTCTCTGCATGGTGATGAAGCTCTGAACAACCCAATGTGAACTTGACACTTTTATCCTCTGCACATCAAGGGAGGGATCTTTTTAAACAACATAAACTTGATGTTCATGTGTAAAGCCAGCCAAGCTGCGAAGATATCGGTGGGGGCCTGTGGGAAATTTGTATTAATCTGATGCAGATCTGACTGTACTGAACATCAAAGGAATTGGATCGAAAATTAGAAAACCCTATGACTTTGAGAAGAGATGGACCACATCACAGCCAAGGAAATTTTGCTGATTACAAATGTATTGCTTTGAAGCTGGACTGATCATGCCAATTGTATGTTAATGCAATTGTGCTAGTCTTTGCATAATTGGATTGCGTGCCGTCTCCCTCTGGTGGATGGATATTGTCATTACACCACAGCTCTGAGCTCATTGGTCTTGCATGAGCAATACATCAAACTTCATCCAGTTCTTTACTCTGCTTGCCAATCTTTCCCACAACATCCTGCAGTTGGCCCACAGTCTCCATCATGTATCGGATGCTGTCTTGGACATTTCCCATCCCCTCCTGTCTCCAGGAGACACGCAGCTCCTCGATCCATCTCAGAACCTCATCCAGTTGTTTTTGAGTCTCCTTTTGCTCCTCAAGCTCAGCGAGAAGCGCTTGCTTGGCGCGCACATCGGCTTCATAAGCCTGCTGCAGTATTGCGATGGAGCTCTGCAGCTTCATGAGTTCTTCTTTGCCTTCTGGATATTTCTGGTGCAGCTGGTCGTCAGTCAGTAAGACACTGGGAGGAATGGTAAGAACACGATCCATCAGCATCCCCTTCATGCGCTGAAACATGACCTCAAAGCGCTCCTGGAGGAACCTGCGCAGTTTTTGGGTGCTTTCTCTGGCTGTCAAGCGGAGCTCTGCTGAAGGCTCCTGCCCTGGAGACAACCTTTTCACGAACACAGACTCAACGGCAACCAGTATGTGGTTGAGGGAGTCGAGAAAAGCATTACGGACTCGTAAAGTGCAGGTCTCGGGGGTGAAGCCGAAGAACTGCGCTTCATATAGCTGAAGGGATTCAGATCCCTCCGAAGCTAGAAACGAATCAAAGACACAAGTTACAGGAATCCGATAGAAAATTGACGTTGAATTAGTTAAGTGTCTTATTCATTTATCAGACACTTTCTTCCGAAGATACTTAGAAATGAAGGAGCATTCAACATTGTGAGGCAACAGTATGCTACGTTTAATTTACGTATGCTACGTTTTTCTCTCTAACGTTACGTAAGTGGAGAGAGGAGAACGGCATAAAAATGAGGCTTTTTAAATTATTACTTAATAATAATAAAGTGCTTGCAATGGCCAACAAAGTTAAACAGTGACACGTTTAGGATTAACCTTAAATTAAATTTAGTAAATTAATAGACGGTTTTATTAAAACAATTAGCAACTGAGAGTCCACTTTTGAACATTTAGTTACTTACTCTTTTAAAAACAACTACCGACAAGAAAAGGGGTTTAAGGCTATTATTATTTTATATAGTTGATCGTGTATATAACTTGTTACTGACACTTGTGAATGTTAAAATAATCGAAGTATATTGTTTACCTCCGCTTTCAGTCATCTCAACAGCCCGCGCGCAGTTCAATCCTCTTCAAGCGTCAGTAAACGGATATTTTAAAGCTTAACATCTCCCCCTAGCGATCAGGAGTCCTCTAAAAACAACGCGTAAAATATGCACGCTCCAACTCTGGTGGAACTGAATCGAGCATACAAAAAAATAAAAATTATTTATGCACAATTCTTACTTATTTATCTCTTCTGCGGTTGTATTAATCTTCCCCGTGTGAAACTGTCAAACTTAAACTCGTCTGGTGACAACATTTATCAACCAATAGATAAGTGCCATACGTTCATTGACCGGGATTCTTGTATGATTGACACTTTGTCTGGCCAATCGTAGCCGAAAAGCTTGCACATGTTGACCAATGAGAAACGTCGAGCGCTGAGATCACCTCCTTCATTCGTTTGCCGAGTTGATGACGTGTCAAGAAGGTGCCGGAAGCACGGCTGTCGCTCCAAAAAATGGCTTACCAGACAATCCGACAGGAATATTTACAAATTCCTGTGGTCACTAGATTTTACACCACCGCTTGCGTACTCACTACAGCAGCCGTGGTGAGTAAAAAGAATGAATACTTCTTTATATGAGTCTTGGGCGCTGCTGTTTTTAGGGGCCGCGTTAAAGCACGGCTGGCATCTTCTGGTTGGCTGACTGGCGTTAGCAAGACACATGAAACCTTACATTCGTGCATTTACGTTATGCTTAAAGACTAATCTTAGTACTTAAGTGTCGCTCGGTCTAGCTTCTAGTTTGGTAATGGTATGCCTGTTGCTTCCTGTTACTGCCATATACATTAACTGCCATTCCCGAACACTTAAACCTCAAGGAGCTGCTAACAGAAACCTTTTAGGTTCATTGCTCTATGAATGAACTGTTTATCTAAAACATGTGCAACACGTCATTCTTACTCGATTGTGATATTTGCTTTGTGTTCACAGCAACTAGAGCTCATCACACCATTCCAGCTTTACTTCAACCCAGACTTAATATTAAGGAATTCTCAGGTAAGTGATGCTTAGGTTTGGAATGGTTTTATACCTTATGAAAAATGTATTTTGCCATTTTTAAAGTCATTCTTAATATTTTCACATTCACAGGTATGGCGGCTTATAACCAACTTTTTGTTTTTCGGTCCAGTTGGGTTCAACTTCTTATTCAACATGATATTTTTGTATCCTTTTTGTAATATCTGTTTATTTGAATGTATCCACATGTGTATGTATATGAAGGGTGTCTGAAATTCTTGAAGGTTTCAGTCCTTAAACTGAGTGTCACAGGTACCGGTACTGTCGAATGCTGGAGGAGGGGTCTTTCAGAGGCAGGACCGCTGACTTTGTCTTTATGTTTCTCTTCGGTGGCCTTCTCATGACAGTATCCTTCACATTTGTGTTGCAGTGCTGGTGTGTGATTGTTTCTTTGCAGATGTATTTATATAATAACTTAGTTCTGTATCTCATGTCCTCATCCCCAAATATATTTGTATTTTATCCCCTAAATTAAAATGGATATGTAAGTTATATTTTATATGTTGTTTTATGCATACAGAAAATAATGCCTTCATTGTGGGGAAACATGATACTGGTCAATTTAGACATTTAAGTTCATCATTGTTTATAATTGCCTTGTCCACATTTTTCAGTCATCAAAAAACAAAATGTGAAAGTTGGGTTAGATGGGAATCAAGTGCTAACCAAAAATGTTAAACATACCAAAACTTTTTTTTTACATTTTCTCAGAGTGTATAAGTCTGATTGAATTTTCTTAATGGGTGTGCAGATATTTGGCACATTTGTTAATCTTGTGTTCTTGGGCCAAGCTTTCACCATTATGCTGGTGTACATATGGAGCAGACGCAACCCAAACGTACGCATGAATTTCTTTGGCCTTTTGAATTTCCAGGCACCCTTCCTTCCATGGGTGCTCATGGGATTCTCTCTGCTGCTGGGAAACTCCATCATTGTGGATCTTTTAGGTATTTATTGTGGATTTATATAATTACCGTTGCTTTATGAAAACACTTGCATTGACGGAACATTTGCCATGATGCAGATGAGCATTTTAGATGGGTAATAAGTAAATCCATTTTTAAAGAGGAATCATTAAGCTGGTGTTTTCTTTCTTTTTTAAATCAAGGTATTGCAGTGGGACACGTTTATTTCTTTCTGGAGGATGTGTTCCCCAATCAACCCGGTGGTGGCAGATGGCTGAAGACTCCTTTCTTTCTGTAAGTCATTCCAGCATTTCATTGTCAAGTAGTTTTAATTTTGATAATTGTTTTGTGTCTTTCAAAGATATAAATAATGAAATGAAAGCACAAGGCCCGATATATGTGTAATGAGTGGTTTTGACCTGGTGCTCCACCTGCTTCAATGCAAACTTTTCTATGATCTTTTGCTTCAATTCCTCTAGGAAAATGCTCTTTGATACACCAGAGGAAGATGCCAACTATAACCCTCTCCCTGAAGAGCGTCCCGGAGGTTTTGCCTGGGGAGAGGGTCAGAGACTTGGAGGATAGATCCAGTGCTGTCGTGCCTGCCTCTTCTTACTGGACATCTTTGAGAACAAGGGGAAAAAAACATTTTTTTCAACTTGTTTCTCTTGTGCTGTACAAAAAAACAGGAGCTCCACTCACAGAGTTATAGATGGAGACTTGCAGTTTGTGTGCACGGAAATTATCTGCCTCAAAATGTCTGAGACCCGGAGCGCTCCTCTGACTGCGCAAACATGTTTAAAACGGAACTGACTTTTGATATATTGCTGTTGCCATTTTTGTCCTGTGCAACAGTCATTCCAAGTGGAGCAGCTTTGCAAGAAAAAAAACTTTGATAGACACAAGGACAGCTGTAATTTTACTTTTTTTAAATATAAGAATAAATGTATGGTCAAAAATAACTTGTAATGCGTACTGATTATTTTGTATATGCATGTCACAGATTTTTACCCAAAGTATTATTGAGTTATAAGGTATAAATACTTAACAGTTTGTATTTATTTGTATTCCACAGACTTGTGCCGGTAGCTTACACTTTATGTCAGGTATGGAAATTATTAGTGCACATTAATACTTTTATTGAAAAAAATATTTTGTGGTCTTTAAGATAAGAATTAAAATGCTTAAATGAGAAACATAAGTTGATGTTAAACACATGATGATTGTTACAAAGCTGCAAGGGCTTCACTTAACGGGTACGTCGTAATGTAGGTTATAGCATTATTTAAAGAGGTAGAGGATCTAATAGACAGCGGTAATCCGTTTCACAGTCTAGGGGAAGTGTCAGAGGGAGCTTTTTTCCTTTAAGACTTTAAGAATGGAAAATATCATGAAGCAGCTGGGGTGCCGTGGAGGGAAAAACATGTTTCATGAGCTTTGAAAACATACAACAAAACCTAAATGAATTGAAAGTAAACATACAGTACACTACTGTTCACCATTTAGGGTCACTCACAAACGTATGTTTTTTTTTACATTTTAGAATATTTATAAACTCATCAGAACTATAGAATTATACAAATGGAACTATTAGAATTAGCTGTGACAAAAATGTACGTTTACACAATATATCTCTAATTTCAGACATTTATGTACACCTTCACATAAAAATGTTTGTAAGGTCAAGAGAAACATTTCAAGTGACCCTAAACTTTTGAAAAGTAGTGCATAGTAGTAATTGTTTCATCTTAAATAATGTACAATTTATACATACAGTATACACTGTCATATGACCTCGTCAGATTTTTGCATTCACTTATATATCCAACAGTTTGACTCTTTTATCCTACTTCATCATAATCTTCACTGTCATAGTTCGCAGGCATTTCAACGTCATCATAATCTTCTTCGACACTCACTCCATCTTGACTTTTAGTCTCAACTGTGGCATACTGAGGGGTGAAGGGTTGTTGGGGCTCTGCAGGGGCTGATTCCTCAACCACCACATAATCTGGCAAGGGCTCCACGTGCTCATAACCCTGATCAACTGAAAATGCAAACATGATTAAGGTGGTTACATTTGTGTTACACAGGGCTGTGTTTTGTCCAACAGGTTCTGCTTTAAAAACACTATTCAAATTGGATACTAAATGATGTAGGCTATATAATGCATATTATGGGAATTATATATTATGCAAAACGAACAGAAATGCCCTGTTGTAAAATGTAATATTACAGCATAGATCCAACAATCTGAAAAAAAAACATTATGTGACATAATGAAAGTGACAATTATTCAGGTCAAATGTTCAGAGGAACTTCATTTTGGTTGCGCCACAATAGAGTAATTTGATTGGTTCCATCAATAAACGGTCACTAACCTCATAATTGCAATTTTTATAAATAACTTGCAGTAGTGAAGCTTATTTATGCAAATATAAAACCAAAACTGACCAGAATCCATGGACTGAAACTGATCTCTTGGAGGTAAGGGTGGTTTCTCATTCTCAACGTTTTTGTGAAAAACTGGATTGTCCCTGTAATGGAAGGAGTCATTTGCTTTTTAATTGAAGCACATTTTAGGGTCTACAGTATATGAACTAGTCTCAAGTAAGTTTGATACACTTACTGATTTTTTAACTTTATGTCACTGTAATTATTTGACTTGGTCTGTGTATGGTATGAAGTAACTAGAAAAAAGAAAACCAACATATAAAATGAATCAAACCAAAATTAAACGAATGGTATTTGGACTAGTGGTTCTTTATCATAGTCATGTGGACCCACAGCACTCTACATGTTTTATTTAGCACAACTAGTTCAAATCAGATTGTTAGAAGAGAGATTAAATGATTGATCTGGGTGTGTCAGTAAACAAGATGTAAAATGTGCAATGATGTGGGTCCCAGGAGGACCAGGATTTAGAACCATTAGAGCATCACTTGTTGCCATGCAGGGGGTTGTCACAAAGTATAGTCTTCATATAAAGGCTCTAACCCATAACCATAAAAGAAAATTAGCATTTTTACAACTTTGACAAAAACGTTATGTATCATATTTTATTTTTATCTTTTTTTTTCGAATGAAAATGTTCCTCATTTGTGGTTTTGCTCAGATTTGCCAGGTTTTGGTTAGAAATGTGTCGCCCAAATATGGTTAAGTGGGTACACACTTATTTTTGTAAATTCTAACCTTGCGAACTAAAATATGTTCACATGACAGAACTATTTTTAGCTCAGTGAACGCAGTTAGTTGGTAGATGTCAATTCTCAAATGGCATTCATATTACAGGTCAGATTAAAAAAATTCTGAGGCATCTTTGTGGAACAGATTTAGACACCGACATTAGATTGTGTAATGCATTACAGATTCTTCAGAGTTGGCAAATGTAACTTACCTTTTTTACTGATGCAAACATTGATGATAATAAAAATCATTATTATCACCAGAGACAACGCAATAATGGCCAGCAATAATATAGCCCAAAAGTAAGAACGTAATGACTCCATCTGTAAAATGGATAAAAAATGACTACTGTGTATATGACATGACTTTAATAAAAAGATTTTGTTTTTAAAGATTCATTTTACTTTTGTCTCGTTACTTCTGCTTTTTAGTGCTGGTCAGGCACATTGCATGGTTTCCAGTCTGCTGTATTTCCTGAGTGGAGAATATTCATAAGAATGTAGTTACCATAAGCTTTCTAAGCATATGCTTCCAGTAAAACCCTTTTGCATAGCCTAATGTATATGAAACACACGCAGCAAATCTAAGACTGAAAATGAATATTATTCAGATGTATTTCAATCTATAAAGTAGCAATTCTCTTGAGCTTTATCATGAACACTGCACTCATCCTGCAAGGGTAGATGTTTTACAGATGATTAACTTACTTCCTGTGTTAGAATAGCAATGTGTTGCTACAAAGATTGTAATAGTTTTAAAACAAAATGTCAGTAGCTTTATGATATTGAACAAATTGTTCATGATAAAATTGATGACTATATTTGTTAACCACAATTTCATAAATTGTATGCCATATTTTGAATATATAGTAAATATTATGAATTTAGGCATGCAATGCTAACATAATTAAAGTAATGGGTTAATAAATACTACTTTAGCATAAAAAGTATACATGCATATTTCATCATAATTTAGGTTCCTAATAAAACAGCAGACAATGTATGAAAGTATGTAAAGAAATATTGAATTACCTTATTCCTGAGTATAGACCTCAATACGAGTGCCACATATTCTATAAATGCTTCAGTTACAGAAGTGTCACACACATCTGGGTAGTTTTCACCATTATGAAATAAACAAGAATATGTTTCTCATTATTTCCAGCCTCTCTCTTCACCCACCAGTCCTTCTTCCACATACGCCTGAAGTTTGTGTGACTCAAAAGTCTATTGATAGTTTTCTTGTGTCTGTGGTTTGTGTGGTGTGATGAGTTTAATTTAAGACAGAGAGATAGAGAGAGAGAGAGAGAGAGAGAGAGAGAGAGAGAGAGAGAGAGAGAGAGAGAGAGAGAGAGAGAGAGAGAGAGAGAGANAGAGAGAGAGAGAGAGAGAGAGAGAGAGAGAGAGAGAGAGAGAGAGAGAGAGAGAGAACAAGAACAGGAAGAGCACTTCTGCTGTTCTGCAGAACTGAATCCAGGCATTTAATTGAAACTCGTCTTAAAGAAGACGTTCGCTTGGTTTTATCATGACAAAGTGGATGTGTTCTCTTTATGTGCAATTAAATATACATGATTTATTATTTTATGTTTATTCACATTACATTTACATTTACATTTAGTCATTTAGCAGACGCTTTCATCCCAAGCGATTTACAAGTTGTGTAAACAATGGAAGCAATTGGGTCAACATTAGGAAACCAAAAAGCATAAGTGCAATAAAACATGTCGAACAAAGCCTACTACAGTGTACAAAGCTAAGTTCTTTTTTTCACAATGAATAACATTAAAAACAATAATATAATCGAATGATAGCGTAAAAATAAATGATACACAATACATAAATCGCGTACTTGCTATAAAATAAATAAATGGCCAGATATCATGTTGTTTAGTCATGTTTTACTGGTTCATTTATTTATTTATTTATTATAAGCGGTTGTTTATTGACAATGAATAACATGACACTGCAAACTATGATGAAATTGAATGTATTTGACAACCTTGAAACATCAACTTTACATTTAACATACTGTTGATGATTCATGAACTGACAGTCACAGAAGTAAGTCCCGCCCATTCCGCACACGCATGCGCAGTGTGTGTTATTTCTACAATGACGTTGCTCACTCGGTAGTAGACTGTTCTGCTGGGCGCTCCTAGCTTTCCTTCAGAGAGCTGCTTTTGTAAACTCAGCCCCGGGAAACCATGGCCGAGCAGGCCTCGGAATCCACACGGTCGCCGCAACATGACGGTAAGGGCCTCTCTGTCCCGTGCGGGGCTTTTTGTGTTGGTGTCGGTGTGCTCGTTGTAGGCCTGCGGCCTGTGCGTCCACGGATTAGCCAGAAAACATCACCCGGCAGACAGTACTGACAGATGCACGTCTAACGTTACGTGTCTTCTGTTTACCAAAGACTCGCATTCAGCATTTCAATGCTTGATATGTGTCATACTGCTTCTAACATAATCCTGCTTGTGTTGATCTTGACACGCATGTGTTTAAAGGGTCAATGTGATGATGTTGCACCCAGTAGGATCATCTGGATTGACACTTAGGTTACAATCAGTTGCATAGAATCTGTCAACGTTTCTTTTTTTGTGAATGTGTGTGTATGAAGCCTTTCGTATGAATTGCAACAGAGTATTTTAAGCTCTAAGAGGTTTGTGTTTGCATAATGGTATTAACACATCTGCTGGTATTTATACACATATTGGTTTTGACATTGCATTGATGGCCATGTCACACACAAGAGTACCATGCACCAATGAAAATCACCAGTTTTTATAGTTTTTAAACAGTTATATGTTTGTTTTGACAATACCATGGTGTTCTTTGAACTACCTTGGAGTTCTCTGTAAAGACAGTGATGACGAAATAATCTTTTTGTACTTGTACAATGACAAATATAGCCTAGTGTTCATTCTGTACCATGGCAACGTGGCATCTAATGTGGCATCTAATGTGGCATTGTGTATCCTTCCTCCAACCTAGCACTTGATTGTAAGTTTGTCTTCTCATAATAGTCTTTTTTGGATGAAGAGCTTTAAACATAGGAGGAATAACATTTTTGCTTGAATAATATTAAAGTACAGTCTTGTGACGCCATGTCTTATTCGGATTCATAATGCATCATCTCTTTTGTGTTTTTCTAGTTTTAATGACCTCGGAAATATGCACCTTGCCCCAATCACCTGGATTATTTAATATTAGATATATGTGATTCAAAGGGTGTGCGGTTTTAAGGCTTCATTTAAGTTTTGGGGCATGATGTGATGCTTCTTTCATCCCGTTGAGCAGCATTTTTTTGTGCAGGCTTTAGAGAACACCATCTTTAGTCCCTGAAGGCTCAGGGTTGCTTTGGGTGTTGTCATTTCTGGAAGCACTGGCAAAGACATGCATGTTTGCATTTGTATCAATACATATATTCTAGGACTAATAGAAAGTAAAATGGAGCTTTGAGATACTGCAAGTACTTGGATGTGGTTTCAACTTTTCTGTTTTTAAATAAGGCCTCTCTCGGGGCCCTAGACTAATATTTCAAGTTATACTTATGTTATTGGACAAGTTGTTGGACATGTTATTGGTGGCAACAGCCCTTTAATTTGGTAGCGCCAGAGTCGTGGGGTAAGGCAAGAAAAAGAAGCACTTAAACTACATCCAAACATGTTTAATACATTAATAAATCAGTTGCAAATTAAAAATAATTGTTTATGATATAATAATTATTGTTATTGATTGTATTGCTTATACATAAACTCTCAACACTATTTCAACACAAAGTATAAAGTGTATTAAGTGTAACTAATTTTTTCTTTATCTTAACAACTCATATTAGGAAAACACAATTCCTTAATATCAGTGAGTGGGAAAACACAATTCCTTAATATCAGTGAGTGTTTTGGGCCTGTCCTTTGTTGTTTGATGAACATTATAAACAAACAGAGATCTTTATTATGCTGGTTATCCTTTAAAACCGAGTATACGCATATACGGATCTAATACTGTGACGCATGCGTTTTGTTTCCCAACTGTGAATGTTCTACAGACTACTTTTACAAGGATCCTTGCTAATATGGGCATTTTGTGTTTATGTGTCCGTTTCAGAGTAAGAAGGTGTTAAAGAGAACTCAGTTTAGGAGTGCTCTGACTCTCAGGGCGCGCATGTTTACACATGTTTTCTGCATTAGTTTCACACTGCACACAATACACGCAACACAATTAGTTATCGTTGCTGTTTTGTACCTTAACCAGGAAAAGTTCTTGTATTCTGCAGGCAAATTTTTATTTTAGCTCTGATATGTCGGTTCTTTCCCCTTCATCATCAATAGCATTAAATGCGTCTCATACACCGGCTCTGCACCCACGCATATTACGTCTTTAGGGGGGGGGCACTCATAGGTAAGCGAATGGCTGAAGGAGGGTAGACGAATTGAAGTGACTGAATGCGCCGCTTGCGCAATATAACATTTATGCGCATTACATTTATAACGCGCAAAAATAATAAATATTGATGATCAGTTTGGCAGTTGCACCATTAAGAAAAACTGGTCGCACCGGCCGGAAAAATTGCCGCAAAATGCGACCATTTGGTCGCAGACTAGAGCCCTGTCTCTATAGTATGTGATAACAGGAAGAAGCATTTTTTTGTGGTAGAGAAGGATTAAATCAATTATTTAGTCAGCTGGCATAATCAGGCTGAATCTGTATCCACATCATCTGTGGGTCTGATTGAATCAAACGTGTATACAGAGGTCAAAATTTGGTTATTTGGTGAATAAATTCAAAACAAAAAACCTTAGTTACATCAATAACATACACTGGAGTTTGGTACTAGTGACACTGGTGAGAATGAACTGATTGGCTACTGGCCAATGGCTTTAGTCCTTAAATGGACAAATATTTTAGCCAACAATATATCAGCCTGGTCAGTTTATTGTTGTTGAAAATATTCCATCAAGAGTCATTCAACATGTATGCATGTTTTCCCCATGAGTAAAGATGTGGAGTGCTCTGGTGTGTTATGGGGTGGATGATCGATGTTGATCTGTGCTGTGATGTTCTGGCAGGGGTTATACAGCTGTCAGCGGCCGAGCAAGAGCAAGAACGAGCCGACTTCCTGAAGCTCAAACAACAGCTGGAGATAGAGTTCAACCAGAAGCGAGCCAAGTTTAAGGAACTCTATCTGTCTAAAGAAGGTGACTTTGAACTCTGTTCTATAAGTTATAAAGACACTAAACAGTTTTTAGATACTTAAGTCACACTTGAAATGTCAAATTTTTATTGCATTGATTGCATACAATATTTCAAACTAAGTGAGATTTGCATCAAGTGATGCTTGACCCTCCTTCAGTTTTGTTTTGCAAGTCAGTTAGTTCCACTCAGATGGTGTCAAGGTCATTTAAGAAGTCAGTTCATGCAACCACAGGTGTTGTTCATCATATTCACCACGAAGTGTCCATAGACGTCATAGACTTCATTTTGAACTCTATTATCTAAATTGGTTGAAATTGAACCCTAACACATTTCTTTTTGTGAAATATTTTCCTTAAAAACTATACTTGCTGTATTTCAAATATGTTTCATTTAATATTTCTTCAAATACATGCTGCCACGCATGATGATCTGTATTGAATCTGAAATCATCCTTTAAATTACGTTTTAGACCCACTGTATTTCAAGACGAGTAGCTTATTCCTGGAATATTGTTTTTGTGTGGTTTTAAATGTGGTTTTAAAGAGAAAACAAATTCTCAGATTCTCAAACCAGTTGTCACCCTTTTAACAGAAATGTAACGCATCCAATAAATGCGTTCAAGGCTGCAGAATGCAGATAAAAGGACGGAACAACAAACAAACTGATCAGCAGCCTTTATAGTTTCTTATAATAATTTCAAATGTATTGTATAATGACCGAGTCAGGATCCGTTTACATCAGGCACATCCATCTCATGTGATCCGATCATAAATGCACATAAATGAAAATTCTGCTCTACATAGCTGACTGTATAGTACATGACGTAGCAAAACGCAACTACGTGTGAACATGCAAATCACATGATGCTGGACACCTGAGAATGAGTGTTAAGAGAGAAGGAATCATTCCATTCACAAATTTTTTACGCTTGCTTCCCAAATCCCTTTCAGATGAACTAAAGAGGCAAGCTGCTATACTGGAGAAGGCCCAGGCCGAGCTGAGCAGGGTTCAGGCCCAGTTGGATGATGCTCAAGCTGAGATGGAGACCATTAAAGCCGTGGCCACCGTATCTGAGAGCACAAAGCAAGAGGCCATCGACCAGGTCCGACAGCAGTGGCAGGAGGAGGTGGCTTCACTGCAGGCTATTATGAAAGGTAGACACATTTCTCTACATGCTTGATGTGTTATGAGAAGGCTTTTATTTGTAGTCTGCATTTAGATCCGACAGATTTCCACTGAGGATATTAACAGGGTAAATGAGTTAAAGGTAACTACATGCTTTTATCACTAGGTGGACATGTTATTAAGTTATCAAATATATGAAAAAAGGCATAGAAAAAGGATTTGTATAACTTAGTTGATGTCTGGGATGATTGTTTTCTGCGAATGGATGTGGATGCAGTTTCCATGTGAGTTTATGAGATTAACTGGATTAAAACAGTTTAGCAGATTGTTGTCTTTCATATGTGAAATTTTAAGTCTGAATCTTTATCCTTGTGTGTGCTTTCAGATGCAGAATGTGAGTTCAAGCTGCAGTTCCAGCAGAAACTTGAGCAGGAGCGCGCTCAGTGGGCTCAGTATCGTGAGGCGATGGAGCGTGAGGTGGCCGAGCTGCGCCGCCGTCTCTCTGAGGGACGGGAGGAGGAGAATTTAGAGAATGATATGAAAAAGGTCCAATCCTTATTCTTTACTTAACCTCATTCTTTAGCCTTTTGGGTTTACATCTGATTTGGATTCAAATACCGTGTCCGTTTTTTTAAGATCCACTTGTTAAAATTGCAATCCATTACTGTTTTTGGATCAAAATAAACAGAACTCAGTTATTGAGCAAGTACATAAATCGTGTTCAAAAGGGTCTCCTTGACTTACCCAGATTTACAAAGGTAAAGCCCATTGCACATTGAGTCCGAAATTTGCGTCCGAAATTTCAGCACGTTAAAAAATAAATACGACCTCACGTTGTGTCAATCACATTTACACACTGCCTCCGATATTTTCGTCCGTCATAAAAAAATTTGGACCGGGTTCGATTTTCTGCGTTTTTCGCATCCGTCAAGCATTTTGAGTGGCCTTTTTTAACAATTCAGAGACACCGTACAAACGAGAGCCTAATGCGAAAAAACGCATACGAAAATTTCGGACTGTATGTGCAAAGACCTTTAGCGTATAAAAATTATTTATAACTGCACGATAAAGACATGGCGATATTTATCCGACTGTTAAAAAAATGATGCCACCAGTGAAATTCATCTTTAATTTACTTTATTTTGTTTGTTATTTGGTCAGTGAAACACATTCAAAAAACAAGCGTCAGGAGGCAGAAAGAGAGTTTTTATCCACTGTGACTCTTAAGGCAACATTTTGTGTTGCTGAATAGTTACGTACATACAATATTATGATTTGTGTCATGGTTTTTAATGTCATGGTTATTGAAAAAACCAGAGTATTGTGACACCCCTATTAACTGGTATGATTTGGGAGAATCATAAATGTAAGTTTTAGTCATTTGACTTTCATATAAAATAAGTATGGAAAGTAACCTGCAGTTTTTCGTTTTAAACAGAGATGGCAATAGAGAGGCAAAAGCTCCAGATTGCAGCTTGGAAAGTTTTATGTACTAAAGCCAGCTGTAGTTCAGTTTGATTATTTTCCATTCAAATTTAATAATTCATTTTTTTGTTACTGTAGCTTTAAGACTTTATCTAAAATTCTCACACTTGAAATGAGTTAACTTCAAGTTACAGAGGGTGTTCAGAAATATTCAAAAATAATTGTAGACTCTGAAAATGGAATTTCCACGACCCCTTCAAACATAGAGAACCTTTTATTTTAATCCTGCGAACTATGAAAGAAGTGTTCGAAAGCCATGTTCTCAGAAAGAAGCCTCAGAATGTTTGTATATTATGTTGGATTTGTCTCTTAGTTAAGTTTGGGTTTATGTTAATCTAGGCTCAGGAGGACGCGGAGAAGCTGCGCTCTGTGGTGATGCCGATGGAGAGCGAGATTGCAGCTCTGAAGGCCAAACTGACAAGCTCGGTGGATCGGGTGAAGGAACTGGAGGCGGCAAAGGTGAAACACCTCGAAAAAACAGAACTGAGAATCAGACTGTTTTATAGGCAAATTCACACCTGGTCAAAGTATGATTTTGCACTCATGACTGTGAGGTCACGTGCTTTACTGTATGCACATGATTAAATCCGAGTATTGTAAAAAGAAAAAAGCATGAAGAATGTTGCAGCCTGTTTGTTTGCCATAAAGTTGATAGGTTGGGCATGAGGTTGACACTTTTACTAAAAAACTTGTAAAGGTTGCATTAATGCCTGTGTTTATGGCTGCTTTTACTTCAGAAATGTGTTGAATTAAGCAAGGAAGATGCAAAGTACTTGAGTTGTACTTCATTGAACTCAGTTTTATTTAAATCTCAGTGCTTGTAACCCACCTGTGAGCATGTGTGTGATATTTCTCAGGGGAAGGAGCTCAATCATGTCCTGGAAGCTGAGAAATCGTGCCGCACAGACTTGGAGATGTACGTCGCGGTCCTTAACACACAAAAATCTGTCCTTCAAGAGGATGCAGAGAAACTTCGAAAGGAACTCCATGAAGGTATGCGACCATGTTGTGGTTTTACAAATGTTTTGAGAGCTTTCTTGATATTCATGAAACCTTTTATCCATATTACATCATTTTCATCTGGTTTGTTGGCTCATATACCAGTTCAAAGAGCTTTGCATCCCAGTATAAAGTCAGTTGATTTAAACTGTATGGCTTTCAGTGGTTTATTTATTGGAGATGGAGCGGCAACAGCACAATCAGCTGAAACACACTTGGCAACGGGCCAACGATCAGTTCCTGGAGTCGCAGCGGCTGCTGATGCAAGACATGCAACGCATCGAAAGCGTGCTGTCCTCCGAGCAGCTGCGGCAGGTGGAGGAGATAAAGAAGAGGGACCAGGTGTGTTCAATAATTTAATCGGTTACAATAAAACTCGTGTATGTCACGGGCTTTAAGTTTAAACAGTAAGCATTGTATTTAAAAAAATATTTTAGAAATGTGTTATTTGGTCCATTTGGTGGGATTTATAGATAAACAAATGCTACTGCGCATGCGCGCTTTTGTGGCCCAAACTTAACTTCCGGTACACATCTGCAAAGAATAGAGTCCCTGTAGATTATTTTTGATAACAAGTTAATTATTTGATCAAATTAACACACAATAAAATGTAACAAATTATTTAGTTAATACAATTACTTTACAAATATTGATCGATTAAACTATAAATCGAATAAAATATGATTAGCCACTAGCCAGACCGATAAACAAACACAGACCGGAATGTGTTTTTCAGTCAGAAAAACGCAATTTAATAGCATTTACTGTATATATTTTGATCATTGTTTATATCTGTACAGGAGGAGGATGAAAAAGAGAGATTGAGTGAAGCTAAAGAGGCCAGTGAGGATGAAGTGACAGAACATGCAGAGGCAGTGGAAGATTCTTTGCTCGGATTCTCTATAGAAGAGGTAACAATGTCGCTCACCAATACCAGAATAACACTAAAACTTGAAACTTGAAAACCAAAGACTGAGATGAATGAGGGAAAGTGCAGTGCTCATTACAGCATCTTTAGCAAAGGAATTCCCACCTTCTAGTAAAAAGAGGGGGAGGAGCAACTTGGAATAAGTGTTTTTTGTGCAATTTTTTAATGAAATAACCCAGTTTATTGTTCACTTGATGTCACGTTTGCGAGTGATTTGAGAAATATCTGCCCTCTTTCATTCAAGTATATAGGACTTACACTTCTTTCTTTGACTGCAGTCTCACCTCAGCCAGAGCATTCACAGTTCTTTGCACTCGCTGGACGCAGACACTCCGGGCCGTCCGGACGGCTCCGACCCTTATAAGGACGGCCTTCGGAGGGTTCAGTCCACAGACAGCCTGGGTTCTTCAGGAGGGACACTACAGCCTCACGGGCTGGGTGGACAAAACAACAAGGCCAAGTCAGCCAGCCAGTTGGATGAGTCGGACTTTGGTCCTCTAGTGGGGGCAGACTGTGGGGGCTTTGACAGCATGGACACCTCCTCCATATCCTCCCTTCAGCCGGGACAGTTTCTCCTCACCAAAGACCAAGAGAAGGCCATTAAGGCCATGACCCCAGAGCAGGAGGAGACCGCGTCACTGTTGTCCAGCATCTCGCATACGGCCGACATGGCTTATCTGCCTCCGTCTGGATACCGATTGGTCAGCGAGAGCGGGTGGAGACTTCTGCAGCAAGAGGTCGGATAGATGCTTTGAATCTTTTTTCTTCTGAATATTTATTCTTGTATACAGTATCTCACAGAAGAACCCCTCAAATTTTTGTAAATATTTTATTATATCTTTTCATGTGACAACACTGAAGAAATGACACGTTGCTACAATGTAAAGTAGTGAAGAAGTACAGCTTGTATAACAGTGTAAATTTGCTGTCTTCTCAAAATAACTCAACACACAGCTGTGTTGTCATGAGGTCATGTGACAACTGCCATTTAAAATATTAGATTTCCATACTGTTTCATATACAAGTTTACAAACAAAGCGGCATGCAGCATGTACTGTGTGTTGTACAGCACTCTCTTGCATTTCATGTTATGAATGTAGCCTTGGAATCTGATGAATATCTTGCCATTTGGATCAGTAGTGGGGGAATTTCTCACATGCACTTCATTCTTAAACTTTCTCTGTGGTTTTGTCCCAGCTGAAGAATGCTGGAAGGAAGCTGGGCCGGAGATGTGATATGTGCTCTAATTATGAGAAACAGCTGCAGGTCATTCAGGGACAAGAGGCCGAGACTCGAGATCAGGTTTGTATTCTTTATTCCACTGAAAGAATAACAGTACAATACCCCTATAATAGAAAGCTGTCACTCGGACCCATAGGGTGAATCTCGTGTATCATATTTTACCCTGAAGTCAAAAGAATAAAATGTTTTTGCATATAATAGGTCAAAATATGGACAAGGGCTGTCACAATACCTGTGATATAAAAAGCATGATAAGAGATACGGTGTTAATACTACACATTATGGTAATATTGTAAATTATTCAGCAATAGGGCTGTAAAACGATTAATCACGAATCTGATATCGTGGTTCGGTGTCTGATCAACTTTCAACATTGTCTTTTGATACCTGTAGGTAAAGAAGCTTCAAGCGATGTTGCGGCAGGCAAACGATCATTTGGAGAGGACGATGAATGAGAAGCAGGAGTTAGAAGACTCTGTCAAACAGGCCAATGAGGAGACTGCTGCCAAGGTACACTATGGGAAGGTTTCCAGGACAGGGTATAGGCCTAGTCTCAGACTAACTTAAATGTTAGAGGTGTCTTGATTAAGTACAACCTGCACTGACATATCTTAAAATATATCAGTGCGATTGTTTTGTCTCAAGATGCACAATGTAATTTTTTTTTTGTAAAGTATGTTTTTAAAAACGACTTGAATATCCTAATTTGGCCAGAACAAAGTCTTACAATACGTCACATTTTTCTACCTACTATTAAGAATACAATTTAGGAATGTGCTTACGATGCCTAAAATGCTGTCCAGAGTTTGTATAAATGTTAAGTATGCACAGCTTGCTCTGAATGTCAGTGCTTTTCCAAGTCAAATATATTCAGTAATATTCATTTTACAGATCTCAGAGTTGATGCAGAAAGTTCAGGAGTCTGAATCTCTAGTCAGCGCTCTTCAGCAGACCTTCAGTCAGGCCAAGAGGAACACCCAGGAACAGATGGTGAGACCAAATACACTACAAACAATATCTACTTGATGACTTTCAGTAAGATCAGGTCTGGGTGAGCATTCGCTTTTAGATAGAATGCATCTTTTGTTCCGATACTTAAATTTGTGCAATTTTACGTGTCTAATATAACACTACCTATAACACACCAATGACACAGAAAAACACGTATTCGCGCCATATGACCCCTTTAAGTTCCACTGTTAAAGTTAAAGTCGATATTGGTTTGACATTATCCCTTGAGTAACTGAACCTGAAAAGGAGTATGTAACCTGTGGAATGCTCAGATGAATATCACCATGGTCTCTTTTTTTATTTGACAATTGCCCTTTTATTGGATATTTGTCAGATTTACAGTACTTGGATAATATGCATTTATGGTTCACAGTAGGCTTAATCGGTTAAATGATTTGTTTGTGCAGGCTGTCTTGCTGCAGTCCCGAGAGCAGGTAACAGAAGAGTTGAACAGACTGCAGAGAGATAATGATAGTCTTCAGGGTAAACACAGACTTCACCTGACACTACAGCAACAAGAGGACTTTCACATGCCAGCCACTGTACAGGTACAGCAGCATCAGCCTCATATGTATTACGTGATCATCTTTAAAAGGCAGTAGTCATCGTTTATTCACCATCATGCCATTTAAAACTTGTATATGGCTCTTTATTCTGTGGAACACAAAAAAGAAGGTATTTTGAGGAATGTCTCGGTGGTTGTGTGTCCATACAATGGAAGTCATTAGGGGCCGATGTTGTTTGGTTACCAACATTCTTCAAGATATCTTCTCTTGTGTTTCACAGAAAAAAAGAGTCATACGGGTTTTAAATGACATGAGGGACATAAGTAAATGCAAAAAATTTTGAATGCTAAATTTTGATCTATAATACAGCAGCAGTTTATAAATGCCTGTTTTTACAAATGTAAGCTAAGTGGTTTAAAGTCATGGAAAGTATGGAAACCCTGCTTTGGGAGTTTACGGTTGCCAAGAAATCAGCAACTTGGAGCATTACTATAGAATTTAGCAAATATGTTGACAGGTGTGCCTTTATTAGATATATTACAGTGAATTTTAATGCGGCTCATTTGAATCTTTTATTATAAAAACATTTTTCCACGCAGGAGCTGCAGCAGCTGGTATTGCAGTACAGGCAGGACATCATCGCCGCCCGCACGGCTGCAGAGCACTTAGAGGAGAAACTGAAAGCAGAAATCTTGTTCTTAAAAGAACAAATCCAGGCAGAACAGTGTCTGAAGGAGAACCTGGAGGACACGCTGCAGCTGGAGATCGAGGGATGTAAAGAGGAGATTGGTGAGTGTGGACAAGTTCATATTCATGTTTAAAGTGTGTGTGTGATTTATTTACAAAAGAGGGAGATCTCTTAAAAACATGTTAACAGTTATTTTACTCAAAAACTGATCATTTCCAGAGGGAAGCAATGGCACAGGTAACCAAAGATGACATCGTAACTAAAAGGCTCTATATAGTGGGTGTTGGTAAAATGTAACCCAGGAGAGATTAAACACACATTTTTTTAGACCATGATGCTTTCAGAGTAGGTCGTTTTTTGGTTTATAGTAGGTTTATAGCTCTTTACTAACGCATTTCAATGTGTTGCATGTGTCTGGTGAGAACATTAGCTGTGTCCCAAATGACATACTATGCACTTAAACTATGCACTATGCACTCAAGAATGTAGTGTATGAAGTTTAGAAGAGTAGTATCGTCCCAAATGGAATACTAAACGGTTTTATACTAACCGGAAGTAAATTGGTTTCCTAGGCGAGCCCAAAGACGCCAATCGCACGGCACAATGCGTGTGAATAAAAACCAACTTGAACAATGCACAATTAATGTAGTTTTCATGTGTTTTGCCCAGCATTACTTTAGTCATCATCAGATTGAAGCGTTATCACTCTGCAGGAGTTTTGCTCGAGCAGCGTCTGATAGCCCCGCCTCCCTTCCGCTACGTAAGCGAAACAGTTGAGTGCGTGAAGTGTCCACAGTTCCACACTTCATATTTTCGGTTGAAAAAGTGCATCATCCGGGTACTTAAAGTGCACTTCTTTTTTATTGAGGATTTTAAATGTGAACGCAGTCGCACTACTCACACTATTTATACTACAAAGTGGCGTAGAATAGTGCACAAGTGTGCGATTTGGGACGCACCTATTGTGTAAATTTGGGTTGTTTACGGTTGCCAAGCAACTTTAGGTAAACTTTTTCTTGCTGTCGGAGAAATAATAGTAATAGTAGTTCAGTTGAGTTGATGTGCTGTTACCTATCGAGAAGCTGTTTTTGTTCTGAACTTTATTAAATCGTATTACAATTTATTTTTTGTACAATCTTATCTTTTTGTTAGCATCTATCAAGTGCCAAATAGAAACTGGAAATAGTTACAGTATTTATGAAATTCTTATATGTAACATTACTCACTGTGATTTTTGGTCGGCTAGCTGACAGATAGAATGATTAAAAGTGCCGCTTAGCAGCGGAGAATATTTGCACATTTAGGCTTTGAAATGTAAACCTTTAGTCATTTGGCAGAATTGAACTAAATTCAAACTTCCCCTTTGAGTAATAACCTCTTGACCTGCGTTGACCTGTCTCTTTTTCTTCCACTTCTCCCTGCATTGGTGACTTGTGTTCAGACATCCTGGAAGGTATGAATCCCTGCCTGACATTAGTGTTTGTCTAGGTTGTGTCTGTCTGTAGTGACACCACCAGTAACTCGCACCCTAAACCCATCAGCACCATGTGCCGTTCTGCTTGTCACATCCACGTCACTGTCTACTTCATTAAGCTGTGTACTAATTTTTAACACGGGTGTAACCTTGATAAAAATGTTATTTTGAATGCGTTGTACGAGTAGAATAGAAACGTGTTAAACCGCACTGCCCTGTTTTATATGCATTGTGATATAACAGTACATTTAATACTGTCTGTGACTTTCGGTGACTGTTCAGTAAACCATGAGATGCTGTTATCGGCTCGCCAAATGCACACCTAACCATTTACTCCATCACGCTGTGTTCATTGTGAAGTCATGGCATTTTCTTTTCATTGTTGTTCAGTCACCACTAACACATTAATGTTTAATAAATTATTGACAGCGAACAGTCGCCTTGTTCTTGTCAGAAGAGAACCGGCCATGCATTGAGTACATGTCTGACTAATCTAACAACTGTGACAGCATGTGATACTGTGTTTTATTTTTCTCTCTCTGTCCTGTAGCATCTTTTTCCAGCCTTAAAACAGAACTGGAGCGAGTGAAGAGTGAAAAGGAGCAGGTATTTATGATACATTTCTATATTTCATATAATGCCACAAAATCTGTGGCCCCCCTGGATCCATCTTAGGGCCCCCAGTTTGAGAACCACTGCTGTAGAGGGAATGTCACAGAGTCAAGAACAAGTCATATTTGACTCATATTTCATTACATAATATTATATACAGTGATAGCAAAGTAAACACAATCTTGTGGCAGTTTGTCACTGTTTTACATTTTAGTATTTAGTAATTGGGGGCCAAGTAATATGAATTTATGCTTGCTATTCTTAATAATCATATTTTTTTTCACATCACGTCATACAAATTCATACAAACTCACCACCTGATAAAATAGTTACGTTGTTGAAAAAAGTATATATTTATATCATAACACATTTATACATCATGAATTTATTCATGAGAATTGGGGCAAGGTTATTATTTATTAAAATATAATTTATTAGATTACAAAAACTAAGAAAACATTTCTGTTTATTGAAATGAAATATTGGCCTAAATATTATATGAAAAACTGATTTCAGTTTATTTCTGAGGCAGCATTTCTAATTTATGTTTTTGGCACTAACATTTTTAATTGAAAGTAAGTAAAAACTAAACTGATACTAAACTAAAAATAAATTCATCTTTTACAGAAACATGCAGAATAAACAAATAAATAAAAAAAGCACATAACAAACAATTGCTAAAAACTAAACAAACAAACAAAATATATATATAAGCAACAGATAATTCAAAATATAAATAAAACCAAAAATAAATATTGATAAAACTGAAAACAAAACTAATATCTTTGAATTGGGGGGCTCACTTAGTATATATAAGGGTAAGAGTCATGAAAATATTTTTCTATGCAAATAAAATGCTTTTTTTTCTGTTCGTTTGGGAGTTAATTTGTTCATATTTGATGTTTACTTACAAATGAATCCATCAGTTAGTATTTTTGGCTGAATGTTTACTTTGCCATTAGAGTAAATTTGTGGTGGGATTTTTTTAGTTGTTGTTTGTTGATTTACTGGTATGTGTTTAGTGTTTTTTGTTATTATGTTGTGATGCTGTATGATGCACGTCGGGCCCCCGTCGAAAGCGATTCCTCTCAAGGGGTTAATCCTAATGAATAAACGTACATAAACAAAAATGAACTAAACTGTTGTATGTGAGCTATAGTATATATCAATGTGTCTCCATACGTGTTGACTGATTCTTCGCTCTTTGGAACAGCTGGAGAGCAGTATGGCAGAGAAGAGCCAGACATTGGAAAGTGTACAGGCCCTGAAGAACAGTCTGGAGGAACAGTTGAAAGAAACCCGCAGCACCAAGGTCTGAACCCTCATGTGACCTCTGCTTTCTTCATTCCCACGTGCTGATCTTACTCATACGAATCATATTTTACCCAACGCTTCCTGTGCATGTGATTCTATCAGTTGATCTGATACGCATGATTTGCTTGGAAGACCATACAAACAGCTGCAGTGTTGGATTTGAATGAAATGAAACTTCTTAAACTCTATATTAATGATTATAAACAATCTGTGATCTTCCTGGGGAAATTAAATGAACGGAATGTGTGTGTTGCAGAGTGCTTTGGAGAATCAAGTGTTTGAAGAGAAAGACAAGTCTCAAAGACTTCAGACCGAGCTGGATGTCAGCGAGCAGGTCCAGAGAGACTTTGTCAAGCTGTCCCAGACTCTTCAGGTAAGAGCTCTTCGCTTAAGTTACCGGCGTGCAGCTGGATTCACATTTCGCACTGATATGCACTTGTTTTAATAAGCTAGTTTTATTTAGCATAATTTAGTATAATAGTGTTCAAGTTTTGATGTGATAGCGCTGTAGTCACATCTTCAAATTCAATGCTGTGCTCTTCTCCTTTAGGTCCAGTTGGAACGGATCCGACAGGCGGACTCATTAGAGCGCATCCGGGCCATCCTCAACGACACTAACCTTACAGACATCAGCCAGCTTCCTGAGACATGATGATGTCACTTCCTCCTCATGACTCCAGCGCTCATATAAACACACGCTCACATACGAACTCCACCTCTATCCCAGCTCTGACCCAACTTCATCACTGTGCCCTTCCTGGCGAGACCTCTCTAGGCCCAGGGGGTCTGAAATGAGATGGGGGGGTTAAAAAAAACAATCATTTAAAGTCAAAGGTAAAACGAATGGTGTGGGAAAGGTCCTGAGAGAGACATGAGACGTTTTGGAGATCACTAGTGACACCTGCTAATGCTATTGAAATATTGTAAAGCGTGTACATACATTAGCAAGGAGCAAGATAAAAAACTGATGTCGGAAGTGAAGATGGGTTTTAGACGGATTTGTTTCTTGTTGCAGTTTCCACCGTGGATCTTGCAAGGAACTGCTGTTTTTTTAATGAACGCACCTCGTGCGAGTTTAGGAAATGGAAATCGAGTCAATGATAATCATCTACTGTGACTATTTCATTTATCTGATTCTGCCAAAGTTCTCCCCTCTGTTCTCTTTACTCTTCTCTCCCGCTTCTCTTTCCATCTTCCGAGCCAGAATCAGTGACGTATGAAGGAAGTACCCACCTGATGTGTTTTGTACATACGTGTATACAGATTATGTGTGTATATTGCATTAGATAAGGTAATACACGAGACTGTGACTCTCCGCCTTGACTCGCCCCTGACAGACGTCTTTCTCCTTGTCCGCAAATCATTTCATTGGGCTGTGTGACTGTTTTACTTTTACATACATCTGCGACCCTTCTTTACATATTGCCTGAAGTTACTGCTACTCGGGTTGTAACCGATGGGTATTTTTGCTTGTTTTTTTGTTAAGGATATCTCATACATCATACAGCTTCATCTGTTGTTTAATCTGATTACATTCACAGATGTCAGCTATTTAGTACCTGCTGTAATTCAGATGTACATTTGATTTGTCGGGTATAGCGAAGTTTTTTCTTTTCGGGCTGATATCTGCATAATGAAAGACACCTTACAGTAGACTAATAAAAACACACTATGGTTATTATTTACATCAACCGTTGGGATGTCCTGTGTGGCTATAAGGACATCTTGAAAGATGTAGATTTTTGTGTACTACAGTAAGTGGTATAGTAACCTATGTTTTATGGTCCCTGAACTAAAAATGATGTGCAGAACCAAAGTTAATCCTCGTGTTGATTCGCGTACTTAAAGCCACATTTGTACTGGTAAAATCATATTGAACATATGGAAAAACTTAGAAACAGGGTTTATTGTGTTGGATAATCTTCTGCTTAGAGATAACAAATGGCGAATTAACCAAACTACAAGAATTCTGAAAAGTATTGTGTGTGTGCGCACTATATTCAGAAATAAGAATAAACATCACGTATATAGTTTCTTACAGATTGTCTGATCAAAGTGGCATGTGATTTTTTTTATGAGGTTGTGGTGTACCTATGCTGCAGAAATATTTTATTGGGGTGTGTATTAAAACCACCCATATGAAATTTAAATGTAAGGATAAGCCTTCTTGTGAAAAATATTTTTCGAAATTATAAAATGATAAGAGGAAAGTACACGCTTTTAACACAAAAACTAAATCTCAAGAAATATTTAATAACGATTGAAAATTGACTAGATTTTTATATTGTTCCTTGACTACAGCAATCTCCTTTTTTGAGTGAGACTTTGACCAAGTATGTCATTGTATGACCTTTGAACTGAAAGGGATAGTTCACATAAAAATTGTAATCCTTTATTCACCCTGATATCATACAAAACCTACATAACACTTTCTTCTGTAGAACACAAAAGAAGATATTTTAAGAAATGTCTCCATGGTTTGTCAATAGTTACCAATGTTTTTGCTTACCAACAGTTGTCAAAACTTTCTATGTTTTTCAAGTCTAGCAGGCACTCATGTAATAACTGTATTTTGGCAGGAGACTATGATTTTCAATGAAATTACGCTATAAAGACTTTAATCCACTCAGTCTTTTCAGATGGGTCTGTGAAGCTTCATCACATTTACAACAGTTATATTTCTATTCGCATGTTGTGTTGCATTGCAGAAGCCCTTGCGATTTATATACTGTACTGTGTACATATCCCTGTATATATCTATATAATAAAACAAATTGAAACTGGAGTTCTTGTTTTAGGCCAGTTAAATTTACCTTTCCAGGACAGTTCCAGGTTCAGTTAACACAGACCATTTCATGCTCTAACCAGTCCCCTTAACCTAACAAACAACACATAATTCTTTATTTTGATATGTTTCACTAAGAACATTTTCGTTCTTATATATAGCGTACATGTATCGCCATATAAAGTACTATACAAACATTCTGATATATAAAAGATACCATGTTTTTTATTACTGCAGACTTTATAAACATCAGATGGAGAGAGAAGAGTGTGAGAGAGCAAGCTGAAGTGAGAGCTTTAAAACAACCCCCATATCTGCTGTTATTTTCAATGATATAATCTAGGTTAACTAACCTTTCCATTTATGTGAGCTGAGTCTAGAAGTGGGGGTCCTGGTCCTGGTCATTTCAGCCCCTGCTCTAATTGCTGTAATAACTGTCAGGGCTCTCTTGTTCTCTTCCATTGCTTCCCAACCCCTCTGTTGTCTCCGCCCCCTCTTGGTCTTCCCTGGTTTTTGAATGCTGGATGCAGCATCCTGTTGGATGAGACGAGTTACTTCAGCCAAACTAAACTTCAGGGCATGGGATGGAGACGGCTGTGACGTGGTCACAGTCTGAAAGCAAAAGCTAAAAGACAGACTCGGACAGAGAGGAAAAAGACACACAATAATGCATTTTCAATTGCATTTTGCACGTTTCATGCATCTCTAACGCACGCACGCACGCACGCACGCACGCACGCTAATGTATTCAAATGTTGTAAGAATAATATGCGCTACTGTAAAGCCACCGTAAGCTCCGGATATTTTATTACTTTGCCTTGTACGCATCACTGAGATTTCATGCGCATTAAAATAATTTGTTTGTAGATCTGCACATTTGAAATTGATAACTAGCGCTGTCATTCATCCCGACAAGAACCGCCCACTCAAGCTACTACAACTGACTGACATGGGAATTGGCCAATCATCAATAAGAAATTAAAAGAACTATACTATCCAGCCAATGAGATTCGATCTTTTGGTGACTGGCGGTTTGTTGTAGTCGACTAGATCCAGTCATTTGAAAATTATATAAGATGAAAAGAAGTGAAAAACCGGCAACAACGATAAGATGCTTCTGTTTCAGGTATCTATAACTATTGTTTGCTATAATACAGATCTCGTCATCTGTCTAATTAACGTTAGGGTCCTGACTCTGTTAAGCAACAAATACAGATAGGCAACCATATATTTTCGCAACGCTGTCTTCATGACAGGCGCACTGAGGCATTTATGAACGGTTTGGATAGCATGATTGCTGGCAGACTGTTCTTCGTGTCAGGACAACATTTCTATAAGCAAGAAAGTTAATATTAAGTGACTTACATTGTAGAGGCAATATTGTCTTTTTTAATCTTTCGCCAATGAACAACACAGATGCTGTGAGCGGTGTTTCTACATTCCAGGGTTTTTCCTGCATAGAGAAATAGGAGGCGGCCACCTCCGTCAAATGTCGTGAAGCCTCAGACTCTCGCCAAAATTATGTCGAGTGTCTTCACTAGAAATGTTGCGTGCATTTAAGACTTTAATTTGTAACTGCAGTTGCGGCATAACGCCACAGTAGAGGCGCTGTTTCGTTATCAGCACACTGAGGCGCTAAACAGAGTTGCAGAACAAGAGCTAGCTGTGTTTCACTGCTGTTTGTGTCGCATCCAAGTACGTTTAATTTCTTGAAATGTCTTAAATTAACAAGACGTACATCATTGTAATCGTTGAATCAGCGTATACTGTACACAGCGAGTTCGCCAGTATGAACGCACATTGCGTTCAGAACGATTCGCACACGAATGACTCATTTGAACCGATTCATTTAAACTATTGAACTACTCAGTCACTAGCGAATATAAGAGATCATTGAATCATTTAAAGTGAACCACAGAGAATGCAAGATGTGAATGAGCTTTGCTCATTTAGTAAGACTGACTGGTTAATTGAGTTGGCTATTGTGGGCTGAGAAGTTAGTTGAAAATGATAAAAAAGCTTTATTTGATAAAAAAAACATTTCGGTTTGGTTGAATAAAACCATAACTTACCCCTAAAATCAGAGGGAAATGATAAGTGAAAAACAATGGTCAAGAAGCACCTAATCCTGGTTGGAAGATTAAACTTAAAATAAACTTAAGTCCCCAACTAAGTATTGAGTGCTGTACATGCTCATACTTTTCATGTTCATACTTTTCAGTTGGCCAAGATCTCTAAAAATCCTTTCCTTGTATTGGTCTTAAGAAATATTCTAATTTTCTGAGATACTGAATTTGGGATTTTCATTAGTTGTCAGTTATAATCATCAAATTAAAAGAAATAAACGTTTGAAATATATCAGTCTGTGTGTAATGAATGAATATAATATACAAGTTTCACTTTATGAATGGAATTAGTGAAATAAATCAACTTTTTGATGATATTCTAATTATATGACCAGCACCTGTATATTAGTATATTTATCTTATTTCTAAAGAAAATCATGATTAGGAGGAATAATAACTGTAGGCAACTTTTTAATTTTAAATATTTAATATCTCTTTCATAAATATACTGTAATATCTACTAATATCTGTAATATATGCTGCTCAGGGCAGAAATTACATGTGCACAGCACACTGCACATAATTGTTCTATAATGTGGGGTGGATGGTTCTCTAAGGAACCTTTAACATCCAAGAACATACAGATAGTTAACAAAAAGTATGACTTATATTTTACCCCACTGTGCTGGCCTCATCTGTGTCGGGTCTGTCCCAGGGTAAAAGCGCCATTCACACGAAAACCCGGAAAACAAAATGTGACTGTGAAGGTAAGGCTTGTTCTTAATATTCATTTAATAATAATCTGTGGCTAGACATAAATTCACTTCGAATGATTTGCCTTTAAGAGGATGATCAACTTCAGAAGAAGTCCAGGTGGCACCAGGAGGCTGTGGCAAACCCACCCCAGCCAGAAGACTTCACATCACGTTTGTCTTTTGCACTGGCCTCATCTGTGTCAGCAGATCATTCCCAAAGAAGTGATGACGCACGAAACATCGCCCTAAAATGAAAGAGTGATGAAGAGAGCCAACAACTGCAGAAGAAGCGGAAATTGGATCAGGAGGATGCCAGGCATGGTTAAGAAGACACCTCTGGCCCTAATGCAACTCTGCCAGCAAGTTTGCAGCTTAACAATAAAGAGCACATTTCTTGTGGAAAGTCTAATAGCTTTTAGCTAATGGCAAAACGATTCATTGTCATTGTTTTTTGCTTTGTAGGTTGCCATCAAGTACGTCTCGAAAGACCTGATAGATGAGCAGCTAGAAGTGGTAAATTCAATCTGTTGTGCTCATTTAACATCTTATTGGTTTGTTTAAACATACACAATGAAAATACATATTAAAACATTCATTTTCCAAATTTCACTACAATTGCAGGAAGGCCAAAGTCTGATGCCCATCGAGGTGGCGCTGATGATTTGTGTCAATTCAGATCCGGCCTGTCCCAACATTCTGCCCCTCATCGAGTGGTTCGAAACACCCACTCAATACATTATGATCCTGGAACGCCCCGATCCGTGCCAGGACCTCAACAAGTTCTGTTATGAGCAGGGGAATTTAGATGAGAACCAGGCCAAGAGGGTGGTAGTCCAACTCATCTCAGCTCTCAAACACTGTGAGAGCAAGGGAGTCCTGCACCGAGATGTCAAGCCCCAGAACACCCTCATCCACAAAGATAGGCTTGACATCAAGCTGCTGTATTTTGGTTGTGGGGACTTGCTGAAGGACTCGGACTACAAAATGTTTGCAGGTGGGTGATGGCACATGAAGAACATCAGATCTCTATGACACTCCAAAGTGATGTTTTGATGTTTACAATTTGTACTGAGACATTTGCATTCAGTTTGTTCATTTTTATCTTGTTGGGTCTTTCAGGCACTTTGGATTACTTTCCACCAGAGTGGTATCGCTTCAGGCGCTACCGTGCAGGACCAGCTACTGTTTGCTCGGTGGGAGTGACACTGTACAACATTTTGTGTGGCACACTCCCATTCAAGACCAGAAACGACATCATCCGAGGCAGACTGCGCTTCACCAGAGACCTTTCTATGGGTAAGGCAGAGCAAGATTTTTAACAGTCTACCAAGAGTCCAATATCATGCCTAAACCTGGGAGTCATTTGTTATTTTGCATTATTGAAGACAAGTTGTTGTATGAAAGCAAACGCAGACAATCGTCCCAGCCTGGAGGACATTGAGCATCATCCCTGGCTACAGTCATCCAGTCAGAGCTGCAGTTATCCAGTGACAGCCATCCAGTCAGAGCTGCAATCATCAAGCGATAGTCAATTAGTTAGACTTGCAGTTACTCCACGACAGTTATTTACAGAAGTTACACTTGCAGTGACCCTACGACAGTCATCCTACACTATTAATAAACCGAATTCATATTGGCCATGTTAATTGTTTTCTGGCAGTACCAAACAAAGAAACGTTATGATGGAAAACAAATAAGAAATATTTTACATTTTCTAACAGTTAAGTCACTGTTCAAGTATGTAATGTCAACTTGTTGACAATTATCTCCTGTAAACAGTTTAAAATAACCTGAAAACATGAAATGCTGTGCAACTTGATGAAAAACTCTTAATAGCGCAGCTTCTCTATTAGCGTAAATACAGTGATAAGTGCTACACACTCGTGACATGTTTTACCGTAATGACGGATATATCCGAGAACTCGGATTTGTCTGCGTTACAAAGTGCAATCGTTAGTTTCGTTTGAAAACCTGTCTAGTTAAGATGTGAAGCATAATAATTATGTTCGTCTGTTCGTCTTTATATGTTCGTCTGTTATTTAGTGTGAGATTAATTTGGGCAGAGAGCTTGTAAACGCGTCTCATGCGTGTGAGTTTGCAACTCTCTGCTTTAATCCCAGTACTTCTGTGATCATTTGACACAGAAATAATGATAGTGTGTGGTTGAAAAGACTTGTTTGTGACGTCGTTACATACCTAATGATGATAATTCTTTCTCTGCTTCTGCATCAGCACACATTGAAGCGTTATGATTTTAGTAGGAGGTGTAAGTTAATAGACACGAGAATCGTTGATTTTCATTAATGAGACCATGTGGGTGTTTTAATCGAGATCGCGATCTTTCGACGATTAACCGTGCAGCTCTAAATCGTGTAATACTTTGGTTACACCATCATGGATGTATATTACCTTTTAATGTCATTCTACCTCTGTGCACTTTGTTTAAAACCAAAAATGCTCTTAAATGTATTGATGCGTAATGCATTGACTTTGTCCGCGGGGTCTTAACAAGTATTAAAAGTTGATAAATCAATTTAGAAAAAAAGTATTTAAAAGTCTTAAATGCCATTTTCCAAGGTATAAAATTGTGTATCATCTTTTCATATTTGTCCAAAGAGGTCATATGCTAAAGTTTCCCTGAATTTAATCTTAAAGGTGGCAGTGGCGGTTCTAGCTTCCAAGGCGCACTGGGCGAAACCCCCTCTCAGTGCCCCCCACCCCCCCAAAAAAAACTAACACCTTGTATACACCTAAACTTTTATTTTTTATTATAAGATTTGGAATAGTTAAAATAAATAAAAATAGAAATAAAACAGAATATTAAATAATTAAATAGAAAAACTATTTAATTGCAAATAATAAATAGAAACACTGCAAACAAGAAACAAGTTTTTACAAGTCTGTAAAATACTTAAATACTGTACATAAACAATAAATGCATGTCATTATGCACATTGTACAATCTATTAAAATTTCAGAAAAGGAACCAAAGAACCATATAAACTCGGGTTTGGCTTCCGTATACATATATAGAGACAGAGGCACATTTTTTATTTCGACCATTGTTAGGTTTCAAAAGCAATACTAATCTATTAAAAAGATAGCATAAACATTAGGAGTGGCCAAATCAACAATTTCTCACTATACATATATAACATACATTTATATATACATTGTTAATCAAAGAAGTAGTAGCATTAGCAAAAAGCTCCACACAGCAGCCTAGCATAAGAAATATTAGCCTATTTCATTAAGCATAATATACTCTTAACAAGATGTGACGTACATACCTTTATCTTTTGCACGTTTCTCCTCCTCTTCTTTTCTCGGAACTGGGCACCTGATGGCTTTGACCGTTTTTTCTTATCCATCGCTCGCATCCATCGATTCCCGTGCGTGCTGCTCTTATTACAGACGTCATTGTCGCNCCGTAATGACGGATATATCCGTGAACTCGGATTTGTCTGCGTTACAAAGTGCAATCGTTAGTTTCGTTTGAAAACCTGTCTAGTTAAGATGTGAAGCATAATAATTATGTTCGTCTGTTCGTCTTTATATGTTCGTCTGTTATTTAGTGTGAGATTAATTTGGGCAGAGAGCTTGTAAACGCGTCTCATGCGTGTGAGTTTGCAACTCTCTGCTTTAATCCCAGTACTTCTGTGATCATTTGACACAGAAATAATGATAGTGTGTGGTTGAAAAGACTTGTTTGTGACGTCGTTACATACCTAATGATGATAATTCTTTCTCTGCTTCTGCATCAGCACACATTGAAGCGTTATGATTTTAGTAGGAGGTGTAAGTTAATAGACACGAGAATCGTTGATTTTCATTAATGAGACCATGTGGGTGTTTTAATCGAGATCGCGATCTTTCGACGATTAACCGTGCAGCTCTAAATCGTGTAATACTTTGGTTACACCATCATGGATGTATATTACCTTTTAATGTCATTCTACCTCTGTGCACTTTGTTTAAAACCAAAAATGCTCTTAAATGTATTGATGCGTAATGCATTGACTTTGTCCGCGGGGTCTTAACAAGTATTAAAAGTTGATAAATCAATTTAGAAAAAAAGTATTTAAAAGTCTTAAATGCCATTTTCCAAGGTATAAAATTGTGTATCATCTTTTCATATTTGTCCAAAGAGGTCATATGCTAAAGTTTCCCTGAATTTAATCTTAAAGGTGGCAGTGGCGGTTCTAGCTTCCAAGGCGCACTGGGCGAAACCCCCTCTCAGTGCCCCCCACCCCCCCAAAAAAAACTAACACCTTGTATACACCTAAACTTTTATTTTTTATTATAAGATTTGGAATAGTTAAAATAAATAAAAATAGAAATAAAACAGAATATTAAATAATTAAATAGAAAAACTATTTAATTGCAAATAATAAATAGAAACACTGCAAACAAGAAACAAGTTTTTACAAGTCTGTAAAATACTTAAATACTGTACATAAACAATAAATGCATGTCATTATGCACATTGTACAATCTATTAAAATTTCAGAAAAGGAACCAAAGAACCATATAAACTCGGGTTTGGCTTCCGTATACATATATAGAGACAGAGGCACATTTTTTATTTCGACCATTGTTAGGTTTCAAAAGCAATACTAATCTATTAAAAAGATAGCATAAACATTAGGAGTGGCCAAATCAACAATTTCTCACTATACATATATAACATACATTTATATATACATTGTTAATCAAAGAAGTAGTAGCATTAGCAAAAAGCTCCACACAGCAGCCTAGCATAAGAAATATTAGCCTATTTCATTAAGCATAATATACTCTTAACAAGATGTGACGTACATACCTTTATCTTTTGCACGTTTCTCCTCCTCTTCTTTTCTCGGAACTGGGCACCTGATGGCTTTGACCGTTTTTTCTTATCCATCGCTCGCATCCATCGATTCCCGTGCGTGCTGCTCTTATTACAGACGTCATTGTCGCGAAAAGAGATGTCAGCAAACCCCGCCCCGTCTCTCGAATTGCCCAGTAAGAATACAGATGTGTTAATGATTTGGGCAGCGGTTTTAATTGCTTGCTTGCGCAGCAGATGCAGAACCATCAAAGTATGACACAAAAATACGGCAAGAGCGATAAGTGCTCTCACGAGACGCGGGATTTAGATGTTATTAGCCGATTGACGTGACATGATGTGCATAAATCCCAATGGCCATTTTTTTTGCGTGGGCGCCCCGCGCCGCCTCCCGCAAGATGTCGCCCTGGGCGGCTGCCCATGTCGCCCATACCTAAATCCGCCACTTAAAGGTGGGGTGGTTGATTCGGAAAGGTGCTAACTTTAGCCTGCTAGCACTGAAATTATAATCACACACTCAATGCGATTCGCCGTCCAAAGCCACGCCTCCTCCAAACACATGAATGTATTTCGTGAATCCACGTAACGAATTACAAACTAAATCCATTAAGTTCTTCTCGAAGCATGTACATATCCAAAAGAAAGATAGCAACCATGGTATCGTATTTAAGACCCTTTGTCTGCCGGTAAAAGCTGAACCGACGCTAATTCGAGTTTTTCCTCTTTCATGATGCAGACGTGACACAGCGGAGTGAGCGCGCTGATGACGTATGATGTCTGCGTGAACAGGGTGCGCCGTGGTATGCAAAATACGTTGGCTGAAAACGTACACATGACCAGTAACAGCGTTTTGATTGGGCGAACGTTTTTTGGTCCTACGCCTTTCACCGACGATATATAATTATAAAAATATTATTTGACCACTATACGTTTTGATTGCTATCAGGATGAACAGACNGACGATATATAATTATAAAAATATTATTTGACCACTATACGTTTTGATTGCTATCAGGATGAACAGACTAAAGAGATTTCCAACCAACATGACAAAAAATGTTTACGTACAGGATCACCCACCCTGCCTTTAAATTCACTTAAATAGTGGGAGGACCATTTACACCCGGCTGTGAAACAACATCGTTGACTAATGGGGAAATGCTAGTTTTGGTGCAAATGGTTGGATGATAAAGAGATGGAAACATGGCTGAGGGCAGTCTCTGGGAATAACCGTGTAGGTGTACTGCCCTGTGTGTCGGAAGGCGATTAGCATAGCCACAAATCTGGTTTCTCTTTCTAATAAACCTTGCATTGGGTTAGTCACTCAATTAATTCTCTTGTGCTTCGTTCCCACCCTTCTGAATTATGTTGCAATAATGAGTTCAGTAATAATCAGTGTATAGTAAATGTAAGTTTAAGTGTAACTGGTTAAAACTCAAAGTGGCGATGAGGTCTTAAAATGTATGAAAAAAGTCTTAAAAAAGGTCTTAATACGTATTAAATGTAGCTCCATGATTCCTGTATATACCATGAAGCTATACATTTTTCCATGCATTCCTGGCCTGGAAATTAAACCCATGACTTTGGTGTCGTTAGCATGACGTTCTACTCCGTGACATTTTCCCCTCTTTATATCGTCACAAAACATGACCTACACAGATAAGCCATTGTGTTTATTCAGGAAATGACACACATGCCTGACACTTCTGTATCACAAACTGATAAATTCTTAAAGAAAAAAAATGCAGGAAATATTCATAATGTACAAAACACTTTATTGTCTACGAGATGTGCACACAGCACTTAAAAATAGTTTATACAAAAATGTTTGCCAATCTCTTGAAGACCTTTTGACAACCGACGGGTTATGGTCTTGCGGAATAAAATATTTCTAAGCAGGGGACATAACGATAACAAGGTCTATGCAGATATGAAATGACTACAGTAGCTTTTCTTGAATTTGATTAAATGAAAGTCTAATTAGTTGGGCCTTTGCTAATCGCTGGTGTTCAGAAACTAAAATGATTTTTGATGCCCTTGATCTGCTTCATCATGCCAGCGATTTGTTCTCCCCTGCAGAAAGGACGAAAGTATTTCAGGGTCACTAACACAACATTCACATATTGACGCTCAACTATAATTTTCAATGGTGCTGCGCTATACATACTGTTCTTTGAGAACCCCCTGGACACACTTTCTCTGGTGGGCGTTGAGTGTGAGGTTGGAGCGAGCAGGAGAAGCTCCGGTGCTCATCTGCTTCTTCTGGTATTCCATCTTCATGTTGACCTGATAATACATTCGCTAAGTTTTAAGAGCAATCTCTATTGCCAGCACTACAAAAGTGAATGTAAATTGTGAGCAGATGTAAATATCAGACTCCGTTGGATGTTGGTGGAGGCAAACCTGTTTAATTCCGTTGTCTAGGTGACGGATTTGATCATGAATGGTTTGGAGTTCCTTCCTCATGTCCTTCTCGCTGTCTGACAGCACAGGAAGTTGACTGCGCAGACTTCCCAAAACCTGTTTTACTCTACACAAACAAAATTAAACAGTGTTTTGACTTCATAATTTTGCCGTGAATTTACTGCCACCTATGCAATGTCATTTTTGTACATGACATTATGGCACCCAGCACTTTTTCAGTCATTCAACTAAATATGACATAATGAACCTGTTCATGATAGCTTCCTGGCGGTACTTGGCATCTTCGCATTTGTCAGCAAGTCGCTCTGCCATCTCCCGCAGACTTTTCCTACAACACACACACAGAGATCTTTAGCAAAGTGTGCATTCTGCTCCAAACTATAAAATGACATGAAACACCTAATAAATAGTGAAGGAAAGGGTGTTTATAAAGAGAGGCCAGACTAATGTGTTGTATCTATGCATGTGGTTGTGAGTAATATCAAACAGGCAGTGCTGTGGTCACCTCTCCTCTCTGTAAAGAGCCAGATCCTCCAACTGTTTCTTCTTCTGTCCGTTCAAGAGCTTCACTCTGAAAGACAGCTGTGTTATTCCACATTCCACACAACAGCGATTTTCCATGGACTTGGACCTTACAAAGTACTTCCAAAAATACCATAGCATTTATATCAAAATGTTGCAAAAAATATTGCCATGGTACCATGTCCAAAAAATTACAGTGCAATGTATGAGTTGACCAATATACTGTACATGTGTCCTATGGTGTGACAGAAAAAAATTAGAAAACAAACTGTTAATAATATATTATTTTACATTATTATTTAAATATATCACATCAAATAGCATAAGAGAGATTTATCCTTATTTTAATTTGTCTAAAGGTTTGCTATCACGCCAGTATATTTGTCAACAACATGTATGTATGTATTTAGTAAGAAGATTATGTAAATCATCATCATTAATTATAAAAACAAAAATTCTCTTAAAATGACATTTCTTTTTCAAATTATCATCAACAGGCACATTAAAGCTACTGGTGTAAATACAAGCTCATTCATTATCTACATATCGCTGCTGTCCTTCGTGATTTTAATTTTTGCCATGAATCATTATTATTAGTCACCCTTTATGTTTGTCACTGGGTTTTGCAAATTTCTAACTAATAAAAAGTAGTAAAAAGTGCTGTTAACTTTGACAACACAGTATTTAATCATTTAAAGAGCATTGCTTTTTCCAATTTCTCAAAAAGCGAATTTGGACATCCGAGGTTTCAGAAGGACAGCGACGATATCCAAATAAATACTTATAGTTAGGGCTGTCACAATTATTAAATAATCATCTCATCGCGATTGTTTGACCTCATCGCGATGGTTTCAGATCATCGAGATTATTGCACATCTCTATAGAAGACACTAGGGGGAGCTGTAGTGTATCTGCATATTGCATATTTTAGTGTATATATTGTTACTTAAGCATGGTAATACTTGTAAAATGTACCACCACAACACAATCACTTAAAAAAAAATAAAACATATACAATTTACCTGCAGTACAATTTGATATTATTTAAGCAAATCTAAGTGTGAAAACCAGTCTACCAAAATTTCATTAACACACAAGTTAAATTTTATTGTAGTCTTGCAAGTGAGAAAAAAAACAGACTAGAAGCTTTTCTATGACTGATAGTATTTTAATGGTGGCTTCAATTCACACCTGATAAATTTACTTAATTTACAAGTATTTGGCGGTTGTATTATTGACAGGTAAAAGCCTAAACCTTAAATATATGATGACCCAATTTTTTCCGATGTATTTCCAAGAAAAAAACATAGTCTTGTATTCAGAACAATATGGTCGTTTCAATCGCTGAATCAAAAATGCATGAGAATTAAATGTCAAAGCTCAAAAACAGACAATTAATCGTCATAATCGGCAAAGCCATAAAACAGACAATTAATCGCCATAATCGCAATGATTTATTAGACAATTAATCGTCAATCAAATTATATAATCGTGACAGCCCTACTTATAGTCAAGATAAGCTGGGTTTAAAGACAATGCCAAACATGCAAGATCTATTCAGATGCCCTTATGCTACTTTATATTGTACCTTCTCTGCACCTCCTCATGTGCCAGGCCCAGTTTTAGGATGTATTCCTCTCTGAACACCTGCGTGGCTCTGCTCAACAGCTGCAGACACTCTGGAGGAGGGGGTGAAGAGTCCTTATCCCCAGCTCTAAAACAAACACACGCACACTCACCACTGCAGAACTTGCAAAGAATATGTCTATTTTATTTACATAAAATGACGTAATGCATCTATAGAATAAACCAAGAAGCAACAATGTTATA
Organism: Triplophysa rosa; assembly: GCF_024868665.1. Taxonomy (NCBI): domain Eukaryota; kingdom Metazoa; phylum Chordata; class Actinopteri; order Cypriniformes; family Nemacheilidae; genus Triplophysa; species Triplophysa rosa. The sequence continues at coordinate 4,766,001 of NC_079891.1, forward strand.
CCTCAGCACTAACGGGTTGGTTGAATTACGTGCCAAGATGTTGCGAATATGCTGCTCAAAGGAGTCTTCAGCCAATCCACGCAGAGGAGAGCTGCCTGACCCTGCCCCCGGATGAGAACACAGCAAAGGAGGCGAGGGGGGACGAATAGAACTTCTACACAGATGTATATTTAAGAACAATATCAGTAATAATGTAATGATGATGATTTAAGTAAGTGTATATTCAATGGCTTTCAAAACGAAAAACTTTTCAAAACGTACAGCAGAGGGAGTAACAAACACTCATAGTTATTCATGACACACATCATGGTGGCCCCTAGGGACAGATCTGACACGATCCAAAACCCACGGATAGGAGCCGGTGAACTGCAGTAGAAAGAATATTAAAACGTTTATTCTGGTAAAATAACTTGTCCCCTAGATCTTACTAAAAAATACACTAAGGGACATGTCAAAATAAATTGCTTGATCGAGAACTACAATCCAATGCGGGGTAGAATGTTTCCCTACCTGTAAACGAGAGGTTTAGTGCACAAGATATTCTCCACTATGCAGCGCTGTTCTGCTGCCAGCTCCTGCAGACTGTCTTTATCCTCCTCATCTGTACAGAAAACACAATGAAGATCAATTCATGAGGCCAATGATGTTTTCAAGGTTTCGATGGAGCATGTTAACTCACCAGACTCTAGAAACTTCTGCAGTTTTTTGAACCAGGTGAGTCCAACACTGTGCACGCCGGCTTCATGGGTGCAGTGGTACCTGTGCTGGCACAGAGGATCTGTAACATGCATTGTTTTTTAGAAATACACAAAAAGGTGGTCTATAAGTGCTTCCTTGTTCACATATGATATTATGTATCCAAATCATTATACAAGATTATTAAAATAATTTAAAAAAAAAAGTAAAACATCCCGTAGCTCAGTAGAAAAAATATGCAGACAAACTTTCCCCATCTCAAGGGCACTTGACCGCCTCACCTCGGTGCAATCTGATTGGACAGGTGAAGTCTGACTCTGGTGGCTCCTCCTCTTCCTCCTCCCCAGCAGCGGCCAGTTTGAGCGTCAGCTCCAGCTCCACACACTCAAACACATAGAGTGATGGGACTGTTTCTGAGCCTCTGGACCACCTCTCTACAGCCTGAACACACAGAATAACAGCGAGTCATTAGTTTTACAAACAACATTTTGTGTACAGCACAATAAGATAAAACACAGTATCAATGAGACCCATAAACAGAATTTTGCCTTACTCCGCCCTCCTCGTCATCCTCAGCTTCCAGCACCACACAGTGGTACAGCGTTCCTGTTTCAGTGGCTATAACCAGGATGTTGGGCACACAGGGCAGGCAGAGAACAGCACATGCGTAATAGCCGTAGTTATCTTCTGCCACTGGGTACATGGATAAAGGGCCCAGCGGCTTCCCCAGATTACTGACACAAGGAGAAAAAAACAAAAATGAACTTTATTGCAAAAAAAGCTAATGTTCCTAATATATGCTTCTATAAGCAAAAAATGTAATATTTTTAATTCGAGTGAGTTCCTATAAAGTATTATGTGAGTCATATACACTTTCTGAAATTATATTCAGTTACCCGTGTGTGAGAGAGATATAGCTTAGATACGTCTCTCCATTTCCATACAGAATGTAGAGTGGGTAAACCACCAGGTCTTGCTTCATGTGCAGATGACGTGGAGAATCTGCCAGCGGTCCAAAGTCAAATGCCACAGCAGTTTCACCCAGAGATGCTGCATAAGAACGCCTGCACGGGAGAGATCGCATCCAACATAATCAACAAAGAAGAATTTTAGACTGTAGTACATTTACATGTAGTATATCAGTAACTTAAAAAAATGATTTTGGACATTTATGCATTTGGCAGATGCCATTATATTGTGCACTGGTACTGAAAAGTATCAGGGCACTCAAAATTTACAGTGGTACAATATCATAGTTTAGATTGAATGGATCATTTGCACATTCCTTTTCAACAGCCACCCAAGGCTGTTTTTGTTTAAGGTATTGATTTTCTATCTATATTTAATTATCGATCCAAACCTTGGATGCCTTAAAACCAAAGCCTTACAATCTTACCCTCGTGTATGGATACTGCTGTCCTCATCTAACTGAGAAACATGCAAAACTTTTGCAGGGGACTGTGGCTCCTTAAGATTATAAAACCTGTGAGCAAAAACAAACAAACAAGTTTCATAAACACATTGTAAATCTATTCTTCACAGACAATATCTTCAAAGCTACTGCCAGACATTTTCAGGTACCTGACTGTGTTGTCTGAGGTCAGCAAAACTAGATGAGGCTCCTCAGTATCACTGGGATACCAGGCGGCCTGTCGGAGCGTCACAGAGGCGGCACTGGTGAAGAACCTTTCAGCCACAGGAATTGTCCTGTAAAAAAGATACAACAAAAGAAATTAAAAGGCATAGGTTAATCTGACAAGCAATCATTAGACCAGATTAAGCTGTTATAAAACATGTCTGCTCTTACTTGCAGTTGATCTCCAAGCGTCCGCCCTCAAACTCTGACTTTTTGCCCCAGCGCTGTGGCAACTCCAGTACAGTCGCTCCACGCTGGCCAATGAGAGCCACATGATACTGCGTGGGGCTGATCAACACCTGACACACTTCAAAAAAGGGCGGATTGATGCAAAGCAGAGTCTGTGGAGTTTGACAAAACATTAGTTGCCATTCAGAAACTTGAAGTAACAATGATATCCTAAACCGAGTTATCAAATAAAATGACGATTCAAAACAGACACGAATGTGTTAAAGCAGTTGATGTGAAAGTATTTATACACACTGACCTGATATATGGACGTATTTATGTCAGCCTCGGTGTTCAGATGTCGCAGGTTTGTGGTGTAAAACACACTCTCAACACTATCCCAGATGAACAGATCACTATTCAGACAGAACGTAAGATTCTTGTCTATTCTTTTGCTAGTGCCTTGAGGCTCTAAATAAAGCCTCTCTTGTAATCTCTTGAAGATATCATGCTTTTTAAGCGCGTCTCTCCATCGCTCTCCCGCAGGCGACGCCATATTTTTTTGTATCGTCGCTGGTTGATGACGTCAAAGTTCTCGCCTTTTCTGTTGAAATCTGGGATTAGTAGTTCAGAAGCGGTTTAGCGGATTTTTGTTAATTTGTTGTAATCTGTTTTATTGCAATTCTTTTGGAAACCATTTCCCTGTTATTTTGTTATTTGTGTTGTTTTGTATTCTGTGTAAAACATAGCCCGTAAAGTAAAAACATTTATTTTAAAGATATGCAAATTGCACAGATTTTGAAGTCTTCTCTATGACAGACTGATTGCTCTATGCACGAAACACAAAAACACACAAGAAAAAAAGATTTTTGTGGGTTTATAAACAAGAGACGCGTTATTACATTATTTCGTACTCACTATTTTTCTTTATACGTTTTTTAAATACATGATGAAGTTACTGCTGCGGCGTGGCGCCTCCTCGCGGTGAAAGGCGAAACACGCAGGCGCCTGTAAACGTGTGCCATAGTCTCTCAGCATTGTCTCCGTAAAACACTGGAGCGCCTTCATGCCGACGAGAGCTTCTCCAGCAGCACCACTCCCGTCTTCACGTACATGTGAACAGAATGGAAGTTAAATGGCAGGTAAACGGAATTGTTTAGTGCGGATCTCGGGGACGGGAATGTCCCAGAAAAGGGACGTGAACTCTTACCCAGATGGGTACAGGGTCCTCAATACCAGTGAACTACGGGAGCTCCTACAAGATGAAGACAAAATGAATCAGATCGTGCGACTCAGTGAAAAGGTATGTCTTCATTTCACACACACATTGTGGACATTTCTTTGGATACGTCTCAGTTTTACCTCAGACAAGATGATGCTGGACTTGCCATTTTAACTATGTGCTGTAGATTATTTCCTTCAACACTAGAATGATCGTATATGATTTGTGCAGCGTGCTTTGCATTACACGCCATCCCATACATACATACCTATAGCACACAGCACTGCGCACACGAATGGCAGGCTGTAAATCCTTACATTGTAAAATAACGTCTAGCGCGGATACTCTTTCTTCAAGAAATGTTTCTCGAAAATTTGTTCTTGATGATGAATTGCTTAAAGTTTTTGCGTAAAAAGTAAACAAAATATAAACTAGGCTATTAAAATACTGTGCTACTTTACATATTCATGTTTTATGATCATGCGTGCTTTTTCCCATTATTTCGACTCTACACATTGTTTTATCCCTTGTATTTCTCAACGAATTGCATGTTTGTTGTGATATCGTTTTCACAATTTTTATGTATTGAAACGGTTTACATGTGAGATGCACAAGAGCTCTGTTGGTGCATTCATTTGAAGCTTAGAAGACCGACTGATCCGGTGTCAGTTTAGACTGGGATATATGACATTTGAGATGTAAATTGCTGTAGCTCGACACCAGGTTCCTGCATGCCTGCAGGAACCCAGACCGTGTTATTTGTAATGTAAGGACAATATGTTTGCACTAGCTCGTAAATACAACTCTAGTTTAATGAAACACAAGTCTACACACAATTTTCCCATAAATTAAAGGTTCCAAACCCAGCAACCCAATTTTGTCTGTGGGGCACAAAAGATGTTGTGCAGAATGTCATGTGTATGTCTCACAACAAAACGTTCTGTGAGGAACAGGCTGAAATAATGAAAATCACCCCACTATTACTCAAATCCAATTTTTGGACATAAGAACTTATTTGTCAAAATCAAGGTGCCAAGTCTGGATTCCATTATTAGAAGCCAGTGGATACATACATGATCAAAGCCTTGGACCAGTGGTAAACGTATTTGAAATCCTAATGATACCAACAAAAATAACAGCAGAAACGCCACACGTCACATATTGCATGCATACCATTTAGCCTACGCCATATGGCCTTCTGCTTGCTTCAGTGATGTTTTCCGTGTTTATTGATAATCGTGCATTTAGAGTTATGTGATGGGGCCATAGAGGTCAAACTCCCAAAGGCTTGTGATCTGCAATGCACATCACCATTCCCATCACAAACGGGTCAATTCATTAACACTCTGACTTCTCTAAGGGCAACTGCAATGAACGCTTCACAATGGTCTAGTGAGCTGGATACAGCTCTTGTACGCATGAGCTACATTCTCTTACGAGAGATTGTGGAATTTTAACTGAATGGAAAATGCTTTATAATACTCGGGTGCTGTTTGCTATGAATAGCAAGGAGGCGGCTTTTATGGTTAACTTTATGTGCTCATTAGGCATACAAAGGGGAGAATCAGGCTCCTTCCTTGAATTAATCAGTGGTAGAAGCAGAAGGTCGTTGGTCATTCATGGTTTATTGACCAAGCTGAACTATCTTGCGCTAAACAGATGGTTTGTACTGTATTTTGCCTACGTCGCGTACTCAGTGGGTACAGCCGTCTTTTATCATATGGCTTCGCATCGGTTTGCTACTTTTCATGCTTTCATATAGAAAACCTTGGCATGGATCTGACAAAGTCATTTGTAAATTCGTCACAAACAATGTATGGCTATTTTGTGTTGTGAAGCATAGAAATGTCGAATAGTGGAATCGGAGGGCAGCAGCAAAACCATTTTATTTGTGAAATGTGGGTTTTGTTATGTAATGACTGCAGTCGCATTGAATTCACTGTTTGCATTTCCAATCGAGTTGGATGTTGTCTGAGAAATACAAAATGCGAATTATCATAAATCTTCTCCTCACTGTCCGAATGTATACAAATAAATTCTGTCACATATTAGCCAAATGAATTACCGAACCCAGAACTTACACATTATTCAATTTCTATCCTTAAAATGGAACTGAATATGTGTACGTGTTAACTTGCTCTAAAAAGATGCTAACTGTAAATGATTGACATTGAATTATTGATTCTATTGACAGGCCTTGTTTCGTTTCAGTAGTCACCGTGGGGCTGTTTATTTGTGGCCTCTATTGATTTCTTATCAATATTGAGAAACCAGAGGTTATGTGAGGCTGTAATCCTAATGGAGGTCAAAATTTTGATCAATCCAAACCTAGCAGGACCTGCGCTGTGTAAAAATAGGCTCAGTAAGGTATTTACCAGTTTATGACCGTTAGCATTTTGTCTGTCAATGTGTTTTACGACCATTATATCATCCAACCCACATGGTCTGCAGAGGACTTACATCTGCACAGCGTATAAACAGACATACAGGCAGCTGCAAGCGGAAATAGACGGTCTGTGTCAATTCCTGTTTAGGGAAAATGCAAGCCATTCCGAATGCTCTCTGTAGGTCCAGGGATTTTTCGTTTGCATCAGACAGAGAGGAATTGGACCGACAACCGAGATACTGGAAAGTCTAAACACGGGCATTCATGTTCAAAGACCCCGCTGCGATTTCTGGCTTTAGAATGTTCATCATCAAACCGCATGAGTGAAAACACGCTCACCAGCAGGGCCTGGACTCGGACACTTATTGGCTCCGGGTGACTTATGACGCATGCGGCATACTCAGCAGTATGAAATACTAAGAGCTGGAGTGAGAGAAAGAGAGCCTCAGGACGGTCTCAGATGTTCTTCTTAAATGTGCCCAACTAACTAGAAGATTGATCGCAGCGCTTTTTAAAGAGCGGTTTGGAGCATGTTTCTTAGCTGTCTTCGTGGTGTGCAGAGATGCATCCTCTCCAAGACAAGCCACATCCTTTCCTGTACTCGCAACGGCTCGCATGAGTTGGGTTTTGGGGGGTTGGTACGTGGAAGGATTCTGGTTGAAAAGTCAGAGAAGTTCATATGCTGTAGTAGATGAATGCATAGATCTGTCCCAAAACGTATGGATTGCCTTTCTAGATAGCAAGTTTGGGAATCCCAGGTGTGCGATCGGAACATAAAACCATGCAGCGTACTGTATTTGTGCTTCCTTTTTAAAATCAGTGACCAAAATCTGAGACGGCATATCATTGTTCAATAAAAAAGCACAATATTTGTTTGTATTTTGTGTGTACTATATGCTCATTACGCTTTTGCATTTGTAGCTTAGCAACATGACAAAATCTGTTAGTAGCAATGCTTCGTGCAGCAGGTAGCGCCGCATGTAGAGGATGCACATATGCAAAGCATTCCAAAAGGCTCACTTATGAGGTTCTGTTTTATGTTGACAGACATTGTACACATAGTTGAAGTTATTGTTTTCAATTTTTAATTCTCATGTAAAATTGATCAAGGGAAATGCGATGCATTTAGCAAACAAGTCACATCTGGTGCGACATCCAAAATATAACAGCAGTTGCAAAAATATGCAAATTTCCTCAGAGACTTCAATTTCCTACTGTGACCAATACAAGGTTTTTCTGTAATTGCATGAAATTTAAACTAAACTTTAACAGCAATGCATAATAAACCCGGCATGCTTGGGGATACGCCGCTCGTATTTAGAGTACTAGATAAATATTCATGTGTAGTTTAAAAAGAACATTGGGTTCTAAGCAGAGCGTCGGTGTAATTTGTAGGTGTCGAATGAAACGGGTTTGCAGAAGAGATAAGAGAAACTCTGTCTTTGGCAAAGCCGCACTTTGGATTATGAGTGAAAACTGTTGGAAAATATATGTCTAGCCATATCTAATTCATTAGCCAAATCATTTGTCATCCTGTCAAGATCTTCAAATGCATCTGCAGTCATGCGATCAATCTGTTAGAGATCATGCACTCACTTAGTGGTCAACAACATCTGTATCGTCTTTAAATAGATTCCTAAACTTTAAGGGATTGTTCGGAAAGACAGCAAGCTCTCTGTTTACAGTGAAACCGTGGAAACGTTGGAGGACATTTTTTGCTTGTCAAATAGTGGTTTCTTCGGCTGTAATGTAAAACAGTTAACCTAGGAACAACATTCCTACTGTATCAAACAAATCATAGCTCTAAACCTTACTATAACCTGTAATCAGAGGGAAATGATGGGTTGAGACGGCTGTTCAAGCCCCTGTCCTAGGGCTAATGTACTTTTTGCAAGTTAATGTAACTGCTTTAATTTACTCTCATGCCATCTCCGATATATTTGACTTCCTTTTTTCAGTTGAACTCAAAAAAATTATTTTAAATTAATTAACGTGCCGTCAAGTTATCTTCTTTTATGATACTCAGATGAGTGAAGCTCCAAAAAGTGGTAAATCCATCATAAACGTAATCCAAATGAGTCCAGTGGGTTGATAAATGTCTTCTGAAGTAAGGCGTTAAGCCGAGAACTTCAAATCTCATTGGTTTTTGCATGTATGGTGACTAGTTGCGTGTTTTGTAACAAGACCCAATGATATTTAAGGTTTTCGATGTGCCGCACTAAGATATGCTTGTTTAAGTTTCAGTTTTTAAAAAACAAGTTGACAATATAAATCGTTCCGTAAAATAAGTTTTATTGTAGTTTTTTAATATTTTAAATTAAATTTAACTTTTTTGTTTTTAGTTGTCATGTTATTTTTATTTACATTTTTAGCGATTTTGATATGTGCTGTTGTCTTTTTATTATATATTTGTTTATTTTTATATTGCCTTTTATATGTTTAATGCATTTTTATTTCAGTGTCAGTTTTAGTTTAGTTTTTATTTATTTTCACTTAATAATTTTAATTTTAATGCTAATCATCTTAGCATTACACTGTAATGCTGTCTTTTAGATGCGCAAATCTCAACACACAAAAGCAATGGTGATGCATCCCTACACAATTAACAACCAATCATAGGTTGGATAAAGCGATGAAAAAGTTTCCCAATATAAAGGACCTCATGTAACCTTAACAATCCTCTCCGATCACACATGGTGTTTTGAGTTATTACAAGCATCTCCCGTTTTGACATCTTCAGAAGACTTCATCAAACCCGACCGCCATTCTCACATTCTCTCGAGCCGAACAGATTCAGTAATGTGCCACCAGTGGGAATATCACCCGTCATGATTGGGGGTCTCGCGCTGGAATATCAAGAAAGGCAAAATACTCGTCGAGCGAATAAATCATTAATCCTCTTATATGCTCGGCTAAGCACAGTCAGGCACCCTAATTTTACCCAAGTTTTGAAATGCACAAACTGCCAGTTAATTTTCCCTTGCAGCAACAGAAAAGATAAATGACGTTCCAGCATGACCCAAACCTTCGGTTACTGTGAAAGAAGGGGTCTGTGGTTTCAATTCATGTCTGAGAGTTTGCGAATGTTTTCCATGAGAACATTGGTTTGGATGTGCCTCAGTGGTTAGTCGTCTAGTGGTCTTGGGCCGTGTCATGGAGGACGGTCCGAACGACGATCCTTAAAGTTTAAAGTACAGATTTGTCCACAAGCCTTTGTGCCAGGATTTCTTGCATCATGGGACCCTGTTTTATTGTAATTAAGCAACATGTGGCAGACTGAGGTGGTTGGGTAATGAAGCATTGTCTGACTGCCTCTCCAGGCTATGTTCCTATTTCGACACACACTCTCTATCAGAGATCTCATTTGCTGCTACTAGGAATAATCAACTTAAATTCATGGAACAATATTGTATGAACGTTCATGTTTAGTATTGTTCTGACAAACCGAACTTTGTGAGGTATCTTTAGCTTTTTACGATGCTTTTATGCGTTTATTATTTTCATTTTAAATTACTTTGGTTTGACCTACAGTTTTTCTGTCTTTGTAATGAATTATGACTGCAAAGTCACTCCCATAAAGTGATTTAAAGGCATAGTTCACAGAAAAATGAAAATTCTGGAATATGAACTTGAATTATGTACTCGTTTTCATGTAGCTCTAAACCTTTATGGCTGTTTTGTTGAACACCAACAGAGACGTTTAACAGCATCCATCCATACAGTGGATGGAAAGTGGATGACAACCAGGTGCTGTCAAGACAAAATCCAGCACAGAAGCTTCATTCCAGATAACAACGGTACAATAGTAACAAAGAACGTTGTGATAACATTCCACTTACGTTATGACAACGTTATTTTTGGATGCGTTTTAAATGTTCAACTAACGATTATGCAAACATTTTTATAATAAGTTAAGAACATTTTAGCAGTTATATCTAAAGTTGATCTAATGTTCTTTTAACATTACTGAAAGAATGTTTGTGAGAACTTTTAGAGAACATTAGCATTGGTTTGTGTACTATATTTGAGCTTTGTGTAATGATCAGACTGAAATTTAGGTTGTTAGTGGTCACTGTTTAATGTTATCGTGTAGCACATATTGCAATAAATAACTCCTTTTTGCTCCTTTTGTTTGTTAAGTATTTTTTTGGAGATGAATATTCCATGATGCTAAATCTTAGTCAAACCAAATACTAAATGTCTTTATATTCACACATGGATATGGGCGCATACCCAAATCTGCTTTCATAAACAATGAGCTTTTCCATGCAAATCAAGCAGATTAGCCAAAGTACTCCGTCACTTTGAAATCAACATCTACAGGCTATTATTTTCCTGTTCCTAGGCTTTCCTTATTGGCTAATCGGTAATGGATATGCTCATGGATTTTGTTCCTGCAAACGCAGAGATGCATTGCAGCGTAACCTCATATGACCCACGAGGAATTAGATTGTATTGAGTTGCATTATTCATTCTGTCTGTTTGACTCAGAAGTCGTGAATACAAATCTGCTCTCTGAGGTTTTGTATTCCTTAATGGATTTGCTTGAAGATCTGCGTTCATAACAACTGTTTAATGATGCAAAGTAAAAAAAAAATTGAAAATACTTGAAGAACAATGGATGGAAGAAATGGACTTGGGTGGACATTCTGTTCTGTTGTAGAAGTTTTTTCCATGCAACACAACAGGAGATTCTAGGCAGAATATTGGTCTTGCTTTAGGTTGTTGAATGGGTTTGTTAACGTTTTGAAGTGATACAATCAGTTTATTCTGTCAGTTCTTCTCAGTTTTTGTAACTAACAAGTCTTTCATCTCCAGCCATTGCGTTCAGGCTTCCGATTGATGTATTACTGTATGTTCGGCTTTGCTGCTCTGATTTATTTTCCTGACGTGTGTTTAACGGCCGCCTGTGTTCAGTTCCAGGAGCAACAGCTGGACAGAGAGACCTTGCTAGCGACCAATCGGAGTCTAGCAGAAGAGAGCCTGTCACGTCGCCCTCATCTTCAAAATGGCAAGCTCCAATTGGCTGCAAAGTACGAGGAGCTGGCGAAGCTGACCACTGCCTGCCGCGAAAAACAAAGCCAACTTGGTGAGTATTTATGGGAACTCAAACTCTTCAACAGTGGGGCTGCTGGAAATCTTTGGGAAATTTTTATATTGGCCGCATATCTTTAAGTAAACGGCTGTTGACCGAGCAGGTTAAGAGCATTTAGACACTGCTGTTGTTTATCTCTGGTGGTAATATTTCAATATTGCCTGGCAACGTTGTTCCATAAAAACACACCCTGACATCCGGCACTGCTCAATAATTCAATGTTAGAGCACTTGACCCATGCCTGAATTGTTGATCCGTTCAGTTGTGCTGGAAGAGATTCACCTTCCATCGCCCTTCTCACCGGGGTGGAGCGGAGCGGGCAGGTCCCAAAGGGTCGTCTGGGGCCGCGAGGTCCCCACCTGGTTCCCCCACCTCTTTTCAACACCAGACAGGAATAACTGGTCTCATATGGACCAGGACCTATTTAAAGTTCTCAGGTTACACTTCACAAACATTTTTTTATGGGGCTTGAAGTGACTTGCTCTCTTTTTCACTCAGCATGGTCAGAATAAGAGAAATATTATTGTGTTCTTTCATGGTCGTCCTCTCTTTTGGCTGTAAATTCAGCCGGTTTCTCAAGCTCCATGCTTTTCATTGGCTTGCTGACATCAGTGTCGACTATCAGCGTGTGCATCAGGGAGCTTGAGGGTTAGAAACCAGTTTAATATTTTGTTGATCATTTTGGTTTTCTTAAAGAAAAGTTGTAAGGGTTTGAATAATGACTAATAAACTAAACAAAATAATAAGAAAATGTTCTTGTGCCTCAGTTTGTTAAGACACAAAATCTGTTTACATGAATGCAATTACAGCTTAATTTTGTTGGCAAATAGCGGAACTGGTTTTGTAAACATTTGTATTTGGTTAAAGCTCTTTATAGAATTATGGGAGTTCATTTGTTTATTATTTAATCTGTTCACCCACAAATAAAAATTCTGTCATCATTTGTTACTCCTCATGTTGTTCAAATCTGTGGAACTCAAAAGTAGATATTTTGAGAAATGTCTCAGTGGGAGTCAATACAATGGAAGTCAATAAGGGGTTCATTGTTGTTTGGTTACCGACATTCTTCAAATTATCTTCTTTTGTCTTCTCCAGAAGAAAGTCTTACAGGTTTAAAATGAAATGAGGTGAATGATGACAGAATCTTCATTTTTGGGTAAACTATCCCTTTAAATTGTCTAAATGGTCCTAGATAGGTTGGCTTTTGGTTATACATTATACGTGCAGTTCCTTTGGGTGGAGTTGGCTCCTGTTAAACAGTGTTTTGAGAATAATCATATGCCTTCCTGGTATCCTTGAGCAGATATCTTCAGGGTTTGTAGGATCATGACCCCAGTCTACCACATCAATCTCATGTTAAAGTATAAAGTTTACAATGTAGGCCTAAGTGTACACTTCAATTGTAAGTGCATTGGTATTGTACAGTAGTTGTGTTTAGTTTGCACTTCTACTCCCTCTTATTTCAAATGTTTAAACACTTTAGATCAGTGGTTCTCAAACTGTGGTACGCGTACCACTAGTGGTACTTGAAGAGACCCCGGTGGTACGTGAGGTGACACGACAGAAAATTAAAAACTATATATTAATTTACATTTCGTGTTTTAAATACAATTTCAAATGTTTAATACGCCTGCGAGCAAATTAGGTTTCTTATGTATTTCTGCACTTGAACCACTGTTTAAAGCTGTTATTATTGCTGTAAAGTGCTAATTCAACACGCGCATGCATCTTCTCGAGGTTAAATCAATGAAGCGCGCGTTGCGATGTATTTTTGACACGCCACTTAGATAAAAACTGCTGCAGTAAAGTGTAAGCCTCTGTTTGTTATATACAGCTGTTCTCTTGATGTTAAAGTATACGTGTATTTATTTATCTTCTGTGTTAAATGTTCTTTCCACATTGTTTGTCTTTAATATAAGTTTGTAGGCTTTCTGCAAGTCCCCACAAAGTTAATAAATCCCCCATAATATTCCAAAAGAGCTTACAGAGCCCTGTTTACTGTGTACTACAGAAAAGCGTTTTGTGTCAACTATTACTGCTGACTAACTTGAAAACATGTAAACAACATGTTTCTTTAGTTTGTGGTAAATAAAGTGTTTGTATTATTATTACTACATTAGAATTGGAGGACGAGGTGGAAAGAGAAAGATTAACAGCTCTACTATTAGTTTAAGTTTTTATTCATGTGATTTTCTATGGCGGTCATTAGGTGGTACTTGGAACAACAAATTTTATTAAAGGCGGTACTTGATCTGAAAAGTTTGAGAACCACTGCTTTAGATTGTTTAAACATTTTGTGTTTGGCTTCGTTTTACATGTCGTGTGTTTTGACACATATAGGCTATCTGTGAAGAACAGCTTTGCTTACAGTGTGCGAAGCCAAGACAAACAACGGGTATCTGTTGTGTGCTCTGATATTTGCTGAGAAAAACTGCCGGCCCAGATGAGACCCCAGAGGTCGACTTGGAGTCTTTGGACTTTTTCTATGGCATTTGCACCATCAGTCTTCCTGTTTCACACCTGTTTGATCTGTCCACACTCATAATCTGTGTAGTAGTAAATATAATTGACTTCAATGTTTATGTTAATTTGCATGCAGCATGTTATGTTTTTGCAATCGGGATGTGCAATTTATTACTTAGAATATTTTAATATTGAATATTATTTCAACCAGTCTCACGGCAGTTCGTGACATAGTCACACAATTTAGAATCTATTGATTTGTGTCACTCAGCATAACTTTCAACATACATACAATGTGTGTATATACATACATTTATATATTTGTAACCTGACTTTAGAAGTCTGACAAATTTTATGAGGTGGCAATGCAACGATATAGGGCCAATCTAACCCGGCCTAACGTCACAGCGGCAAAGTCAAATCATGTTAAATCGTACGAATGAGATCGTACGAATTCACATAAATGAGCCACCTTGTAAAATAGGTACGAATTCCCATCAGATTGCGTTGATATATACTTAAACATATGTGCATATGAAAGATTAATTGTCCATTAACAGGAATCGATAGATAAAAGTTTGTGACTATGTTACAAATTCCTGTGAGATTATGTTGGTCATTACATTTCCCAAAGACCTGTAGTCACTAGACTAACTTAGTGGAAACTGTGAAAACGGTATAACGTAGTATATATACAGTAGCTCTTTATTGTTGTATTGGTCATAACGACTCAATGACATTGTTTGTGTGTCTTTCAGAAACAGTTAGAAAAACTTGGCATTATTACGAAGCATAATTTTCAATATTGATATATACACTGTATATCAAGAAATATTAGCATTTAGATTTATGCATTTGGCTGGTGCTTTTAAGTCACTTACAGTAGGGTACGTTCAGTATGTGTGTTTTTTGGGAATAGAACTTGGGACCTGTGCTGCTAGCTCAATGCTCTCCCAACTAAGCTAAAGTAGCGCTACAATATATATATATATATTCTAGGACCTATTCTATGGTGACCTAAAACATTAACCCACCCTACACCCCCTATACTCTAGGGCTCACATTCTAGCACTCCGTACAGAAAGACTGATATGAATTATTTGTTGATTTTTTTTACCCCTCCTCCCCATTGTGCAGTCTTAGTGGTGATGCAGATCCATTTGAAAGGGCTTTTGTTTGCGAGCCCGCCTCCAGTGCCGTTCAAAAGAAAAGGCCGAGATTCATATGATAGTCTCAACCGCAGCCCCACCCCTCATCCGAGTCTGGGAACTTAAATCTGGGGGAGATATTGGAAAACTCGGCGGAGTGAAATGCCAGCAGGAAATCGAACTGTCGAGGAGGAGGAGAAGGCAGTGGGGTTCCTTCAGCGTCCCACAGGGCAACAAAAGATCAGCGGAGGATATCTGCAAGTCCGCTTACACGCACTGACAGAGCTGTTTTCTCCTCGTACAGGAAGTTCTCATCTCCACGGCCGCATGGGCACCGTTCCACTCTCTTTATTTCTCTCGCAGCTGCCGGCCAATGACGGAAGGAGGGTGGAATGTTCACCTTCCTGTCACCACGCAGCATTCGTGTACTCGTGCCTCCAGCTGCAGGCTACAGCCGGATGGGTGGGAGAGGGATCGTTCTCCCAACCCAAAACATCTGATTCTCATTCCTTTAGAGCCGAAAGAAAGAATGTAAAGCTGTTTTATTGCTTCATCAGCTGAGGCCAGAGGTTTGGCTCGAGGCTTGCGAGTAATTGCGTAATAAGACGTGACTGTGAACGGCAGACGTTGGGAGAAGAGTTTGGCTCTAAAAATGAAAGGTGATCTAATGCAACGTGACGTTGAATGACAGTGTTTCTCTCGTGTGGTGTTAATGATAAATGCGAAAACTCTAGAAAAGATCTCTCGACCAATCAAATGAGAGAAGCAAAACAAATTGACGTGTAAGATTATTTAATGCCGCTCTTCCTTCCTTTCCCCTTAGGAACATTCCTGACCCGTACTGTATGTTTTCTGGAAGGTGACACGACGCTGCTTTGCGATACATTATCCTTCCCGCTTCAAAAGCAAACAGCTCCGCAAGCTCTTTTATCTTTAACAAAGCGTATCGACACTGTTTACCCGAGGCTTGACCTGTGACACAAAACCTGGTCATCGACCTCTCAACACATACCTGCCAAACTCTCACAACTCAAAAAACAAACCCCTCGGGGTGGGGAGGGGAGCCAGCCGTCATGGCAATCGTGAAAAGGGCATCTTTGTCTGGAAGTGCCCGTAAATCACACGGTCAAAAGGCATGCTGGGAACTCTTTGAGAGAGTCTTATAGTTCCCGTTGATGGAAGGGATGGTCATTAAACGGATGTGAAGTGTCTCTGCCCCTCTTCCAGTGTTTGAATGGAAAGGGGCAGTTATCAAAGTTGGATTAGGGCCACTGAGCTACCACACACAATCTGGATTATTCGCTCAGCGGGAGAACAGGGCCTCTTCACGAGCTTTTGAAATCTATCTCCTGAGAATTTGAACCCAAAACTGGGAAGTCTGCGCCTGAGGCTTTCAAAAAAATATACTTGACGCATTGTTCGACATGGCGGAGTTTGACGCGTTCACATAAGCTCTTTGAGCTTGGAAAGGAAAATTCTGTTATTGTTGACTCGTATTGCTTCATAACCCATATAACAACTGAGTGACTTCTGTGGAAGACAAAAGAAGTTTTGTGGAGAGTGCCTCGGCTGTGAGCGAAATTAGAAAAAGTGCGACATGTAAGCAGCCTATTGTACCTGTTTTGTCATGCCCTTCTTAATATTTCTGAGGCACAGACCTAAAGTCTTTTGCTACAGCTAATAAGTCTCATTTGTGTATATTACATTGATTATATTTTATTGCACATTATGACAGATCGGACAGAGCGCACAGATTTGCTCCGTTGAACACAAAAGAAAATATTTTGACGATTGTGGAAAAAGATATCTGGAAGAATGTTTGTAACCAAACAGTTCTGGGGCACCATTGACAACCACAGAAAGAAAATAATATGGTTGTCAATGGTGCCCCAGCACTGTTTGGTTACAAACATTCTTCCAAATATCTTTCTTTGTGTTCAGCAGAACAACGAAAGTCAAACAGGTTTGGAACCCCTTGAGGGGGTGTAAATGAAGACTTTTGATGATTTTCATTTTTGGGTGAACTTTCGCCTACTATCGCCATCTCTGTTTGAAACATTAAACTGCTGGTTACTTTACCTACTTATCTTAAAGGGACAGTTTACCCAAATATAAAAATTCTGTCATCATTTACTTGCCCTCAAGTTGTTCCAAATCTGTATAAATTTCTTTGTTCTTATGAACACAGAAATATATTTTAAAGAATGCTTGTAACCAAACAGTTCTTGGTCACCATTGACTACCATAGTAGGAAAAATCACAAAAAGTGAACTGTTTTCTTTCTTACATTTTTCTAAATATCTTCTTTTATGTTCAACAGAACAAAGACATTTATGAAGTAATTATTCCTATAATGGTAGTCAGTGGTGGCCAAGAACTGTTTGGTAACAAGCATTCTTCCAATATGTTCATCAGAACAAAGACATTTTTAATTTTTAATTTTTAACTGCACAAATATATGAAACAATAATTTTTCCTACTAGTCAATGATGTCCCAGAAATGTCAGTTTCTAACATTTTTCCAAATATCTTTCTTTGTGTTCAACAGAACAAAGCAATTTATACAGGTTTGGAACAACTTGAGGGTGAGTAAATTATGAAGAATTAAAATTTTTGGGTGAACTGTTGCTTTAACGTGAATTGAAAAATTGACGTTTTCCGCAAAATCAGACACAACGGCTCTACTTATTAAAGGGGTCATATGACACGGCTAAAACGAATATTATCGTTTGTTTTAGATGTAATGCATACACGATGTAAGGTTAAAAACGCTGTATTTCCACATACCGTGCATGTTTGTATCTCCTCTTTGCCCCGCCTCTCTGAAACGTGCAGATTTTTGTGCTATGATTGGCCAGTTAACCAGTGCGTAGTGATTGGTCGAATACTGCAAGCGTGTGACGGAAATGTAACGCCTCTTACCATATTTGGAACATCAGGTTCCAACGCAAATGTACTGACAGGTACGCCCACCTTACTTGCGTATACATTTGGGCGGTCTTAGTCAAATCATACCACGAACTGACGTAGATTTGTGGGGGTGTGGTTACACGAGGCGTTTCAGGCAGGTCTGGGTGAGCATTCGCTTTTAGATAGAATGCATCTTTTGTTCCGACACTTTAATTTTTGCAATTTTACGTGTCTAATACATGCATGGGCAACTTATAACGCAGACACAGAAAAACACGTATTCGCGCCATATGACCCCTTTATTATTTATTTATGTGCTTACTCAATTTCTGATCTTTGTTAACTTTGAATCCCCAAAAGATACAGTTTGCAATATTAAAGAGGTGTAGTGAAGTTGGGCATGTTCAGATCCATTGAGGTTAGGTTTGTTAAACGTGTTTGACCCAACCGTCAAGCCTTTTAATTAAAGTGAAAGGTCGCCTCGGGCACCTGTATCCCGTGTTTGGGCTTGTGCGGTGCCCTCCTCACATTGTCTGAAACCTGAACAAAAGCCCTCTGGAAGTGCATTCTTCTTAAGGGCGCTGTGTCTTCTAATTCACATAATGATATTTTATCAAAGAATTGTGCAGAACCGAGCATCAGAGATGTCAGCTCAGTAGATTTGCGCAGGTCTTTAAAAAATGAGATGTGCAAAAATGCATCATGATGACGATTCGAAAATGACAACTATGAATGAACTTGAAATAGATTTCATAGTAGAATAAAACGGACTGAAATGAATGTTGTGACAAAATAGACACTAAATGAAAAGGGCATAAAATGAAAAAATTGTTGACTAAATATATAACATTGGCTTTGCGCGTTATTCATTTTTATACAGTGTAACATTTGCTGTCTGAAGTTGTTCCTTTCTAATGACAGAGAAGCAGTCGGTGGTATTTATCTACAAAGACCACAAAAGATCACCCACTGTTCTGTTATTTTGTCAGGAAGTGAGTGGGGGTGCAAAGAAAGCATTTCATATCTATACACACACATTTATCAAGTCAATTGTAGCTTCTGATTACCAAGAGTTCCATTAAATAAAGGCATTGTGAAATTGTTTGGTGTGGAATACATGACAGATAATCAAAAGTAAATCAGTTTTTCCAATCAGCCGTCAAACTCGGTCCAAAGGGGGTTAGCTGGTCTGTCAACCTGGCAAAAACTTGGGGTTATGATTGTTTTAAAGTGGTTTCCTGCTCTTTTAAGCTGGTTAGACAGCTAAACACTAGCTTCATTACATTTCAACTGATATAAGAGGGATAACAAAAAAAACAACATGCCTTCATGCTGACAAATATCCCCTCTCTCTATGCTTAGCAATGACTTATATCCGTTGATATGTGACTTGGGTTGACAGAGGCGCATTGTGTTAAGAAAAAATGACCGGTCCAACGTGTCTTGCATGCAAACATTGTTTTGTATCCTCAAGACTTTGAATGCAAAACAATTCGTCTTCTATATTCTGTGGTTTAATTGTGCTCAGAGGCATGCATAACTTTTTATTTTTGGGGGGATAATTACCTATCCTGCAAGACTAATTAATTGAGTTTCGATTCAACACAGAAAACTTTATTGGCTTGACAAATTGCACGTGTTGCCAAAGCTAACAGGTTCTCAGGCAACAGACTATAAATGAATAAATCCAAATCAGCTCGGTTTTCATTAGGCTTTGTCCCCAAGTGTACCAAAGCATGTAGGCATGTGAGCGACTTGGGATGTTTTTAAACAAATATTGCATTTCTGTCAAGGAAATTAATTGATGCCAATTGATTAAATAAGTCATCAAATTAACAAGCCAAATGAAGTGCATACTTACGTGTCAGTGTTCTGCTAAGAAAAGCCTCCAAATTAAGATCGTTTTATACATTTACATTATTGTGGCAGACGGAAAGTCATTGAATTGCAAAATTGAATGAATGATTCATGTAATTATGTTGTTTATTTGATCTCTATATCATTAAACGTAAACTTATTACGGGCCCGAAATGTAATTGTCCATATGTGTCTTATGGGTCAATTTTTCGAAATTGAGATTTTTACATAATCTGAAAGCTGAATAAATAAGATTTATATTGATGTATGAGTTGTTAGAATAGGACAATATCTGACTGAGATACAACCGTTTAAAACTCAGGAATCGGAGAGTGCAAAAAATCAAAATATTGAGAAAACTGCCTTTGAAGTTGTTAATCAGGGGCACTGTGGCAGGCCATCCACTCACAAAAATAAAGTTTTTATATATTTAAGGTAGGAAATTTACAAAATATCTTCATGGAACATGATCTTTACTTAATATCCTAATGATTTTTGGCATAAAAGAAAATTCGATAATTTTGACCCACACAATGTATTTTTGTCTTTTACTAAAAATGTTCCCGTGCTACTTAAGACTGGTTTTGTGATCCAGGGTCACATGTATGCGTTAGACACACGTCACTGACCATATGGTCACTGATAATGGTTTTATTAAAGGATCACATTAAATCGACGACAGCACTACTCACAAGACAAAATGTTGCATTACAATAATATGGTTTGTGCTGACAAAGTCATTTCCCTCCATGCATTAAAACTAGTAATGTCATTGACATGCGACTTGGGTTGTCACACAGTTGTGTTGCAAGTTTAAACCACATGTTTATTACTAATAGAGAAAGTATTTACACTAAACAGTTCATTCTTGTTTCATCATGAATGATAATATCTTTTGCAAATAGATGTGCACTTGCATATATTTGCTATAGCAACAAAATAAATGAATTGCTTTTCGGTTGAATTCAAAATGCCTTATCGGTTGGCCAAATATACATGCGTTATCAACAGAATGTAAATCAGTAAATCTAAATGAGGTTATTTCACATTCCCTGGTGGTCTTGAGGACTTTGGGCTGTGACTTGAGCTGCTTGCAAATGTTGCTTTCCTGTTAATGAGTGTTTCCTCAATTATGGCCGATTTAACGTCCCAGGGGTTTATTTTTATTAAAAACGTTTTCTTTTAGTTATATGGCTGTCATATTAAAACTAGGACACTTTTTACCCAGCCTTCATTTTTTATCTACTTGTCAGATACCTTTTTATTTATTAAAGTTATTTATTTACCCTCCCAGACTCAGACTTTAATCATAAAAATACAAATTCACTTGGTTGTTGACTGCATAGATTTTTTTTCCGTTTCGAAACCTGCATTTAAAGAGCTTGTTGTATAATGCTGATTTGTACTACATAATCTTTAAGTTTTATGTTTTACATTTATCCAAAGAGTGCATTCAAGGCAGTTCATATGGGAATCAAACCTACAACGCAATGCTCTGACATTAAGCCACAGATTTTTTTATTTGTAATATTTTGGATTACTCAAAATTCTGTAAATAAAAAAGAAATGTACTGTTTGTTGGCAATGCTTGGTTTTTAATTGGAAACAAGGGTAAGATAACTTTTTTGAATAGCATATAATAATGTTAATAGTGGACGCACATAATCTCAAAATAACTGAATATTGTCTGATTTATTGGCTTTGTTGATATCACTACACTAGATTTCTTGTCTTTCTAACTAGAAGTGTTTCACATGGGAGCATAACTCATCCTGCTGCGAATAAATCTAAATCTGTGCTCATACAATTTGTTGTTAAAGTTGACAGATGTTCTTTTGATGTTATTGTAGGGAGATGAAGAATCGTCTTTTGAGCAGAAATGATTTTCCATCCAGAATAAGATGTTTTATGATTTCCACGTATAAATGGTAACAGAAGACTAAACCAAGGCTGTTCAGTTTGAACTAAACAATTGCGGTCAAGCGATACAAATGACTTTCATGGATTCATGGCATTCATGGACGGGACAGAACTCGGCACTGGTTATTGATTCCTTTAGTTCAGTGAACACCATTTTCTTTTCTCAATAATGAGAAAAGATGTAAAGCTGTTTTAAATGTTTATATATTAAGTTTTGCCATACAGGAAATATAGGAAAGTGCATAGTAAACCATTTACACCAATTGCAGGTGTAACCAGGCCACTCAAGCCACAAACTTAAGTCCTGACATAAGGCATATTTATGATGCCAAATGTAAACCACAATATTTCTCAACCAAAATAGCTGCATTTGTGCTACCGCTATACCACAGCTCCAGCTGAAAGCCTTGCTTTTAGTTTTGGCTCGACTATGGGACCAGTTTAATCAAAGGGCTTCAATCTGCAGCGTCAGAGCGTTGGGACCTCAACTCCATTGTCAAAAAGAGCCGCAGCCACCACTGAATCCCACGGATCGCATCTCCGTCTCCAATGGACTCGGCTCATGGTTTGGACACCCTGCGGCCCGTCAGCACGATTCCTCCCCAGTATGTAGGTCACCCACAGCTGCTCCCCAAGTGTTTGTTGGACTGGCTGTCGCCTTCCATTACGTTTCATTGTTGTGTGGGCTGCTGGGGTCATGCACGTGGCTGCCACTCTCCCACGCCGAGACGCTTCAGCACTCACGGATGCTGGACAGACATGTACACGCTAACACAGATTTTTATGTACTGAGAGGAGAGCATGCAGGGCAGTGTTAAAGTGCCCTGTTAAGAGTTATTGGCACTGCATATACTTGAGACGGTATTGGCACGAGTCCATAGATGAAGAGGTGAATTAATGTACGAGTCTTCCTTCCACAAGAGAATTTCAAAGTGATTAACTTTATTTTCTTCTGCGGCAAGTGTAGTGAATTTATCACAGCAGGTTATAACTTGGCACCACTTTGATTTTACTTCAGTTTAATTACATTTTTTTATTTTTTAGTGAATGATAAAAGCGAATGTTTGTATCTACAGTAGTCTTGTGGGCTCTGAAACTTAGCTCACTTAAAATAAAGTTATCACTGTTTTGCCGTGGCTTTTTGGACACTTTTTGGTGTTCTTTAATGTACCTGTTCCTGTATTAGGAAATATGTGTCGGCCTTTCTGTGCAATTTTTGCATAGAAAGAAAAGGTTCATAAAGCAAAGACTGACTACTTTTATCAGATATTAATATTTTGTTCACCCTTTGTTGTTTTGTAGAAACGGAATTGACTCGGTAAGCTTTGCACATGTGTTTCATTTTTTGCCAAGCCTGTTTAAACTCTTCTCAATGCTGAGCTTCAGTTTAGACTCCAAGCGCCGCTACACAACATGCATAGAAAATTCGTAAGACATCTTTAATAATACAGTGGAATAAAAGGCAAATGTGTCAGTTTTCCAAAAGTTGGATGTCACTTTTGGCCACTATTGTATATCATTGTACTATATATTTCCAGTGTGTAGTTTTTTGGAAGATCTATTGACAGAAATGCAATATAATATACATAACTATGTCTTCAGAGGTGTATAAGACCTAACATAATGAAGCGTTATGTCTTAGAAATAGTTACGAAGATATTTATCTACGTACACCGCGGGTCCCCTTACATAGAATTCGTCATGTTGTTTCTACAGTAGCCCTAAACGGACAAACGGACAAAAGAGTGCTTTTTGTAAATACGTTATCTCCTTCGACAAAGAAGCAATAACATGACGACATTTTAGTTCTTTGTCAGCCGCTGTAGTGCTTTGAAAGGCAGAGGTGGAGTGAACCATCGGACGCTAATGCTAATTTGCTAATTTTCATACACTGAACCTTTAACAAATGTATGAAACCACACCCTACTCTAAGATTTTTTCCCTCAGCTGCCCTAAACTCACAGTATTGATGATTTACAAAATCCGTTCTGTAATGGTTAATCCTAAAATATTATTATTGTTTTCCACAAATTTTTGAATTGACGAGAAAAACTTTTTTTAAGCACTTTATTGTTTTTATTCAGATGCCCAATTACAGTTATTTACCTGCAGTCCTTAATAGAAAAATATGTTTAAATGGTTGAATGTTACGCTTGAGGCACTTCTGACTTCTGAGAGAAGTTGAATGTGCCGACTCAAATTTGGGTATAAAACGTAAATAAAGACTATTTAGTTGTTTAAAGTTTGTTATTTGCCTAAAACCTCTTAGTTTTATTAAAATATTTAGCTTTTTCTTTATTATGACAGGCGATCTAATAAATATATGAAATCCTCCATACTATGTAAACTCCGCACTGGTAATGATCATCTGATACTATAATTCTCATAATCTTTAATTCAGAGCAGCTCTGGTTTATTGGAGCACTAATGGTGTCATGGTTCTGACCTCTGTTTGCCCTCCATGTCCACTGACCCGGCTTTTCACGTCCCCTATGGACTCAACACATGAGCTGATTAGCATAATTGTCAGTTGCCATAGTAACCCCAGTACGACGCTCGGTGTGTCCGAGTCCCTGTGCACCAGTCAGCGGACATGAGCTAACAGAAAGTGATTTG
The DNA here is from genome assembly GCF_024868665.1 of Triplophysa rosa. Taxonomy (NCBI): domain Eukaryota; kingdom Metazoa; phylum Chordata; class Actinopteri; order Cypriniformes; family Nemacheilidae; genus Triplophysa; species Triplophysa rosa. Next base: position 4,790,118 of record NC_079891.1, read on the forward strand.
CTTCAACAGTAACACTCATAGAGACCCGAGAGCAGCTTCAGTCCCAGCTCTTTACACAGAGACTCCTGCACAGCTGAGCACACTGATCATTGATTTTCAGAGACTCTTTCAATCTTCTTTTTGTTCGACTGGTACACGGTTACCCGCCCCTGTGAGGCGGCGTACTTGACTGCAGTACGTCTGGAGTAGGGCACTAACCCCTACAAACCGATTGAATGTTTAATTAAAATCCCATTTATTACAACACGCAAGGCGTAAACATGACATTCAACGCGAGTCCGTTTTTTTATGTGAGGAACAGAACTTCGAAGTTATTACTATCGCTCAATTGTGCGCCTGTGTTTTTGTCAGTATTGAAACTGACGGAGATGATTTTCTTTTTCTCCAGAGGCCTTCACAGAGAGACACAGCCCTCACACCGCTCACAATCTGCTTCAGGAGGAGGTGACGCGGGCGGAGGAACAGTCTGAGGTAACTGCTTGGTCCTTCATGTATCCAATTTAACCCCAAAAACCTCTTGCTGTGTGTGTTGTTGGCTCAAGGCCGCTCTTCCTGTATCAAAGATGTCAGAAATGTGTACAAACACTTGCGGGTTAAATCTTGGCGTGTTGTTTTCCAACAGTGCTCTCTGAATTGTTTATTCCGACACGCTGTTGCAAGAACATTTCTGTTGAACAAGAATAAAACCGAGTTTGAAGGCTGACAAAAGTGTTTGTGCTGGAATTCCTTATTCCATAACCCATCGATCCAGTTTCTCCAAGTCTCCTTTTGCTACTTTACTTCTTGCAAAGATTAATTGGTGATGTTATCAATGATTTGAAGCATTGACGGGCCTTGCATCATAAATAAGAGATGAGGCCAACGCATCAGGGATGTTGTCATCAATCGGATATTGTCTTTTCAGGACACATTTGACGCAGAATGAAAGTTCTTTCATCATTGACTCACCCTCATGTCAATCCAAACCTGTATGCAGACCACAAAAAGGATACGAACACACAACCACCGAGACATTTCTCAAAATATCTTCTTTTGCGTGCCACAGAAGAAAGAGTCATATACAGGTTTTGCACGACGTGAGGGAGAATAAATGCTGACGGAATTTTTATTTTAGGGTGTACTGTCCCTTTAAGAACAGTTCACACTCGTTTCTCCTTTACACCAAACTATAAGCCCGCAAACATGCTACATTTTCCATCTCCGTGATTTTTTCTTACAGCAGACAGTAAGGAGGAACTGAGCGTGAAATCTTAAGGATTTGTTAGTTTCTAGGGCATCCTGCCTGGTTGCTAGGTAGCCGGTTGCTTACTGGCCCAAGTTAAAAAGCCCTTTCTTATCCATAAACGTGCTTGGTTTGAGATATCATCTGTGTTTATAGCACAAGCTGTATGGGATGAGTTGCTTACCGCACCAATAGACTAAACAAATTGTTCATTATGCACACAACAAAACTTAACATCAGTTCTGTTTGGGATATAATTCAGTTTTTGCTCGGCCGTATCATGGTTTCCCAGTTTTTCATCCTTGAGCTCATGTTTCTTGTTAGCATTCATTGCATGATGTGTTATCTATTCAATAATAGCTCAGCACAACACCTACTGTAAAGGAAAACAACTGTATAAACATCTTTTGCTGTGGTTTTAACCGGCCCACCCGCCGGAGCATGTTTGATTGATCCGCCCCAGGTTAAATGTCCTCCGGGCTGTAAATAAGCACGGAGTCTTCCACCCCACACGGGCCCGATCGATCGCTCGGTGACTTTGCCGTTAGACTCCTGCTGTCTGATTAATGATCCCAATTCATCATAAGTGAGCCGTGCTGAGATCCAGCCTTCAGCGGGACATGTGCCAGAGAGAACATCAACACAGCCCGAGTGTTTATGAGACGGATTAAAGACGTGCATCCCCAAAGGCCTCGCATATTATATTAGTGCTTCTAAAAGCATCTGGGTGAAACTTAAAGCTGCAAACTTTTAGGTTATTGTTGAGCAAGTACATAACAGATTCACTTTGGGGGAACCTCGCTTTTCCTCGTTCCTTTTTGTTTTGGAAATTCTGACATTATTACAACAAAATCAAGTTTTTGAAAACGGGTGTCCCACATTTAGTTTGTCGTTTGCTGTGGGCAATTTCTTAGACTCTATTGTTCCTTCTTAGGACATTTGGGGGTGGGTTTGCGCAGACGAAACTTATCAATTATTCAGACATCCATACCGAGGTAGACAGAGGGCAGACACCTGCCCCCTTAACCGGAGGCACACATTAGGTCATGTAAAATTTATAGTGTTCTTCTTGGGACAGCATGCTGTTGTGTTAAACAGTTCTTGGCCACCATTGACTACCATAGCAGGACAAATATCATTGTGAATTCTCTTAAACACAAAGAAGGGATTTTGAAGAATGTTGGAAAACAAACAGATCTGGGGATTTTTTGAGTACAATTATAATTTTTCCTACTATGTTAGTCAATGGTGGCCAAGAACCGTTTGGTTACAAGCATTCTTCCAAATATCTTTCTCTGTGTTCTGCAGATTCGGAACAAGTTGAGAGTGAGTAAATGATGACAGAAATTTTTTTTGGGTGTACTTTACCTTTAAGTCTGTGCAGTAGTGACGGAGATGCTTGCCTCAACAAACACCACTAATGATGTTAATTTGGAATGATGTGGTTTGTATTAAACAGCCTGAAATAGCCACAGTGTTCCTTGGAACACGATGAATCACAGCAAGGATATTTGTAGTCTGATGTCCGGCTTGAGTTCCTGACTTCTAATACCTGTTTATTTGTCCTTTGACCTTCCCAGGAGCTGCTGGAGCGCTTCATGGAAGGCCACGTGCCCCTGGAGGAATTTCTCGACTCCTTTCAAAGCAACAGGAAGACGTACCACATCCGCCGCGCTCAGGCCGAGAAGCTCCAGGAGCTCCGCCGACCCGACAGGAAACAGATTAAAAAAGTGGAGGAGCACAAAAGGGAAGAGGAGCAGAGGGAATCTTGCCCGAACGGCATCAGCGCTCACGCTCCTCCGCGCGTCTTCCAGCTTCGATACGGGCTGACGCCGGCCATTCTGCTACCCCTGTCCTCCACCTCTTCGGTTTTGTCCCCTTTGGACTCACGCTCGGGCCAGTCTCGGGCTTCGGGGCCCGCCGCCTCTCGCTCCTGCCCAGGGCAGCCCGTCGGCCTTAGAGTTATTGGACAGTTACCCGGCTGGCCCGTGAGACCGGTCCGATTGCAGCAGCTGTACAGGCCCAGTCCGCATCAGCCCGAACCTCCGTGCCGATAGCGCTCATCACTGTGAAGTCCTGGGCCGTCAGCGGCGTACGCAACTTACACAAAGACCACATGAAGCCTTTATTGAGTCGATATATATTAATGATGCTGCCATCGGAAAGTCACGTACCCAAAAAGGGAAGAGAGCGGAAAGCCATAAAGTATTCGTTGCTTGTCGTCGCTTGTCGGTTTAATTTCTTTGTTTGTATTCGTGTCTGTTTGGTGTGGACGTGGCAGGTGTTTAGCTGCTGTTTGTGTGAGGTAAAGTGCCCTGTATGACACTGCATTTTGACTGGATGGGGGATTTTTGTAATGTTGATGGTGTTCAATAAAGTCTAATCGTGATGTTTATTATAAACTAATATCTTTGTTGCCTCATATTTGATTTTCTGAGTCTATTTGTGTGGAGTATGTTTCTACTTACAAATAGTTGGGACTGTCTTTAAACAGTTTGACTGCATTTGCACGTATTATTTACACAGCTGCGCCTGTAAGTTTTAAAGTCATGGACGCTTTGTTTTTTTACCCTTCGCAGCCGAATCTGTAGAGCGAAGGTAAAATCTCGTTGTTGTCTTGGAGTCGGCTTTCAAGTAAAAATGAATTTGCTGCAGGGTAACGCTTTGAGATTTAAGACGCAATTCAGGAAGGTTATAAATAAACTTGGATTAGCATAAAATCCGTACTCTAACATCACATCTAAGAGTGTGGGATTTATTTAGTTATGGAAATCCTGTTATGGAATGCCTCCTGTGGACATCAAAAGCTGTTTATTTGTTATGACAAAAGAGGCTGCACTTTGTTTCAAGGCTGCACTGTTTTGCTGTCGTAATGCGGCTGGAGATTAAATTGTATATTAAAATCAGTCAAGATTGCCTATGGAATAGACATGAATTATTACAAGGGAGGGTATGTGCCATTAATATTAATGAATGTGTATGGTCAAAAATGCCTATTTTGTCACTGTAACAAACTTAACAATAGGTGGTTTAACCATATAATACCATCTAATATCATTTAATTATTTGAAGTACATACAGTATTTGCGTTTAGTACAATCAACATGATGAACGCAAACTGATAATTGATGTTCCACAGTGTTTTTCCAAAAAACTCTGATCCCATCCAAAGTACACATAATGCAGTAATTTCTTAAAATACATAAGAAATGCACTGGTACTACATTTTTCCTCTGATACTTTTAGCTGATTATTCAGTCTGCCGATACCGATACAGATTCCCAAGATTAAATGAATATATCTTTCAATTTTCTTAATGTTATTAATTCATATAATGACTATTAATATCAGGGATGCACCGATACCAGTATCGGTATCGGGCCCGATACTGAGTTCATATACTCGTAAAAATGCACCGATACCTCATGTGACTTATCTGACAGAACTGACAGAAATTTGTTGTCAAATTTACTTTGAAAGTTTGTGAAAAGCACATACATTTTTTTATTTTTTCATAATGTGTTTAAAGCGGAGTTGTTTGTAATTATGAAGCTATTCTAGTTTTATTAGTCTCACTGTGTTGTGAAAAGGTACAGGCATCGGTATCGGCGAGTACCAGAAAAAAATATCGGTACTCGTACTCGGTCTTTAAAAAATGGTATCGGTGCATCCATAATTAATACTGAACATCAAACTGGTGATGTGTCTTAACGTTTTCTATATAAAGAGCACAAATTCATAGCATTTTTCTGTCCTCTTTTGATTGACAGGATATATCGGCCCTGAACATCGTGTTTTTTTTAACTATCGGCCGATAGTGTAAAAAAATGGCTATCAACCGATACCGATTATTAGCCGATATATCGGTGAATCTCTAAAACATATATTATTAAATTAAAAAATGACATTAAGAATGAAGCACTCATTCAAGTAAGTTACATATATATGCGAAATATCCCGCCTGTTTTCACGAGAATTCGTTAATATTTTTGGCTAACTTGTATATATTTATACAATGTAAATCCTACAAAAACATATGATTATTTGAAAAGAACAGTCATGAAGACCTGCCCCTAAACCTAAATGCAGATCATTCTAAAATGTACAAATGATAGGCGTATCGTAAAAATGGGTGAGCATTAGTCAAAATTAAATGAATGAGATATCAGATTTTTATTACACGGTCATTACGATTATCAAGGCTAAAAGAAATCATGTGATATCTGATAGATAGTCAAAATAATTATATCAGTCAAATTAATAATCTAGTTAATTTTGTTTTTGTTTTGTTTTTCTCTTTTTTGAAGCACATTTAAAAGGGAGGAAGCAAGAGAGACTTTGAAACCATTGTGACTTTTAAGGCAAAATTTAAATGGGTGCTGAATATAAACAGTATTATTTTATGTGTTAACACAATATTGATAATGTTTTTTATTGTGACGCTGCTATTTGAAAATGTCACTTCAAGTCAGCAGTGGGGTCAAAAAAATTCATAAATAATTCAGAAACCTACAGTTTTCTTGCGTTTTTAAAAAGCCTCGGAAAGAAACGCTCCTGTAACAGTGATGAACATACGAGAAAAACACTCTCAGTAGATTATCTACAGTATGTATCTCAGTATGACATCACATCGTAAGAATTAGCATGAAGCCTAGAGGCACAGTGCTTACTAAGAATTACTCAGTCTCCTTAGACATGACAGCATCGGTCCATGAGGTCAGACAGAGTCCTCATCTGTCAGCACACCGACATGTCTATCATGAAGGTGACCTTGAACGTGATAGCGTTGATCCAATCCCCTCTCCTCAGAGACTCTCAAATCTTCGTACTCCAATACATCTTCATTTTCCATCCTCAACACTTGCTCTTGACTTTAGCAGCGATGGCACCAGGGAGGGATTCGACTCCTGAAAGCTGGGGTTCGTTTTTCAGGCTTAAGGGTTTTATTTGTGGAGGTGGATATGCTTGTTGTAGCATGTGTTATCATAGGCACAGATCCATGTTTTTCATTATAGAGGCATGAGGAATGCTGGTTTTTACACGGTATTGAGGATGTGTTTTTGATAGATTTCAGAGCGTTTTTTCACGCTGCAGATTTCAATCAGGTGTAATCATAACAAATGTCAATCAAAGAAATGCACATGAATAACAGATTCACAATGCATGTTAATGTGGCGTGTTAATGTTAGTAATAAAAAAAGAAGGAAAAGTCACCCAAAAATGAAATCTGTGCTTCAATCTAGACAAAACAATCAGGCTTTTTGTACAAAACTGAGCATTGTCGTAGAATGTTTTATCTTCATTTACGCCATTAATTTATTCAATTTCATTCTCCTTTTTTCGATGTTTCTCAATTCTTTTTTCACAAACATGGAGTCACATTTATTGATGAGAAAAGTCTGTCTGTTCCACTGAGTAATTCATCACTTGTCCCCAAGCTCAAGCCACCAACCCCCAATAATATAATAATATTAATAATAATATTATTTATTATTTAATTTTTCCCAGTTCTAAAATTTCCTGGTTATTGTTGAGATACATTTTTTTAAATCTCAGATTTGACATGAATGAGATCAGCATTAGCATCTGCCATTGCAGAGAGAAGTGTCCGAGCTTGCTGAATTTAAAAATTCCATAAGCATAAAGGATACCAGCATTAATGTCATTCATTGTTGCGGTGTGCCAGAATACCGATTTCACTGTGTGCTTGCATAAAAAAAAGATTTCTCAATAACAGAATGGCTTTATTCAGGCATTTGACATCTTTAAGAAGCAGTGTTGTCAGGAGTGTTGACACACCATATTCACTCAAATAATGTTTTAAGTCTGTTTTCCTCATTGCAATCTGTTTAAATGGGTTGTTGCCCGACTGGTCCATTTTCCGCCTGAATGAATGCCCCCAAGAGTGGAAAGGAAGGGCAGTGACCTTCTGTCACTTTAACCCTGTGTCCCTCCTCCAGGTTATTTGTGTTGGTCAAATGAAAACCCCACGGTGGCTCATCGTGGCTCAGCATGTTTCTGGATGGGTTGATTCCAACATAAAGAAACCAACATTAACATAATCTGAAAAAAGTTTTTTTACGGAAGAAGGTTTGATTCATAGAAAAACACACATACTGATGAAAAATATATATGCCTTGAATGTACTGTAAGTGTCTTTCTATGTAAACCTTGGCCAAATGCATAAAAAATGTAAAATATATAAATGCTCTTTAAGTCCGTAGGGCTATTTTATCCAAATATTAAATAATAAACTTCAAAGGATTATTTTTAGTCAAGAGGCTTGAAATCATCTTGTGTCTGATTAGTTTGGCCCTCAGCCAACTTGAAACCTATAGTTACATTTTTAGTCTTGTCTGAAAGCTTTAAACCTAAAAGTTCAAAGGATTCGGTTTAAGAAGATTTTCGCTCATGTCTCGAGGTCTTACAGTAACACGCCGATGGTTTTTCATAATGGTAGCCGAGATATTCAAATAAGCTCACTTTTTTCAACATTATTCTCAGGATGTGGTGTGTGAAATGATCTTCAAAAACCAGCTTTCAGTTTTTTATCTTGTTTTGAAAGATGTGGGTTGAGGGCTTTATGTAATGTCAGATACAAGGTAATGAGAAAACGTCAAAGGATTGATTTATTGCTTAGTATAACTCTTTGATCCTGCACTTTTTTATCAACTGAGTCAACTGGCTGTTTATATGAATGATTAAGAACAAATTGATTTATTTCAAATCACTGGGACGTATCAGATAAGCATTCAGAATCACGGTAATGTCTCTGTTTAGACAGTTTTGACGTCATCTGCTTCTAATATAGTTGACAAAATTCACTTCTGAAATAGAGATATTTACAATTAACAATCTTTATCTTCTGTGTATATAAGAAGGAGAAATATTGATGACTCATAATGCTTCCTTCTCATTTTGTCTAAAATACTTTCTAGAATTATGTAAAATATGGCAATGTTTGTATTTATATATAAAAATGTATGAATTATGTAAAAACAAATATATATAAAAATGGTTCTAAAAACAAAAAGGAAATAAGTGTTAAAATGCAATTAAGATCTATTTATTTATTTATTTGTGTATTGCGGTTTTTGCAATCGCATCTGTTGTAAAAATAAATTACATATTGACGACACGTGACATATTGTTTCTCACATGACAAATGAGCTCTATGGGATATTATAACTTTTCTAAATTAGATTTGAAAAGACTCATTTTAACTTGTAAGTGCTTTACATTTTAGGCATTTTAAACGACACAAATCCACTGAAAAGTGCACCGATGCACAAGCAATTGGCTGATCTGAAAGTGGATTGATTTTAATATTAATATTTAATATCTCTAGTTAATTGGCTCTTTTAACTGAAAAGCAGGATTTTATAGCTGCTATGTTGAGAATTTCAGTTTCTCATTTCTTTTTCTCCTTGCCATTATAGTGTCTGTGATTTGATATTCTTGGACCCACATGATGAAATATCAGCTTGCGAGCATCTCTATTCTACTTGCACATGATGTGCATATAGCATTGTGTTAACATGCTTGTAAAGGGTAATTGGATTTTAGTGGACACACATTGTCCTGGAGGTATTTTGCCACACAACAGTGACACTATGGGCTTCTGTAGAGCTTATAGGGGGCAGGATTGGTTTGAGTTATAACAAACTGTGTAGTGAAAACTGCTTCTGGCTATTATGACATGCAAGGACACAATGAATCATGTCTGCGAGTGAGCGCACTTAACCAGTTAAGACAGGACTCAACATGTACAGTAAAGAGTGCTTATATACACATACACATACACAAACACAAACACATACACAAACACAAACACACACATAATATATAAATAGAACATAAAGTCATAAACATATAGGAATATGCACATCTATATATACTGTATATAATGTGTCTGTGCCTGTAGGGAGTTCCTGTTTGCTTGACTGACTCTATGACTGTGCTTTTAAAGATTCAGTACTTTTTATTCTCATTCTAAAATAATTTGTTTGTTTATTATTAAAGTTTACACTTGTGCTAGACCCAGGCTGTTAGTCTTAAAATCTTGAAAATTAATTTTGTAATTATTTATGTTATTGCGCCATGTAATATTTTAAAAGAGTGACATCATCATACACCGTTATTTTGTCTCTCATTTTGACAACAGACAATTTGCCCATAAAGGGACAGTTCACCCAAAAATGAAAATTCTGTCATCATTTATTTACACAAAAGAAGATATTTAGAGAAATGTCTCTGTGGAATTTAACCAAATGTCTGTTCAGTAGGGTCCAGTGTTGTTATTATAATCTTTATCATATTTGTAAAAGATCAATATTTATATTGTGCAAAAAATGTCAAACTGAATTTTGCGTAACGTGTGTAAAGTGGCAAAATGTTGAAGTTATATTTTTATAGTATTAACTGTGAAAAATCTCTTACATTTATAATAGGATTTTTCATTGCTTATTTTATGTAAAAGGTGTATGGTGTGCTGTGGATTCTTGTGTATGAGATGGTTCATTGCTCATAGCTCAAGCTCACAGGAGATATTCATCTGACAAATCCAACACAAAGGAAGCGTTTGTTTCTGGTGTTGGGGCTCAAATCTATGGCAGGTATCTTACAATCATTTTCTTTTCCAGAAAGTTCAAAGAATTAAAAAAAAATAGAAAAGACAAGCAGAGGCAGAAGAGCCAGATAGCAGGTGAGTCACATGGTGATTATGTACTGCATATACAACAATACACAAAGACTTATGAGATAATTATGAATTATAATTTTTGAATTATAAATTACTTACAGCAGTATTATAGGAAAGAAATGAAATTGGTTTTGCTTGCTTTATGAATTATTTGCAGGTACAGTATAAATACAGTATTAGCTACAATGAATTTTGTTCTTGGACTTAATACAGCTGTATTTAAAAATCTAAAACCACACATTATAGGTGTGTGGATTTTGAATCCTATGTTATACGTCTAAATTGACATCGTATTATTGGTTTTAATGGTATTAATTAAGGCACAACAAATAATTAACATTTAAACACTATAATCCTTAACAAAGGGCCTGAAATATTAGTTATGATTTGGATATTGTGGTGTATGCACTTGACGTATCAACCAAGGCTTGGCAGATGCAGGATGTAGGCTGTCTGCACTTATAGGGGTGGTGTGGATTGATATTGCTGGCCTTGCCCTGCCCATATACGGTACAGGAAATGACAGATGTTGGTGTCCTGCTGAGGAAGTGAAACATATGGTGACATGATATCTATAACAAGAAAGAGCATCCTGGAAAAAAATAACCAAAGTAACATTCAAAACACTTCGGATAGTACGTATCTGACGCTCCCAAACACCACCGCACCGTCTGGTTAAAATATAATTGTATGTTCCTTGACATGTACAATGATATAAAATGACACAGTATGGCACTGTATGATTTTGGTTTAAAATAATTTTTAAAATGATTTTTTTTAATGTAGTTGCTATTATTTGCGATTATATGCGATTATTCATCATTTACTAGCATAGTAGGAAAAATTGGTTTTCCAAATACCTCTGTGTTCATCAGAACAAAGAAATTTATACAGATTTGAAACAACTTGAGGGTGAGTAAATGATGACAGAATTTTTATTTTTTTGGTGAACTGCCCCTTTAAGAAGCGTTTTGTAGGCAGCGATTCTTATTGTTGACCACTAGATGGCAGTCAAGTACATATAAAACATATGCTATTGACAAATTCACCCCATCAAAAAACAGTATGCTCCTAAAATAAATTAAGATTTACTTAATAATGAAGATCGGAGGAGAAACACAAAATTACTGTTGGTTTGCTTTTTTCACTTCTCCTTATATACTCCAATGTAGCGTTTCATACTGAAAACGCTGTAGCGCCACAGTAGTCCAGTAGGGCGCAGTAGGTGGCAGTATCCGCAGATATACAAACTCACATAAACGAAGCGAGGAAGAACTGAAGCTAAAGCTTGAAGAAGAAAGCGCTAAAGGGTCATGTCTGAGGATCAGAAAAATGCTCGAGCTGAGAAAGCTCCGAAAAAAGAATCTCAGCCTTTAATCATCGCTAAAACTCCAGCACAGGAGCAGCGATTGAAGCTGGAGAGACTGATGCGAAACCCCGTGAGTTCATGCAGGACCTGGAACTGTTGTGCTAACGATGCTAATAAAGAATTGCAAAAGCATTCATCATGAAATAAGTTTCGTTTGTTTTTCTTCTGCAGGACAAAGCTGCGCCCATACCAGAGAAACCAAAAGAGTGGAATCCAAGAGCTCCACCAGAGTTTGTGCGCGATGTGATGGGTCTGTAAAGTGTATTTATTGTCACAAATATAACTCCTCGCAAGTAAAACTAAACAACTAACAGTTTTTATGAATTTCTTTGGTATGTGAATGATCCAGGCATATGTCTTCACGTCTATATCAAAAGTGATAAACGATTGTAGCACAATTTGACACATATAACTTAAACTTGCAGACACGTTACAGTAAGTGACCTGCATGTTTTTGTGTCATCTGAATTCATATTTTTCTTTAAAGTTGTTTTTAATGCAATTTAAAGGTGCCCAAATCTAGCCCTTTTACAACATGTAAAGTAAATCTTAGGAGTCCACAGAATGTCTCCATGACGTTTCAGCTAAAAAACACCACAGATTTTATATTATACTGTGCCCTACATGTCCATTTCTGCCTGTGAGGAAAAACAGCCTGTTTTGGTGTGTGTCTCTTTAAATGCAAGTTACTGAGAGAATTCCAACAGGACTGTTTAGGTTTATTGGGAATGAAAACAAAATAAATGGGTGGATTTGTATGATTCTAGGGTGGTTCTGTACACACACTCCTGACACACAGATATGTTCAAACAACATTTAAAAGTGCATTTTCTGGATTAGGGGGGCTTTAAGTTGTAATGCTGGCATATTGTTTGTGTGTGCATTTTGTACTTGATCAATATAAATAATAGTAATATATTCAGGAAATAGGCCTATTTGTATTAATGCGTTATGAGTATTTGTTTATTTTCTTCAGGTTCCAGTGCTGGAGCAGGCAGTGGCGAATTTCATGTGTATAGACATCTGCGGCGCCGCGAGTATCAGAGACAAGACTTTCTGGAACGATTGTCTGATAAAGTAAGCTTTTTATACCTAAATGCATCTGATTATTCAATTTCACCAGCTTTTCTAAGCGTTCTGTGTAAGCATCCACATATTTTGTGCATATTTAAAGCATGCTTTTGCGTTACTAATTTGTAGCAGCACACAAATGAAATTTGGGTGTTGCCTCGGAGTAATGATGGATTTGTTCTGGCCTGGAGGTCACAGGGCGCAGCCTCCATAATCTTTGCTGTTAACTATTGTTTCCAACAGTTGTGAATCCTGTGTAAATACTTTTTACACTGCTTTGCTTATGCTACTCGTTTCTCTCTTACAGCAAAAGATGGATGAAGATTATATTGAGAAGCTGGAAGAAAACCAAAAGGCTGCTGAGGATAGAACAGCCAAGCGTAGAAAGAAAAGGTTTGCGAAAGTCTGAAGCTCCATTCATAGCTTTTCATTCATACACACAACGGCAAGTCCCGGAGTTTCATTTGTTGCTGAGTCACAGATATTATTTTCCGTCATTTAAGGGAGAAGTTGAAACAGAAGAAGCTGATGGCCAAGAAAGCCAAGTTGGAGAGCCAGAAAGATGGAGGTTAGAGATGTCGATTTTACCCACATTAATTAATACATTTATTTTAATTTCTAAATAATCATTCATCCTAATACTGTCAACACATTCAGTCTGGTTTCTTAAAAACTGACAAGCATGTGCACACTCATCATGTGATGAAAGTCATTTGTATGTATTTCTATTTATGATCTTAGTCCGAACAAATGCCACACCATCATTCTTAAAAATGTTTGTTCAAACGTGCAAGATTAGTTGAGCACTGCTGTAGAAACATATGCTCTGCTTGTCATGTTTACAAACTGCCAAACTAAACAGTTATTCATTGTGCTGTTGTTTAATTTTCCTTGCTTATAAATAAATGTGGGTTTAACACATTATAAATGAAGAAGTTATGGGATTAACAGAGATTAAATGCTTTGACAGTCATTGTTGCATTCATCTGTGATGTGGCCATGAGTAAACCAGTGCTTGTTACAGGCGAAGTTTCGGAGGAGCCATCACCAGTATCCTCTTCTGAAGAAGAGGAGCGAGAAGATGATGCTGAGGCGCCCAGCTTCATCATGGGCCAGAGGTGACCGCGTGAGATGGGCTCACAGACTCGACACTGTCTATCAGACGTCTTTAAGAAACCAGACGCACCTCAAACTTTGAAGATTTAGAAGAGGCGTGTGCTGAAATTACAACAAATTCCAAGTCTGTGTTTTCAGAAGCATGCTGTCATCATGCCAGCCTGAGTCAGATGTCAAACTCTTAAACTGGACATTTAATATGTTGTTGTATTTTTTTTTATATGGTTGTTCATGATGACATGTGTTTAGGTTGCACCCCATGCTGTGTTTGTTTCTGTAAATATGCATTTTTAATAAACAACAAAACGATAGGTGTGTTTGGCATTCATTAGGAAATTCCCACAGCGCCTTGATGTTTGTTTTATTTTAAATTATTATTTAACACGTAATGCAGATTCTGATAATACTGTATGTGTGTTATTAAATACTGCACTTCAGAGGCTACAAACGATATTTCTCATGAATAATTCTTATGTATAATGGACCATAATTGGCTGCTTTTTAGTCTCCGCTCCTGTAAAACTTCAGTTCTGCAAAAAGGTGAAAACGGTTATTGTGTTGTTGCATTATCCCATGTTTCTGAACTTCAGATCATGTACCTCTCAAGTCTTGATATGCTTTTATATTTTCTTTCGCAGCAAATCTGCATGGAGCTATTGTCTTCCAGTTTTCTGTGGGTCTTTTACTGCTACCTTTTTTTAAAATACTGTCTATAAATAAATAAATGAGAAAATAATGCATCAACAAAACACACTGTAACAATGACAATCGTTCCTCACTTGACAACTAATGTTTCATCTGAATGCACAATAATACCAGTGGTGACAGAGCAACTGTGTAAATATTCATTAGTCAAAGTCACATCTAGTTAATCTTTATATAGAATCACATTCCTTTTATACATTGTGAATGTGCAGTATATTGTACCCTCCACCCTGTATTACAGCTCTCTAAATCCTGCTCATACTTTATAGTCTGATTCACCACAATAGGATTTTGGATATTGTTGGATTCCTAATACGTCACATCTCAACTCACCCTTCCAGTCTTTGTCTGTGATGTTTGTTTTGAGCTTTATGTTATTCATATACAGACCTCATGTACAAAGTACAAACTGCGCACAAAGAGAATGAAATTCCCTAAACACAATATTTTGAGTAAGCACAAAAAGGCAAAGCACAATTTTATGTACTCTAAACTAATAATGCAATTCTATAATTAATAATGAGTTAATAATAATGATTATTAGGTGAAGAATCGGTATTGTTAATGTGTATCATTCTGTTTTGCTCTAAGAATAAAGCACTTGTTTTATTCAGATTCTTTTTTTGTGTGTTACTCCACACCCCTGCTTTTTTATGTCCTGTGGTGAGTCTCGTCATGTGTTTGTTCGTTGGGAATGAAGTCAACAGTATATAAAGCATTGTTGACCAACATTAGTCATTCAAACCCTCCTTTACTCTCATTTTCCATTAAAGCATACGTTGTTTGATCACATGTTCAGCATGGGCATCTCCATCTCTGCTGAAAATGAAAACGTTCCAGGCCTTGTGATTCAAGCTTGAAGTGTTTTCAAAGTATTCAGAAACATTTTTCGCAGGTTGCATAGTAACAAAATAGTCAGTGTTTGGCATGCCAAGACACTGTTATGCCCAAAGCACCTCCTAGTTTCAACCTGGGGTTCACACGCCCTCGTGAGAATCCTTCCTCCCTTCAACTTCTCTTTATTAGGAGTTTGGAAGCGTATGCCCGGTGTGATACTGAGTGCTAGACACCTGCAAGGTTTCATCCCGCTTTGGATTTTATTCATAAGAAACAAGATGTTTTCTTGTTACAGGATGAAAACAAATGTAGTGATCCGACTGGTGTTACTGCTAACTGTCTGTACCTACGCTGTAAAAAGTAAGCGCCTTCATTCTATTTTTGTTTCTGTAACTTTTTGACTACAGAGATCTGATTTCTCTATTACATTCAGATTTATTGTTTTATCGGCCGGTGTCCACACCATTACCATACCATTTTTTTATTGTGTTGAACTTCTCTCCATGTCTAAAGACATTTATGAGCCAATTTTTTGTCAGTTCTTCAAAAATATTTCTGTAGTATTTTTGAACATTTTTATATATTTTACTAATAGCAGTGTGTCATTTATGTGTTGGGATGTTTCTGGATCTACAGTTATTATTTGAAAATGCTGCTTTAAGATGTCAGATTGTAGTTTGTGTTATATATACACTGCATAAAAACAGTAATTTTACAGAATTTTACTGTTCTTTTTAAAGATTTTCACATATACTGTACAAACAATTGATATTTTACGCATTTTAATGTGTTTTTTACATGTTTTTCATGTATTTTTAAAATATAGTAAAAACAGTCAAATTACAGGAAAAGCCTGCAAATTAGTTTTACATAGTTTTACGTAGTTTTACATGACAACACCGTTATTTTACGGTATTTTACTAGCGCCTGAGCTGCCGGAAAATGACCCTTTTAACAGCATTTTTTACAGTGAAATATGGTTAAAAAACGTCAAATTACAGAAATTTTACAAGAAAAACGTGTACTTTTAGGTGACAACTGTTCCGCACTAGCTGCCGGAAAACAATGTATAATATTCACTTGAATAATATTTTGTTATATTTTCGAACATTTTATATATTTCCCTAATAGCTAAATGTTTATTTGTTGTATTTTTTCTGGATCTCCATTCATTATTTAAATTTGCTGCTTTAAAGCATTTGTTTTATCTAGGCTATGTAAATTTCTTTGTCAGTTCAGCAAAAAAATATTTTGTAACATTTTAAATACCAAAGTAATATCTGCATTTTATTTATCTTTTAATCTTTATTTATTTAATCTTTAAATTATCTTTTAATGTTTGGAACGTTTATTAATTACATTTTACTTTTAAGTCATTTGGTTCTATATAATTAATGATAATTCAGTTTAAGAAGTTTTTTAAAAAGTTTATGACTAAATAATTATGTGACTAAATTCAGTATCCTAGTATTTAGGTGTAGTCATTCGCTCAAAAGTGTCTTTAGAATGACACATTACAGTGAAAAGTCTAGATATAGAATCCACACTGAGTCTTAACAGAAACGAACAGGACTGGACATGTGCATACTGTTCCTTGCCCTGTTTATCAAACACCTGTACCACCAGAATTACAACATTCAGGGGCTGGTAGGTGTTATACAATCCGTTTTCTCTTTGACAGGTGCATGTGAAACAGGTTTAAATCATTGTTGTTGAATGACACACGCAGGATTCAATGGGGATAAAGAACAATGGCAGCCTAATATAAATTGCTCTGTAAACTTTTTGTCACTTTATCTTTTTGTACAGGTCAGACAGCAACTCCGGTGCTCACACCTGCTGATTTGCAAGCCAAAATCACCACCAATACTGTAATACTGAAACAGCCGCACTGTTACTTCAATGAGACATGTCCAACCTGTGAGATATGGCTGGTGCCAGCATTGTCCTCAGGTAAAACTATTAAAAAAATAATTAAAGGCTATTATAGTAGCAATATTAGTGAAAACTGAAAGTCTGGATTAAATATTCGAGTTTATACAAATCTCATTATATTTACTTTCAATTTATAAAACCTAAATACTTTAATTTGGTATAAACCCCCCTGAAGTAATTTTAGAGTAACAAGCATTCAAGCAATATGTCTGTCTGTCCAGTAGGCCTAATGCTTATGTAATCTATTAAATATACATCTATTGTACTGTAAACTCTCAGGTACAGTAAGGCTTTGTCAAGCTATTCAAACTTCACTTTTCTAGACTCTTAAATCCTTTCTCTCTTTCACATTAAGCAACCAGCACCTTTGATGCGGACCGCACGAATAGCAACATCCTCAGCTTGTCTCCGTACCCATCAGCATTCGGTCCTCTAGCAAAAAACTATTTTCTGACCAAAGTCGGGCTTCTGTCAACCTTTCCATGTAGTGCGTCTTCAGACTCTCTTTACTTTGTAGTTGGAGCAGATGGGAATTGTACTACCGTCAACTGTAATGGAATATTGCCTACTGGATCTGTTGTTAGGTAGGACGCACAATCAAGTAGTTCATAACTTTATTTGTGATTCATAAAAAAAATTGTGTTACACACAGTAACTGGTATAGCATTGCAACAAAAACTGTATTGACAAATGCACTGTAGCTTTGAATACATTTTTTAAATATATTTGTTATTTTATATAAAAAACAGTCATATGCGTTTGTTTTAACTGTATCACATGTGATTCTTTGCAGATTCAAGTATGTTCTTGTCAATGGAAGCGGCATTATTATTAATGAGACAAACTGGTCTGCCAACATCACTCTTTTCACTCGTAAGAGTCCTTATCAAGTCATGTGAATTAACATCTGTACTGCTAAAATACATTTGAATGATTAGGATCTCAATACTCTGTTTATACAGCACAAAACCCTGCAAGCATTTATGATGGTTTTATTGCAAGATCTGGTGCCATGGTTGTTATTACTACCATCCTCAGTGTGGCTGCGGGTCTACTTTTACTCCTTTTCTTCATCATGCTCTGTGTAGTCTGGTGAGTCAATTTATATCTCGCAATTGATATGAAAAATAACATTTGAATATAAAATGTATTAGAATAAATGCTCAGTTTCAAACCCAGACAGAGTGGGTAAATATATTTTATTATCTTGCACAAATTCATAATATCTAAAAAAAATGCATTTCCAATATAATATTTAGAATACAGACAAAAAACGGATTAATTTATGAGTAAGACAACTATTTTGCAATGTACTTTTCTGTTTATTTTATATTTTAAGACTTATTTACATTTTTTCTATCTAATGCATTACATTAAGTGGGAAGGTGAGTTCTTACCGTTGGGTTTTGTAGTCAATTTAATTGCATGACATTTTTGCATTATCTGTTTATGCTGCTTCTCATTTGGCAAAGCTAATATACATCAATTCTGTTAACTTGTTCATTCAGTTGTCGGAAGAAGGAGTCTAAGTCCATCACAGCTAGGAGCTCAATGCCTCAGCCCATCCCAGCTAGGAGCTCAATGCCTCAGCCCATCACAGTTAGGAGCTCAATGCGCATGCCCCGCTACGACACCCACAACCTGAACGACCGGGTGCATCCCTATGACAACCCTGCTTATGAACTAGAAAGGGAAAAGTAGCAGAGTAACCTCTGATGGCATGGCACTGAACTCAAGAAGCTATGGGCTTACAAAACACCATCACTGCATCACAGAATCCATGGCAAGCTATTACTATGCAGTATTTGTAGTACATCACATTGCTAAATAAAAAACGGCACTTTCCTATAGTAATCCTAATATATCCAAATATGTGTTTGTTACATCTTAATGGTCTTGTTACTTCAGGTTTCAAGAATATTTTCAATACGGTTACATTGACCGCACATTCAAATTCGGTTCTCTAGATGGCGCTGTGTAGTAGCTCAGAAAATAAACAGGTATGAAATTTGCAGTACAATAATACAGTGTGTTTAAACCGGACATACTGTGTATATATTTAAAATACAAAGTTAGGTTATAGTAAGTTCATTTATGGCCAGGTTGTCTTTGTTAGACATTTTCAGCAAAAAAAATATTTTTGAATATATTTTCCTTTGCTGACTAATGAATCCTTCATTGGTTAAGTATCAAAAAGGCAGATGTTTATATTATTATATAGTTATAATATAAGATCATGTCTGTGACAAAATTGAAAAATAGTTGAATAAAAATATTATTTCAGTAAAGTATCTAAGACTGTTGTTCTTGGCTGATCAATAAACCGTGGTAAAATACATTTAACTCTTTCACAGAATTATAATTTGGTGTGCACTTGACGTTGAATTCAAAGATATTTTATGCATCTCACATAATAGCTAAAGGTAAAAAACAAATCAGTATCATCTTTAAAGCAATGATTAGGCTACTCAGACTCTGCTTTAATTTGAAATACAGTACAATCACCCTTAAAGGGAAACTTCATCATCATGTACTCTACCCTGATGTCATTCCAAACCTGTATGACTTTCTTCTGCAGAACACAAAAGAAGATATTTTAAAGAAAGTTGATAACCAAACACCACCCCTATTTAGTCATATGAGTCATATACAAGTTTTATTTGACACAAGGGTGAATACAACTACTTTAACCATTATAACTCTTGCCTCTCTAGCTATAGGACAATTGCAACATTCTGATTACTTATACTAAATTCTTAAATATAGTAATGTTATATTAATAATATTTATAATTTTACTCATCGGTTCCCCTGTGGTGGAATGGACTGCCAGCATCCACCCGAACTGCAGCATCCTTCACAACTTTCAAAAAACAGCTCAAAACATACCTGTTCCGCATTTATTTGACTAACCAATAACTGTCTGTCTTGTGTATATATATCTTGTTGTTCATTCTCTCCTTTGCTTTCTCCAGCTTTAATCCTCCTAGTAAGTGAAGTGAAGTGAAAGTGACCTATTTGTCAGGTATGGTGACCCATACCCGAAATGTGACCTCTGCATTTAACCCCTCCAGAGAGTAGTGAACACACGCACAGCAAGTCGTGAACACACGTACACCCGGAGCAGTGGGCAGCTTTCACTGGCCCTGAGAATCGAACCGGCAACCTTCTGGTCACGAGTCCGACTCTTTAACCATTAGGCCACGAAAGGCTGGAAGAGGCTACTGCACTCCCTGTGACCCTACATACAGTAAGATAAGAGCATAGAAGATGGGTGGATGTACCTATGTGGATAAAATTCTTGAAATTAAATAATGCACTGCAATTTAAATGATTTTTTCAAGTTAGGTTCTATTTCAAAATTACTTATTGTTGCACAAATATTGAATAGTTTTGCATATTCATATTTTTTAAGAACACAAATGATCACTAAGGTTAGGTGTACGGCAAATATGTTAAACATAGAAACTAGATATTGTGAACACGATGCTTAACTTAGGACTCTTATAAAATGAAAAAAAAAATGAAAAAAAATGGTTTGTTTCCACTGACGTTTGGGATATACCGGTATTGTCAATAACTGTGATATCAAAACATTGTTTATCGATACCATGATAATTCTACAGATATCGTAAACTGCCTAGTCACGGGGTTACGAACTCACCGCCATAAATTTGTATTCATTGTAAATTTGTGTAATTCATTGCCCAAATAAAAGACAAAACACACAATTAAAGATGAATTTGACTGACAGCATCATATCGTGATACTATACAGTTATTGTGAATCCTTTTGGACATAACAATCGTTTTGGAAAGTTTTGATATCGTGACAGCCCTAGTTGGGATAAAGTATGAAAAAAATTCAGCATTTTACTTTTTACACAAGAAAATGTATGTGATGTCTTTATACCAAACGAAAATCCCTTTGCTAAATGGAAACTTTTACCCCCCACACACACTTCATATTTAAAGAGATGGAATACAGAAGTAGAGTCAGGAAACTCTTTGTTAGCCTGGTGAGTCACAAGAAGCCCACACTGCGTATCCCGTCCTCTGGTCACCTCTTTAAAGCTACAGCGTATCTCGCCTGTATTACTGGATCAGTGAGTCACCCTGTGCCCACACACATGCACACAGTATCCGCCTGTATTTATGTTAAGAAAAAATGTAAAGGAAAACCACACAGGAGCCTATTCAACTCTTTACCTTGCTTAAGTATGCTGTTGAATCCAAGACTTCAGAATAGCTATTCAGTGTACTTGTGTTGGTCATTTTGGTCTGCGGCTGGCTCAAAAGTAAATTACATTGTTGAGTGATAAGGGAACACCTCTTGAAGGTCTCGATCCTCGGCTGACTGTTCTGCCCACATTGACAGCACTTCTCATGCATTACAATCCGTCAGTGCGTACAGAGCTGACATTATGTTAGAGTCTAGACTTTGATTTTTATCAAAGACCATAATCAAAGAGACTTTCTGAATCGTTTTTTTCTTTTTAAGTTTCAACCTTGTTTATTCCCCTGCATGCATTCAGACGAGCTGTCTGTCAACCTTCAAAAGCAATGTTTGATGGAAACTAATTCAAGCGCATGAAAATATACATAATTGTGAAAACATTTTGAATGCATTTCTGTGAGATATATTTGTGTGAGCATTTGGGGAAAATTTGTGTATTCATGAATTGTGTTTTGAATTTATGAATCTGATTTTGTAAATATAAATTGTGCTGTACATTTATGAATTGTGTTTTGTAAATGTATTATTTTTGAGACTGAACTGTCTCCATAGTGACGGGTGAGCTTTGGAAAGGTATTTGTGAAAAATCTGTAAAAAAAAAACCCTGTAAAATTCAGTAAAATTGCTGTTTTTTACATTGCACATTTGTGTTTTACATTTTAGTTACAGAAATTCAATGCAAAGTCAGCTGTATATTGATGGTATATTTGAGGTATTGGGTTGAAGTGTGTTCTCAGGATGTCGGTTTACGCTTTTTTTTATATTTTGCTGTTTTTACAGTAAAGTTTGCTGAAAAAACAAAGACTAAGAAGAAAACGTAATTTTAAGTTGTTTTTATGTTATTTTAAATAAGTAATTTTGAGGCTCCCTAGTGGAACCCCGCCCCCTGGTTGACGTCAAAATATCCAATTTCTCCTTACATAAACTATACGTAAATACTACATAAAAAAATAGGTTATAAATCAAAATGATAAATAAACAATTCTCCCATCTCGTCTACACATGACGCGACAAACTAGAAACGCTGCCGATGCGATCAAAACAAGTGTAGTTGCTTATTAAGTTGTACGATTCAGTCCACCCAATATGTTAGGTGTACGGCACTGCGCAGATCCGTCATCAATGACATCGAATTACCGCGAGAAAGACTACTAGAGAAAAGGCTCTCGCGATATTCAATGTCAGCTGCCGATCGGTCTGCGCAGCGCCGCATGAGGTCCGACACACCTATTCATACTTCAAGTGTGTGATCCAGCCAGCCACTCCCACCAGACGCGTGGATTCTGTAGACGTTCGCTCGACTGGTGTCGCTTCTCGTAGTTTTGTATATGATAAGCTGCAGTTCATTAGAGGCAGAACAGTCTGTCTGTCTGGAGCATTCCTGCAATGTTTATAACATTCTCATGCGCTTTTGAAGGAATAAGAAGTGTGTGTTGATACGGTGTCAGTGAACGGCAGCATGTCTAAACGCAGCACACTGTTCATCAGGATCGTGGAAGGGAAGAACCTGCCAGTCAAAGACATGTAAGTGATGTTATGGCGTTTATGATTATTATAACAGAGATACAGAAAACACCGACCTACACTTGTACGTTAGGCTGCTTGAAGAAACTGAAAGTGGAATTTGGGAAACCACACTTGGTATTTACTTAGTATTTCAGAGAAAAAAGTGACAGCGTATTTCAAAACATATGATTTATACTAACGTAATATGAAAGCGTTAATATATTTTCTTTACTGTATACACATAAAACTGACAATTTAAGAATAATATTATAAGCCGAATTTTTTAAATTATACTGCATGCATTTTATTTGGGATATATTATAGTTGCTATACAAATATTATGGTTTAACTGTGTTTTAATGGTAAGTCTATAGTACATTTGTAGTTACTAAGGTTTACGAATTAGAGAGATGTTTTTTTTGTTCTGTCTAGATGACTTTTAAAATTAATGACAGTCTATATGATAAAAAAGTGAAGTCTGTTCATTTATTTATTCATACATAGATTTTTTTCATTACATACTTGCATTTTGTGCATGGCTCATTATTTCCACTAGGTTCCATTCTATGTTTAATGATATGCTATTTATGTCTTCTATTATTATTAAATACATACTGTCTGATGTTGATATTGGTTGAAGCTCATGGTACTATTTCAAATCATTAATGAGGCATATAAATAAAGGAGGGCTTGGTAAATGCCTTAATATTTTCAATTGTAAGTGGCATCAATCTCTTTCAAATAGCACAAATTCAGTTTAAGTTCAAAAGAAACGTATGACCGTAACATCTCAGAACAACTACAATTTATATGTAGAGAGGATTCTCTCTCATTCTGTTAGGAAATGATTGTGTAAAATGATACACATTAACATTTCAGCGGTGTGGTCATATTAATGGAAATGTGATTCTCATAGGCTACTGTTCTCTTCGTGAGATACTAAAATCACTTCCGTGTACTATTAGATTAAATTAGTCATAAGCAGCAAATTTGCTGAACTGGTAAACTAATGGTCAGTGTGTGTGTGGGTGTGTATTGAACACAAGAGGCAGAGTGTTTGCATTCACACTGTAGTGACATTGCCAAACAGCAAACAGTGACAGATTGCAAACATTCTCCACAAACACTTCGCCTCCATTGTTTACACATGCCCCGGTTGAGCTTTTGTGATGAATAGCTACCTATCTGGCGTATTTCCCAATTTTTCTGAAATGATTGCTAGACAAGTGGATGTCTTTGAGGAATTAATGCAGCCAATGCCAAGTCACCTTTTAAATGTACCTGGTCACAGTGACTATGAGCACTTACTTTTTTCCTGATACAAAAATTTATTTTGAACGGTATTAAACATTGACATGCATAACAACCCGCACCACTTGCACTGTGATCAGGAACGATGCCTTAAATTATGCAGCTTATTGTGGAAATATGACTTTTTAAAACATAATCCTTTTGACTTGCATTGAAGGAATTACTTTAGCCATATATAGGGAACAGAATTTTAGTGTGACTTGGGCCAGTAAGCTACCATCTGGGAACCACCTAACAATACCCTAACAACCACTTAGAGCCATTTGGGTCAATAAGCACCCACCCATCTATAACAACATCATATGGTAATATAAACAACATCATAGCAACACCTTGGCAACCACTTAAGCAAACTCATAGCAACGTCATAACAACCCAGAAAATCTTAACAACCCATACTGGCAACCACCCAGAACACCCTAAGCACAACCATAGCAATCACACACACAACACCTTAAGCAACCTCCTAGTTACGCCCTGGCAACCACCCAAAACACCATAAGTAAAGTCAAAGCAACGTCCCGACAACTATCTAAAACATTCTAGTTCTGTTTCAAGTAACAAGCACCATTTCACACAAGCACATTTGGAAGGAAAATTTAGTTTTACGTACATAGTTGTCATTTAACCGAGCAATTCTTGCAACATCCCAGTTTTCTCTTGACCTCTATTGATTTTGGTTTCAAAAGTGTTATTTTATCACTTTATCACAGCATGCAGACGGCATGGTTATTTACTCAGCGAATGCTTTCGTTAACCAGTATCACAAAATAACAAGTGACACTATTGAACAAGACACAGAGCAGACAGATCATGTGGCTCGCAGCTTTCCGTTTCACAGCCGGGCCTGGATTCTGTCAAGATGCGTTCGTGTCCTCGTGACTGGATTTGAACTAAGAGTAGAGGAGTAAGAGAGGGAGGAGAGAGTGTTCTTTTGTCATCATCTCTATCTACTTTCCGCAGGTGGCACGGGGTTGATAGTACGTGGTTCAACTGTCAAGCCACAGTAATGTCTGATGTAGCACCTGATTCTGACAGCCACAGGTTTCCCCATTACATATCACAGGCGAAGATGCATCACCGCGCGATGCACTCATTGTACACACACACAAATACTCATACACCTCAAGGGCAGTCATTACCTCTGAATTTTAATATCCTCATCATGGTGTCAAGAGACTCCTCTACGCTAGCTCTATGTCCACAGCTCATGTAAGACAGGCTGGAATGAGCAAATGATTAACTATATTTTAAATGCTCAACGGACACAGAGGCAAACACACACACAAAAGCGTTATTCTTTAGACAAAGGTTTTGTGATTGTATTTGAATTGGTTTAATAAAGATCCACATACAGATTGTGTCATGCTCGCTCTGCAATTCTCAGGTACGTTTTGCAATAGGGCTGCAAGATAGCGAATAGCGAAATTATCGCAGAGAATGCACATTGCAATGGATTGCGAGAACAGAACGGTTTCACTACTTCAATACCAGAGACTGGTGAGACGGAGAAAGTCATGTTGGTTATATAATTTTTAGTTTTAAATATTTAAGTAAACTTTGAATCGATTTAACAAACTTAAAGTATTATTGTATAGCATATTAAACTGTTTAGCATGTTATAGCATGTCGATATTGTTCAGCCCTACTTTGCAAATTGAACAATTCTGTCCAAGTAAACAAACATAGCCTACATTGCTACGCTGTCTGGTGAATCTGAAAGGCGCCATCTTTAAATGATTTCTTACAAACTCGTAAATCTTGTAAACATCTTTGAAAGAGCATATTCCGGATATATCCAAAATCAGAAACATTGAGAAAGCATCCACTGAATGTTTTTCTAACGTTTCACCAGAAACGTTTTAGAGATGTACTGTAGATGAGTAAAAGCTCTTTCAGACAAAATCATTGATTGAGATGCTTTTCAAAGAATGTAAGATTTATGAACGATTAGCCGATTTCAAAGCTGTTCATATGTTGGTTGTAGTTTATTGGTCAGAGTGTATAGAGCCTTTGAGAAAACAGTCCCATGCAAATGTGCTATTGAAATGTGGGTCAGAGCAGGATCTGCAGCCCACTGCTGTGAATCAACTGACCACAATGGTGGTCTTTATTCCTGTTGCTCTGCGTGGAAAATCAGAACAGACTAGACTTGTGTAGAAAGTGAATGATGGGTTCATCACCCAATCACAGTGACGCGGAGGTGTTACCCTGCATGTGAAGCTGTTGAACAGTTCAGATTAACATGCATCACAGAATTAATCATTTTGATTGAATTTTGTTTTATTTTTGTTTTGCTTATATTTTCTAGAAAACGCCATGCAGTCTCAAAAATAGTTCTCGGAAACACCTTTCAATAAATCGTATTTTGGTTTCATGAAAGCACAAGTACACAGGTGGTTTTCTAAAAAAAACAATTTGCCTACCATAAATTAAATTGTAAAATCTTTTTTGGTTTTGGTTTAATCTGTTTTTCTTTTTGTTTACAAAGATGTTCCTCTGTAGCGTAGTTGCTAGAGCGTTGCTTTGCATTACATTAAAAGCAAAAACGTTAAATGCCAGAGAACACAAATGTATCCTACTGCATAGCTTAAAATGCACAGCATGTCACTTTGGTTAATAGCACCTGTTGAATGCATAAAAATGTAAAAGAAGTTCTTTCTCACAATGTATAGCATTTTTTAAGATTTAAATATATGTTTTTTTCTGATCTGCACTCTAAAAATGATTTTTGCTGCTTGTTCAATTTACTTAACTTGCTTAAGTTAAATCAACACAACTTTTGGAAAATTTGGTCACAACATGATTTTTTTATGTTTAGTCATATAACTGAATCCATTCATGTTGGGACAACATAAAGGAGTTGTGTTGTGTTAACATAAAACAGTTACAATTGGGCAGAGGACTCATATTTCCCAGCATGCTTTGCGTACAATGAGTTATTTTCTTAAATAAGTGTTATTTTATGCATTTTTCAGTAAAAAGAAACACTTGTGCATAAACACTATTTAATGTTCATTTATCTTTAAGGTTTTGAAGAGAATGTTATTTTTTTGAGTTTTGTGGTTACCATTGTTCAGAAAAGCGTGCCTTTGGTTAGGTCGTGGGCGGTTACAATCCTTTATTTGCATTTCTATTGAGTATGTTCTTATTGAAGTTAAATGAAGTCATGTCTAATTAATGTTATAAATGTATAATATAAAAAATGTTCTTGAGTGCTTTCATTAAATAATCTAATCGATAAAATTGGGTTTTTTATATTGGTTTTATGTAAAATATGCATGTATATGACACAAATTAATTTAATCAAGACTACTAAAAAAATCAAGTTCATACAACAAGATTATAAAGAATCGTTTCAAACTAATTAGATTTTGTTGGAGAAATTTAATTCAATTTCGTGGAAAAGTTTTCCTTAATTTAATTAAATTCTTTCAACAACTTTTTTTTTTGAGTGTGTAAGAGCCACCACGTCATAATTATCATTTAATTTCTAAAATCTTCATATAAGAATCCAACCATGTGTGATCCTAACATTAATAATTATTGTATGACAGAAAAAATGCAATAACGTTATTATTTGTTTCTCTTACAGAACTGGAAGCAGTGACCCATACTGCATTGTGAAAATTGATAATGAAGCCATTATTCGGTATGTATGTTTTCCTGACATTTAATTTTAAACAGTGTGTTGAGCCGTGTTGCTCTGCAGCGTATAATATCATTCATTATCATAAACTGAACAGGTTTAAAATGAGATTTTCCGCAAAGCCGAGCTAATTTAATTTGTGAAGAATTAATTGAAATCCCGCCTTTGACATAGATTGCTACGTATGGTTTGCGCATTTACGCACTAAAGGTCAGATAAAACAACCAATCACAGTCTTTAGTTTTGTGTCTTTTGAGCTGGAGAAAAAGAACACTCATTTGCAATATGCTGTTGGTTATCACGATTATTATTCGAAGCACTGCGGAAAATCACCATTACAAATCAGTCTGGCATACGAATGTTGTCACCTGAACTATAGTCTTAATCATCTCCCCATCTTTGGTGACTCACAGTGCCTGTAAAAATATGTTGTTTTTCAGAAAATAGAAAGCATTACCAATTACCTCGATATCTACAGCGAGTGAGTCAATGCTAGGTTTGAGTGTTCTCTAAAATGCAATGATTATTTTGTCAGAAGGTCAAATTGCCAGAATGCCAGATCTGCAGGTAAATAAATGTTAAATATGGATTGTAGATGGTAGATTACTTCAGTTACTAATTACAAACTACATGGAAAAATGTTGTAGTCAGTAACGTAATCTCTTAGAATACACATTTCTTCCCTTACAGAAAAGACACATGAATTTCACATGTTTTTTTTACATGTTTTTCGCATGTGATCACATGCATACAACATGTGTTTAACATGTGCAAAAAACACGTGTGATCACATGTGAAATGTGTGTTTTTGGAACATTTTGGTGTGAATTCCATGTGAATTCCCACGTGAAACCCATGGGATAACATGTAAAAACCCATGAGATGACATGTGCAACATGTGGTGATGTGAAGAACATGTGATCACATGTGGAGACATGTAGCAAATGTCATCACATGGGTTTTTACATGTTATCCCATGGGTTTCACGTGGGAATTCACATGGAATTCACACCAAAATGTTCCAAAAACACACATTTCACATGTGATCACAAGTGTTTTTTGCACATGTGAATTTCGTGTGTCTTTTCTGTAAGGGGTGATCTGACTACTTTTT
This sequence comes from Triplophysa rosa, assembly GCF_024868665.1. Classification (NCBI taxonomy): domain Eukaryota; kingdom Metazoa; phylum Chordata; class Actinopteri; order Cypriniformes; family Nemacheilidae; genus Triplophysa; species Triplophysa rosa. The sequence continues at coordinate 4,818,889 of NC_079891.1, forward strand.
GATTACATGTAGATTACATTTGTTTACAAGTGTCTGTTTTATATTTACCTGGTGCATCTATGTCCACAACACTTGTTACATTTTAAAACATTAAAATGAATATTAAATTAAATAATATTAAATTATAAAAGTACATGAAGTATTAGATTCATAAATACCTGCATATATTATAGCCACATTAATAACGTTTTGCAAATGTACAGTAAATGTGCACAACAGAAAGACTGGATAGCAAATGACAGGTACACACAGTCGCAAAACAACAAAATCAAATTATGAAAGATTAAATTTATCACCCGCCTGTTCTTGTGATTATTTTATACAAAATCTAATTTAAACAATGGAGAATATATCAGTATTTTTCACATGTATTCACATGCAATGTAATCTGTAACAATAAAATAGTAACTGTACTCTGATTACGAGTTTTTTCAAATGTAACGTAATTCAATTACAAGTACAGTACTTGATTTTTGTAATCTGATTACGTAATCCAGATTACAAGTAATCAGTTACTACCCAGCTCCCAGGCTGGCTAGTCAATGCCATTGTAAAAACATCTAGTGGGTCTGTTAATGCAAGAGTGAGAAAAAATCCAATACACTGCATTACAAAATAAATTAACAAACAATCGTTGCTGCAAATGTCTGATTAGATATTGACTGTTGTATACTAACCATCTGTCTGTCCTTATGGTTAAAGACAAACTGCGGTTTGGTTTTGTTAATGTTTAAATAAAATATTCCTTTTATTGATATAGAGATAAATAAAAGACTTTTAATTAGACACTGTGTTTTTGGTCAGTCTGTAGTGGGTTATTGGTCATATCAGTGTTTGCTTTTCTATTAAGCTTAATTGAATATGTTCATATGAGAAATTATGTTTTGACAAACGTTTTACTAATGAGTTTTTACCGCGTCTCTAACTCAGGACAGCAACAATATGGACGACACTGTCTCCATTTTGGGGTGAAGAATACAACGTCCATCTCCCTCCCTCCTTTCGCACGGTGTCTTTTTACGTACTGGATGAAGATTCTCTCAGGTCTGAACTAATATGAGACCACACTGGCATAACATGTTTCTTTTATGGTATAAATTATATACTTCACCATTTTCTAGATCAACATAATTTATTATAACATCATCTGCATAATGTTTAAGCACATCATGTATACAGTAAATACTGTCCAGTGTTTTACTAATGCTGTTTTATTCCTGTCACTCTTGTGTTCACAGTCGAGATGATGTCATTGGGAAAGTGTCGATCAGTAAGGAGATTCTCACATCTAAACCTCAAGGTAAGAGAGAGGTATTAGGTTTAATGATATTTAAAGGAGCCCCCATTGACTTTCCATAGTAGGAATAAAAATTATTATGGAAAGTCAATAGGGACTTATTTTAAGGTGAACTACTCCTTTAAAATAAATATCTGAATCTAACCATGTTTAACCAAGTGTAACGACAATAATGACAAACAATTATGACAGACCTTTAGTCACAATCACATGGTTATATATGTGGACACATGAGGCATGACATCATGTGACTGACCTTTTCTTCCTCATATAAAGATAAGCCGCATACTTCCTCAAATCATATTCAGTAAATGGTGTTTGCTAACGCAAAGAATGACTATCGCTTACGTATATTTGGAGATTTATAGGGAACTGAACAAACCTGTAACTTATAAAATATTAAACTGTGGCACGTTTCTCATGTTCAACCATTTGAGCTACAAATGTGAATGATTGTACGTATACAGGGTGTCTGCGGGGTGTTAAAAAGTATTAAAAGTTCATCAATCAATTTAGAGAAAATGAAGGCCCTTAAAAAGTATCAGAAAGTCTTAAATGCCATTTTACAAGGTATTAAATTGTGTATCATCTTTTTATCTTTATATTTGTCCAATATGCTAAAGTTTGCCTGAATTTAATTGCAATCCGTTGCAATCTGAGGAGTATGAAAGCTTCCAAAACTACCTTAATTTGCGTTTTTTGGAAAAAATGGAGGTCATACAGATGTTAAACTACTTGCGGGTGAGTAATTAATGGCAGAATTTTCATTTTTGGCCGGAGTTCCCCTTTAAGGTTGCACTTAAAGGGACAGTACACCCAAAAATGAAAATTTGATCATCGTTGACTCCACTATCGACCTTCATGTCATTCCAAACCTGAATGACATTCCTTCTTCTGCAGAACACAAAAGAAGATATTTTGAAGAACGTTGGCACTCAACAACATTGGACCCCATTGACTTCCAAACATTTGACACTGAAACATAGCTTCCCTGTGGCTCAGTGGTTAGAGCATTGCACTAGCAATGCCAAGGTCATGGGTTCGATCCCAGGGGATTGCAAATAGTCTGAAACAAATGTATAATACAATGCAATGTAAGTCGCTTTGGATAAAAGCGTCTGCCAAATGCATAAATGTAAATGTTAACATTTCTCAAAATATCTTCTTTTGTATTCCACAGAAGAAAGAGTCATATACGGTTTTGAACCAAATGAGGGTGAATAAATGATGTCTTTTGTTTATGGTTGAACTATACCTTTGAAAATATATAACCTAAACCTTATAAATGAATAGTGCCATCTTCAGAACATGAAAAATCAATTTTTGTATCAATTTTCTATTGTCTTTATTTTGTTTCCACTTAAGCTGACGTATACAACCACGTAAAACCATTTAAGCTACTATTTTAAATCTAACGTCAAAGACACATCATGTTTTTAAATGATCATAGTTGGGAAAAGCCCTGTGGTGCCATGACTGTACATTGTGATGGTTCCTGAGGTGGTCTTTTGAGATGGTGCTGGTGAGTCACTGTGGTTGTCTGGGCTTGTAGCTCACGTATGCTATGCTTGAGGGGCAAGGACACTGCAGGGTTATCCATTATCGTGACACGGGATGAAAGAGAGTATCGCTTATTGAAGCCCCCGTGATGCGTTGATGACTAGTCGCAAACGTAGGCGAGTCGTGATGGAGTGGAAAAGCTAAATGACGCCATTCATTAACATTGCTTCGCTCAGTGTGATGGTGTTGCGGACAGATAAGGTATAACAATGAATGTTTACGTTTGTGGCTCAGCTTGTTAATGTTCACAACAGCCTAAAACACGACGCAGAGCTAGTTGGCCCTGTTAAATGTTGCTCGGCAACCGCAGTCCCATTTCTTGACTAACAGGAATGCAGCGGTTCTGACGGAGCTACTGCATTTCAACATCGTTTTTTGTTCCCACAGTGAAATCTCATTGGTCCAGATGCTCATGGTGGTCATGTCGTTTATACAGGTTCAAATCCAGCTTGCAACATGTTTACCGTCATTTTCTTTCTACATCATTTTTAGTTTTATTTCTATGGCATTTACACAACGTCCTGACCAGCTTCACCTTGATAAAGTCACAAAAGATAAAAGTGTAAAAATAGGTAGCCCCGCCCACAATTACATCTCATTGGTCCAAAATTTAGGTCCACATAACTGTACATTAGTCATCTACCTTACCGTTGTAAATCTTAAGCAGACAGTTTTAACACAGATCATTTCTTTTCTTTTTAAAAAAAATAAATTTTAGCCAAAAAGTTGCAGATTGCAGCTTAAGTATACAGCAGAATTTTGGACCAATGAGATTTCAGTGTGTGCGAGGACAGGCTACTCCAAAATGCAAACCCAATGATATGCAAAAATGCAAAATCTGTCCTTTTCTTGCTGTTAAGGACATGTTGTTAGGCTTGAACATAAACACAGATGCTTAAATCTGACAGGAACTACAACACAAGTTAACCTTCATTGACTTTTGGATGACCCTTTCTTGTTTCATCTCTCTCTCTCCAGCCTCACACTCTTTGTAGCTATAACACACAAATGGCCTCACATAACCTTTCCCTCCGAGGGCTTTGAAATACCATTTAGTGAAACGACATGTTCTACGGAGCACAGATATAGCCGGGTGCTCCAGTTTGCCTTGGTTTGACAGGGTGTGAACGTTCAGGTATAAGTCAAATCATAGTTCAAGCGCAGTAATAACAGTGTGAGATGGCCTGAAATTATGGTCGCTCATTATGAAAATGGACAAATATAGACATTCCACTTGAATGTGAGAAATGTGGAAGAACACGTTATTTCGCCTGCATTTTAAGGTCTCCAGGTTATGCATTAGATCATGTAAAACACTTTTATCAAGTATACATTTGTGCATTACTGTGATTCTAATAACAGTTTTAGGTTTTAAATTCTTTATGGAAAAAAATTCTAGTGGTGCTTGCTGACTTATAATGAAGGATGTAGTTTTTTCAATTCAGTTCTTCCATAACATAAAACTGTCCAGAAACATGCTAAAGAACGGTTCAGTAATGCAGTGGAAGTCAGCCTCAGCAGTATTCTGGTTTTGCACAGGCAGGCACTGAACGTTTAAATGAAGAAAGAATGAGCCATAAAACCCTTTAAATGGTTTTGCTTGAAGCAAAGACCTTGGCTCTTTAAAGGTTGGCCTTGTGTGTGTTTGTGCTTGTGAGTGGGTCACTCTTTTTGAATGTATTTATGAGGCAGACCTTTAACTGAGAAGAGACTGTCCTCAGACAGCTGAATGCAGTTGTTAATATTGGAGTCAATGTTTTTTAAGGTTGATTTATGATCTATGGCTCATTTATATTTCTTATGGTTCTGTTCAATTGATTTCCTCGTATGTTTGTGGAAAAAATCCTTAGCGTGGATGACACATTTTTGAAATTTTAATTCCAAATTTTCTGGATGAATTGAAGAAATGTCTAAATCAGATTGTTTGCTGCTTATAGTGTTTTTGTCCAATTTTCTTTTTTCCACTCATTTTTGTTAAAAGCTTGAGGTCTAGATTTGGCTCAGTCTCTTTTTTAATATCAGTCAGAATTGTAAGGCATATTTTAAGTGAACACTTTCATTAATTCAGTAAAAAATCTAAAATAAAAATAATCTGATTCTTCAGATGCTATGGTCTTGTTCAATACGACAGTAACAATTTGAAAGCATTAGAAACATTATTTCTGTTCTGCTAAGAGGAAAGACTTTGCTTGGCCTGGCCCAGTTTATTTTTGGGCTGTTCAGTAGAGCACTAAGGGAAAATGAACCTCAACGAGTGAGGCTGGAATACTAATCGAGAGGAAAAACTGCCTTCCAGTCCGCCGGGATAAACAACTCTTATCAGGGAAAGCCAAAGGAAAGCCTCACATCAAAATGCAGAATGGAAATCGGGGACTGTAAAATGGTTTGACGGGTCCTTGGTATATTTTTCTGGACGTGCACAAGCTCTCAGCAAAATGTTAAAAAAGCTCACCAGCCACTACTTATAGTAAGTGCTTCCCGAACACATAACTGTATTTTATAAATACAGACAGGATTTATAGTACCTCTTGCTCTTTTGAAATAAAAGTGTTTGATGCAGGCATGCATACTACAGTACAACACAATGGGTTATGGAAGGTGAAGATGGGAATATAAAAACAGCTGGGGTGCCAGAAATAAACCGTAAAATAACAGTTTTCCCCGTTTTTCTTGTAAATTTGAGGCCTTTTACTGTAATTTTACGTTTTTGATCGTATTTTCAAAAAGAAAATATAAAAAAATCCTATAAAAAAACAGACATTATCCAGCAGCTGGGGTGCCAGAGATAAAACGTAAAACAATAGTTTTCCCAGCTTTTCTTGTAGATTTGTGGTCTTTTCTTGTAATTTGACATTTTTGACCGTATTTCAAAAATACATGAACAATCTGTAAAAAACAATACAATTCTGCAAAATTACATTTTTTTACACGGTACATGGAAAATCTGATAAAAATAACAGAAAAATTCTGTAAACATTTTTTACAGTGTACTTGTATCTAAATCTAAATATAACATTCAAACCGAGTTACATAGCAAGCAAGGGGTGTCACAATATACAGTTATTGTCAAAAACATGAAATTAAAAACCTCAATTACTCTGTTAATATACTGTATATGTACAATGACAATACACTGCGCAGAGCAAGTAAATAGAGCTTTTTGTTTCTGGGCTCCTTTGGGGCTTGTCTCAAGCCCACTCCTGCACCAAGTCCTTGAACTTAGCCCTCAACAAATTTCTTTCCCTTTAGTTGATTCATTTCAATGTCTGCAGCCTTCACAACTGTCTACAGCAGTTTCTGACCTCTCCATTTTTAGCCTCTTTGTTCGTTTTTGTTTAGGGGTAGATGGATGGATGAACCTGTCAGAGATTGACCCAGATGAGGAGGTGCAGGGGGAGATCCATCTGCAGATATCAGTGCAGGGAGATGGAGAAATCCCTCGAAAACTTTGCTGCAAGGTGCTGGAGGCAAGGTGAGGAGCTGAGTGTATTTTTGTTTTAGCGCAGAGTGACTACAGCAACTGTTTAATATACATTTTTGTATATTAACCTGTATGTGACTCTTTTATCTGTGGAACACAAAAGAAGATATTTTGAGAAATGTGGTTTTGTGTCCATACAATGGAAGTCAATGAGGGCCGATGTTGTTCGGTTACCAACATTCTTCAAAAAATCTTCTTTCGTGTTCTGTAGAAGAAAGAAAGTCATAGAGGTTTAAAATGACATGAGGGTGAATAAATGATGAAATAACTTTCATGTTGGGGTGATCTGCAGAACTGCACCAACGCATGCAAGTGAGGGGTGAATAGATTGCAGAGTTTTGCATTAAAATACCTCTCATTTTTGGTAAATTCAGCCTTTAGTTTATTTCATGTGAACAGTCAGATGATATGAACAATGATGAAGAAATCTTGTCTATGTTTGAGGTTTTGAATTGGCAACAGTTGCAAATTTGTCCAAACAGTTGTCCAAATAAAATGATTGAAGCTCAAATTTGTTAATTTTAATGATTGTTTGTCTAATAGCGTTGTTTTTCTTTGCTTTTAGAGATCTTGCAAAGAAAGATCGCAACGGTGCATCTGACCCGTTCGTCAGAGTAAGATACAATGGCAAAACGTACGAAAGCGCGGTAAGGACATTTCTCTGGACGTTTCTGGTTTCATCTACTGTAGTTTTCATGTTACTGATTAACATGACCCTCATCCCACCAGGTGGTTAAAAAGTCCTGCTACCCACGCTGGAATACAAGTTTCGAGTTTGAGCTGGATGAGACGTCAGCTGACAGCCTGTTGAGCGTGGAGGTGTGGGACTGGGATCTGGTTAGTCGAAATGATTTCCTGGGAAAGGTGACTGCACAAAATAGATTGTTTCTTTGACGTGAGATTTGACATGAGACTTGATTTCTCGTGTTCTGTTGTAGAACTTTGTCTTGGGTTAACATAAAATGCAAAACATCATTTTTAAAGGAGCAATGTGGAGATTTTGCAACTAATGGGCTCACACCACCACTCCCTTTCAAAGCACTACAGCAGCTGACAAGGACAAAGATGTCGTCACGTTTTCGCTTCTTTGCCGAAGGAGATAACGTATTTACGAAACATGCTTTGTAGAGTAGTTTGTCCTTTTAGGGGTACTGTAGAAACAACATGACGAATTGCATGTAAGGGGACCTGTGGTGTATGTTGATAGAAATAGCTCATTCATAATGTAATAAAAATATAACGCTTCATTATGTAAGGTAGGGCTGTCACGATAAACCGACGATAAATATCACGTGATTTATGCACAGCTTTTGTGTGAAGTACGGGAAAATGCTGCTTCATCTGAAAGCCAGAGGGCGCTGTGGTGCGGAAACTCCAAATACGCACTGCAGAAGAAGACCATAACACGTTCTAGAATCTAGGAAATGCCTATAGACATCTTTTTATCACTGTTACTCAAGGTATTTTCATGATAATAAAGTATATTTATAATGATCATGTTTGACGGGTGTTGCTTTTTCGAATGCACATTATAAGCGACTCAAACTCGCAGTTCTTTAAGATCGAGCAGCATTTCCTACTGAGACATGCTTCACGGACAAGCTACGCATTAAAAAAATATCGACACATTGCATATCGCAGCCAGCTCGATTACAATAGGATTTAGTGGTATCGCGATAAATTATCGTGCAGCCCTAATGTAAGGTCTTTATACACCTCTAAAGACATAGTAATGTATATTATGTTGCATTTCTGTCAATAGATCCTCTAAAAAATGACACACTGGACCTTTAAGGCCACATCTTACCCACAAACAAAACTTACTCACCCCCAAACCCATTAGTTGTTATTTTTGCATTTACATTTGTGCATTTGGCAGACACTTTTATCCAAAATGACTTCCGGTACATTGAGGCTTTAGATTTTATCAGTATGTGCATTAGAGATTAATCCAATGACCTTGGCGTTGCTAGAGCCAAGAGCTACAAAAAACATTAACCGTTGTTTGAAAGCCTGCTGTCTGTGTTTTATAGAGAAAATAAATTCATATTGGTAAATAGATTTTTAGGTAAACAATTTATTTAAGTGTCATCTTTTTTTCATCTTGTATAATGTTCGCTTCAGTATAAATTCAGTACTGTGGCCTGAAGTTACCTACATAATTCAAACACTGTCACTGTTTCATAGCATTACAGATGTTCATTGTGACATTGCCTCTAATACCCAATAATAAATGTTCCAGTCGCTGTATTCGGCTTAGGTCGCTGTGACAGCTAATTGTCTCTTCAATTGATGCGTACATCATCTGTTTTCCTTCAGGTCCTCTTCAATATCAACAAGCTTCAGTCAGCGCAGCAAGAGGAGGGCTGGTTTCGCCTGGGGCCTGACAAATCTAAACACAGTGAATATGAGTGAGTGTACTTGGAATTGTGGCATACATCCACACCGGCAAACACATTGAACTTTTGTTGCCACAGCAACAAAATTCATGTGGCTTTTCTATAGAGGGTGGTAGTGTACATTAAGCAAAAGACTCTATTTTTTAGCATCGACAGGCTTTCAAATAGGCACAACTTTCCCGAGTCCGTTCATATGAATTAGCCCGAACTGACCTTGGAGGATCGTAACCTTCTGACTTTCACAGCGTTACGTTTGTGTGTTCTGGCCCATGTGTCGACAGGAAGTACTAATCCTTTCCCTGGCTAAATCCTGGGATTTTTTTCTGTTGTATCTTTCCCCTCCACCCATCTCATCTCTCCACTCATGAGAGATCAGTTGGCCACATGGATTGACAGTAAGGATTATATCTCAAGCTGGCACAGGAGGAGTGGGATGGAAGGGCTCATGTAAAACTCTAGTAAGGGGGCATTCGGTTGGGTGATGACAAAAACTATGCGTCATCTGAGAGCACCTTTGTGTGTTGGTAGATTTAAGGTCAGTTTATGGTTCTGCGTAGGACCTACGTCGTAACATACGGCGTAGCCTACGTACGTAGACGACGCCGTCGTGAACATTTATGGTTCTGCGTTGAGAGTATGCGTCATACTGCAATTACACCGCCGAAACGCTAGTTGGCTCTTTGTGTTTTCATGGGTTTGCTCTTCTTCGCTGATGTTTTGTGTGTGTGTATGCTAGTGTTTGCAAACGACAATGGAAGCCAAACCGACGTTAGAGGAAATCTCTCTCCAAGAATTCGCCGCCATCTGACAGTCTTTATAGTCTGCCGAAGAGGAGTCATACAGATGCGTGTATTTCCGAACCTCTTCAATCAGACGCTCAGTAACTTGGTCGATGTCGATGCTCACCATGTTGTTCTTTTGTGGACTCTGAACTTGCCGGAAGAAGACACCAGAGAACAAGATGCCGGAAATGCGTAGAAGGAAGTACGATGCTGCCAAACCGACCAATCACAGCGCTTGCGGTCCGCGTAGGGTCCGCGTTGAGTTGACGCGTTGTTACATTTTTGGAGAGGTGCGCGTCAGGCTACGGCGTAGGGTACGCACAGGGTACGCGGCTCTGCGTAGGCTACGGCATAGGTTACGGCGTAGGTCCTACGCAGAACCATAAACTGACCTTAAGGGAGAGTGTTGTTGGGGACATGAAATGTCATCGTGACGTGTCCACATGGGGCAGAGGAGTCATTGGCATTTATTCACTCATTCACTTTCATTGGGCACAAGACCTCACTTGGTAAATGGATGAGGTTTGATCTCCCTGGATATGGTGTTTTGTAGATAAGGTGTAATGTTGTGATGATAGACTGGATAAAATATGGACGTAGTGTCCGTGACGTCACCCGTAGGTTCCTGAGGAGCTGTTTTGAAGCTTGAAGTGGGCGGAGCTGGCTGTCGCCATTTTAGAAGCGCGTCACTCCCGAGTCCCGGATAATCGAAAATGGGCAAAGAGGCGGGACGTGGTTGGAGCTGAGGCGCCTGGTTTGGTGAAACCACTTGTCACTCAAGTGGCCACACACCTAATTTGCAAATTCTCCTCAAAGTTGTCATGAAGGATAAAGTTAGCTATATAGACCAAAAAAATGTTTGTACCAGGCTGTAAACATGTTTTTTTTTCTGCTGTAAAGTTGCCCATTTTAACATGGGGCTCAATGAGATTCTGCTCTCTTTTGGAGCCAGTCGATGAATTGCAGTTTAAGTCACTTCCGTGTTGACTTCACGAGAGAGATCGGAATGTTGCCGCTTGGTTGTGACAAAACAAAACTGGCTAAGTGAAAACATGCCTACAGAGTGGACAAAAATATTTTGTAAACAAATAAAGCATATACTCAATTGCTTTGTACACAATCAATGGTACTACATGGAAGTGTAAATTGTATAGTTTTCATGATTTGGGGTGTAAAATGTATAGATGCATTTAACACATAAAGATAATTCAGATTATTAATAATACTAGATTATAAATACTATATGTAACAATTTATAAAAAAGAAAATGACACACGAGATCTCTCAAATATCTTAATTATTTCTCCTAGACATCAATTACATTGAATGTAGAGCAAATGGAAGGTTTTGCTTAATTCTCTTGAAAATCTCACAAATGTCTCCATTAGAATTTTAGAAGAGATCTCAACAATGTCACAAACTGACATATAAAATATAAACATTACGAAATATAAACATTTCTTATAAAATTTTGCCAAAAGATTATTTGGGTAAATCTGATGAGATTAACTCTACAATCTACATTAATTTTAAAGCTTCAAATTCTTAAATTATTTGAGAAATTGTCTCATTTGTTTCTATAAGCAATTTAATGAGAAACATCTGAGACTTCATTCAATTCAGTATGATTCAGTTCAGTCAAATTCAGTTAAATTCGATTCAGTTTAATTCAATTCAGTGTAGTCATCATGGTTTAAAACTGAGCTTAAGACTTTATTTTATTTATTATGTATTTAGTTGATCTGTTTTCTAACTATACAAAACTGGATTATATATAATTATAATATTTCATTTGAATAATTAATGTTATTTTAGATATATAACAAAATCGATCAGATTTTGTCTACTTTGATATTCAGCCGTCTGTTTCTGCTAAAGAGTGAATGCTTTGTTTCTACTCTGGGCAGATTTAAAAACACAAGATGGGAATTAAAATGTCAAAACCAATTCTAAACAAAGGATTTAACTATCCGTTTTTGTCCACATGTCCACAATCATTTAAAAATCATCTCTGATTCATCACGCCATCCTATTTATTCGCTTATTTTCGAATTTCTTCATGCTTCGTGAGGAGGTCCCAGAAGTAATTAGTGATATTTCTTTAAGATGTGTTTTTTCCACACAGGGATGTCATTCTGATGAAAAATGTCCCCTTAAGCTTGCGTAATCTCCAGCTCCCCCTGGGTGATCCACTCTCATCTCAGTGAAAAAATCAAGCTGTTGTTGTTTTTGTTTATTTTCTCTCTTTCTCCTCTCTTTCACTACCTCACCTTCTCCCTGATTGGATTTTTGACGGCCCACCATCTGTCGCCTGTTGCACCCGCCACACACGAAAACAGAGATTCAATTCCCTCTGTCCCTCGAGTATTAACCACCTTTTACAGTGAAAGAGAGAGACCATGTGGCATGGTTTATGGAATGACTGTATGTCGTACTGTACTATTTAACACAATACGACAAGACGAAGGTGTAAGCTGACAGAACATTAAAAAGTTAAAAACATGTAATATTGAGTTAATGCATATATAAATACAAACCAACACTTTAACCAGAGCTGGCCCTCCCTATAAGCGAACTAAGCGGCTGCTTAGGGCCCCGCCGCCACTAGGGGGCCCCCATTAGTGGTCCGAATCATTACGATGCAAAGCACCCTGCTGTCACTAATATACATGGCCTTTGCCTCATTGTCTGCCCTCTCGCTCCCGCCAGCTGGACTTTTCCCCTAACCTAACCCTAAAACATTAGAAAATAGTAGAAGAGTGTGCTAACCTGCATAATATTACTGACGCGAAAGCGGAGGTGCGGTAGATGTCGTCAAATACGTCTCATTGCGCATGCTTGGTTGGAATGTTCAGGATTATGGGTTATGTAGTATCTCATAACAACGTATTGTTTCCACATTTTCATAGCAACGGAAATGTGGACTGTTCCAAAATGGCGGATGTGTGGTCGAGTCAAAGGTGGCATGCACATATCTGGGTACAACACCTGCAACCTGTGGTCAGGGCCACATTAATGCACGGGCTTACCTGGGCCCAACTTGTTTATAGAAAGTACTACAGTATTTACGTTATGCCCACCAGTATCTGATTGTATAAGAGAAAGAGTAAGAATGACAACATTTGAAAGAGCGACTCAAGTGGCGTAAGACGTATAGATTGTAAGTCTGTATAGATTGATGCCAGAGACCCGGGTTCGATTCCAGCCTTTTTCCATCACATATCAGATCACGAATTTGTTTTCAATAAAATGAAGTATATTTATTACACGGCTCGTTGGAATGCTTGATTCTGATTGGCCAGCCGCGACATTTGCAGGTTCGTTATTCCCAGATAACAACCTCTCAAAACTAATAACACGCGTAACCCGGATGCAGCAAATCATTTTGACAGGTTTTTTCGACAAATTAAATATAAATATGTCTTTTAATAACATTTATGACATTATATTTACAAATGATTAAACCAAATTGCCTGTTCGTGACATTTGAACGTCGTTTCTTACCTTAAAACCAAAAGTAAACGCCTTTCCCTCGCGGTGGGTCTGCATTCGGTAAAAATGAGCTAATAAAATATTTCAAATTCCCATTTCATGTCCATTTTTTTCTCATGTGGCAAGTAGCCGTGTAATAAGCGGGATAATGTACAAGCAGCCGGCTGTTATCTTGAAATAAGCCCCTACAAGATCCTGATCACACTGTCAGGGCTTATTTCTGCGATAACAACTGGCTGCCTGTACATTATCCCTTACTTGACCCTCACCGCTCCTCTTCCAACTCTCTCTCCTGCCGCAGACTTTGCTAATCCCCACCCCAATATCGTTAAGAACAGAACCTACTGCTATTTAAACTTAGTGTAAATAACTGCTGCCAATAATTAATTATGGTATAGTTAAATAGTTAAAATTGTTATTCTTTTCTTTATCTTTTTAAAATCATGTTTCCAAAAAAACTTTAATATGAGTATTTAATATTTTAAAGCTATAAAAAAATGATCAGACAATCAGATCATTTATTTTTCATACATAAACACAAGGGAATCCTGTGGAGCTGTATTATTATTGGACTATGTGCATAGTTAATGCAGTGATAGTTGTGTATATTTTACATGACTTATTGGTTTAGATATTTTGTTAATGGCATTTATTTCTGCAAAATAAATGTGGTTATTAAGATTGTGTGACTGTAGGCTGTAATTCTGGTGGATGAAGGGCCCCTCAAGAGGTAAACCCCAGGGGCCCCTTATAGTCTTAATGCGGCCCTGCCTGTGATTAATGAATTCCACACATAGAGGAAGAAATTAAAGAGAAAGTCGGTCACATAATACTCTCACAAATGAAGCTTTTAAACCATTACAAATTGAGCCCTGACAGCACCTAGATAAGTGTGCCTGTGTAAACAAAAGCTCAGTTTCTGTCTGATTGTAGGGTTCATAAGAACACAACAGTTTTACTCAACAGATTGAATCTAGGACAGTACAACTGTGGTCAACCTACAGCGAGAGCCATCTTTACTTCAGCATGAGATGAAACCAAATTCTCACCAGATGCTAGCATACTGACATTATTTTCTCTTTTGTAATAACAGTACTAGAAAACACAGACGCGCTGTGATGACATCTACTGTTTGGTTTTGTATTGTTGTGCTCAGAATAGTAGTGTAATGGAGTCATTATGGGTAAAATTGTTTGTCCATGCTGTACTTTACTTCCTTTATGCAGGGTTGTTTTTAAATATGAGTAAACCTTCACATATTTACTTAGATGAGACTGCGTTCGGACAGAAAATGATTACAGTTGTGTTTATTAATCTAACATTCACATGGAACAAAATTTGAAACCGAATAATCATTTTAAACATTTAAATTAGTTGTCCTTAAAGGTTAATATCACCTAAAAATGAAAATTGAAAAAAAACCATTTTGGCTGAACTGTTCCTTTAACGGTGGCTTATGCTTCTGTTGTAATACAGTCTGTGTACATATTGATAGCGCAAATGGGAATCTGTTTACCCTGTAAATCATGCAGAAAGGTAAACTTCAACCTTTACTCTCACTTTTGTAACACCTTCTGCAAATCCTTAAGGGATCAGCTTTTGCTAAGTCTCTAGAGAAAAGGTACCATGGTTTATTGACATTGGGGGTGTCACTATATCACTATATCAGATATAACAATATATATGCAATATATATGGATATTCATTCATATTTTGTTTATTTTGGGTTTCACTATTTTGGGGAGCAATGAATTGGATTCTGATCAAAATTCTCAAAAACCATGTCATGTTACACAATATCAGTAGGGAGCCACAGAGACGACGTGTTTTTGTAGCAGGCCAACCCGGAATTGCAGTGGTTCCCTCGACCGAAAGCCTATGCATTTTTCCCATAGACTTTTGGAAGATTGCAAAAAATAAGCTCTGTGATTAACAGGTTTATGATGTTTACACGTATTGTCTATCAAGATAATCTTTACAAACGAACACAACATTTGTTACTTTTGAAGCCAAAATACAATCGGCAGAAGTAAAAAGCTAACACTGTGCTATAAACAGACTACACTAAGTTCGCTCGATATCAACGTCACACACCACCAAGCCTCCGACTCTTTCAAACTTTATTAAAAATGTGTTCACTGGTAATTAATTACTCCTTGAATGAATCCGCACTTACGATTTAAGAGATCTGTGCCCATGTTTTATTATTTGTGAGCTTTATATGCGCGATGATGTCTAACGTCCCCGCCAAAGGAAGTAGTCGCTTTTAGCAACTTGTTAGCAACCGCCGTTTTTAAGACACAATAAGGCTTTAAAAAATCACAAGCGGGTTATAACTGGTGTGTTTTATGTCATAGAATAAAACGTGAAAATATTTAGAGGTTTTGTTCACCAGAGACCTTATTTCGGCGATTTACCAAAAAACCCATTGAAAAAAACCCATAGACATTGGAGCGATGGAACCGGAAGTCCGCTTCCAGGGTTTGCATACAAAAAAAGTCATCTCTGCGGCTCCCTATTATCACAGTTATTAATATCACGGTTATTGCCAATACCGGACACGCCTAATTGATATCATGGTAATACAATTCTTAAGGTAATTCAACAAACCATGTACAGTAACTATTATAGTAAATAAATTGGTATCAGTCAATGCCATAGCAATCAGTTCCATGGTACAGAGATGGAACCTCGAGTCTGAACTTGGACTCAAGTCACACTTAAACATTTTTAGATTGTTGCAATCAAAGGGTTGCTGTTTGTCTGAAGAAATTGATATGTAATATATAACTACAATGAAATGACTAAATATCATTTCAATTCTGTGTTTGTCTCTCAGGGGAACTCTTGGTTCTCTCCGGCTTCAGTTACGGCTCCGTGATGAGGTTGTGTTGCCGTCCAGCCATTACAAACCTCTCACAGAGCTGCTCAGCCAATCCGTCGGCTCTCAACTTAACGTGAGTCTCATGCCATATGGACACAGTCTTATCTTAAAGAATATTCTTGTGCATTATCTCTTACATTCACATGACATATTACTCATACCAACTTCATTAGGTGTGTGAATTACGAATTGTTATCTGATCTCATTTGTATGCATGTGACGGTACTGTAATGGTTTCTGCTGGTGCTAAAGTGTCATATTGGATTATAAATAAAACGAGGAGCTTCCCTATTGTCAGTGTCATAGCAACTATTATAGGTCTATAAATATATCCCCCCCTCACACCCACCCACACATACACACTTTCACCCATGCATATGGTTCATGTTTTGTGAAATGAAAGCACATGATTCCATTTTTAGTTTGAGACATAACCTCATTTGTAACCTGTGTTAAATGACTGTTAATGTGTAGGGCAACTGGCCGGATCTCATCATGCTGATGGATGAGACCACTACAGCGGAGAGCCGACAGGAAGTGGCTAATAATCTAGTGAAGCTGTTTTTGGGTCAAGGGCTTGTCAAGGAGTTCTTGGATGTTCTCTTCAAACTGGAGCTGGAAAAGACCAGTAAGCAAATAAAAACATTTCTTTCCTGTATTAAAACAGATTTGGAAAAACAATATTTTCCAAAGTTAAGCTGTAATTTTCTCGGTTATCTTTTAGCTGAACCCAACACTTTGTTCCGAAGCAATTCATTAGCATCCAAGTCAATGGAGTCATTTTTGAAGGTAAATATATTTGTATTAGTGTAGTGTGTGTAATATTTCAATTGTCAGAATTAAACTTGCTTGATGATATTTTGACTTTAATAAAACAGTTCACACAAAAATACTCATCTGCATGCCATCCTAGATGTAGCCTATATGAATTGAAATGTCTTCAGAAGTAAAACAATGTGTTTGTGATAAAAAAGAATGAATCATTTACGTTTATATAGTAAAATTGATATGCAAACAAGATGATCTGAGCACTTACAAAATTTCAAGTGTGTAGGTACGTCAATAACATTTAAAGGTCCAGTGTATGAAATTTAAGGCATCTAGTGGTCGCGCTTGCGAATTGCAACCAACGGCTAATTCCCCCCTCCTATCTCCCTTTCGAAGCACTACGGTGGCTGACACAGCACTAAGATGTCGTCACGTTTTTGCTTCTTTGCCAAAGGAGATAACGTATTTACAAAACGCTCTCTGTAGAGCAGTTTGTCCGTTTAGGGCTACTGTAGAAACAACATGGCGAATTCTATGCAAGCAGACGCATGCTGTATGTAGATAGAAATAGGTCATTCTAAGGTAATAAAAACATAATGTTTCATTGTGTAAGGTCTTTATACACCTCTGAAGACATAGTTATGCATATTATATCGCATTTCTGTCAATAGATCCTCCAAAAAACTACACACTGGACCTTTAAATCTCATTGGTTCTTGCGGATCTTCTGACTAGTTTTCTATGCATGTTTTATCACTAGACACAGGAGAACTAATGAGATGTGAATGTTTTGATCTGTCGCCATATTTGAATTTAGCGGCTAAAACCTCAGGATGTTTTATAGATTTTTACACCAGAATTTTCTACAATGTGAAGTTTTCTTGCTTGTGTCGTGTAACAAAATTAAACTTTGTCTTGGTCTTCTCTCTGCAGGTGGCTGGGATGCAATATCTCCACAGGCTTCTGGGCCCCATAGTAAACCGAATCTTTGAAGAAAAGAAATATGTAGAGCTGGACCCCAGTAAAGTGGAACTCAAAGAGGCAGGGTAATAAAATAAAAAACTACAGTATGTCAACATGATGCTTTTAAAAACTGAAAGTCACAAAAGTGATTCAAGGCTGAAAAAGTCCAATATCTTTTTAAGTCTGGTTTGGTGTTGTAGCTGTGCAGGTTTACATCGTCATCAGACAGAATCTGATGTTATTCAGCAGAGCTGCAGTCTCCTGCAGTCGTACCTGTCCGAGTTGCTCACCGCCATCCTGCAATCTGCATCATACTGCCCCCTGCTCATCTGCCAGACTTTCCAACAACTGTACCACAGAGTGCAGGAGAGCTTCCCTGATCCAGAGTACCGGGTAAGCGCATCAAAAGACGCATACTGTACTTCCTTACTAAATTTTTTTTACAACTTATGTAAAGGCTCTTTAGGTCACGGTACCTTTTTTGACCTGAATCTGTGTATTCTTTCTTCCCAGAAAGTGAAGTTTATTGCTGTAACCAGCTTATTATGTCTGCGGTTCATCTCCCCTGCCATCATGTCTCCAAAACTGTTTCACCTGCGAGAGAAACATGCCGACGCCCGTACGAGCCGCACTCTTCTTCTGTTGGCTAAAGTACGACCATCTATCTGTAGCTAGAAACCATTGGGTCTCATTCACTAAGCGTGCATGCGCATGAATTTGTGCGGGAAATCTGTGTACAAATGTTTTTTATGAACAGATTATAATTTGCCAAAAACATTTCTTATTGAAATGTTCCAAACTTGTATATATTTCTTTCTTTGATATTTTAATTTCATCACATTTTTGGGGCACCATTGACTACCATAAAATTTTTTCCCCTACAATGGTAGTCTATGGTGCTGTTTGGTCACAAACATTCTTCCAAATATCTTTCCTTGTGTTGAGCACAACAATAACGTTTATACACGTCTGGAACAAATTATGCGTGAGTAAATGATGACAGAATTTTTGGGTGAACTATCCCTTTAAGAAAAATCCATGTTTGTATACTATGCATGCATTTAGGCAGAAAGTTTAAATGTGCATATAAATATGAATATTGTACATGGATATTAGTGAATGAGACCCATTGTTTTAAATGTTAGCGTTCAAATAAACTAAAATTACATATAGTAACATTGTCCATTTCATTCGTAACACATAAGCTAATGTTACCCTCACCGACTCATCTAATATTTAGGTCAGTATAGCCATGGATTATAACCTCCATACATCTTCATTAGTACTAACATACCCAATAGGCTATCGCCAACGTGGCTGTGTGTTGTGTGCGTCCCCAGGCTGTGCAGACTATTGGGAATATGGACACGCTGACATGCTGCTCTAAAGAGCCGTGGATGGTGTGTTTGCAGCCAGCCATTCAGCAAGGCATCTGCCAGCTCAAAGACTTCATCATAAAACTGGTCAGCTGCCGTGAGTCAGAGGGTGAGATGCTCTAAATTAGTCATTAGATGAAGAATTGAGAGGAACCGTGCGCATGGCTGAAGACTCGTTCATACCTGTCACATCCGATAAATCCTAGATTAGTTCCATTTTTGACGCTTTTTAATCTTCTTGTCGCAGCAGGTTTGAAATGAGTCGTTCACCCAAACATGCAAATTCTGTCTGTTTTTATTCACTCACATGTCAAATGGTTTGGTTTGTATTTTTTCTCATAAACCAAAAAGTTTTTAAAATAATCTTGAACTGCTTGAAAGTTATACACACATTTATTTTATGACATTTATGAAGTCATCTGTTTTTTTTGTAGACTTTTACTTATGGTGTAGTTTTGGACTCCGTTATTTGGTTTCTTCGGAAAAAAATTGATTAAAAAAATGAATTGATTAATCACAGATTTTTCTGTGATTAATCGCAATTAATTGCACATAACATTAATGTTTTTAAAAATACTTCTACATTCTAATAATTTCACATTTAATCTCCAAATTAATGTTGAAACAACAGATTTCTTTAACAGCGTCATTTTATGAATGAAAGCCAACATTCTGATATTAGTACTGCAACTTATGTCTCTATTAAATTTATAATTTTTTATTTATTCTAACATTAATGATATTAATGACATAATGATATTCAACAGTATAATTGAGAGCGATCATGTCTAACAGGTTGGAAATATACATAAATTTAATGAAGTTCTCAAACACTTTACAGTATTTAATTCTAAATTAAAAATAGAAGAATTCTCATTAAAGCTACAATTAAATTCCTCTTTTCTTTTGTTCTTTGATTAACATTAGTGACAGGAGTCACAGCATCAGGTTTAAGAATGCAGATCTGACACCTCTCCCATTTTCACAACTCTTTGCATTCATTTAAGAGTTTGTTTAACACGTAGAAGTCTGTGCTTACGAAAATGCTAGACAAAACGGGCTTTCTGGCATAATCTTGTGTGTTTTTGTTCATTCAAGCATGAAAGAAAATTAATATTGGTGCGCTGTCGGACAGATTCTGACAGAGATTCACTGACGAGCCTTTAGCCTGTGACTGTATACACCAGACTGGACCGCTGTCGCGTTGAGTTTTGCCGCGTCCCACAGCTAGAAGCTGTCCATCACTGAACGCGTCAAAGCAACTGTTTCAAATAGCACTTAAGTGGTTTAAAAGCCTTTACATGAATAAGAGCTTGATTATATAATGTAACACTAGACAAAACAAACGGATGCTGCGTTGATTGCATTAAATATTTTTAATGTGTTAATCAGAATTTTTTTTATCGCATGCGTTTACCGCTTTAACAGCCCTAGTTTAAAGCAACAAAAAACAAGATAATATAATATAATATAATATAATATAATATAATATAATGTACAGACCCTTCAGCCAAGACCATCATTTTATTTTATTCGCTTTCCTGATTTTTTGAATGCCTTCTCAAAACAGATCTTGAGCTGCAAACACGAATGAGTCTCCAGTGTGGCACCATGGAGAAAGAAGGTTTCCTCTTCCTCCACAGGACCAAGGACAAGTGCATGCCCATGACATCACCCTTTAAGAAGTACTATGTCACGATCAGCAAAGATACTCTGTCCTATTCCCGGACACAACACTCTAAGGTGAGTAACAGGGATGGCTTGGCATTCACACAGGATTGAAATCGAGTCTTCCTCTGTTATTGATTCCGTCTTGAGCAAATGTTTCTGTTCATTAAATGTCTCGACTGCTTTATATACAGTACATAATATATATTAAGCAAGATGGTGTCTCAATCTGTAGAAGACCTCGTCTATCTCACTGCCAAAGATCAGGGCGGTGGAGAAGGTGGAGGAGAAGTGCTTCGGCAGTGCTAACGTCATGCAGATTATCTGGAGTGAAGCCTCTGGCCAGCAGGAGACCCTGTATCTTGACTGCAAGGTACAGTAAAAATCGCATCGAAGTCACAATAGAATAAACATAAACATACTTTAATGACTTAATGCTGCAGTGCTGTAATAAAAATGAGGTATAACAAATAAAACTAAAACATTTCATCATGCGTCCTGACCAGGTGCTATAGTAGTTGCCTCGCCAAACCATTTCAACCGAGGACGGATGTCTGCTTCTTTAAAAAAATCAAACACAGAACAGAATGCAGGGCTCTTGTGATGCTTTATAAAAAGTGTAACAGTTTATAATGTTGCGTCTTAATGCAAAACTCTATAAGTTTGTCTAGCATGTTAACTGTAGGCTACTGTACATATATCAACAATTTTAGACCAAACATTCTGTAGACATAACACAAGAACATCAAAATTCAATAATATGGAAAAAAACGAATATATTGACTGATTGACAGTACTACAGTAAACACAGTTTTTTGTTGATGGTGAGGTTTGTTGTTAGATGGGTTTTGTTTTTCTGTCACGTCTTTGTCGTGCTGTAGAGTGTAAATGAACTGAATCACTGGCTGTCTGCCTTGAGGAAAGCCTGCAGTCACAACACAAACACCATGAGCTGCTATCATCCTGGCATCTATAAAGCAGACCGATGGAGCTGCTGCCACCAGAGGGAGAAAACAGGTACTGCGCAACTAGAAATCTCACAACACGGGCTGAATGTCTGGCTAATGCTGCCTTTGATGAAGAGCTTTAAGGCGTAGAGTGAAAATTGCGACCATTTTGGTGACCTATGCCCCCGAAATGTAATCCGTGTGACTTTGAAGTGTGTGAGCATGCTTGCGAGTGCAAATAATTGTTGTTTTTTTACAATTACGTCATAGTATGTGTGCGGATAGACCTTGGATTTACAATTCATAGTTTGATTTTGACATCTAAAACCCACTGGAGTGCCTTGAAATGCTTTGTTTGATGCAACGATTTCATTTCTACTGAAACAGGAAGTGACTGAGTGAGGGAATATTGAGTGACTCCTCCCTTTTTGAAAATAGCCATTGGCATTTAGTTTACCTCACCGTACAGAATCCGATGAAAGGCTCAAGTGCAGAATGATGTCATAAAAATGTTTGATCCGTCCTGGCGGAAGTGAGAGACGTTGTTTTGTGTGCTTAAATGCTTTGAATCTTCGAAGTGTCAAATTTTGTCAATGTTTTGGATCACATTAGTTTATAGATATCATTAAGGCATATTCAAACTAGAAGCCAAACAACTTCGATTTTGATTTTATGGGGACATTTCTTAAAACATTTCTTGAAACAAACTGTAGTGCAATATGAAAGCTTGAATTTGACTCTTTGTTGACAGACTCGGGCTGCGACAAAACCAGGCATGGAGTGACTCTGCAGGAGTGGTATGACCCGCTCGACACAGACCTTGAGGCTCAGCTGATCTACCAACATCTCAGTAGCGTCCAACATGCCATGCGGTAATGTGACATTAAAGTTTTTAAAGTATTTGTACTTTAAATGTTTATTTTGTCTATTACATTTGTCACAGTTTTTTATTGTTTTTCAATGCAGAGAAAAGAATTATAAAGTGAGAGAGCAGCAGGGAGCTCAGGAGACAGATTCAGTAAGAGGTACGTCTTATGAAATACTGAACATTTGCCATTTTGTTTGCAAGAAAAGTATACGTCATAATTTCTTTTTAACAACCTCTTCATTGCAAACTCACAGACCGTTTCTCTTTTAACAATGTCTTCATTTTGCAGACCATAGGAAAGCAGATGAACTCACAAAACTCTTCAGCGTCCTCCAAGACCTTTATGATTCACATTCCGCTGTAGAAGAAGAGGAGAGATTGAAGAATAAAACGGTTTTCTTGGAATTACAAACGTAAACACAAAAACTGCAAGTTTGTAACCAGTTACATTTCGCAGATCACAGTATTATTTACTCTATGACCTCATACACAGGTTTTAAAACCTGTTCATATTTGTAGCACACTTACCAGTGGAAATCTTAAAGTATGTTTGATTTGCTCTTGCATTCTTCAGAGAAAAGTATTTTTTGCCTTGGTTGGCAGGGATATTTATAGGGCTATGACCACAGTCCCTTTATTAGTGCGAGTGTTTGGTGTGTAAGTACAGTCTACTTATAATGACATTGTAAGGATTATCATTGTAGTGCAATGATCAAAGTTGGCTGCCAACTCATTTTTGTGAATAACCTATAAATATTTACTGTAACTTTATTCATTTGCTCTATCACGGTCATTTAAAGTGCTTTTTACTACAAAAACCATCGAGGGAATTTGTATAATAAGTATTTTATTTTGACTGTAAAGGTTTTTTACTTGTTTTTATTTTTTTATCTGTAACATCTGTAGTGGTGAATCATGAATGCATATATTCCATACAAAACTGCAGTCCCTGTCTTGTCCTGCATATGTCAGTTTTGGATATGTACTGTAAAGACGTATATAGGTATTGTGCATTTCACAGAAACTGTGTATTTCTGTAGTTTGTTTCACAAAAACGTTTTTACAATTTTACACAATTTATTATTTGATCATTTTTGATTGTGGTTATAGTATTTATCCACTAGATGGCACTACAGTATTATTAATTATTTTAATTAATTTTTAAGCAGTCTTTATAAACACAAGGCCATTCTACACCAAGACGTATTATCAAAGTTCTTGAACTTCTCTGTAGGATAGGATTTCAAATTCCTCTGCCGTCTTTCAAAGTCCTCTATTTAATTGTGGCTGTAATTTCAACATTCTCACGAGAACTTTTCTTTGAGGTTTGCTGTACATTTTAACCCTCAGTCATAGAGCTTAATATTGAAATTACCTTCACAATATTTTATTCATCTTCAAGATCCTCAAAAGGTTTTGTTAATAATGAATAATTATTTTCCTTCATGTTGTTCCAAATTAGTATGCTTTTCTTTCTTTTGTGGGTCTCAGATAAACATATTTTGCATCGTGTCTGAACTTTGTGCAATGACAAATGTTTTACCAAATTCTGGGTTTAATAAATGATTTCTTTTATATAGTGTAAAAACAATTATTACAGTTACAGAGAATAAGACAGGAAACAGTAAAGGGATTTTAAATGATGAACTAATGAAGATATTCACATTTGTGTATTTATTGATGTATTTGTAAATCTATTTGTATTGGTTGTGAGTTTGCTATTCACTATTAGGTATCACTGTGTTAGTTTGTGACTAATATTTTGACTATAGAAATAACGGTATAGTGATAATTTTACAGCTGCGTTTTACATTTGTGATTATAGATAAAGGGGTGCCTTATGTTTACAACTTGAAGAAAGAATGTGCACATCTGAAACATGACCAACCCTCTCTGTTGGTTTCTCTATTTCTGTCTCATAGCCTGTTTACCCTGTTGTCTTTTGAGGGAAATGAATTATTGTGTTTCGCCCTTCACTATTAAAGACATATTATTTCAGATGCTAAAGAGGAGGAGAGGATTAGTGGCTCTGAACACAACTGAGCTCTGTGTTCTTTTGTGTATTTAAAGAGGTAAAAATAGCTGTATGTTTATCTCGAAATGGTAGGAAAGGCCCCAACTGATGCAGGTTTGGTAAAATATATTCACAGGGATTTCTAAACTTCACAGATGATGACTTTTTTGCTTAGACAATTGGCTTTTTGACGGTTTATGGCGTTTAATGAATGTAGCCTATTATCTTAGTGTAAAGATTCCTAGCGTTTGCTCTCCCTTTTTCATTTTTGTGTTTCCTTCAATTCCTCTATGATATTGTACTTGTTTGTGAAACTGTTTAATTTCATGCAGTTGTCAATAAAGAACGCCTGATAATACGATGCGATCTCTCTCTCTCTCTCTCTCTCTCTCTCTCTCTCCCTCTCTCTCTCTCTCTCTCTCTCTCTCTCTCTCTCTCTCCCTCAGTAATAAAGAAACAAAGTCAGGTTATTTTGACAGTCCTTGCTGTACATGTTGAAGACTTAATATATTAAGCTATTTCTTACGTTTGTTTAATGTTACACTGTAAGGCAATAAATCATATTAATTCAATGTAAAACCAAACAAAACGTAATATTTTGTAATATTTATTTATTTCATATTTAGCACCTTTCACTAATATTTCAAAAACAAAGAAAAACGACTTGTTTTCAGTAATACCCTCTTCGTTAAATGAAAAGGAATAAATAAAGTAATACGGATTAAATTTCCACTTTAGATAAAAGTGGTGAGGACCGGAAGTGTATAAATTCCACAGCAGCTGGACTTGTAGTCTTTAGTTTCCGGTCCCACACGGGTTGTCCATGAGTGGGCATAATGCACATTTCATTGTGTATTTGTGTCAAGAACATCGGAGAAAATATGTGTAAAATACGTATGCTTTAACTTGCATCTTATTTAGTTGTTTTATTAGACCGAAAAGCGAAACTTCCCCACTCCTTAACATGGGTATAATGGAGTCTCCTCCTGTGATCGTAAAATGCGCTCCCCAAACTGCCCCACCACTCCCGTAACGACCCTCACCTATTCCAAAAAAAAAAAAATGTTCCACTGACACACTTTGCGGGCATTTCTCGAGCAAAGTAGGCGAATGGGCAGGGACACGAGGACTTCGGTTTTGTAAAACAGCTTTCCAAAACTGAGCCGGTGTCTGTGAGCCTCGCATCCCGCCCCACTCCGGCTTCTACAGCTCAGCATCCATGTTTCCCCATCCGCGTGTGTGTGAGAGAGAGACAGAGAGCGCGGCTGAAGGGAGTGGCAGACGCTGACAAATCTCATGCCGGGGGGAAGCCGACAGAGCCATCCCTGTACAGAACATCTGAAGTTCGTCTTTATATTCCACAGGATTTGTACTTTATAAGGTAATGGTGATGTTTGTGTGTTTGTGTCGCCTGACAGGGGCATGTGAAGACGGTAGTCTCGAGCGCGCCGCAGTGAAGAGCCAAAACAATAGAGCGGCAGAGTCAACGGCGCAATAGTGACCCATCACACCACACTTCCGCCTCATTTAGCGTATATCATATGCTTTTTGTTGCATTAATGTTTGTTTGTTAAAGTGGATTTAATTTCTTGTGTTTTTATGAGCTTATTATAGTGCTGTAATGATAGTAACAGTAACGCCGACCTCAGTGGATAGCGTGTCTATTTCACAGATCCTGCTAGAATATCAGAAATGGTTATTGAATGATTAAGTTATCATTCAAGATGCATGTATTTCGTCTCACTAATTGTCATATGCGTCGTATTAAACGATTTAGGAATGGTGTCGATTATATTGTTACCATGATACAGACCGATGAAAGTCATACTGTGTGATTTTAGTGTCCTCCTTTGCCCTAAAGCATCACATTATCGCCCATTCTGTCTTTATTAACTTGTATAGACCATCCATGGTGTACATCTGTATTCAATGGCCTATGTAATACTCGCCCTAAATTTACTTTGAATATTGTGTCTGTCTTCAGTCCTGCAGGTAAAATGGAGAGAGATATTCGTCATCCTCACATTTAGTGCCTCAACAAAAACCCTTAATAGCTGCGAAACGTGACGTTTCACCAGTGGACATAATGAACGTGCTGAAGTCCAGTGGCTTGAAGATCCCGGGCAGGGGTCCTAAACATGCCAGTCCAGTGGGACGGACTACCGCTGCCCCATCGACCAGCCCTGCATCTCAGAAAGACAGTAAGTCAACTTTTCTGGGCCTCTCTGTCCTCCAAACCATGTGGATGTAATGATACCTTTATCACATTACATATAGGCTTAGAGAGAAACATTTTGGGTTTGGGGTGATTATTTGCACTATGGATTTAAACACGGTATAGAGTAGTAGATTATACAGGTAAAATAACCTAAATTTGGGGAAGTCCTGTGGGAAATGTTTGAGTTTATGAAATATTCAATAATATTGACTTTTGATCGACGGCTTGGCAAATCTGACATGAGATCTTTTCTAAAAATGGAATGAGCACTTTTGTATGATTTTGATTTCTGGGTCTTGTTCTCAGGAGAGTTAGAAGTTTCCATTTTCTCTCGATGTTATCTTGGAGAAATAACTGAGAGACACTAAAGAGATTTTTTCGTGTTTTTCATATTGGGAATAGGCAAGGCAAAATACGTAATAGATGCACTCATGAGGGTCAGTGAAAGTGTAAACTTTGCCATTTTTAGTGTAACGGAACAACTTTTTTCTTACAGAGCTTTTGGTGGCGCTGCCCATGACACAATTGTTACATTGGGTTTTTGGACAAATACTTTGGTAGTAACATGGTATTATAAGTTGCAATCATTCCATACAATGGTGATATCACATAACTTTAGTAAGGAAATGTGGTAGTGCCGTGATACAGTTTTAGCTGTTATCAGTGGATAACAGCATGTTGTTTTTAATTATGTGGCTTGCAAAAGGATAATATTTGAAAACTGTCATGCAGCTACTTTCCGTACAATAGCAGTTCATAGCAGGCACATCTTCAGACTCCAAACGAATTTAAAAGGATTATGACAGAGTAGGACATATTAATACTGTATTGCAAGTGTTTAAAGCCATCATGTTTGCTTACAACACAGACTAGAACCAACTTTTGTTCAATAAGGTTAGACTTGGTGTGACGTGTCAGATTTCTGCCTCTCTTTGACTCAGAGCAAGCTTGGAATGTAATACACAAGTTGTCTGCGGCACTTTCATGTTTTTTTGTCTTTTTGAAGCTGGCCGACATGGTCACTATGACCTTTTGTAGAGAAAATGCTGTTAAGATTCTATATGCAGAAAATGTATTTTTGTTCCACAAAAAAAGGGTTTTAAATGACATAAAGGTGATAAATATGTGACGACATGTTCAAGGCTTTGTGTACTGTGCACTTGCAGAAGTCACAGAGTGAAAAACATATTGTGCAGATTGATTTATTTCTTGACACTTTGGTTGTGGTTTAGTATACTTATCTCTCGGATCATAAGACCTTGACACCGGTGACTGACACACATGTTGGTTACATAAATCACAGAGAGCTAATCCCTGCCTCACTGACGTGGCTTACCTCGCATCCAGCCACAGACCACGTTATTTACATTCGTTTGTATGTCACCCAGAAGGGTGTCACAGTTCAAGCAGACTGTGGAATGCTTTCTTCGTAAAACACACATACAGGAAGTGAAGTCTCAGTGTAAAAATAACGCGCGCTTCCAGTCAATTTACTCTCTTTATCTCATTTTAACTCCGCTAATAGTTCTTGTTTTACATTGAACAAAAAACAATTCTTGATATTTATAAACTTGTAAAATGTGGTAGTCTGTTCTTTTAGAAATGTCGCACCACAATAATAATGTGTTGTATCGTGGGCTCTTAACACTTACGTGTCTCTGTTACTAGCAAAAAATGCACTAGCGTTCATTTTAGTCTTCAGTTCACATTATGCACATTTTGTGTGAGGAAAAATGAACTTATTTCAGAAATGAGATGTTTTTTTGATATCCACATTTTGTTTTAGAAGATTTATCTTTTTCCAGTTTTGTGGGTAAAATGAGTGTGAAGGTCTTGAGTGACGTACAACATTGAGCAAGGAACTGCACAAAGTGCCATATTACAATCGCATACAATTTATATCGATGTGGGTGTTTTTGAAGACTACAGTACTATTATATTTTATGCAGAAATAGTAATTTTTATTCTTATTCAGTATAAATCTTCACATTTTCTCTAGCTCTTCTTGAAACTCATTCCAACCAGATGCCATGCATCTTGGTGATCTTTTAGTGATTATTGTTTGGTGTATACATCCACGTGCTTTGATCGGCACAATATTAGCCTTTAAGCAATAAGCTAGGTGCTTCTTTTTGTAAATGGTTCGTGACTGTGGTGCAAGATAAAATGTGTCTATGGAAAATTGAGCCACAGAGAGGCATTAACTTTGTTACCGTTGTCTCTTTGGGTGTAAAATAATATTTCAGTGTAATATTGTGATAGTTATGCATGGATGCAGTTATGCAATAAGATAGCGCACTTGCAGGACTTTTTAAACAGATAATCCATCAGAACTCTGTTTTTGTTTTTTTCACATCAATTCACATAATCTGGACCATTTCCATCTGTAGTCTTTGTTTACAAATATATATTCCCCAATTTAATAAAAGATTTAATTGATCAATGTTCTCCCATTTGGCTCGTCTTAACCACTAATGTCGGGCAAGTTAACGCAGTGGATCACAGTTGCCATACTGCAATACCCATTCCTAAATTATGAAGTGTTTACACTCAGACACCTTGAAATCTTTTCATTTTCTAAGAGACAGCATATGGAAAAAGTGGGTCATGTTACCCCACTCTCCCCTACTCCCCCTAGCTAAAACGTTTTTAATGTCATCACGTACACTAAAAAATGAAGTGATCATAATGGCCACTTTTATTCAAATGCATGGCACCAATGATTAATTTACCATAAACTATTAAAGTTCTTTAAATAAACTTTTGTCCAGATTTTAAGGGAAAGTGCCTTTCCCTTTAACACACAGAGGACATAAGTGTGTGTGTGTGTGTGTGTGTGTGCGTGTGTGGAGGGGATGGTTAAAGGCTGAGCTGGGGTCATTGTGTTAGTCTCCATTGCTGAATGGTGGGATTCAGATGGTGGGGAGGAGTGCGGGCACAATAGAGAATTGAGTCCTGTGTTCCTCTCTTTTTCCTGCATCACTCCTTTTCCTTATTTCCTGTCTGATCTGCTGTTACCGTAGCAACGCAGCCACTTGGGCAAGCAATGCACCCGAGCTTCAGCTGAAGGCCCGCGATGGGCCGGGACTTCCTGAATGGGCCCAGTTTTCTTTAACACAGCGTAGTGTCCATGTGCTTCGCTCTTGAGTCGCAGCACATGTACGCATACAGACACACTTCCTCTGCTTAGGTTTACTATCCTCGGTGTGTTACACTGCTGCCTAAAAATCAGCTGGATATTTTAGATTGTTATAAACTAATAATAAAACAATTGGGCTCCATGAGATCAAATCCTGCTTACAACTTTCCCAATCCTTTTCCCGACCATTTCTATCCTATTTTCTAGTGTCCTTGTGAATAAAAAGTGGCAGAAAGTGAAAATTATAAATCGTTATTCATCATTTCAAGTGTTCAATAACGTTATATTAACGTTTTATTAATTTGGCCAGACATTATTTTTACTCCGACATTGGCACTTTAGGTGTGCTTGCATTCAGTAAACCAAATCTTCAGTACATTGACAAAGCTGTTAAAATGCTTTGCGTTGTTTTGTTTTGGATGACCGCATCTGCTAAATGCACAAATCTAAATATTGAATAGCGTCTGGTGTCATCCTACACTATTTATATTGCAGCTCTAGTGATGCTGGTCATTTCAGCTTCACTACATTGTTCTCCTCAAATGTTCCTGTAAGTATTTTCCGCCACGGAAACGTTTGTTTGTATATTTCCGTCAAATCTGGCGTTCACACTGCTGCCTGTGCGGTAAACTACTGACCTCAATGTAAGCGGAATACCATCCAGAACTCACAACACAGACCCTCTGTCGGCTCACCAACATACTGTTAACTGTTGTTTACCAAACACCATCAAATTACATCAGTATGTTTTTCGACAGATAAGGAACCCAGAATTTGTTTCACATCAGATATCCTCAACCACCATCTCTATCAGTCAACGAGCGTACTGGAGCAATTTGGAGACAAAAGCGGTCATTATTCCCTTCCCCCAAACCAGAGTGCATCATGGCATCAATACCACAACACAAACACTCACACACGCCAAGGTATGAGAGGATAATTGATCTGTGTCGCTCACACAACATCCTTATTGCATCACAGGGATACGGCATATGTGCAGAGCACCCGGGTTCGTAAACTGTATCATGGCAAATCGCACTGACCTAGATATGGTGAGGAATTAAAGTGCTGTGCAGTCTCGCATAAATGCTGCGGTGACATCAGCAGTGTGTTCAATGAGCTGGGTAGCAAGTGCTGGCAACAGATGCTATGAGTATAGTGAACACAAGCACTTTAGGTTTTCTGATGTCATCTGTGATGTAAGCTTTTATATTACTCAAAAATGAAACGCACGGGTATCACCACCAGTCAACATTGAAATACAATGCTATTTATTTTCTTGATAGACTTGTCAAGCTGGTGGAGCAGTATGGGCATGATGGGCTTTCTTGTAAAATTGGTTGACCAGCGTTTGTAGGTTAACTTGGTGGTAGACCTCTATGGGTTTTTAAGTGGTGACATTTGAAGATCGGGGTGGTTGGTTACAGAATACAGATATAGTCCTAATATATACGTAATACAGTTTAATGGCAGCCCATGAGAAAAAATGAACACGCTTCATAAATTATAAATAATATGTCAACACGTTTAGTATTACACAGTCATCAAAATCATTTGCTGGTTAGTTAGTTTAATTAAGTTTTGTTCTAATGTTGTGAAAAAAAAGTACTTAGTTTTTGTATACTTTAGTTTCAGTTTTAGATACAGGTAGCTATTGATATGTAGATGAAAAATGCGATGTCAGCTTGATGTCAAAGATTGATAAAAGAATGAATCAATGAGGAATAGTAAAAAAGCATACAAATACACAGAATTTTTAAAACATGTTTTTACAATTTTTTTAAAAATTATTATTAAGCATTATTTTATAAAATAACATTACTTTATATTATTTAATTTTTTTGTTATTTCATTTTTATTTAGGTTTTTTCTATATTTTAACATTTTATTTTATTTTATTTTTTTATTTTATTTTTATTTTGTTTACAAAAATAACTATCACTCTACAATGGTAATTGGTCAAACAATCATGTGATAATCCTAAAATGGTCAACTAGAACAGAATACACCAACATGGACAACAAAGCTGACTACCATCTTTTTTAACCCTTACTAAATCTCATTCTGGTATTGAGTCAATCCTGCTGTCTGTCCCCAGGTTGCCCCCACAAGCAGACCACTCCCACCCCCAGCAGCAACGCTTCAGACAAATCCAGCTCTAAAGCATCAGAGGTGGGTGATGAGGTGGCCGGGGACTTCGTGCTTGGCGAACGCGTCTGGGTGAACGGAGTCAAACCGGGAGTCATCGCCTATCTCGGGGAGACCCAGTTTTCCCCAGGACAATGGGCAGGAGTGGTGCTGAATGACCTGGTCGGGAAGAACGATGGCTCTGTGAACGGGGTGCGTTATTTCGAGTGCCAGGCCTTGCAGGGCATCTTTACCAGGCCCTCCAAGCTGACCCGGCAACCCATCGGAGACGGAGGTGACGAGCAACAGCAGAACGCGCAGATGCAGGGTGGCCCCGTAGCGTCCGGTCAGCGCGTGGTCATGCCGCTCAGAGAAGGCATGCTCAACAGCTCTGTCAAGACAGGCAATGAGTCTGGATCCAACATGTCTGACAGTGGATCTGTGAAGAAGGGTGGAGAGAAGGACCTTAAGGTTGGGGATCGAGTGCTGGTGAGTATTAAAGTTACAGTGAGTTTTATAAATCGGTGGAAATACAAACAACAAGAGATTTTTGCTACCGGCTACCGTGATGGTGCGTTATTGTGGTATTATTGATTTCCAATTTACCCGACCCTAAAGGTCATCTAAAAAGTGAACTGTGGCTAGTTACTTTACATGTTGGTTGTCTAATGACTCCTTCCAACCGATGGGGTGATTCTTGGCAAGAATAAACTGTAATATGTGACAGACCTACAGTAATTTTCTGCAGTCCAAAGGCTGGCTATGGAAGACGGATGTATAGCTTGCCTTCTGTTAGCTTCTTATATTAAGGTAATAGATGCTGGCCGATAGCTGTAGGCATGACTATAGGGTTGATTGGCTTTAGGTCAAATTGCTCTCCATTTAGTATTGCCCAGCCTTTAAGCTTCTCAAGCAGTCAATATTCTTAATCAAATGGGATTACCACTCCATAAACCATCAGCCATTGATCTCGGCTATCTACTTGACTGTCCGCTCCAATCCCATATGACACCTGATTGGCTTTTCCAGCGATGCAGGGAGGATGCCTGCTGGTACAGGCACACATTTATTTGTAATGCACATGTTTCTGTCTTAAAATGACCTCTCTGTCTCTCCTATTAATAATAATCAGTGATATGGTGTAGTGAACATAAATGCTATCTTTATGTGGCTTCAATGAAAATTAAACCCATGAGTTTGGTGTGGATAGGGTCATGTACTACCGGTTTACCTACTGGAATGCTGTACTTATTTTGGTATATATATCAGTGACACTAAGGTTGTTTTGATTCGAAAGGGTTAAACACAACACAATATTTGAGGATTCAATTACTGTAAACACCTTTTTCTTTTAACTGGGGAAGAGTAAAGAATATTGACCCTTATCGACCTAATCGACAACATGCCAAAGATACTGTCTATAGATCTTTGGTTGTATTTCTTTAAGTGAAGCAACACTCAACAGTGCAAACATTTCACCATTTCATTTAGGGGTGACCAGTCTGGTAAATAAATAATAATAATACTACTATTTATTTGTTACCGGAACTAAATATATTAAAGGGATAGTTCACCCATAAATACAAATTCTGTCATCATTTACTCACCGTCATGTCGTTTCAAACCTGTATACATTTTATTGTTCAACTAAACACAAAAGATATATGGAAGAATGTTTGTAACCGAACAGTTCTGGGGCACCATTGCAGTGTTTCCGCTACATTCATTTTGCCAAAAGACGCTAAATGGAAAGCCTACAACCGTTAGCGAAAAAAACGTAATGGCTAATGCTAATGCCCTGGCTTCCGCTCTTTAAGGTGGGTGTGGTGATTTTATCTGACGATGTGTCTTGGTTATAAAACAGAAGTGACAACAAAAACAGAAAATATGTCAATGACATCGGCTTTATTGGGAAATAAGCTGTATGTAATGTTCAGAGAGCAAAATCAAAACGGGTCTGAAGTTGCAACTTTTTCTGCCTTCATGCGCTCTTGGAAATTCCATAATTCCTACTTCAACCCGGAAATAATTCATGGAACGGTGCTCTTTTAATGTTAAAAGATACTTGTTTAATGCTACTAAATCATTAGTAACATTAATGTTACTAAATACGTTTAATGTTAGTAAATTCAGACGTTACTTCGGCGTTTGTGGTGGGAAATATCCCACTTCTGAGGTGTCGTGAACGCAGTATTAAAACTACGTGATGACGTCACGCCTATGTTAATTAACGTGTGATGTCATCAAGCGCCACGATTTCACAAAATCCTTGCGGAAACACTGCATTGACTTCCATAGTAGGGAACAGAACTACTATGGTAGTCAATGGTGCCCCAGAAAGGTTTGGTTTCCTACATCATTCTAAATATCTTCGTTTGTGTTCAACAGAACTGGGTGGGTAAATGATGACAGAATTTTTATTTTTGGATGAACTGTCCCTTTAATTTATTGTTCTTGTATTAAGTGTTATGTTTCTGAATTGCTTAGTATTAGTAATACTTAATTCAGCCGTTTAAGTGCCGGTTAGGGTTAGGGTTAACGTTAACGTTTTTGTTTTGTGACATACGTGTAAGACCGATTCATACACCCAGCAATGATACATTAAATATAGATTTTGTTCTGAAGCTCACATGTTTGATGTCATAATACAGGCTAGGATTTCAGCTGCATTGGACATATCTGTCCTTCCTTGCTCAATTCCTCACTTTTCATTCCTAACAACAGTATTATATTACCATGACTGTGCTTACTGCATGAAGGACCTTTCAAAGTCATGTGACACATACTTGCTTTTTCTGTGTTATGCTTCAGTATACTACACTATATTATGCTTCAGTGTATGTATAATAATCTAGTACATTATAGCAGTAGTCGTTATAGATGCATAATGGGACCATGGATGCTTTTTTACCGTGAACATTTTTCAAAATATAAAAAAATGTGCATAATACATTTTGTAACTGGTCACCATTTTTGCACAATTTTTAATAACCCTTTCCAGTAATATTTAAAATGTCACCCTCATGTTGTTCAAAACGTGTGTTTTACTCTTTCTTCTATGGAACACAAACAATATTTTGAGAAGTGATTTTGTGTCCATACAATGGAAGCCAATGTGGTCCAATGTTGTTTGGTTGTCAACATTGTTCAAAATATCTTCTTTTGTGTTCTGCAGAAGAAAGAAAGTCATAGGTTTGGAATGACATGAGGGTAGGTGAAAGAATTTTTATTTTTTGGTAAACTATCCTTTGGGCTGTGCCTGATCGTCTCATGTTATTGGGTCATTCTATGTCAAATCAACCAAATTTTGAATATTTGCTATTTAATATTTTGGCTTTTATCCCTACTGATGTTGGTCTTGCGTCTGTAAAAATATTTAAAAAATCCAAAATTTGAGCCAGTGATCTCTGGTTGAGTTGACACAGAATGACCCTATTATTACCCTATGATCTGTGATCTGAGTACTTTTAACCAGGAAACTGCCAAAAAGGTTTTAATCCATAATGAATTTGTCCATCTAAGCACACCAAGAAATGTAGCTTTATTTACAGTATCTGATAAAGAAAGAAAGTCTCAAACCCCATATATATACCCAAACACAGACGTTCCTATCCAAACAAGATTGTCTCGCAGTGGATCGCTGAGTTACCTAAAAATCACTTGCTCTGTAATTTAGGTTTGAATTAAAGGTCTTTCTATTTCTCTCTCATCATCTTTGAGTACATCTTTGCTTAACCGTCTCAGGGTAAACAAGTCAAGCCTGAGTAGGGGTGTTGAGTACGTGTTGCAGTTGTAGCCTTTTGTGTGCTCGTAGTCTTTGCGCTGAATGTGCCTCCGTCAGCTGAGCCGGTCCGTCAGAGGAACAGGAAGGTGGATTAAATCACTGCCAAGTTGAGGCTTATGCTGACTGATGGTGGATCTGCAGTGTTCGAGTGAGAGATATTGAGAGAGTCAGCTTTCTCCTCACCTCTCGTCTCTGCTGGAATCCTTCATTCTGCTACATTCGTAGTTCTTTTAACACCCAGAAGGATAGTTAGTAAATGGAGTTATTGTTTTCAACGACAGCTATTCCTATCTGAATGTGGTAAAGTAAACACTGTATGACCAGATTGTTCCTTCTAGTATGTTTGTCTGATCCACACTAGAGCATAGACTGAAGCTCATCTGCCACGTCAGTCAACCACACAAACACAGACCCGCTCGCTGGCGGCAGGAAGTGATGTGTCTGGCTGAATATATCATCGCTGTCGGGAAACCTTTTTGTGAAGTGCTGACAACATGGAGTCATTATTTAAATATAGAGTTCATATTGTGGTTTTCTTTACGGTGGAAAAAATATGTATTAATTATAATATTACAACGATTCCCCCCCCCCCCTCTATAATAACGATGTCTCTCTAGACATTTCTTCAAGATTTCACCCAGATAGCATGTTGGGTCGTAAAACATGGTGTATGGTTTTAGGGCAGAACCAAGAAATGGTTTTTACCTGGAGAGATCCCTAAATCTCAGATTGTGTCTGTAAACCTTCTGCCCTTGAGAGTCATATTCACTCTGTGGTCCTGTATGTGGCGTTGTACGTAATTTAGCCGTAAAGCTGTGAATTAGGGCTGTCACGATTATTAAATAATCGTCTCATGGCGATTGTTTGGCCTCATCGCGATGGTTTCAGATCATCGCAATCATTGCACATCTCTATAGAAGACACTAGGGGGAGCTATAGTGCATCTGCATATTACATATTTTAGTGTATTTATTGTAACTGAAGCATTGTAATACTTGTAAAATGTACCACCACAACACAATAAAAACTAAAGCATACGCCATAAAAATAACCTGCAGTACAATTTAATATTATTTAAGCTAATCTCAGTGTGAAAACCAGTCTACCAAAATTTCATTAACATAGAAGTCAAATTTTATTGTAGTCTTGTAAGTGAGAAAAAAACAGACTAGAAGCTTTTCTATGACTGATAGCATTGGTGGCTTCACTCCTGATTAATTTACTTAATTTACAAGTATTTGGCGGTTGTATTATTGACAGGTAAAAGCCTAAATCTTAAATATATGATAAACCAATATTTTCCGATGTATTTCCAAGAAATAAAACATATTTTTTTATATTCAGAACAATATGGTCGTTTCAAAGCTGAATAAAAAATGTATGAGAATTAAATGTCAAAGCTCTAAAACAGAAAATTAATCACCATAATCGGCAAAGCACCAAAACAGGCAATTAATCGCCATAATCGGCAAAGCCCTAAAACAGACAATTAATCGGCAAAGCCCTAAAACAGACAATTAATCGTCATAATCGCAATGATTTACTAGACAATTAATCGTCAGCCAAATTTCATAATCGTGACAGCCCTACTGTGAATGTGACCTGCTTGGAAGCAGAGCCTTTGCCATCAGCACTGTTTTCATTGTGACCAGCATGATTGTCCAAGAAGAGTATTTACAGAGAGATATTTATTTGTTTTGCACGCTTAATGCGTGAAATATGTGTAGCTCTGCCATCAGGGCTTACTGAATGAAAAGTGATTCGTGTGTGTGATCTTGTTTTTGTTCCTCCCACTGCTGGCTTGGCTGAATGTAGGCCAGCTCAACCAGCACAACAGTCATTCCCAGTTACTGTATATCTCGGCACCAGCAGAGTTTTGGCATGTTTGTGTCACATTGATTTTCAGCGATGCTGTTGACATGTAGTGGGACTGTTTTTGTCTGCTTTCCTAGATGTTTAACTACATGTGACGTTGTAACCCAAATTACAAAGTAACTGGAACTCTTCTAGAGAGATCTTTTAAATGATGGTGCATCAAGTTTTTGTAGGTTTATGGCTAATAATGTGGTATGCTATCTATTATTATAACAGCATGTGAAACAGTATTTATGTTCCTGACATTGCTTCATTCATCACACAATTATCACAACGGAAAGTGAAGAAAAACACACTGCAACGTGGCATGTAGTGTCCCATTCCATCTGGTTTTACAAAAAATATTAAAAGTACAAAACAAAAGTCGAATGTATTTTTTTAAGTGGAATAATGACACGTGTTAAGATGTGTTTTATTTAAATATTGACACTCGCGGGATTTTAGTCATATTGGTGAAAACGTTATTATTATTAACTTTATTATTTATTTATAATATAACAGAGATTATGGAAAAGTGCATAAAAACAATGCCAGCAAGAATGTAAGCTGTTATCCATTCAGAATATTACGTTTTAATTTATTATCTGTGAAAAGACTATTTAGTTTGTTGTTTGCCCAATTATTTCCAATAAGAGTTTTTGATTTAAACAAGTTTTTGTTTTCTCTTTATTATGACAGGTGGTCTAATAAATTTGTTAAGCAGTAAGCACACTATGCAATATTCTTACCAAAATGTGCAGTGTATAATCGGAGCAAACTGCATGAAACACTATATCCCACAATGCAATGTGCTGACTTCACCTTCCACATGAATTGTCAGCTTAATCAATTCTGTTTCATGTGCATTTTTATTCATAGGTGGTATACAGTGTATACAGCACAGTATTCAGTATGGTAGTATTCCATTCTGAACAAAGTCATAATGCACCTTTTAAATGTAGAAGATATGTCTAAGCAGATATTTCTAAATATTTTAAAAATATTTTATAACCTCTTTAGTCACACCAATCAGGGGCGGACTGGCCATCTGGCGTTCCGGGAGTTTACCCGGTGGGCCGCTAACGTATGGGGCCGGAACGGACGCTTGGGCCGCTTAGACAGATGTATTATAAATGCGAATGCATGCAACGCGAATGCAGAAGACACTTATGCATGCCACCCCCCCGGTCGACAACCCAGACCATGCACACACAACCCCAGCCCCGTTGACAGCCCAGACCATGCACACACACAAATCGCCCCTCTCCCCCCCCCCGTCGACAGCCCAGACCATGCACCCACCCCCATCAACAGAATTGGTGGAGGGCTGTGTGGGCCAAAAAAGCCATGGCCAATTTTTCTTCCCAGTCCAGCCCTGACACCAATAAAGGTTTATCACAGTAAACTATGTTACCACTGTTAACCACTAAAGTTTCTCTGCTCTCTCCTTAGGTTGGCGGCACTAAAACAGGAGTCGTGCGGTACGTGGGGGAGACTGACTTTGCCAAGGGCGAGTGGTGCGGAGTGGAGCTGGACGAGCCATTGGGGAAGAACGATGGAGCTGTAGCTGGAACCAGGTGCATCATTAGTCTTCTACTGACCTGTCCTCTTGTTAACAGTGCCTTTAACACTAATGAGATCAATGGTTTCTGCGTTTTAAACATCACGACTGCAATAAATCTCAATTGTAATGCATGTAAAGTCAGCATATAATCAGAATTAGTTAAGAATTATGCTCCAGGTCTTATCGGGAAAAATGTATTAGTGCATTTCATACCAACAATTCAATTCCTTTGTTTTTTGTAAGTGTTCAGTGATTATTTGCTGAAATTAGGAGTGTCACAATATACCAGTATTGACATGTTATAAATAAGCATAATTATATTCATATTTTATTAATACTACACATATGATAATATAAATAATACAACACAATAATTGTGTAGTGGAAGTCTATTGTTACAGGACCAAGTATTAGAGTACATGTAATAATTTACCCGCAAAGCCTTGTGTTTTCACTTAAGAACAGTGATGGATGAGTATCCAGACAGGAAAAAGAGTATCATGGTTAATTGTTGACATGTGGCTCAATGCTGGATTGGGAAGATCATATGGTTTATTATCTAAAATGAAAATTCAGATGTTCAATTCAGATGCTAAGAAAAGTAACACAATGTTATGTAAGCAATGCTGCAATTTTTATGTTCGACTTGAAGAAGTTAATACTCTGTATACTGTAGGGCTGGGCGATGTATTTACAAAAAAAGATCGATAATCGACTTTAAAATCATCGTGATATCGGTTAATATCAGGTGTGTTTGACTTCATGCAATGTTGCGCAGATGATCGGCGTACTGATGTCATACGCTGATGTCATACGCCGATCAATCTGCGGATATGAACCGGCAGAAAACAGCAGCACATTCAACTGACCGAACAAAACAGCGTTTCCAAAATTCTGTCACTGTGACTGCCAGGGCATATGAACATGAACGTTCACGCTAAAGCCTAGATCGCATGATAATGTTATAACGCCTATTTTCCATTATTAGCGATTATCGTCTGGTATCTGTCTGTTGTAATCGACATCGGGATATTTGCGAGACACCGGCGATATACGATAACATGGTCACATCGCCCAGCCCTAGTATATTGGTATACTCTGTATTAGGGTTGCGCGGTAAACCGGTTCTGGAAATTTACCGGTACATGTTTGATTTCAAACGGTTCAATATCAGAATTTTGCTTGTTTCGGTACTTGAAACGCTGCTGTTCCAGAGTTCACCACTATGCGGCAGTATGCCACAGAACTGACGCAGAACCGGCAACATAGAAGAACAAGATGAATCGCTCTACAAGCACTTTTGCGACCATTTAAACTGAGACACTGAGTGATTTATTACAAATTCGGCTCTTTCTACTTTTGCTGAGAGATCTTTAGATTGTTTTACAGTTTTACGTATATTCTACATGCTACGATGCGTCTGTACAAACCCCATTCAACAGCATACATCGCATATATAACATCAGCTCTGTTCCAGACATCTCAGTGAGCCTACTCATCATCATGAAGTTCTCTTTCACATCTTATATATGTTCTTATACTGTCAAATACACACGCTGTTGTCAAAAACACAAAAGGTTCACATAAGCACAGTCCGTTGTGTTTTAAATGTATATCTGCATCATAAAAAGAATTAGCCTTAAAGTGACAGTAACCTAATAAATCTGTGTCATATATTAAAGAGAAAATTAAACTTTTGTAGCTTTATTTAGAGTCATTGCATATTTATTTAAGACAGTGCAGTGTTTTATTTTTATTGATCATTCAGTTTTCATCAGAAATGCTACTGTTAAATAGACCTACTTAAAACATTTAATTGTTGTTCAAAGTTTTATTGTTCATATTTGTGGGATTATGATGATAAGTCTATATAACCAAAGCATTTTTCAGTAATACAGTGTAAAAGTGTAAAAATAAAATGGTGCTATATAAAATATAAAAATAATATATAAAATATGCATTAAAGCAGTTACAGCAGTTTCATGCAGTCTTCTTAATATTTTTTCAAATAATTTATTTTGGGGCTGGTCATTGATCACCTATGGTACCGATGTGGTACCCATATTACTGGTATTAAATTCTGGTACCGTACCGAAGCCAAAATTTTGGTATCGAGCCAACACTACTCTGTATACTATATTGGCGTAGACTGCATTTCATCTCTCTCGTCTCTGTCTCTCTAGATATTTCCAGTGTCCGCACAAGTTTGGCCTCTTTGCTCCGATCCACAAAGTGATCCGCATTGGCTTCCCATCCACCAGTCCAGCTAAGGCTAAGAAGAGCAAACGTATGGCGATGGGCGTGTCGTCTCTGGCTCACAGCCCCTCCAGCTCCTCCATCAGCTCTGTCAGCTCTGTGGCCTCCAGCGTGGGGGGCAGACCCAGCCGCACGGGCCTGGTGAGAGACAGACAGTCAAATGAAGAAAACTAATGAAGCATCACATCAACATTAGTTTTCCGAGATTTGCTCCTTAAGTGTCGCATTGTTTACGAGCAACCAAACGTTGTTCATGTCTGTGTATGTAGCCTGGCATGTGTTAATGTACTCAAGACCTCATACAATTTTTCAGAGGTTTAAATGTTTTGGTCTTTTCTCATTGGCAGTTGACCGAGACATCGTCGAGGTACGCACGGAAGATCTCGGGGACCACAGCACTGCAGGAGGCCCTGAAGGAGAAACAGCAGCACATAGAGCAGCTCCTGGCTGAGCGAGACCTGGAGAGGGCCGAGGTCGCCAAGGCAACCAGTCACATCTGTGAGGTGGAAAAAGAGCTGGCGGCACTAAAGGCCCGACATCTGCAGGTGTGACTCACATACATAAACACGTTTATTCTGTTACAAACCTTATACACTCTATTTAACACCATATTCTTGGTGCTACTATAGTGTGTGTGACATGTTTTTTTCCCACTGTCTCATGTAGTATGCAACAGAAACGGAAAGCAACCTACAGCAAGTTCGAGCCCTGCTGACAACCACTCAGAAGGACAAAATGGAACTGGCCAATCAGCTTGAAGAAGAGAAAAGGTTATTTTTTACTTTGTACACACAAAAAATGATCACAGAATTACAGGTGTATACAGCAGCGGAAAAAATTAAAAGACCATTTCAAAATTCAAAAACTGTTTTTCTGAATTTACTATTTATAGATACGTGTTTAGGTAAAATTATCATTTTTGTTTCATTCTGTGAACTAATAACAATATTTGTTCCTAATTTTAAATAAAAATATTGTTTCTGTTTGCATTTGTTTGCATTAGTGCTGTCAATCGATTAAAAAAAGAATCTGATTAATCACACATTTTTTCTGTGATTAATCACGATTAATCGCGCATAACATTCATGTTTTTAAATATACTTTGACATTCTAATAATTTCACATTTCATCTCCAAATGAATGTAGAAACAACAGATTTCTTTAACAACATCATTTTATGAATGACATTAGTACTGCAACTGATGTCTCCATTAAATTGGTTATTTTTTCTTTATTTGAACATTAATGATAGCCGTTCTCACTCAAAAAAAAAACGATTTTACGATACTGTTCACTTTATTTGAACAATTAGTTTTGTTTTAACACCATTGTATTAGGTTTTATGTTCAAACACAATTGCATTGTGTTAAACGGACTAAAAACAGTAATGCTTTGGCTTATCTAAATGTTTACATTTTAAATTAACATGTTTCAGTCAAGTAGATCAAAATCATATTTGATGCTTATTCAATTTACTAAAATAAATCAAGTTAACACAACATAAATTAATTTAGTTGTATTAAAGTAGCGTTATTAACTAGGAACAGGATTTCCACTTCCCATCATGCTTTGCACAGGGCTGAATAGGGAGAGTAAAAGTTGCAAGAGTAAAAGATCTTTTATCAAAATGATGAAACAGGGATATTTGTTCATGTTTAAAAGAGTTTCTGGTATGTTAATATTTTTGGGGGGTTACCATTGTGGTAAAGTGTAGAGCATGTGCTTGGGTTGAGGACTTGCTAGCCAGATTTAAAATTGCTTTAATAAAAAAGCAAGTACTTGGGGTATGCCGAAAGTTTAACAAAACCAACTTCTGGCTAACTCCGAACAATAAGAGCTTTATTTAGCATATTTAGTGTGTTAAAAATAACAGCTAATATCTTACCTTAAACTAACTTAATTCAATTATGGACAGTGGTTCCACATAATGGAAACATGTTATCTCTACTTAAATATATATTGTAACACTAGACAAAGGATGACAAAATAAACAGATGCTGTGTTAATTGCGTTAAATATTTTAACGTTCATTTTAACGTTAATATGGAAAAAATTAATCGCATGAGTTAACGCGTTAACATTGACAGCCCTAGTTTG
The DNA here is from genome assembly GCF_024868665.1 of Triplophysa rosa. Lineage (NCBI taxonomy): Eukaryota > Metazoa > Chordata > Actinopteri > Cypriniformes > Nemacheilidae > Triplophysa > Triplophysa rosa. The sequence continues at coordinate 4,862,427 of NC_079891.1, forward strand.
CACAAAATGAAAACTGAAGAAACAGAATAGCAGAATAGATGATCTGCGTTTTTTCAGATCTCAAATACTGCAAAGAAAACAAGTTCATATTCACTTTAAGCGATACAACATTATACATTTGTACATGTATTTAGGAAAGGTTCAGTAATTGTTTTTGTGTGTGATAACCTGGATTTTTATCACAGTTTTCATGTGTCTTGTCATGTCTTTTACATTGCTGTTGGATGACTTCGTCACTCCCGAGGTTTGATTTTCTTCAAATTCAACAGACACTGAACTGGCATGACCACGATACATATTGAAATGCTGATTAAATGAAAAATTGCAATGGTTTCTTAATTTTTTCCGCGGCTGTCTGTTTGAAAATGAATTATTTAATATAAAAAATTGTGGTCCTCATATTGGCAACTATGTTTAGATCAAATACGCCAAATGCTAGTCACTACTAACAATTTTCGTAAACATTCGCAGAAGAAAATTAACGATAGATGTCAATTCAAATTCTAAAACATGCCAAAAAAATTTGCCTCAACTTTATATGATTTCTCCTGTATTTGAGGAATGTTCTGACACCTGGTGGTCATTGTGTGTCACAACAGGAAGGTGGAGGATCTTCAGTTCAGAGTTGAGGAAGAGTCCATTACCAAAGGAGACCTTGAGGTATCTGTCTGTTTTATTAAGCAAAACACTCTGAACAACAACCCCCTCTGGGAATAATGTGTAAAAATGTTTAAAAACATGTCAAGATCAGTCCACATATGGAGTCCATTTTGGGATGAAGCTTTTTTTTAACTGTTTTTGCAATATAATTCAGTATACCCCCATAAATGCTTTTTGATAACATCACATGCCTAAAATAGATAAATGATGAAGTATATCTTTTACTTTTAGTTCTTTTTTCAACTTGTGTTATATATCACTTCGTTTTTTTCTACTCTTGCTTCTGTCGAGCAATCTATAGGCAAGTATACAACCCTACAACAAGCTGCACTTCTATTGACATCTCTTTAAAAATGCTCAATTTGAATGTATGATCAAATACTCTTCATCAGTCTCATCAAAAGATTCTCAGCAGTCACATGGTCAGAATCACTAAGTGCCATTTCCAAACTTTACAACCTGACTGGCACTTCTTGACAGTTTAGTATTACGCTAGATGTATTAGCTGAGACTTGTTTATCTTTTCATCCTGTCTATAAGTGTTTCTCTCTTTCTTTCTGTTTCTTACCTTTTGTCTGTACACCTGCCCCACTGTTTTTCTCTGTAGACTCAGACCAAACTGGAGCATGCTCGTATTCGGCAGCTCGAGCAGAGTCTGCATTTGGAAAAATCCAAAGCAGAGCGGCTCAAGAAAGAATTAGAGGAGAAGATGGTAATTGTGCAGGGAGATCAGATACCCCAGCCTGTAGCCATCTCTCCCTGTCCCATTATTGTCTCTGCTCCCGTGTAGCCTCGTGTCTATGAGCTCCGCTGCTTGCGCTTGATTCGCCCGGCACGGGATCTCCATCATTTGCCTTTACCAGATTTAATATCCACCCAGTGCTCTTGTATGCTCAGTTGACCTGATGTCAGTATTAACACAAAAAGGTATTATTAAAGACGATATTTTGAGGAATATTTTAGTGGTTTTGTGTCCGTAGAATGGAAGTCAATGGGGGCCAATGTCATTTTGGTGACTGCCGTTCTTCAAAATATCTTCTTTTGTGTTCTCAGGTTCTTGGCTCGGATCAAATTGATTAATTCACATTTTTGTATTCATATTGTCGATATAATTGGATTTTTTACGACTCCATTGAGTAATTGCATTGTTGTGAATCCCGAGTGTTGGAGATCCTTGCCTGTCTCTGTGGAACGGCACTGCTCTTGATAGCCAGAAACCGCTTTCAACTTTCATTTGCTGAGTATTTCTTTCATGTGTTCTGTTGCTGCCTGAGAACCTCGGGGGAGTTCAGGATTGCCTTTTCTTCACCTATACAAAGTTTCACACTGGCTGTGAAATAGTTTTTTGATGCCGAAACACCGCCTCTAGCATCTAAAGGGGTTGCGATAGAACTCTCTCCCTGTGTTTTATTCCAGGATAAGTGGTGGCAGCTATGGCATCACTATTATTATTGCTCTAACTTACTGTCCTCTCCATTTTGCAGCTGGTGTACGCACTAGGGGTGTAACGGTACGCGTATTCGTACCAAACCGTCACGGGGAAAATTCCAAAAGAAGTCATCATTCCTATGCCCTACTCCCTTCGAAGGGCAGGGCCCTTGGAGTTTTGACTTTGGAGTGAACAGGGCATTTACGTACCATTATGTAGACGTTTGGAATGCACTTGGCAAAGGAAGCGACGTAATTTCCTCATTATCTTCAGCTGGCATGTTCCCGTGAAAACGAAGCATTGTGTCCGTCAGCAGATGTCGCTGTTTTAATGGCATAACTTAAGCATAAAACCTGTTTGCAAATAAACAATACATTTATATTTTGAAAAGTTTTATATATATTAGTGTTTATATATTATAAAACAGGTTTTATGCTTAAGTTATGCCATTAAAACAGTGACATCTGCTGACGGACACAATGCTTCGTTTTCACGGGAACATGCCAGTTGAAGATAATGAGGAAATTACCTTGCTTCCTTTGCCAAGTGCATTCCAAACATCTACATATTGGCACGCAAATGCCCTGTTTACTCCAAAGTCTAAACTCCAAGGGATCTGCCCTTCGAAAGAGTAGGGCATAGGAATGATGACTATATTTGGAATGTTGCCCGTGACTGTTCGGTACGAACGTACCGTTACACCCCTAGTACACGCATCCGGATCTTTTTACGAGAGCCATTAGCCAACCGTTTAACAACTCCCTAGCAACACCTTAGCGACCATCCAAAACACCCTAGCGACCACTCAGAAGGCTTTAGCAACCACCTAGCTACACCGAAGCAAGCACACAGAACTTCCTAGCAAACACCCAGATCACAGTAAACACCCTTGCAACTTCTATAGCAACGCCTTAATGAACATCCAAAACACCCTAGCGACCACTCAAAAGGCTTTAGCGACCACCTAGCCACACCGAAGCAAGCACACAAAACTCCCTAGCAAACACCCAGATCACAGTAAACACCCTAGCAACTTCCATAGCAACGCCTTAGTGACAACTTTCACACATTCTAATCATCAGGATTTCACATTTATCAACAGGTCAGAGGCAGAATCCAGCCAACCCCCGTGAGGCTGGACAAGAGTATCAAGGTGATATAAAAGGAGTAAACTAAAGATGAACATTAAAACTAGAAATCACTCTGTCGCTTTCCTCTTATGGTTTGTGACTGCGTGTTTAAATTCTCGTAGTGCTACTGTATGATCTCTAATAATACTGTATCTAATGATGCTTTTCTTGGGACTATCAAAATTTTCTATTATGATTTTTCCACAAAAACTAACATTTGCTGTGCTCTGTCAAATGGGAAAGAAGAAATCTTAATATTGTATTCCTATGATCTTTTCTTTAAACATAGTTTGAACTCTAGTAGTGATTGCCTGTGTGTGCGTTTCTTTGGACTTGCTGCCATCTCATGCCTGGCTGCTTCTAGATGGACAGACTGAGGAGGGCATGCTTGATCTGTTATTCTACAGGAATGCTGGTGTAGTCTTAGGTTGCACTGTATCTTCCTTTTTTTGCACCCGCAAGAGCCGTTCAAGAAATGGCCATTTACAGAAATGTTTGCAGGGCAAGAAAAATGCTTTATACGCTTTCACGCCTATAACGCCTTTTGGGTCCAAGTCTCCAGTTCTACGGGCAACTCTTAAGGACATTTTACAGTGCAAACTATATTTGATTGAATATTTGATTAATGGATATACTGATGTAAAAAAGTAAGCTGAATAATAATAATACAAAAAGAGTGATTAGGAATGATGATGGTCATTATTGTGTTACGGTAATGACAGTGAGAGTTTTTTGCTTTTTGCATTACAATATATAAAATGTTTTTTTTATATGAAAATAATGTAAAAATACAAAAAAGAAAATCTTAACATTTCCAGAATAGCCTTTTCTGTTTAGTTTATACAATAAGAATGATTAGAAAAGATGATGGTCATTATTGTGTTACGGAAATGACGGTGAGAGTTTTTTTGCATTACAATACATTAAAAAAAAAAAGTAATAAAAAGAATGTAAAATACAAAAAAGGAAAATGTTAATATTCCCCCGAATAGCATTTTTTTTTAGTAAGAATCACATTTTAGCAGTTTTTTCCCCATAAAAAATGGACAAATTTTGGCCTAAACCGAAATGATCACTAATAAATCATGTGGCCCTAATTTAAAAGTTTATATTGTTATTTAAATCATATTTTCTCATTAGATCTAACAATAAAATGTGCCTTATGTTCAGTTTAAATCTCAAGCTTTAAGTCAAAAGCAGTGGAAGCATTGCGGTAATGACTCAATCCTTTAAGAGTTGCCCCCATATAACACGAACTGGAGGCTTTGGCATATAAACACAGTATGCCAGACTCAACTACCCTCCTTCTGTCCTCCAGCAAACCACAGTCGAGGAGAAGAGTCGTGTTATCCAGCTAGAGGAGGAGTTGGCCGTTCGCAAAACTGAGATCAAGGGGCTACAGGCTCGACTGCAGAGAGGCTCCTCTGGTCCGGTGACAGATGTCTCAGGACCGGGCGTGAGCTCGGAGACTCTGGTCTTGCGGGAACAGCTGCTCTCTGCGGGCCGGGAACACCGCGAAGAGAGCAGCCAGCTGCGCGAGAGGTACGAGGCGTCCCTGAGCAGCAGCCAGAAGGAGGTCGAACGCCTTAAAGCCACCACAGAACGTCAGGGCCAGGAGATCTCCGACCTGAAGCAGAGACTTCAGCAGGCCACACGTGAAAACATTGAGATGATGGACAGCTGGAAAGCCAAGCTCGACACCTTGGTTGGAGACCATCAGCGTGCCCTAGAGGAACTGAAAGCCTCATTAATGGGAGATCGTGGGGCGGCTGAGAGCGCAGGAGGTGAGGGTGAAGTAACCACACTTGAGATGAGAGCGGCCCTAGAGAGCCTAAAGATGGAGCGGCAGCTAGAAGTGGAGAACCTGAAGGCCAAACATGGGATCGAGGCCGCAGTGATGACCAAGGAACGCGAAGACCTACGCGCCCGACTTCAGGAACTCCGAGATCAGCTGGAGGAGAGCGAGGAGAACTGGAAGATCCAGGTGGAAGCTAAGAGCAACCAGCATACTGTGGAACTCAAAGAGGTTTTGGAGAAGCTTCAAAAGGCCGAGGTGAGGATCGGCGAGCTGGATAAGTCCAATGAGCAGCGAGAAAGAGCCAGTCAGCTTTTAAAAGAGGAACTGGAGCTGGCAGAGAAGAAGATGGTGGACTATGAGGCTCTGCAAAAGGCTGAAGCTCAGAGTCGGGCGCAGATCCTCTCTCTTCAGGAGAAGCTGAGGGTCAGTGAGAACCGACTCCAAGCTGTAGAGGCCGATCACACCACCAAGGATGTTAATGTATGTGACAAGTACCCTGTTTTTATGTTTTAAACATTTCCTAGTCAGAAATTCTAAAATAATTATGAGCAGCCCAGAGATCCTAATGGGATGAAGAGGAATGCTGTAAGAATCAAGATACTAGACTTAAAGGGACAGTTCACCCAAAAAATGAAAATTCTGTCTTCATTTACTCACCCACAAAATCTGTATAAATATCTTTGTTCTGATGAATACAGAAAAAGATATTTGGAAAAATGCTTGTAACCAAACAGTTCTTGCCCACCATTGACTACCATAGTAGGAAAAATTGCTTTATAAAAGACTCGTTCTGCCGAACACAAAAGAAGATATTTTGAAGAATGTAGGAAAGCAAACAGTTCTGCGACACTTTTGACTAACATTGTCATTTTTCCTACTATGGTAGTCAGTGGTGGCCAAGAACTGTTTGGTAACAAGCATTCTTCCAAATATCTTTCTCTGTGTTCATCAGAACAAACAAAAATTATACAGATTTGGAACTCGAGGGTGAGTAAATGATGACAGAATTTTTATTTTTGGGTGAACTGTCCATTTAAAGGAATATTTCACCCAAAATCAAATTTACTCTTCCTTATGGCAGATGTCCATGACTTTCTTTCTTCAGCTGAACACAAACTGAGTTATTTTAACCTTAAAAGTACAACCTTATATCCCTATATTTGGGTGAACTATTCCTTTAATAAGCTAATTGACATAATACTAGTAAACTGAAATTTTCTTTTTTCCTGAAGGATCTGGATTTGATACCATGCTATGATTATTTGACGCCAAAACCCTTTAGTGCTGGGCTGCTTTTAAGACAGAAATTTCAAAATCCTGTACAAAACTGAACTAGCGGTCATAAAACCATTTGGACTATTCTGTCTTTTTAATTCATTCATTTAATGTTTTCTCTCCATCCAGATGATAGAAAATAACGACAGCTCTGAAGAGAAGATTAAATTAAAACAGAATATGGAAGGTAGAGTTTACATACAAAATAATGATAATTGATGTTTTGTCTTGTAATTCATGTAATATCACAGTTGTTCATAGTGTGATGGTAAATTTTTAAATTAAAGAAATGTTCAAATGAAATGGTCAATGTTAAACATTTTCTATAACATTCACTGTCATTTTAAATATGTTTTGTAATTCTTTTAGTCTATGAAGTCTATAAAGACAACAAGAGAAGATTCATGTTTTAATAGGTATTCTTTGATATTTCAGAATCCTGTAGAAATCTTCCAAACTAATGACTTTCAATTTTCTTTTAGAAACTCTGGAGAAACTCACAAAAAGGGAAAAAGAAGTATCCACTCTAACAACCCAAGTTGACGCCCTGAAATCCCAAATAGCGGGTAACTAAACATGACAAGATCACTGCCATTGTAGTTTTGTAAAACATTAAAGAAATCAATATATTGGATGTACGCGCCTGGCCTGAAGTTTGGTTATAATATAGGCTAACAATTTGTTTTATATTTAATTTATATTCATACTTAATTGTTTATTATTTCTATTACATTACATGAAAACTGCTCGACAGTTATTGTTTGTTTGCGGATGTCTACTGGAAGTTAAGTTTGGGTCACATAATGTTTGTTTATGTTGTTGCTGCTGAAACCGTCTATAACAGTTGTGATATTTTCGATCTCTTTGCGTTAAACGCTACCTTTTGTGTATAGCCTTGGAGGAGAAGGTTCATCTGGGAGAGAAGAAAGCAGATGGACTCTTAAATGAGAGAGTGCGTTTAGAGACGGATCTGGAGTCCATGACCAAGAAATCCCATGATGCATCTGGCCAGCTGGTGATTATTAGCCAGGAGCTGCTGAAGAAAGAGAGGTATAGAGTAGAGCTCTTTTTGATTTATTACGGGTCCGAGTGAGGTTTTAAACACTCGAGATGGTAATGACAGCACGGGCCATCTGGAAATTGACTTTAGTGCTTATTTATTGTCTTGGTTAATGAAGTACATTCCGGGATCTGCTTTCTTCCTTGTGTACTTCTACTTGAAATGAATACTCCAGATTTCATGTCTGTCATGGACGACCATCATCTGGATTGTCGATACACCAGCATGAAAGCTGAATGTAATTCACTCAAAAGCAATTAGACTTAATGACGGCAATTACGCTGATTAAAGCTCTGGCCTAAATGTCATTTAGCCTTTTCGATCAATGCAACATGCTAACAATGAATGCTTTCCTTCCTGTCAGAGGCTTTAGGCTCTGTCTTGGGAATTCTACATTGGGAACATCTTGCTGTTGCTGAGAAAATAGTGTATTTTGAGAATTTCAGTGTCTTTATTATATTTTAAAGGAATAGTTCACCCAAAAATCAAAATTTTGTATACATTTCTTTGTTATGCTGAACACAAATAAAGATATTTGAATTATTTTGGTTTGGGTCACCGATTTGGGTCACCATTGACTCCCATAATAATCCGAAGACTACTGTGGAAGTCAGTGGTGTCCCAAAACGGCTTAGTTACCAAAAGTTAGCTTAGTTACAAAATATAACATCGTTTTGATTTACTGTATTTAGGATTTTCTGTAACATACTGTAACTCACATACTGTAGTTACATTGCATAATTTTGATTAGTTTACTCTTATTCTAAAATGTGGAAAACACTTTGAGTAAAGAATAAGTGACCCTATAGTTTTGCACGGAAATGGGTAGCACGCCTGATTTTCACTTTTGCGAAACAACCAACCTGGATCACTCTCAATCTGCATCATGCTTGCAGTGTAGATGCAGTGATAAAGTCATTCAGTAAGTCAAAACATACTTCCTATGAATGCTATTGCTACTTTTGTCATTTCTATTGAAATGCCTCATAAAGGACTAATGCCTTTCAATATTTTTCCGCATATGACCTTATCTTCCCCACTGCCTGGGCCAATGTTGCATCGATTATTACGTACAGGATGTACAATGCATTGTAATACAATACAGCTACTTAATTTACTATTTGTGCATGTGAATGTGAATCAGGAGCCTGAATGAGCTGCGGGTGTTGCTGCTGGAATCTCCTCGTCACTCTCCAGGAGTGGATTGGGATCTTAGCCGTGAAGTCCACAGGGCAGAGTGGAGGATGAAGGAGCAGAAACTACAGGACGACATCAAAACCCTGCGGGAGAAACTTTTGCTGCTGGTGAGACACACGAGGACACATTCTGTAGCCATTATAAGCTGTTATGTGACAGATGTTAGCATTCTGGTGTTTCTGGTGACATCTATGATAACGTTTTAGCCTATTTGTCTTTATTAATAGAGGAAGGTAAAGAAAGGTCAGGAAATGATAAGAAACAATCTGGAAACGTCGCTGGATTCATACTCCAATTTTCTACAATATGAGCATCACAGTTCAATGTCTCTTAGCGTGCACATTTACCACTAGGCCATTAACAAAATTTCCTTCACTGAACTAAATTAGCAATAATGGTATTCACTTTTCTTAGCTGACAATCTAAACAGCGTTTATTCATGCAACATCATTATCTCAGGGTCGAGAGAGGATGTCCCCAGACCACCGGAGGTACTCTATGATGGACCCGTCCACTTCAGATACAGAGGTGGCCCGTCTGCGTCAGAGGCTGCTGAACACAGAAGAGGCTTTGAGGAACGCTTTGGAGCACAACCAACACGTGGACCAGCTAGTGCAGGCCATGCGTACCCGTCCAGACAAAAACCAGGTAGAGAGCATGCATGAAACTAATGCTATAAATAAATCCATCTACCAAACATTGATTTTTTTTAAGCTGCTTTTATGACTCTTGTGTCCTGTAAACTACAGTGGAATCTGATTTGTTTTCCACAGGCTCATGCTAGTGCAAATTCAGCAAATGGAATCCATCAAGAAGACACATCCATCGAACAAGAGGTTAATAGTTCTTCATTCAAAAATCATTTATGGAAAACAGCATTAAGTTTTCTTTGACTTAAATATTACATTTAAGAAAGATGTTAAACATGTAAGTGTGCAAATATTGATGTTTCTGCAAAACTCTGTTTCTCGTTTTAGGAAGAACACTGACGAGGGCTAAAGAAATTCTCACGTGTTAGGAAAGAATGGAGGTGAATGGATGAAGAAGCAAATCTGATGCCTAGACCTTTGGACTAATGCTTCACTGGACATCTTATGTTCTTTTTACAGTTAACACCAGAACAACAACTATATCGATGAAGAAACAGAAACTACATTATGAAGAATATCTAATATGATGCGAGATGCTTAAAAAAGCGTACAGGAAGTGGTTTTTAAGGTCACGATACAACTTCTGACACCGACCCTGTAAGCTACCTCCGAGATGGACAGACTCGATCAGGATCCTCAGAAAAACAATATTCTGCTGTAATCCCAGTTGCTTGTAACCGGTTGCTGTTTAGGAAACAATTCTGGCCTCAATTTTTACCTGTTTTATTTATTTGTCATTCATGAATAATCAAAAACTGTTTCCCACTCCCAGCTTTGGCTTTGAAGGACTTGGGCTTGTCATTTTTCATAGATACTGTAGCAAACAAGTTAATAAAAAGACAGGCTCCTGGATTCCATACCTGCCCATATTTGTGTTTTTATTGTCATTTACGAGTACAAATTATACAGTATTCAGCAACCACTCATACATTATAAAGTAATGTATGCATAATACAATATTAGCAGATGGTTCAAACAACCAACCTGTAGTTAAAATCAAATCAACAAAGCGCAAACCGCTTTAATTGAATGTTTTTTCAAACTGATGCATGTTGCCTTTTAGTAAAACTATCATATTTTAGTTCACTTTATGGTAATTCATGACAAAAGGATCTTAGCCAAAATGAAAGGTACTACATGATAGTGATGCTTTGGTTGGATTTAACATCTTTGACGTTGGTTTTCGTTTTTCAGTTGCCAGTGTCTTGAAGTGACATTTTGCTGATGCAAATGCTCATATTTCATAATCGGTACAGGCCCATCATTTTAAATCTAGCTTCTCTTGTATTGCTGGTAGTCAATGGATGTTTTGCATACATGCAATGTGCCATTTAAGCAACGCGTTTGACAAAAGGGATTAATGGATTAGGACTAATGTTTGATCATAAATCAACGTTATATGAATGTGATTATCATTACAAGCAAAAATCATTTGCTCTCAAAGGAAAATTGATAGGGCTGGCCCCAAGATTTGCAGTTGAAATTGCTTCAGATTGCTGTTGGATTCGATAAAAGATGCATTTCATGTCTTTCACTCAAGACTTGCTGTAAAAAAATCAGTAATTAAACATTAACAAAATCAGAACCTTGTAGTGTATTATTTGTTACAAATTTACGACTGGTTCTTAAACTATAGCGCTTTATTTTGCGCTTTATTTTACCAATAGTTCTGGTACTTTGTAGTAGTTTTATTTAAATGTTATGAGGTTGAAGGTCAAAATACTGTAGCTCTATCTAGCTAATATCATCATACAACACTGCATTATTAAAAAAAATCGTTGCATAAGAAAGATGAGTTTAAATGAATTGAAACTTTGACAGTAAACATAGTATCATAATAAAACTACTCCAAAAATTCCCTCACTCTGATGAGTTTAAATGAAGTGAAATTCTTTGAATGACCCATAAGTACAAGTTTTCCACATAGATTTCACTCACACAAATGGCTCCCTCAAAAAATATTGTTATAATATTTGTACTCTTTCTGGTAAAGGTGTTTACAGAGTTTTTGTAATACACTTTCTACATGCTTTGCTACAGTAAGTTGAATGATGTTGAGTGCCGAAACGACAGCAGAGGGCAATATTCTGCTTCTGCTCTAAAAGATTGGTGTAGAACAAGGCAATTGATAAATAACACAAATAAAATAAACCAATTCATGGCACCAATGAAAGTCGCAACACACATTTAAATATAAAATACATTATCATAGTTTCTAAATTAAGTGATTTTAGTTGGACTTCAGAACTGGTTTTAATCCAATAATAGATGGTAAATAAAAACATTAATAAAAGTCAATTATGTGTATATCAACATTAATAATTTATTTATGAAATTTAATTACAAAAACCTACAATGAAGCGTTTTAAGTATAACTAATTATAATTACTGCATTTTACAGTTTGGGGAATTTTTAATCATTAATACGTTGGTTAATTAATTATCAAAATTGTAATAAGCATATTTTGTATTTCTATTTCTTCTCGTTATTAAAACAGAGATGGTTGTAATTAATAAAGATGATTTAAAGGTTATTTTTAACATTCTAGTTGATTAAAAAAATAAAACAAGCACAAATAAGGGTCTGTGAAGAGGGGGCAGAGAGAAATACAGATATGTAAATCACAATGTCAAAAGAGTGAGTTGGATACATGTGTCATGAGTGTCGGCGAGTTTTTCCAGCGGTTCTTTAATCCTGTATGTTAATGACAGCCAATAGATGCTGTTGTTGAGTTGGGCTGGGATTAGCGGAGGCGAATGACTTTCAATTTTACTGGATTACAGAACAAAGAAAGGGGAAAGGGGACACACTCCTCTGTTAAAGAAAACAGAAAGAAAACGGACAAAATTGACGAAATAAATCACGTCGATATATTTTCGACAGACAACCAACGCGAGACACACGTTGGAGATGATGAAATTTAATAAAGTCGCGATCGCTTTTCTTTAGATTGGAATTCAGACCCCGATTGGATTAAACGGAGAATAAACGTATTCCGGGATTGACAGCATAAGGTAATAAAAACGGCCACATTGGTAAGATTTAAATCTCATTCTGCTCATTTATAAGTGAAACAACGTTTGCGATGATCATTCTTGGACACGTGACTTTTTATGGATGTTGAAAAAGTGAAATTACAGATTATAATTCAGGGGGGAGGAGGACGGCTAGGAGAGTTAGCTCACTGGCTATCATGCTAACGCTCCCCACGCGACGCGATGTTTTTGTGCGCGTGTATAGCGACAAGACTCGTTAAAGATAAATAAATAAAAACATTTGCGTTCAGGGTCGTATTGTGGACGCGATCTGACTGTATCTGAGGCGATTCGCGTGTTGTGTTTGTCTGGTAAAAATGGCAACACACATTGAGTGCTAGCAAGTTGCAGAAATAGAGCAGCTCTATTGTTGGCAGGGTGATAAATGATATTTACTGGTTTTATTGGGGACAGTCTGTTGAAGATGATGGTCACGGGGGTCGTAATGGGGACGAATGGACGTGTTCGTCGACGTAGGAAGGTCATGTTTACAATGTCAAATCCACAAATAAGTGACTGCTAATCTGTCTCTACAGTGAAGGCTAGTTCAGTAACGCCAATTTAGATTATGAATCACTCGAGTAATAAAACATCACTTGTCTGTAAAACTTCAGTTCAGTTTTCCTCAAAAGACTTTCAGACTGTCATATTCATTCATAAATACAATGAGACTCCAGATATAATCGTCTTTAATTTAAATATAAACTATTATTGAATGAAACATAACACAGATTATTTACTGTAAGAATGGGCTTTGTTTTCTTTTTTATTCTTTATTTTCTAAATGTTTCAATTTACATGAGTAAACTTGCAGCCAAAATGTAACAGATACTGCTATGGTTAAAACAAATATAATCCATAAAGCTTGTGCACGTGTTTGAAGACATCATTAAGTAATTAGCTTTTGCTAATAAATAAAAACGAAAACTCATAACTGCTATGTTTTTTTGTAGTTCCATGTAAATATGTGCATATATGAGATGAACTAGTACCGTACCGTGTGGCCGTGGTACTTTTTTGTAAGTTTTAGTTACTTGACAGTGATTTAAATTGCTAGTTGATCATAATATCTTTTAACGGACTTTCAATTAAAGTGTAATTTTCTTCAATACTGATTTTAACAAATGACTACCCTGTTGAAAAAAATGGCATATGCTGGGTTAGGTATGTTTTGATGCTGGTTTGACCAGTTTAAACCAGCTAAGGACCAGCACATGGCCATCTTAAACCAGCACATGATCAGTTTAAACCAGCATCAAAACATACCAAACCAGCATATGCTGGTTTTTTCAACAGGGTAGTGACCGATTCCGAAGTGTTGAAACTGCTAGAAATTTTTGCAGAACACATGTCGAAAATTGTGACTCTTTTATCATTTTTTTTTCGATGCATGTAATAATATAACTATATTTCATTTTGTTTTGGCAAGTTTTTATTTTACTTTTACATAAAGGTAAACGCTACATTATTCAACAAAAAATATACAGATCTGTGCCTTCATGCAGTTAATTCGTAAACTATCAGTTGTTATATCATCTTATTTCATGCTATAGTCAAATATCTGATGGCTTTAAATTGACCGAAAAACATCCGATAAATATTGGTGGCCGATAGTGCAGTGTTTTTCTGTTTTTATTAGTCTTGAATTTGCGATCTTTCAAAAAAACAAACATAATCGTTTGTATACCGTGGGAAAGAATCATCCATGGCCGCATCCATATTTTTGTGTCTGCATGATGCAACGTGTTTGCGTGGCCTCCGGGAATATGGCCAGAATGGAAGGAGTTAGGACCAATTAGAAGTCAACGATCAGCCTTTGAGCTAACCGATTTAGACGCAGTTGTGTTTCTGAAGGGATCTGCGAACAGAATCTGTGTAAAGGCTTATTAGGAGATGTATTGTGTGTCGATGGCAGAGCCACAAGCCTCTTAGGGCAAAACCGCTCATAAAAACCCACGATAGCCTTTATTGAGATGCCGGTAATATCTCTCAGTAATTCAAGAAGTACAGGACCGGCTACACTATGCCTCCTCCAGAACAGAGAGTGTGAGATAGCGTGACGAAAAAACGTATTTTGGCAGGGCAGGCTCCGAACAAAGAGGAAGTCATTAATCTAAGCGTTTAAGCCCGTCAGTCTGGACTCCTAGTTTTCCGGCAATTTTTTTAAGAAGTGTCACCAGTTGATTTCTTCGTGTGCTTTTCTTTTTAACCCCGAGAAGTTGTATTTGTTCTAGTTTGTCACGTCCTTTGGCTACTGCCAAGAGAGCTTAACACGGAGTATAAAACGTTATTTTCACACAAAGCTTAATGATGTCACAACTTCTGAAGGCATTCAACTTTGGCATGTAACATCCTGCACCGTTTATAAATGCAGATACGAATGATACTTCAAAAGGTGTGGCTTATTAAAAAGAGGTTTGATATTTTTGCCCTACGATCAGACTAATGATTTTCGCTTGACAGATGAAAACTAGAGAATATTAAAGAGACTAAGGGGTTGGCGGGCACTCTTTATCAACCTCATACAGTTTTTTTGTTGTCATCTTTAAACTTCATCCTAAGACCCTTAATGGATTCCAACATGATACATTATAAAGCAATGGGGGCAATTCCATGCAAATATCAGCCTTACCATGAAAAAAGTTTTTACCATACTGAAAATACATAGCACAGATGTCGACATTTGATGGTCAAATACTCATCTGAGGTCTCGTTTTAAAGTTTCAAAAGCATTTTTTACCTTTAAGCATGTTTTTTCAAAATCAGGTAAGTTCCACTTTCAGAATTGTTACATTCATAACAGTTTATATTCCTCATGCATGGGCATGTGAAAATTAAAATAGAATTAAAATTTAAAATTTTATGTTTTATAAAGATCCATCACTTCTTCATTTGTGGGGTACTATATTCTTGTGTGTGCGTTTAAATTTTACAGAAAGTATGTAGTCTCTCAAAAACAGTGTCACATCCACAACGCATGTTTATTTCCTTTTTTTTTAATAGAAAACGCGTGCATAGACAGTATTTTTCTGATGTTAGATTCTATCAACACGTGTTTAGTAAAATATAAACAGACGGTTCAGAATCGCCCATATCAGGACATGATGAAAAAAAATTAATAATAATTCCAATATGCTTGTTGCTCTTAAGTTTAAAGTCAAGCAGAACAATCTCCTCTAAGTTGCAGCAGGATTTATTGAAGGCTCTTTCCCGTAGATTGTGGAGAGAGAGATTCAGAGGAGTAATAGTAGTACTGGGCTCTCTCTGTGCAGTCTGTGGTTTTGGCTTTGCCCGGAGGCTGGGATAATGGCTCCCAGTGTCTGGAGAGATTAAAGGCCAGAGCTGCATTGTTCACATGCCTCGAGATTAGTTTCCAAGGAAACGGATTGCAGTTGCCATGCGAACGCCAGGCCTGGAATTAGGATTGCGTTATTTATTTATTTATTTGTTTGTTTTATATTCTGTGATTATCATCCTTGCTGTTTTGTTTGTTTTACGTCTTCAAAGATAACCGTCATCTAGACACATGTATAGTCTTTGAGTGTCAAATTGACTTTGCTGAAATCGATATTGGGGGTCGGGGAGGGTCTGTCGAGCGGGACGGGTAAAGTAGTTCACTTTTGAGGTCCGATGCTTCCAGGCGTCGTTTTGCTTCCGAGGAGAACAATTTAAGGATGAAGGGGTTTAAGGCAATAATCTGTGCTAGCTTTAATTGGTTGACAAAGGTTTATCGTAATTAGCTACTTTAGCATGTGTGTGACGGATTTTGGCGTATTAGCTCTGAGGAGGATATTACTATCACTTCCCAAAGCCTCTTATAGGTTTACTATCCTTCAATATGTTACAGCTGAAATATATTAAAAAAAAAGTTAATAGGGGAACTTAAAATGTCTTAACTGTTTTGTTTATATAAAAAACAGGTATATTGATAATTAATTTACACTTACTTTTTACATCATAAATTACTGTTAGTCGTTATATTACCATTGTCTTGGTTGTAAGGGAAGACAGCACGATTAAAATGTAACGTGAATAAAATGAAGCAGTGAGCGATAGACCTAAGCTGGTTCTTTATCTCTTACTGGTTGTCGGCCATTTTGTAGTAGTGTCAGAAACCTGAGTAAATAACTTAAAGGTACAATGTGTAGGATTAAGGAGGATTTATTGACAGAAATACAATATAATATACGTATATAACTATGTCTTCAGAGGTGTATAAAGACCTTACATAATGAAGCGTTATGTTTTTATTACCTTAGAATGACCTATTCCTATCTACATACAGTACACCGCAGGTCCCCTTACATGGAATTCGCCATGTTGTTTCTACAATAGCCCTAAACTGACGATCTGCTCTATAGAGCGTGCTTCGTAAATTTGGTATCTGCTTTGGCAAAGAAGCACAAACGTGACAACATCTTTGCTCTGTGTCAGCCACCGTAGTACAGGGAGGGGTGTAGTGAGCCATTGGTTGCAATTCGCAACCTCACCGCTAGATGCCGCTAAAATCTCCACATAGCATCTTTAATTCGCTATATTCGTTCACCCGTTTTTTTACCCACAATGCGTTTTGATTTTCTGTTCAGTTTTACTTATTTTATCAAAATGTAAATGCTTGCACCACTTCTGAAATTACTTGACTCCTTCCTTTGACCCAAAATCCAGTGTCCTTTTTTTCATTGAATTTCCTGTTCCACTTGGAAATATGTAAATATCATCGAAGTAAATACGTTTTCAAAATTGGAATGTGATTTTTACGAGCTATGGAACTGACTGTACAGTCCCTCACACCCTTGTTTTCGTTCATCTAATAAAACATGGCTTCGTCTGTAGAATATTAGGCTCCATTAGCAATCTAAACAGTGCATTAGCTTTTATGTTAATAAGTAATTATGTTTGTATTCTGAGTAATCTTTCAGACCTGACATTTAATTTTAGTCTGACTCATCCTTCTTTTGTCCTGCAGAAGAATGGCAGAGGTTCGGAAGCTGGCCTGTGATGGCATGAGGACCAACTCTCGGCCAGAGCTCAAAGTTCCACATGTGTCATCCAGACAAGAGATTCTCACCAGCCTCGTGTCAGCGCTGGACTCTGTGGTAAGCACATATGTACTTGCACATACTTGAGTATTACACAGCGGTTTGGTGGCTGATGACTTAAAATGTGTGCGTAGTGCTCTGCCATGTCTAAACTGAACGCTGAGGTGGCATGTGTCACCGTACACGAGGACAGCGTGATCGCCGTGGGAACAGAAAAGGGACGAATCTTTCTCAACTCCAGAAAGGAGATACAGACGGACTTCCACAAGTTCTGTAGTGAGTTCACATGTCTGATGAATGGTTAAATCTGGACAATTCCAAGCTGATATAATTATAACCATGTTGAGGTTGGTAATTAGCTTAATAGCTCCTTAGGAACATTCTTTTTATTTTTCTGATCGAGTCAGCACTAATGTGACCCTTGTGTACCCAGTATGCACCTCCGCGAAAGTAAGACAGTAAACAAAAACCACCTTAAAGGAACAGTTCACCCAACAATGAAAATTCTGTCTTTATTTACTCACCCTCAAGTTGTTCCAAACCTGTATAATGTTTTGTTTCCAATGAACACAGAGAAAGATTTTTGGAAGAATGCTTGTAACCAAACAGTTGTAGGCCACCATTGACTACCATAGTAGGAGAAATTTCTGTATAAATTTCTTTGTTCTGTTGAACACAGATATCTTAGAATGTAGGAAGAGCAAACATTTCTGGGGCACTTTTGACTACCATTGTCATTTTTCCTACTATGGTAGTCAATGGTGGCCAAGAACTGTTTGGTTTCAAGCATTCTTCCAAATATCTTTCTCTGTGTTCATCAGAACAAGTCAATTTATACAGATTTGCAACAGCTTGAGGGTGTGTAAATATTATGACAAAGTTGTTAATTTTGGATGAAGATGTAGCGGACACACAATTATTTTTATTCAGATCGTCTGGATTAGGACAAACACTCAGGTTGTTGATACCTGTTTTAGCTTGTTTTTTTTTCAATTTTCCTGTTTACTTAACATTAGCTTAACATCCATAATCGCTAAGAAATGCATCTGATTGAGGGCTGGTGGACATTATGTAGTTATAATTTTACAGGGATTCCTTGATACAGACCATACACCAGCTAGTCATTCATAAAATGTCCCTAATGTGATAATAATCTGTCCCTGTTTAAAATAAAGACAACTTAATTAATTTTGTTCATCAAAATACAGTGAATTTATGCTTAATAAGCTTCAGTGACAGTTCTGCTTTACAATGACAGTAAATGTCCAGGGCTGGGTTTCCCGAAACCTTCGTATCAATACGTCGTTCTTAAGAATATATCGCTACCACTCTTAAGGTATAACTTAAGAATGACGTAGCGTTAAGAAGTTTTCAGGAAACCCAGCCCAGTGCTATAAGATCCATTTGGAACTTATTTACAGTACTGATAAACAAGAGACGGTGGCTAGCGGATGCTGCTAGTTAGAAGCTATTAGCTGTTTAAAGGGATAGTTCACCCAAAATGAAAAATTCTGTCATCATTTATTCCCCCAATGATGTTTAAAACCTGCAAATGATTCTGCGATGTCTATCAAAAGATATTTTGAGAAATGTGGTTTTGTGTCCATATAATGAAAGTCAATGGGGTCAATGATGTTTGGTTACCAACATTCTTCAAAATATCTTCTTTTGTGTTCTGCAGAAGAAAGTCATACAGGTTTGGATTGGCATGAGGATGAGTAAGTTATGACAGAATTTTCATTTTTGAGTGAACTGTCCCTTTAAAACGTCAGTGCTGTAGACATCAAACAGAACAAAATAAAACTGTGCAAATTTACGTAAATGCTAAAAAGTAAAAAAAAAGCTATTTTAAGCTCAAAAATGAACACAATGCTAACATTAATTTATAACAAAAAAGATAATATCACGTCACGTGTAGTCACTGCATATGGCTGTACTGACATAAAGATCTCAATGCGCATATAATAATGCAAATTTCAGTGACTAGTTCCCTCTACAGTAACACGTATTGTTCCTCACAGAAGTGTCTTGTCTTCAAGCGAACTCCCACGCTAAAGCTCCTGACGTGGACTGCAGCAGGACAGGCAAAGACTGCGGCCAACAGGCCAGACAGAGAACCTTAACCGACTCTCACTCCAACATCTTCGTCTTGAGGAAGATGGTGGAGGAAGTCTTCAGTGTACTGTACAGTAAGAACCCAATACTTTATACTTTTGTGTTCTTCACGTTACTGCAAGCAGTGGATGTGGAATAATGGGCTAAAATTCAAGTTGATCCAATGAGCTGTGACGCGTTTCAGGTGAGGCTGTTGGGAAGAGCAGCCTGGTCCCTGTGCCTTATGAATGGATTCTGAAGGATCCCAGCTCGCTGGTTGTCTACGGCCTTCCTGACGGTGTTACTTTGAGAAAGCCTTCAGAATACGACACCAAGACCTTAATGAAGATCTTAGAGCAAAGTAATCGAATCCGCTTTATAGTCAAAAGGTTAGTCTTGCAATTTGATATAAAAAACTACTGTAAATGATCGAATTGCTACATTGAGATAACAAGATTTTCTCCAAAACACATTTGCATGAGGTGTTGATTTACATTATACTTCATTTGAAAATGCTTTCATACATAGTGACATTACACATTTGATAAAATTCCGACATTCCCACGATCTTGTCGTTGCTAGTGCCTCACGTTACTGTTTACTGTTTTATTTTCAATAGAACGCCAGAGGAACCCTCACGGGATGCCAAATCCTGTCCGGAAGTCAACCATCACTCTTCGACCTCAAAAAGCTTAAGCAACCACGCCACTGTTAAACCCTCTGTTCAGGAAGCGTCTGCTAGCAACTCTATGCTCTCCAGCTTCCTGTACGGCATGCCCATGTCCTCCCAGCCCCACCCAGACAGCAAGATGGACCTGAAGCCCACATCCCTGCACAGCATAGGTAAAGAGAGGCTGGGTATGTGGGCATCCTCTGAAGAGAAAGCCGTGCAGGCCAAGGAATGTGCTGACAATGGTAAGAACCACCTTCTGTTTTACTTTTAAAGTAATATATAAAGATTGATATGCTGTATTTGCATATCAATCTTTATATATGGAAACAGTTTCTAATGCACACACATATTTGACATATTACGTATGTAAAATTTTTTTTTAAAATTATTATTACTGTATGTTCTTAAAGAAACCATAAAATCAAAATAGGAGTAGTCCATGTCTCTAAGCATTAAAAAGATAAGTCTTTTCCTAACTTCCTGTTTCAACAGGAAATACATTTTATAAGGTCTTTTGTGTTGTGTCATACATGTAGGTGCTGAAGCATCATTCATTGGAAACTGTTCTTGTTTATGCGCTTGTATCTGAGAGCATGTATGTCTCTTCCAGGCGAGCGAATAGGGCTGGCAGGAGATCTTGCCCAGAGTCCTCCCAGCATCCATGTCTCCAAGCGCCTTCTGTTTTCTATAGTGCATGAAAAATCAGGTGGGCGACAGACTGTACACAACTATAACAGCGTCTGGCCAAAGACAGGACTGGGCTTCTTTTCAGGAGCTTTATGGGGTCACAAACAATGTGCCTTTCGGAACTAGAACAAAATGCAGGAGTTTGTTCGCTTTATCAGAAAACTGTTACGAAGATAATTTTTAATATTGTTTTGTAATTATAAAATTTAATGTATGTTTAAAAAAAGAGCAACTAATAAAATGATTAGATTTAAAAGTGTGAGAAGAGATAAAAGTGAAAGTGAATTATGCGTGCAGATATAATGTAGGTTTTTATATTGTTGTCTATATTTAAATAGTTGTTTTTCACAATTGTATAATTGTACAATACATAATTATATGTTGATAATACACAGCCATTAAAGCAACAAACTGCAATCTGACCTACACAAAACTACTTAATCTAAATAGTATACACGTGAATACACAGATGAACAAAATGTGCACAAAAATCTCTGTTTTTCGTATTCGTGCTTGAGTAAATAAATCAGTCTATTGATGGAGCACACAGTTTATTTAGTATTAGCGGTATGTGTTTAGATGTAGCTTTAGTTGTACGAGAAATAAAGAGGGCGATAGTGTGGGCGATAGCAATGGGATTTTGGCCAGATCACCTGGGCTACCAACTTCTGTTCCTCGCGAAAGACCAGCATGAAATCTTCAGTCACTGTTGAGAGTCAGGACCTGCCGTAATTGTCTCTTATGTCTAACATACTGGTCAAACTGGTATTATTTATATAACAAATACATCAATTATGGCATTATTGGAAACACATGAAATAATTATTAAGGGCTACTTGGTTATTGTTTTTTGATCTTGTGCACAGAAAAATGGGACTCATTTATCAGGGAGACGGAGGACATCAACACTCTTCGAGAATGTGTTCAGATCCTCTTTAACAGCAGATATGGTGAGATAAAGCAGCAACGCCAAATTCACAACACGTACAATTCATAAGTGCAAATCGATAATAAACAGCTACTAAAGGGATAGTTTACCCCAAAAATGAAAAGTCTGTCATCATTTACTCACCTCTTGTCATTTCCAACCTGAATTACTTTCTTCTGCAAAACACAAAAGAAGATATTTTGAAAAATGTTGGTAAAGAAAACCGTTGGGCCCCATTGACTTGCATTGGTTTTGTGTCAATACAATAGAAGTCGATGGGGGCCAATGGTTTTTGGTTACTAATGTTCTTAAAAATATCTTTGTTTGTGTTTTGCTCAAGAAGGTGAGTAAATGATGACAGAATTTTAGTTGTGAACTACTCCTTTAGAGGTGAAGTGTGTTGTAATATTTTTATTATAAAACACTCCAGAAATAACACTCACTTTGCCATTAACTCGAATTTAACTCAATTTCTTGTAAGTAAAAGATGTCTTCGATTTATTAAAAACGTATTAATTAGAAATCTGTTACTTTTAGCTGAGGCATTAGGTCTGGATCACATGGTTCCTGTGCCGTACCGGAAAATCGCCTGCGATCCAGAGGCGGTAGAAATCATTGGAATTCCAGACAAGATTCCCTTCAAGAGGCCATGCACTTATGGAGTGCCTAAACTGAAACGGATCCTGGAGGAAAGGCACGCGGTCCGCTTTGTTGTCAGAAGGTGAAAAGCTTTCAGTAGTGAATAGATAGTGACGTGACTAGAGGCATCTTCTGATCAATTATCATACAAATTTAGCAAGTAGTGAGCTTTATACCTACATTAGTTGAACCCGCAGCTTAGTTATATTGCTGCGATTTTTGCAGCTCTTCCAATTTCCACACATATCTGATAGCGATGTAAAAGATTTAACTAATGATAACCTTTCAGTTTTTGTCATGTAATTAACTGTGCAGCTCATTGAAAAGGAATCCAGACATTGGTTCTGGATATACTGAGTTTTTAATTTACTTTATGAGAATAAAAAGCTGTCTTTGCCATCTGGCAGAGCAGCGCGAGGCATCCAAAGTGAAGCGTCATGCTGGTTGTGGTAACCGCTGCCATACACGAGCCAGCATAATTTGGCATAATGAGGAAAACTCCCGCTGTTCAGTACCAGGCATGCGTAGACAGCATTTTAGCGTTTCAATATGTTTCAAGTGGAATCACAAGAACTAACAGTTCTCTTTTATTCCTCACAGAATGTTTGATGAAAGGATTTTTACGGGTATGTATTTTTCAAACACAAAGTGCATGTTTATTTGCTTTTAATGTAAGGAGCTATATCATCTGACCCTTGAAAACAATTCGTTATTGGTATAACCCAGGACTATTCATTTCCATTTTTAAAGAGCAACTTCCAGCAGTGTTTAGCGCCAACTTTAATGCTAGGTCATTTCTAAGAAAGCTCTTCAGAGTACTTAAAAATCACAGGGTTGAAACGAAACTCTGCAAGCACATTTTTACATTCGCAAAGCATTTTTAAAGTGAAATACAGTGGAATATTCTACATGTATATATTTGTATTGAGGTTTTTTTTCATTCTTTGTAAGCCGCTGGTAAAGTAGCTAAGGAGGAGGGCAAACAGGATGGCTCCGCCCTTGAGGATGGTTTCCCAGATGGGCTCAGGTTGCCAAGCTCCTCCCTAGAGCTGGTCAACAACACTCACAGCAGCAGGTAAGAGTTTACTTTTCCAGTCATAACAAAAGGGCAGTGTCAGATTGTTATTAGTGTGCATTTGTATTTTCTTAGAGAGTGTTCAGACCAAACGCGAATGAAGCATTAAGCGCGAGTGATTTACATGTTAAGTCAATGCAAAGACGCGATAGACCTACTTGCGGCGCGAATGAGGTGGCGTGAATGACGCGATTCGCGCGAATTGAGCGTTTCGGGCGTTTGACGCGTGATTCGCGCGAGTTGAAAAATCTGAACTTTGGCGAAAATTCGTGCCGCGTTAACCAATCAGGAGCTTGCTCTAGTAGCGACGTGCAGCGTCTGGGCACGAAGGCAGCCCATAGAAACAGATAAGCAGCGCAACTGAAGTCTATTTGAATTATAAACAGAGAGCGTCTTTGCAATAACTAATCACATATTTAAAAACTAGAAGTTGTTGAAAGTGAAAATGAAACTTACATTTATACAAAACTATGCTCCAACGGGCGTTTCGGCCGCCATTTAATTTTTTCGAGCTTGCGTCTGTTGTGAATTTCACGCGCGAATGAAGCGAGTAAACTCAAAATGTTCAAGGGTCCAACTGTGCGCGAAAAAAGTCGCGTTTGGTCTGAACACACTATTAGGGGTGCCTTGAAATTTTGGTAATTTTTTGTCTTTAAATACTTTAAAAACCATTTTCAAATTTTGAGTGAGAAAACAACTTCAACAGACCTGATTACAGATATACAACTTGGAACAGACCACAGCCATAATAACAAAAATATATAGACTGTATATAAAAATTGAAATTATAATGATATATTTATGTTATATATTTTGTTATACTTTAATATATATATATTCTTTTAATATTCTTTTAATATATATTATATTAATAATATTAGAATTTCTATGTTATAATTAAATTAAATTGTCAATTCAATTTTAAAACAAAAAAGTAAAGGAAATTAACATTAAAACCTTTAAAAATGAAAACAAATGTAAGTTATTCCAAACAAATGGAATAATTTAACATTTATTTAGGAAATTTAACATATGGAAATTTAAAATCCTAATATTTTTTCACTGATGTATACAGAATGTTTTGTTATGGTAAGGTAATGAGTAAAAAAGGAAAAGCAATGCTTTTGTATGCAAGAATCTGATGAAAATCTTGCAAATGTTTCTTGTTTCAGATCGACTAGCTCTTGTGTTAGTCCTTTGGCTGAGTGCGAAGCAGGTACATTTTGAACATCACCCACTCATTGTTATAGTTTAAGACAAAATTTTAAATAAATCGGCGTGTCTTACTTTTCAGGGCCATCCGGGGACTGTCTATCCATTAAGAAGATTAAAACAGAACCCCCAGATGGTGAAATCATTCAAGTGACAGTGCCAGGTATGAACGGTATCACATCCTGGCATGACTTACCAACCAATATTATTATGGCCTAAATTTGTGTTCTACTTTTTATGTTCCAATCAAATCCAGATAAAACATCACCTCCCGCCTACGTTTTCTCTTGCCAAATTTTCTAAATATGTTTAATATGGATTTTAAATGTTTTTCATCTAATTATCTGTCTCACTTATTGTCCACACTTAGAGTCCAGTGCTTCTACAGAAGAGCCAAGCGAGCCCCAGACTGAACGAGTGACCCCTGACCTCTGTCGTTTATTGGAGCCTGAAGCAGGTAACAGCAACCTGGTCTGTCCATTTGTGGATTTGGACATTTATCTGTTCTCTTGCCTCCAGGGGGATGTCCACAATCCCAAAAAAGTCTTTAATATTGCCCTCTCAAAATTTTCATCCAGTTACAAATCCCTCTACAGCCCGATCTACACCTTCCCATCCACAGCTGTCCCATAATCCATATATACATTTGCTGTCCATCCATGCAAATCTCAAGTTTATTCTCGTAAGACAACTTACTTCAAGGAGATATTGTCTCAATATGACGCTAAAGGGCTTTTTTATTCAGAATAAAAAAATTCTATTCATTTCTGCAAAATATAATGTCCAAAAATATAATAAATACTATGATAAGAAAAGCATACAGGTTTTAGCAATATATAGGGGATAAATGATAACACAATTGACATTTATAATTTTCTATTTACATGTTGTTTACGCAAATAGAATACTCTGTATCATCATTATTATTAAAGGTATACTTCACCCAAAAATGAAAATTCTGTCATCATTTACTCACCTTGTTCCAAATCTGTATAAATGTCTTTGTTCTGATGAACACAGAGGAAGATATTTGGATGAATGCTCATTACCAAACAGATCTTGACCCCCGTTGACTCCCATAGTAGGAAAATGTATTATTTTTTGTTCTGTTGAACACAAAAGAAGACATTTTGAAGAATGTAGGACAGCAAACATTTCTGGGGTACTTTTGACTTCCATTGTATTTTTTCCTACTATGGGAGTCAATGGGGGGCAAAATCTGTCTGGTTATAAGCATTCTTCCAAATATCTTTCTCTGTGTTCATCAGAACAAAGACATTTATACAGATTTGGAACAACTCGAAGGTGAGTAAATGATCACAGAATTTTCATTTTTGTGTGAAGTATCCCTTTAATGTTTAGAAATCAATGGTGGAATAAACAGTTTTTTACACACATTTCAGTCTTGAGAAACCATGTCTTAGATCTCTCTGAAAGGAATTGTACAGAAGTACAAAAACCTCTGTGAAGAACGCAACAGGACCACAACACTGAGATGAACTAAAGCCATTTAAACCACTTTGTTTTATATAAAAATAAGTTTCATGGTAAGATAAGAGTTTTACATTACTTATTTCAATTTCAAACCCAATATCCCAAACTTACCCGATCAGTAGCCAAACCCGTGCTCCATGGTGTGTTAGTTCTCCCTCTACAACAAACCCACATCCGCTAGAATTGAATCCATGTAGACCCCCAGTCTTTGCCCCTTAATGTAGTAAAATACTGAGAGTTGATATGAACACTTAACAGCTGTGGTATTTTTTTCAAGATATGTTTAGCATGGTTTTTATGATCATGTATAAAAAAATATTAGAAAATAGGGATGCACCGATATGTAAATTTTGGCTGATAACTGATAATTCTTCAATACTGAAACCCGGTAACTGATATATTGACCGATATACAGTATCTAAATATTAACATAACATTTTCTGAGCCCTAAAGGCAGAAAGTGGACAACTGCTTTTATTCTAAAACACTGTCTGCAGAAAACAAGGTAACATTTTTTATTTTTAAGATACCGAAATGCACCATAATATATTGCGCATCCCTATTAGAAAATATAAAAAAATATGTTCTCCAGGTCTGGAAAAGTCCTAAAGTTATGCATTCAAAATGAATTGAAGTCTTTATTTGGTTATTAAAAGCAACTAAAACGATTATGTAAACTCGTGGAGCAGGGTAACTCTGCTTAATAAACAATATATAATAACGTCGCTGTCCTTCTGAAACCTTGTATGTCCAAATTCACTGTTTTTGAGGAAATGGAAAAAACACTGTTCTTTTTCAGTGATTGCATACTGTGTTGTCAAAGTTCACAAGCACTTTTTTATTGGTTAGATATTTGCAAATCCCAGTGACAAACATAAAGGGTGACTAATAATAATGATTTAATACTGCAAAAAAAATCACAAAATACGGAGATGCAAGGTTTCAGATATACAGCAGCGATATAATGAATTATTTGTAATGTAAATATAATTATATTTGTAAATATAACGTAAACCCTTATTTTTGTATAAAAATCTATTTTTTAATTGCATTAATCTTTTTCAATGTATTAATATTTCATTAAATATTAAAATAATTGTATTATTTGCAACAGTTATCATAATATTTGATTTTAGCACAATATACACATGATAAACCTTCTGCAGTGTGTTGAAGTGTTCATAGCGACTCACAGTTTGCACATTTTGACTCAGAATTAATAATACTCAATACATTTGTTATGTTGAAGTCTGCATTACACAAATGGTCACTGGAGTAAAACCCCAGGTGAGTTGAATCATCACAATATCTCCAGCAAAGCGTGTGGAAAGCACATGTTCTTGATCAAATCATACACATGGGAATACTTCCCGTGTACTACGCGGATGCTAACGTTACATTTCACTTGTATCTCTGCAGAAGATTTAGCATCTAAGACTACGCCGCAGGGGCTCAAAAGAGCTGTCGAAGGTAAAACTCAATTTTGAAAGTTTGTCTTCAGATATTTTTGGCTGTTGGTGTGATTGTCCTCCGTTTCCCCAGAAGACATCGGAGAGATGATCCTACAGTTGAGAAAGCAGGTGGAGAGCCTGTTCAGCTCCAAGTACAGTGAGTCATGGGCTTACTCAACCTCCAATTTACAATCAACTGTGGCAACAACATCTAAAATTTCCAGTTATATTTATCCAACCAATCAGATTTCACCAAATTAAATGTTCATACGTGTTGTGCCGATTTCTTTAAAAAAACTGTCTTGTTGTAGGTGAAGCTCTTGGTCTGCCCGAGCCAGCTAAAGTGCCATACTCCAAGTTCCAGATGTATCCAGATGACCTGTTCATCACAGGGTTGCCAGAAGGGATGACTTTTCGAAGACCAAACTGTTTCGGGGCAGTAAAATTGAGGAAGATTCTTGCTGCAAGCAGTCAGATCCAGTTTGTTATAAAAAAGTGAGTCCATTTTTAAGCTCTATTGACCAAGGGCTTAAGTTTGATTTTGACATTGGTGGGGACATAAAATTGGTTTGCAGATCACTAAAGTTTACTGCCGTTTACTTGACTTATTTAATATAATATTTTAACAATACTTTCTATAGTTTTCTACACTGTTCTTCATTGTTGTCACTCTCACTCTCTCAATGTTATACTGCCTATTGCTGTCTACAGCGGGATCAGTTTCCTTAGAAATACACCAGAATATACTATTAGCCACTCAGTATCAACTACTGTATGTTCAACTGCATCTACTGTCTGGCTAAAAACTACATATATAGGTACATATTCATGCCTATATTTTGAAAACTGCTATGACTCTGTCTCCTCTCCACCAATAAGCTGGTGTGTGGTGGGTGTTCTGGCGCAATATGGCTGCCGTCACATCATCCAGGTGGATGCTGCACATTGATGGTGGTTGAGGAGATTCCCCCTTCCATGTAAAGCGCTTTGAGTACCCAGAAAAGCTTTCTACCGGAAGTAGTAGACCATCCGGGAATCTTTGGAATACTCTTTTTAACTACGATTTGGGACATACTAATTCTACTTTCGAATACTATTAGGATGGATAGTATGCGGATTGGGACCCAACAAAAGACACAGCTTTGCTTTGGTGCTTAGTTTGGCAAAGCCAATCATAAAGCGACGTGGGTTAGTGAGGCGGGACTCAAGAAAGGCAAAGCCAATCCTATAAGCGATGTGAGCTACGGAGGCAGGACTCATTGCAGATAACGAAACTTAACCATTTGTGTACCTGCGCTACTTTTACAGAAGATTTTTAATTTCAATTAAATGATTCTTGGATAAATAAATGTAGATTAAAATAAGGATTAAGTAAAAAACACAAGACACAGACGGACATCAGAGGTTATATATATATGTGCGTAGATTAATTGTTTGGTCGAAATTATCGGTAGGGACAATTTAGTGTTCTCTGGATCAACGTTGGTAAGGACCCAAATCGACGCCCTTGCTATTGACACATTTGTCTGTGGCATGTAGTCAGTTACAGACTATTTTTATTTGTTTTCAAATTTGTTAAAACCAAGTGCAAATGTCATTCACGATTCCTTACCGCATTGGTGATGAATAACCAGAAATATAGCCAGGCGATTTTTGTGCTAATGTATTCATGTGCTTTAACAAAAATACTTGAGTATGAGAGCATTAGAACATATGTTTTAAAAGCATCTCGGATATGAACTTCAGAAGCAAAATTTGTGAGAATTTGGAATTTAATATGTTTGAATCAGTCTTGCCTGTCCACTTTTAATGTTTTGATGCAAAACTTTTTTGTATCATCTGATTCAACTGTCATCACTAAAAATGACTCCACAATGCAATACGTTAATACTATTATATATTACTACATCGTTATTATGTTGATACACATAAATAAAAAAATATTTAATTGAGAAAATTTAGAATTTAGAATGATTATTTTAATTGTTTCTTTATTATAAATTTTGGGTGTACCTGTTAAGTCATTTCCAGTTTAATTAACCACAAAGTCTGTTTGGTCTACATTGTAAAGGATGATGGACAAATTGTCTTTAAAATAATTTAATAGAAAATATATACACATTTTTAGATATAACTGTGCTAACTACATCATCCAGTCCGGGTATGATGCAGTAATAATGACAGTGTGCTTTTTTTCTGTCTTCATCAGGCCAGAGTTGTTGACAGAGCAGGTTAAAAACGAGTCTCTCTCTAAATCAACCTCTGACTCAGGTAAGCTAAAGTCATGCTGTTTTTTTTCCATTTTGTGATCGGAAAAAAAACGAATAAAATTATTTAAAGAGGCTTTATGTCAAATTTACAAATCCTCGTTATTAGCGGCACCGGTGGCCATTAAGTGAACTGCAGCCAGTAGTTTATTGCTTGTTCACACATTCCATAGAGAGCAACAATAATTTGTTTGTTTGTTTATTTATTTATATAGCACATTTAAAAGCAACTCTTGTTGCACCAAAGTGATTGAACATCATTCACCTAAATCCTTTCAACAGATTAAAATGGCACTCTCATGATTTTCCTGGCAAAACTGTCTCAAGTCCTTTACATAAAAATATGTCTACAGAGAATCTAGAAAGTGAAGAAAGGTCTTGTTTTTTTTCGTTTTCCCATTTTTATTATGTTCCGCAGAGACGGACTCCAAAGACCAATCAGATGACCCTGGACCCGCCTCCAAGAGACCAGGATTCTCAGGTAACACCTTAAAGAAGTTATCAACTGCTGTACACTGTAGTGATGTTATAGTATTCTATCTTAAAGGGTCAGTTCACACAAAAATTAACATTTTGTCATCGTTTATTTACTTTTACCTCTATGACTTCGTTAGTGGAGCACCAGAGAGGAAGTAAATCTCGACAGAATTTTGAGTGAACTATCGCTAAATGAAAAAGATTCATTTGAGTCAGACATATGCCAGTTGATTTTGAAAACATCCTCCAGTCTCCTATCGCTAAACCGTTGGCATTTGTACCGTTGCTCTGCCCGCAGACAGTTTAGAGGCCAAGCTCTCCCGTATCGACTTGGCGAACACACTGCGAGAGCAGGTCCAAGACCTGTTCAACAGGAAATACGGCGAGGCACTGGGCATTAAGTATCCTGTGCAAGTGCCTTACAAGAGGATCAAGAGTAACCCCGGCTCAGTGATTATTGAGGGCCTGCCCCCTGGCATCCCCTTCAGAAAGCCCTGCACCTTCGGCTCACAGAATCTAGAGAGGATATTAGCCGTGGCAGACAAGATCTCTTTCAGCATCACAAGGTGAAGACCTGTGGCGAGCTACTGGAGTTCATGAGTCTCCAACTTTGACTTTGCAGAACTACTGCTCGAGTTTGTTTCTTATGTATTCATGTGTATAATAATTCATTATGAAATATTTTTATATTAAATGCTTTTATTTTTGAAGTCTATTAAATTGCAGTATAAGATATTTAAGTTTAATACCTCAGTGGTGTTTTTTATTTTTCAGGCCTTTCCAAGGACTCATTCCAAAGCCAGGTATGCATATTCTAAATCAAAGATTCGCATTCCTTTTATAAACTCATTTAATAGCTTTCTTGGAATAAGCTTTGTTTTCTAATATTTTCCATTTAACAGCACCTCGGAGAATAACCATATTGAA
Source organism: Triplophysa rosa (assembly GCF_024868665.1). Classification (NCBI taxonomy): domain Eukaryota; kingdom Metazoa; phylum Chordata; class Actinopteri; order Cypriniformes; family Nemacheilidae; genus Triplophysa; species Triplophysa rosa. The sequence continues at coordinate 4,893,625 of NC_079891.1, forward strand.
GAAAGGTTACACCCCAATAAATGGTAAGAATCGTTTATTATTACAGTTCCCTAAATGTACTTTGATACTTATCATAGCAAAACAAAATGTAATGTTACAGCCATTTTCTTGCAATTACATGAAGTCTTCCAGCGTAAGTGCCGATATTTGTTCAGAATCTAGCACAAAAAGATGATTTAAATCTCGAAACTTTTTGCTATTCAACAGAAGAAGACGAGGTCAATCGAATGGGAGAGAAAGTGATATTAAGGGAACAAGTTAAAGAGCTCTTTAATAAGAAATATGGTAAGCCAATACTCTCCCTATATTCCTTTAAATGTACATTTTTCGAATAGTTTCTAATACTTGTTCATTTCTTGCGTTCAGGTGAAGCTTTAGGTTTGGATCGCTCGGTCCTTGTTCCATATAAATTAATCCGCGCCAATCCCGGCTCATTGGAAGTGACTGGACTTCTGGATGATATTCCATTCAGGAATCCGAATACTTATGACATCATTCGATTGGAAAAAATTCTGCAGGCTCGAGATGAAATTACCTTCAATATCAAAACCCCACTACAGTAAGCGTGAGCTGTTATCTTGAGCTGTTGTTACATTGAGCTGTCATCGTACTGTTTTATAGAATAAATATATTAATTAATTAATTAATTATATAAAACATTATGTGCATGCTTTTCACAATCTCATTGATGTTGTTCTTGTTCAGACCTTTTACAGAATTGTGTACCCAGTCTTGTAATACAGGTAAGAATCATCTTTTTTTGCGGATGTGTTTACTTTAGAAAAATACAATAATTGGTGAAAATGTTACATGAAAATGTTTACCTCCTTTTTCAAAGAATGTAAAGAAGTGTCCACCAATCGACGCAAACGTAAACGTGTTCTTGACAACAGTCAAGCGTCCGTGCCCACTGGAGCAGACTCGGCACTATCAACCAATCAGATTCCTGTCATGGTATGCAAACATTTCTAATTCCACTTTCTTTTTTGTAACATGACATCAGTGGAATAAGAAAGTTTCTTCAGAGGCAGATCAAGTTATTATATTTTGAGAAAAGATTATGAAGACAATTTTTAGTATACAATAGTAACTTCAACTGATTACTTCTACTAAGAGCAGGGACTTTTATATAAAAAGTAAAAGTATTTTACTTTGTTTACTTAAAACCTTAAAAGTTACTACAGTTTTGTTTTTAGTTTTACAGTAGTTTTATTAATATTGTAAATTAGCTTTTATTTTTAGCTGGTTAGATAATGTTTTGCAATTTTGTTATATGCAGTTGTCATTTTATTATTTATTTGTTTTTTATGTTGCTATATTAAGAATAAGTAAATAGTTATTTTTTATATGTTTTGTTTATATTATTTTAGTGGCCTAAACTTATTTCAGTTTATTTCTGAGGCGACATTTCAATATCAGTTTTTCCCCCAAAAATTAGGCCGATATTTTATTTTATTTCAACAGAAATGTTTTCAAAGTTTTAATTTGAGTAAACTAGAATAACATTGCTCTAAAAGTGTAATTGTATGAGTGTATAGATAATACATTTACTCACAATCTGTTCCCTGTTTTTGTATTTTGTATTTAGCAGTGGCCCATGTACATGGTGGACTATAGCGGAGTGAATGTTCAAGTTCCCAGCAAGGTCAAATACTAGACAACAGTCTGATGCCATACGGTGGACCTGCAACATAAGGGACCATTTAAACCTGACATTAATGAATGCTAAATTCAGCTTTTTCCAGTTTTGCGGCCGACCCCGCAACCCACGTTTGGGTCACGAGCGTGTCGGCGGATCTGTAAGGTGTGACCTGATGCAGTTGTTTCTAAAGATGGAGAAAAGCCCCAGCAGTAAATCAGACTTTCTGCCAGTGCTTTATTACTTCAAGAGGCTGTTTGTAAAAGGAGTTGCCATTATTATCGGAATATGAGATATTAATTGTATTGCATTGCCTCCAGGATTTGCTATGGAAGGTTCTGGAAACAATCATGGTTACCATTTCAAAGAATGGGATTTGGGATTTGTCTTTCCCAAATATGACTAATCGCTCTTGGGATACACAGCCTGGTAACGCGTGTACTGCATCCAGTACGTATTCTGTAGTTACCTGGCTGTCATGCCTTGCAAATGTTTGTATTGTTATTTATTTATTTATTTAATAAAAAATTTGTATATGCAGGGAATGTAAACTACCACTTTCAGTTTACAGTCTAAAATACTGAATGACACGACTAACGAGGCTCAAAACAACTAGCTACTGTATGTATATTCAGAGAAAAACCTTTGCTTCAGGTTTCGGTATCTCGAGCTGGAGTATCCTAACACGATAGCACTAACTTATATTCAAGCGAGATACTTCTTTTTGTATTATTTTAGCTTTGTAAGTTACTCTTCAGTTCATTAAGCATAACGGCAAAGTGAGGTGTTTTATGGAGAAACCATCATGAATGTATTGTTCGTAAAGGAAAGAATGCTATAATGTTACTCTATAATGACTGTCTCTGGAATCGCCAGTATTTATATGCTGTACCTTAATGCCATTTAGGCCTTTCAAATAAAATGTGCTGCCTTGCTTTTATTGATTTATTCGTGTGATCCAGAGGTCCTGACTAATGTGTTGCAATGCCTTTGCTATGGGCTGTGTATTAAGCATTTCTTATTTAATAGTATTTGAATGATTTAGAACCATATTAGCCTTTTATATATCTTCTCTTTAAGATGCAGTAATGTAATCAGAATAACACAGTGAACAATGTATGTTCCCAAATCCTCAGATTATCATTAGCACCATCTGCTGGGTTGATGCCTGAATTAAACTGCACATTAACAGAGTGTACTACTTGCAGCTTAGCGTTGTGCCAGAATTGTAATAACTGCTTTATTTCCTATAGCAGTAATTACACAAAAATATAATTTGAACAAAATATTATATTTGTTATCTTTTAACTCTGTAACTATATTCTGTGCTTTTAACGTTTATATTTTATGAGTGTATGCATATTCATCAAAATTAATAGTTATAATAGAAATATAATGGCACGGTGGTTTGGGGAGTAGTGTAGGAGAAATTAAGGACTTTTATTTTGTTAATATTACGTGCGTTTAAACAAGACCTTTATTTTGCCACTACGCGGTCGTTCAACGCTATTTCAAAATAAACGCCCCGTACCAGGCACACACTGGCTTTAAAACACGTTTTAAGTGATTCGTGGATGTGTTTGTTGTATAAATAAAAGAGTAACATGTAGTATCCTAATTTAGTTAATTTACACGTTGAAAGTTTAATTTAAAATAAATACATTAGTCATTTTCGTGTCTGGCTTCACACCGTGTTCAGTGTGTATCTATGGGAATCCGCCAGCGACGCACTCGCAATCACACTCACAAACCGCAGGCGAAGAAGTAACCATGGCGTAAACAAGTGCGTACCTATAAAAGCACGTCGATCAGTATGTTTTTATTCACAACCTGACTGTTTGTGACTGCTACTTTTAATTCTGTAGTAACAAATGATTAAAGTATCGGTTGATGAGCCCGGTCGCCGTTGAGTTGAGCCACTGAATGGCGAAGAGAAGAGCGAGACTAAGCGGCTAAGCTGAAGCTGCGCTTCCTACATGATACGACGTCAGTGTATTTACGTTCATATCTGCGGCTAAATAAACGTGCCGTACTAAGTAGAAGGCGGATTTGGGCATACAACTCGATTTAATCAAGGATACGACCGGTTAGCAGAGTGTAAATCAACGTAAACTGAAGCGCTGCTGCGTGTTAGCTGGGCCAAATAATCACACTTTGAGACTGTTCTGACAGATAAATATGGCCACAGGCTCTAGTTTCTCGAACGGATCGAGAAACGGACCGTCGTTCACAGCATCAACACCGTCATCTTCCACATCAGGAGTACCGGGACAGGCTCAGCCCATGGTTGCGGTTTGGGAATGGCTGGATGATCTGGGTTTATGGAGGCCCTACACCGGACAGGTGAGCTGCTATATCGAGCGTTGTCTCCAGCATCAGCAGCAGAGAGGAGCATCTACAGCCAGCAGCAGCATCTCTCTGGGACAGGCAGACCCCAGCCTGGCCGCGTACATCATAGACATCCCCAACCTCCAGCAGTTCAGACAGGACACGGGTGAGTGGCATCAGATTTATCAAATGCAACATTGATATACTTACCGTAGACCTGATAGGTTAAACCCCCAAAACACACACGAAAGTTCCCCACATAATAAAAAAACTGTAGTAATTTTATTGTAGTGTAGTAATTACAATTCTTTTTATTTTCTCATTCTTGACACGAGGGAGTGAAAATCTTGTTAACAAAATCCTGTAGTCAGTTATGATAATATATTTTAATATGCAGTATACCGCAGTATTTTTGCATGTGAGTGTGCATGGTCTCACTGAAGTAACCATAGTTCAACCATGCTATTTGTAGGAAAACTATGGTAATACAAATAATAGTCAAACTATCAGAAACGTGGATACTGTACTTGTACCATAGTAGAACCTTGGTTGATATTCCATGGGCTCAAATTGTGTAACTTTAAATTGAAAAAAAAAAAGTGAAAAATGGAAATAAACCATAAAATAACACTTTTTTCAGTAATTTTAAGTTTTTTGTAACCGTATTTAATAAAATACATGAAAAATCTGTAAAAAAAACCCTGTAAAATTCCATAAAATTACAGTTCTTTTTACATTACACGAGAAAATTCAGTAAAATTATTTTTTTTGCAGTAAATTGTAAAACACCTCATACCTAAAACATAAGTACCACATACACATTTTCCCCACAGAAATACTATAGTATACTATAGTTAATTGTGGAAAAATTCCTAGATTCTATCTTTTTTTTTAACCTAACCTTGGTAAATATTGTAGTATACTACAGTATTTACTGCAGCTTATCCGTTTGTTAGTTACTACTGAATACTATAGTAATTGTATTACACTGTAGCGATAATCTTCAAGTAATTGTAATTGTATTATACTGTAGTGTAATTGCAATTTTTATTCTTATTTTGCTTATTTTATTCACATTTTTGACAGGTGTATAAGAAGTGAAAATCTTTTGTAAGAGAGTGTGCAGAAGTAGGGCTGTCATGATTATGAAATTTGGCTGACGATTAATTGTCTAATAAATCATTGCGATTATGACGATTAATTGTCTGTTTTAGAGCTTTGACTTTTAATTCTCATACATTTTTTATTCAGCTTTGAAACGACCATATTGTTCTGAATATAAAGACTATGTTCTTTTTCTTGGAAATACATACAAAATTGGGTCATCATACTTAAGGTTTAGGCTTTTACCTGTCAATAATACAACCGCCAAATACTTGTAAATTAATCAGGAGTGAATTGAAGCCACCATTAAAATGCTATCAGTCATAGAAAAGCATCTAGTCTGTTTTTTTCTCACTTGCAAGACTACAATAAAAGTTTACTTCTATGCTAATGAGATTTTGGTAGACTGGTTGTCAGACTGAAATAATATTAAATTGTACTGCAGGTTATTTTTATGGTAAATGCTTTAGTTTTTTTTTAAGTGATTGTGTTGTGGTAGTACATTTTACAAGTATTACCATGCTTTAGTTACAATACATGCGATAAAATATGCAATATGCAGATGCACTACAGCTCCCCCTAGTGTCTTCTATAGAGATGTGCGATAATTGCGATGATCTGAAACCATCGCGATGAGGTCAAACAATCGCGATGAGACGATTATTTAATAATCGTGACAGCCCTATGCAGAAGCAACATTTGTTTATTGATCTTGAAGCAAAAGAAAATCTGCTTAGTCTACAGGATTCAAGAGGCATACTATTTATTTGGGTTAAAATCAATGATTTATTTGGTATAAATGTGTAGTAGTTGTGTTTTGTCCCTGATAACAGGTTTTCAACGGGTCATCTAACCCGCTGGGTAAAGCTTGGCATTGCTGCTGTGGCACACAAGCACTCTATATGTTTGGTCTGTTAGGTGGAGATTAGACTTGTTATTGGTGATGTTTGAATGACTTTCAACACCTACTGTCTCTGTGGAAAAGAACAGGAAAGAGGGGATGAAAATATCAGGAAATAAGCTATCAGATTCCGACAGGATGTGCAGGATATTCAGTGAACGAGACACATTTGTTTACCAAGAGACGGCAGTTGTTATGGTTGCAACACTGCGTAAATGTTCTTTTACACCTGATCTTTTCCAAATCACTCAACATTTGTTATTTTATATAGGAAAGATGCGCTCCGTCCGCCGAAGCCTCTTCCCACAGTCCTCAGCACTGGGCAGTGGTGTTCTCTGGGAATGGGCCAATGATGAAGGAGGATGGACGGCGTACGAGATACGAACATCCATTTTACTGGAGCACAGCTACCAGGCGGGTCAGGGAACAGCTGACCTGAGCTCGCACGGCTACAACTACATCGTGGACCTCACCGCTCTAGAGCAGGTCAACAAGACGTCCAGTTACAGACGGCGCGTCAGGCGGCAGGGCAGCGTGCCGTACCCTCTCGCTTCAGGGTCGGTTATTCATTCGGGCCCGGCCTGTACCTGTCACCAGTGCGTGAGCAATAGCAGCGCTGCTGGACCCATGACGAGCCGATCGCGGCACTCCTTCTCTGCCGGCCAGATCAACCGGCCCAACATACAGACCCAACACGGAAGACTTCCTGGAAGCAGCCCCTCTTCAGTCTATTCGCCCTACCCTAGGAGACCTCTCTCAGTGGGGAATCTGGTATGGAACGCTCCGTGGCACGCCTCGACATCTATGGTACACGCTCCAGGACCCCCACAGGGTTTTGGACATCATACAAATGGCTTAAGGTGAGATTGTGGGATCTAGTCAAAACGACGGTTCTGCCATCTACTTCAAGCTACTTTTATGAGGTAAAATGCAATAGATTCAATGATTTTGCACAAGAGAGGAAATCGTCCCGCAGAGAGCGGTTTAAAAATACACAACCGGCTCTTTGTCATGATCAGGAAAGACGACGTTTAACCCTCTGAAATTTGAATGACTGCAAAGGTCCCAAGGTTTTATTACAGATTCTCCTTCCTGTCATTGTGTCTTTTCTCAGTCATTCATATATGGCTTTAGTAGTAGAGTCCTGGTTTAGCACATGTGGATAAAAGTGTGGAAGGGGAAGAACCTGGGGTTCTATTGTTCTTCTCTGATAGAAAGAGGGAACCGGGAAATGCCTTTTTTAGACCCTTCATCTTAAGCGTCAGCACACACACAACTGAGATTGCTCCTAAATAATGCGTCTTGGCTGAAATCGAAACCAAAATTCAGGTCACGGGTCTAAAACAATTAAACACGCCTCCTAAGCAACGGAAACAACACAAGAGTTATTATTGAGTATTTGGTAACACGATAAGGTTTAATTGATTAAAGGGATAGTTCACCCAGAAATGAAAAAATCTGTCATCATTTACTTATTACCCTTAGATTGTTCCAAACTTGTATGTTGTTCTGTTGAACACAGAGAAAGATATTTGGAAGAATGTGAATCAGTTATCACTTATTTGATAACGTTTTTTTTCAGAAGAATTTGAACATCGTTCACTCAAAATTATTCAAGTTGTTTTATTAATTGTTGCTTGATTAATTGGGTCTTATTTATTAACATAAAAATATTTCCTGAAAAATATTGTTCAGTTTAGGAAAGGGAATCATATACATGTGGGATGGCATGAGGATGAGTTATTTTTATTTTTATTTTTGGGTGAACAAATTCTTTTTGGCCAGTGAAAGTAGAACCAAGTATAGAAAATTTGAAAAGGGAAAAGAAAACATTTAAGATGAAAGATTTCAGATAATAGTTTTCATTTTGGGTGAACTTAAAGGGATAGTTCATCCAAAAATGAAATTATGTCATCATTTACTCACCCTCGTGTCATTTCATACCTGTATAAATTACTTTGTTCCGATAAACACAAAGAAAGCTATTTGGAAGAATGTGAGTAATTTTCAGTTCTGGGACATCATTGACTGCCATAGTGGGAAGAATTAAATGGTAGTCGAAGGTGCCCTGGAACTCTTTGTTTTCCTAAATTCTTCAAAATATCTCATTATGCGTTCAACAGAGCAAAAAAATACAATCTTTTTTTCCTATTATGGTAGTGGATGATGTCCCAGAACTGAAAATTGCTAACATTCTTCCAAATATCTTTCTTTGTGTTTATCAAAACAAAGACATGTATACAGGTTTGAAACAACCTGAGGGTGAGTAAATGATGCCAGATTTTTCATTTTTTGGATGAACTATCCCTTTAAAACATTTGTTCTGTTGTTTTGCTGAAAGACTTGTTGTGTGTTGTTGACTAACTGGCTGAAATTTCAGTACTTCCCTAAAATTTGTATGCACCAGTTAGTTGCATCTCAGTTTAAAACTCATAGCACAGGACGTAGCATCAGTTACACCAGGTCAGCTTGACAAAGGCTGGGGATTTTCCTCAGGAAAGCACCTTGCTTTCCGTTTTCTCAGCTTCATATCATATTCGCCCTGTATTCAGTACAACAGAAAAACACGAGACAACTTCACATGAAAATGACGCTCATCATGGCCCTGCAGGTCAGCGTCGAACGCTGTTCTCAAACCAGCGTTTGTGCGCGTTAAGTGTCTGTGTTTCTGTTTTCGCAGTGTTCCTACCGTTCCTCTGCAGCTGAACGGATCCAGCAGCGTGAGCGCTGCCCTGGCAGGTACAGCACTCACCCGTCACCCATACACTCAAGAGAAAAACTCTCCGTCTATCTAGACCTATTGCTTCTTTTAGAAAGGTGTTCGATAGTGCAGAAGCTGCTGAACCGTTTCTTGGGAGTGTCAGTATGAACCACAAGCAGATTTCCCCGAGTAACAAAGGAGCAGGGTTTTTGTTCTCCCGCGTCGGCTGCTTGTCACACATCGGTTTACGACACCAGCGGTTTTATTGAGTCATCATTTTGTTGGTTTTGAGTCGGCGTGTGTTGGAAGAACTCGCCTTTCAACAAGTTTCGAGTTAATGGTCTGTGTCTGGGGGACGTTGGATATGTGTTGTTCTAGTAGCTGACAGCTGGAGTGGTGAGACAAGCGAGACAGTTGGGGAACAGACAGACGGATCCGGGAAAAAGTGACATTTATAATGTTGTTTTCATTAGGTGGGAAGCTTTTGGGTTTTGAGGAAAGTAAGGTATGAAAAGATGACGCAACTGTAAGATTCACAGCGGAAATTGTACTCAAACTGGAAAACCGAGTGTTCAAAAGCAACATTATATCACTGAGTACTTTACTCTGATTGGTCTTTTGCGTCACCCACCACTAGGGGTGTCAAACGATTATTCGCGACTAATCGAATGCAAAATAAATCTTTTTTTGCATAATATACACTCACCTAAAGGATTATTAGGAACACCTGTTCAATTTCTCATTAATGCAATTATCTAATCAACCAATCACATGGCAGTTGCTTCAATGCATTTAGGGGTGTGGTCCTGGTCAAGACAATCTCCTGAACTCCAAACTGAATGTCAGAATGGGAAAGAAAGGTGATTTAAGCAATTTTGAGCGTGGCATGGTTGTTGGTGCCAGACGGGCCGGTCTGAGTATTTCACAATCTGCTCAGTTACTGGGATTTTCACGCACAACCATTTCTAGGGTTTACAAAGAATGGTGTGAAAAGGGAAAAACATCCAGTATGCGGCAGTCCTGTGGGCGAAAATGCCTTGTTGATGCTAGAGGTCAGAGGAGAATGGGCCGACTGATTCAAGCTGATAGAAGAGCAACTTTGACTGAAATAACCACTCGTTACAACCGAGGTATGCAGCAAAGCATTTGTGAAGCCACAACACGCACAACCTTGAGGCAGATGGGCTACAACAGCAGAAGACCCCACCGGGTACCACTCATCTCCACTACAAATAGGAAAAAGAGGCTACAATTTGCACGAGCTCACCAAAATTGGACAGTTGAAGACTGGAAAAATGTTGCCTGGTCTGATGAGTCTCGATTTCTGTTGAGACATTCAAATGGTAGAGTCAGAATTTGGCGTAAACAGAATGAGAACATGGATCCATCATGCCTTGTTACCACTGTGCAGGCTGGTGGTGGTGGTGTAATGGTGTGGGGGATGTTTTCTTGGCACACTTTAGGCCCCTTAGTGCCAATTGGGCATCGTTTAAATGCCACGGCCTACCTGAGCATTGTTTCTGACCATGTCCATCCCTTTATGACCACCATGTACCCATCCTCTAATGGCTACTTCCAGCAGGATAATGCACCATGTCACAAAGCTCGAATCATTTCAAATTGGTTTCTTGAACATGACAATGAGTTCACTGTACTAGAATGGCCCCCACAGTCACCAGATCTCAACCCGATAGAACATCTTTGGGATGTGGTGGAACGGGAGCTTCGTGCCCTGGATGTGCATCCCACAAATCTCCATCAACTGCAAGATGCTATCCTATCAATATGGGCCAACATTTCTAAAGAATGCTTTCAGCACCTTGTTGAATCAATGCCACGTAGAATTAAGGCAGTTCTGAAGGCGAAAGGGGGTCAAACACCGTATTAGTATGGTGTTCCTAATAATCCTTTAGGTGAGTGTATGACTTTCTTTCTTGTGCAGATATTTTGAAAAATGTCACCATTGACTTGCATGAGTTTTGTGTCCATACAATAGAAGTCAATGGGGACCAACAGTTATTGGTTACAAACATTTTACTAAATATCTTCTTTTGGTTTTGCTGAAGAAAGAAAATCACAGAGATTTAAAATGACAACAGGGTGAGTAAATGATGACAGAACTTTCATTTTGAAGGTGAACTATTCCTTTAAGATCCATACCCTCATCTCTTTATTGTGCAGCTCCTCAAACAATCAGATGGGACCCACACAAACACCTACAGCATCATTTATAAGAAGAAGCCCAGTAACTGAAACAAAGACAATTCACGAGAGACAAAAGGATTTTAGGTAATTCTGACCTAGTTTAATGACATTAAATAATGACTTAAGCAATCTGAGTTGTTTTTGTATGCACCTTGGAAAATGCTGTGCATCTTAATAAAAAGATTAACAAAAACCATCGGGTATATATTTTTTGAAGAGTTATTGTCTTTTTTATATTCGAGCAAAGAAATAATTTAAATGATGGTCCAAAATGAGGTCAGAGATATGTTTGACCAATCAGATGCTGTAACTTTAACCCCACGAAGGGCTGAATGTACTTATTCAACTTGAAGCATGTTTATTCTACAAACCCGATTCCAAAAAAGTTGGGACACTGTACAAATTGTGAATAAAAAAGGAATGCAATAATTTACGAATCTCATAAACTTATATTTTATTCACAATAGAATATAGATAACATATCAAATGTTGAAAGTGAGACATTTTGAAATGTCATGCCAAATATTGGCTCATTTTGGATTTCATGAGAGCTACACATTCCAAAAAAGTTGGGACAGGTAGCAATAAGAGGCCGGAAAAGTTAAATGTACATATAAGGAACAGCTGGAGGACCAATTTGCAACTTATTAGGTCAATTGGCAACATGATTGGGTATAAAAAGAGCCTCTCAGAGTGGCAGTGTCTCTCAGAAGTCAAGATGGGCAGAGGATCACCAATTCCCCCAATGCTGCGGCGAAAAATGGAGCAATATCAGAAAGGAGTTTCTCAGAGAAAAATTGCAAAGAGTTTGAAGTTATCATCATCTACAGTGCATAATATCATCCAAAGATTCAGAGAATCTGGAACAATCTCTGTGCGTAAGGGTCAAGGCCGGAAAACCATACTGGATGCCCGTGATCTTCGGGCCCTTAGACGGCACTGCATCACATACAGGAATGCTACTGTAATGGAAATCACAACATGGGCTCAGGAATACTTCCAGAAAACACTGTCGGTGAACACAATCCACCGTGCCATTCGCCGTTGCCGGCTAAAACTCTATAGGTCAAAAAAGAAGCCATATCTAAACATGATCCAGAAGCGCAGGCGTTTTCTCTGGGCCAAGGCTCATTTAAAATGGACTGTGGCAAAGTGGAAAACTGTTCTGTGGTCAGACGAATCAAAATTTGAAGTTCTTTTTGGAAAACTGGGACGCCATGTCATCCGGACTAAAGAGGACAAGGACAACCCAAGTTGTTATCAGCGCTCAGTTCAGAAGCCTGCATCTCTGATGGTATGGGGTTGCATGAGTGCGTGTGGCATGGGCAGCTTACACATCTGGAAAGGCACCATCAATGCTGAAAGGTATATCCAAGTTCTAGAACAACATATGCTCCCATCCAGACGTCGTCTCTTTCAGGGAAGACCTTGCATTTTCCAACATGACAATGCCAGACCACATACTGCATCAATTACAACATCAAGGCTGCGTAGAAGAAGGATCCGGGTACTGAAATGGCCAGCCTGCAGTCCAGATCTTTCACCCATAGAAAACATTTGGCGCATCATAAAGAGGAAGATGCGACAAAGAAGACCTAAGACAGTCGAGCAACTAGAAGCCTGTATTAGACAAGAATTAGACAACATTCCTATTCCTAAACTTGAGCAACTTGTCTCCTCAGTCCCCAGACGTTTGCAGACTGTTATAAAAAGAAGAGGGGATGCCACACAGTGGTAAACATGGCCTTGTCCCAACTTTTTTGAGATGTGTTGATGCCATGAAATTTAAAATCAACTTATTTTTCCCTTAAAATGATACATTCTCTCAGTTTAAACATTTGATATGTCATCTATGTTGTATTCTGAATAAAATATTGAAATTTGAAACTTCCACATCATTGCATTCTGTTTTTATTCACAATTTGTACAGTGTCCCAACTTTTTTGGAATCGGGTTTGTACTTCCTGCTGCCACTGGCAGGTATTTCAGTGGTTATAAGATCCTTCTTAAGCTTCTCCTGGCAGACAGACATCATAGAGGACATTTTTGTCACTTACTTACTGTCAATCTGCAGTGATTGTATCGCTGTTATTTCAGCTTTACATCGGTCATCACAGAGATCACATCTTTCTTGAATGCAGCATTGTAAAGCAAACTGTTTATATGTTGGTATTTGGTTACATACAAAATTACAAATATTGCACTTCATAAAATATTTTTTGTAGTATTCTGTATTTTTGTCAAACTTTTGGTGGTAGGTCAACTTTTAACTGGATGAATTTTACTGCCGTTGCTACCTGAGCAGCCTCCTATCGGCTGAAATTGCACTTGTAACTTTGGTGTTCGGTCCGGTACAACCCCCTGCTTTACGGCATACGTCACGTTTTACTCTTAGCCTGGGAGAAGTTAGCGAACAGCAGAGCTAACAGTAAGACGAAACGAACCAAAACATCACCATGGCAGAGCCAGCCAAAAAAACCAAAGAGGGTTTTGTCAGAGGAAGCAAAGAAAAGAAAGCGGATGAATGCAGATGAATAGGATAAAAAAACTAAAGCATATCACCAGTTATTAGTTAATATGACTTACATCAAGAGTATTTTCCCTTGAAATGTTATGTTTAAATATTCAGATATATATGCAGCTTGTTTTGGGTTAATTTAGAAGAAATCTACAAACAAACAGACGAGGGTATAGAAGGCTTAAAACAAACACCTTAATGTGTATTTTGAATATTTCCTTTTCATTAGAGCAAGAATAGACATGAAAACAAAATAGACCAACATCTCAAAATTGAACAGTACATTAAGTGTCCCGCCTTAAACAATAACTTGATAAGTTTGATGTCAGACTCCTCATCTAATAACTATCCATTTTATATGTTGTGTATGCTGATAGATCTAAGCAGCCCTCCCTCAAATGTGAAACAAAGTTCTTGTCACCATCAGTGTGTGTGTGCATGGTACAGTAAGTGTAATTATAACAACAATAATAATATTATTAATAATAATAATAATTAGTTAAGCTGCTGTATTTGTGTATTTTGTCAATCATTTTTTGCAGTGTGTTTTAATAAATTTTGCAGGTTTTTGTCATGAAAAATAACAAATTAGCACCAACTGCCTTTTTCAGTTTAGTGTGAAGGTCATTGTTGGTGTCCCAATAACACCAAAATAATTAAAACAGTTTATTGGTTTAAATCAGTTTATAGTTTATATGTATATACTTGAAACTTTAGCACAGAAATCATACACATGAATCATAAAGTTTCCTTTGTTGTTGCCTGTTCTTGTGATAAAATTAGTGAATTCTAAGGAAGACAATNCCAAGAAAACATCCCCCACACCATTACACCACCACCACCAGCCCACACTTTAGGCCCCTTAGTGCCAATTGGGCATCGTTTAAATGCCACGGCCTACCTGAGCATTGTTTCTGACCATGTCCATCCCTTTATGACCACCATGTACCCATCCTCTAATGGCTACTTCCAGCAGGATAATGCACCATGTCACAAAGCTCGAATCATTTCAAATTGGTTTCTTGAACATGACAATGAGTTCACTGTACTAGAATGGCCCCCACAGTCACCAGATCTCAACCCGATAGAACATCTTTGGGATGTGGTGGAACGGGAGCTTCGTGCCCTGGATGTGCATCCCACAAATCTCCATCAACTGCAAGATGCTATCCTATCAATATGGGCCAACATTTCTAAAGAATGCTTTCAGCACCTTGTTGAATCAATGCCACGTAGAATTAAGGCAGTTCTGAAGGCGAAAGGGGGTCAAACACCGTATTAGTATGGTGTTCCTAATAATCCTTTAGGTGAGTGTATGTGACCCTGGACCACCAGTCTTAAGTAGCACAGGAACATTTTTAGCAATTGCAAAAAATACATTGTAAGGGTTAAAATGATCGATTTTTCTTTTATGCCAAAAAACATTAGGATACTAAGTAAAGATCATGTTCCATGAAGATATTTTGTTAATTTCCTACAGTAAATACATCAAAACTTTATTTTTGTGAGTAATATGCTAAGGACTTCATTGATTTCTTTGCACCCTCAGATTTTAAAATAGTTCACCAACTGCAGTTTGATTGATATTAACTGGAATGCACAATATGATTTTTGATTTTTTTTTAAAACGTAGTTATCTCATTTTGGAACCAAACTCTTCATTTATATGTGTATGTACATAATTATATTTATATAATTTATATAATATATAAATATAAGTATTCATATATAAAAATAAATTTTCCCTTAAAGTTATGCATGTATGCGTGTGTATTTATATACTGTATGTATACATTATTATTATACACAGTACACACATATATTATGTGAACAAAAACTTATTTTTGCATACGATTAGTCACGAATATTTTTTTGACAGCCCTACCCACCACGATATCAGATGAGGGTCTTAATTTCATAACTTCATTTACTGAATGTTAATGTTGATTTACCAAAGTTTTGTACTGAAATGCCAGTGTGTCAAATCGATTAATCGGGATTAATAGATTTCAAAATAAATTGTGTATATTTATGTGTGTATATATAACATTAGGGTTGGGCGATGTCTACAGTGAAACGTCGCGATGGACGACGACATCGTCTATCGGCCCAACCCTAGCTGTAAACAGCCAAACAGTACAATTAGGGTTGGGCGATGTCTACCAAATTGGCATCGGACGATGCCTACAGTGAAACATTGTGATGGATGATGACATCGGGGGGCGGGGCGAGAGGGCAGGGTTATATCAGTTTGCTGGATGGCCATCTGCCAAAACATTAAAAACAATTATATCAGGGCTCCAGACTGCCACCAAATCGCATTTTGCGACCAGTTTTCAAGACAGCGTACTTTTCAACAAGTATTTGCACATGTACGACCTGCACATTTTGAATTTCTTCCAGTTGTTATTTCACGTGGAAAGACGAGTAGATCTTGAGCCCACCAGTGTAGACTGTGTGTGATTTGTCAACTGCGCGGATCACGCTTCACTGATGTTTCCCGCTGCCATCGCGGACGCGCACAGTTCAGGTCGTCATTGACAAATATACACAAACACAACGTGAGCGAGTTACTACGATTCACTGTTTGCTTTCACTTTATACGTCTGTTCAATCTCGTGCGCACACGCGTTTCGCAGCTTCCAAATCATACTCGACCGCAGGAACCTCCTGATGACGAAAATTACGTCATGCAGGGGAACCACGATGCCAGCCCAACATTGTGATGGCTGTCAGCCATCGGCGATGGACGATGTCATCGTCTATCGGCCCAACCCTATATAACATACATATGAGTTCTTTATATTTATAGGCTACATAATGTAAACTATATTTAAATATATATATATGTTACAGTATATATTCACGTGTGTGTGTGCATTTATACATAGAAATATTCACGCCTCACACGTAAACGCAATCTTTTTTTGAACCGATTAATCGTGATTAATCGATTAATCGATTTAGCAGCACTAGTGATCCAATCCAATGAAACACACATTCATTCGCCTTACACGCATTGCTATGTTGGCTTTGTGATTTTCTGAAAAATACCCGTGAATCTTTCAATGCTGTCTGACCAGTTCACAGTTTCAGACGACACAACTACGAGGCTCCCTTAATCCGTTAATTTATTGTCTGATGGATATTGCACACAAAAATGGCGGATTTCATGTTTACAATGTTTAAGCCTGACATATTTTGATTGGTTGTTTTTCATGTTAGTCAGACCGTCTCTTCAGGTATAAGTGGGTTGTTCTTGGCCAGAATAAGATGCAAAGTGAACCAGACTTAATGCGGATAGACACGCATCTCCGACTGTCTCCAAATGCATTTCGTGCGTTCTCATATTATTTCGTCCCATTTACATTTATATGTAGCGCTGCGCACTCGCGATCGGATCACCTGAGACAGGTGTCAGCCGCAGGTAAACAGAGTTAACAGCAATAGACTGATGTGTTTTGTCAATGACACTGTTTCCTCTGCAGCTGATGCAGAAGTGAGTAGGACCCTTAACTTCTCTTGACCTCATCAGAGCATGCTTCACGTGTGGTTGGCCTCTCCACTCTTGGCTCATTTCTCTCCCTTTCCTCCACCCCCCCCCTCCCGCATGTCTCCACACGGCCGTTCCAGGCATGGCTTCCATTTTGATGTCAGCCGCAGGACTGGGAGTTCGCTTCATGACAGCCCCCTTCTCCCAGCGTGGCTCCAGCAATCCCACCAAAGCTCAGCCCAGCTCCGTTAAGAGGGCAAAGAGGCAGTCCAGGACAGGTAGTTAAGCACCGCAAACCTACGCCCTCTGCTGGCCTGCAACCGTTACTGCTGGTCGCTTTTTTGTTGCTTTGCTATTTCATTTGACTTTGTTTGGAAAGTGGTTTGAATGTGCTGCTGTCCATGGCTTGCTTCAGTCATCACGTTTCTGTTTGTGTCATCATGTTCACCTCTCATCTTCCTGGTCACTGAATGAATGCACAGATGATGATGTAGGTCTATAGCTTGACACCTGCCTGCTCACCTGCCATGGGGGGTTGTTTTTGTTTTTCTAACCCTCCATTACCCGTTTTGTTTGTCATTGTTTTTAAATGTTCACTTTACTGGTGAAAGCAGATCTTAGGTTCAGACTGACACTCACAAGCAATCTTACTCTACTGCTTAATATCAGCCTACTAAAAGCATTCTAAACACATTTCTGTATTCAAGCAGTTTTGTCCGACAGCTTTAAAAACACTAACACTAAGTGAGTGTGTTTATATGTACAATAAAACCCAGATGAGCATCACCTAATAATAATAAAAACTAGGGCTGTCAAACGATTAATCGTGATTAATCGCACCCAGAATAAAGGTTTGTGTTTACATAATATATGCTGGTGTTCTGTGCATATTAATTTTGTATTTATAAACACATATACATAAATGCATATATTTAAGAAAAATATAAAATATAACTATTAATAAACTTTTATTTACAATTTCAATTATTGGTAAATATAAATTAATACATTTAAAATTTATAGACAAGTATGTGTATGTTTTGTCTTTATAAATACAAAATTAATATGCACTGTACACAGATATATATTATGTAAACACAAACCTTTATTCTGGATGCGATTAATCGCGATTAATCGTTTGACAGCCCTAATAAAAACTTAACCATCCAGCAATCCATAACCTTTTTTGAGCAAGTACAGAAACAGTCAAAACTGTCTCATCTTACCTCGATTTACAATAGAACGGCAATCAAAATTAGCCCCTAACTAGCCCAACTAGCCCATTCCTAATTCCGACACTCAAAATGCCACTGTTACACCTAAAAAACAAATTCTGCAGACCATGTTACGCATTATACACAATTTATTTTTCAAAATCACTGTATTGAAGCTTTTATAAATAACTCCATCCTAACTTTAAAAATGACCGCAGATGAACAAAATCCTTTCGTTTTTAACTCGCAGAATAAAAACAAGGAATTCTGCGGGAAAACCGTGGAATTGGCAACCCTGATCCTGTCTCATTACCACCCCAACTCTCATAAAATCGCTGTAATGCAGAAATAAAACATCTGGATGACCTCATGGCATCAAAATGTAAACAGATGCATTAAATATACTATCAGAGACTGTTATGGCATTTATATGCAAAGTAAATTCTGGTAAGGACTCAAGCAGATATGTAGGTGTGCCAATGTAACCGTTTATAATCACTTCGTGATGACAGAAAACCTTTAAAGCGATCACACATGACCTCATATGCCGTCAGCTTATTAAGTATAATAAGGATCAGGCATGTAAACGCACTCGTTAAATCAGACTAGGACATCTGAAGATTTATTACATTAGATACTTGATTGTGGATCCCTGGAAATACAGCGGGAGGAGGATGACAAAGCATGCCCAGCAGCTTCCTAGAAAAGGAACATTTCCATAATTTATCAGGTCATCTGGAAACCACGACAACAAAATATACCGTAGAAACCTTTGCTGGGTAGTAAACACACTTCTACAGTTTTATGTAAATTAACTGCACCAAATATTGTACAGTTGATTTTGCCTTATTAAATTTGCACAATTTTAATTTTCTTCTATATATATTATTTTGTATTGCAAAAATAGTGAATGCTTATTGTAAATGTTAATCTAAGAGTATGAATATTGTAAATGCAAGTTAATCTGAATTGCACAATTTGTCTGAATCTTAATTTTTTTACACACAAGTTTATGCGGGGACGGTGTGTTTTGTGTGTGTCTTCAGCTCCGTCTCAGAAACCAGAAGAAGTCATTAAGAAATATATGGAGAATGTGCCTCATGTCCCGGATGAGGTATGTGTACAGACTCCATCGATACTTGCGTGTCACATTTCACCCCCACGTCAATCGAAAGAAATGCGATCTTCTGTTTTATGAGTGTAACCGTCAGATGCATTAATGCAAAGAAAACTTAAGTAGCTTATTCTTCATGCACAATATATTCAGATTGTTGGTTGAAATGTGACCCGGACATGTTTTTCATAAGCGTCCTCTGTGGTTGTGTGGGTACGCTTTGGATTGTCGTCTTTCGGGATGTGTGACGTGCGGCTTTGTGATTTTCAGGACTGTATTATTTGTATGGAACGCTTGTCTTGTCCGTCTGGTTATGAGATCCCTGTCGAGTGTTCTCCGTCTCTTCAGCCCAACACCGTGGGAAAGTTTATGAAGTGTGCTCACACCTTTCACATGCTCTGCATGCTGGCCATGTACAACAACGGTACCAAGGTGCGTCATTCCTCAGTAACACTTGAAAAAGTTTTGGAATCTAGTCAAATAACACTTTTCTTGTAATTGTATATGGATGTTTTGTACGTTAGGGTACTTTGAGCACGGTGCATTGTAGATGCTGATCATATTAAGATGACATGGACTAAGTAATGAAAAGAAATATCAGCCCCCTTGGTAAATATAAGCAAAGAATGCTGTAAAAATAAACCTGCGTTGTTTCTCCTTTTGATCTTTTATTTAAAAAAATCCCCCAAATCCAATGTTTCATTGAAGTAAAACAACTGAAAGTGGGGGAATATCACATTATGAAAATTTTCTATAATACACTCTGGCCACAATTATTAGCCCCCCAGAAATTCTTACGAGTAAAATATCTCTCAAGTATATTCCCATTGATATTTACATTTTCTTAGCACACCAAGGTGACTAGGTTGACCAGTCATGATTAAAATAAATAAATTGTAAGTAACACAAAACCAAAATCTCCCTAATCTTTCATCACAATGAATAACACCAAAGAATAGTTCTGTGTAGTCGGGTTACACAAAATAGAAAGTAGCTTTAAGGAAATAGTTAAAACCATAAAAATTCTCATTTCCAACAGGGCAAAAACCATTTATTTTCACAGCATTCTTTGCTCGTATTTACCAAGGGGGCTAATATTTTGATCCCCAACTTTCTTGTATTTATTCAATATTTTACTCGTACGTTGAAAATGTTTTTTTCTTTCTACTTAAAGTAATCGTTTTCCATTGAAAAATGCTGTGTTTTGAGATTAAACCTGTTTTGGATTTAAAAAGGTCGGGGACCCCTGTTTTTAATAAAACACAAAAGCTCCACAAGTAGTCCAGATCTTTTAAAGCCATCTGACATATTTAGAACTTCAGTACACTTCTCCATTTACTCGTTCAAGATTTACAATTTTAGTCATCTTGTTGCGTGTTGTCACACTGTAGGACGGAAGTTTGCAGTGCCCCTCGTGCAAGACAATCTACGGTGAGAAGACCGGGACCCAACCGAAGGGCAAGATGGAAATCTACAGTATACCTCAGTCTTTGCCTGGACACCCGGACTGCAGCACTATACAAATCATCTACAATATCCCACCCGGACTACAGGTCTGACTTAAAGCAATGCTGTACTGTTTGATATGTACTGTATGTTATCCCTTTTTTAAGAGGGATTTTTTAAGAAATGAACAAGCAGACGCATTCATTTAGCAGTCTGGCATCAGTTTGACGCGTGCTGGGGGCTGTAAATCAAAGCAGTGTCTTATGAGGCATTACTGACTCATTTCTTTGTGTGAAATTGTATTGTCATTGTCTCCGTCAGTTCGGAGAATAATGCAGTCTGGTTTTTTGCAGGGTCCTGAGCATCCAAACCCAGGACAGCCATACACATGCAGAGGATTCCCTCGATTCTGTTTCCTTCCCGACAACGACAAAGGCAGAAAGGTATAAATATGGAACAGATTCATGCAGCGTTCATTTGTCACACTATTGATTCGCTGGCCACTTTCACAGTTTACAGGAATAGCTCACCCTAAAACAGCTATGTTGTCGTCATTTACCAACTCTCACATTGTTACCAACCTGTATGACTGTATTTCTTCTACAGGACACAAAAGGAGACATGAACATTTGAACATTTCAGTGCAATTACAATGAATAGAGACTAAAGCGTTCAAGCGTGAAATAAAACGTAAAAGCTCCATATTGGTATCATAAAAGTTGTCAATATGACTTGTGTGCTGTATTCCATCGAGTTCTTAAGTGTTATAGGTTTTTGTGTGAGGAATTCGGTGATAATCTTCCCCTCCAGTGAGCTGTTAACTGCTGCGAGCAGATTATTAGCCAGTCGAGAAGCAGATCAGTCAGATTCGTGAACGGAGGAAAGAAAATCACGTGGGTTTGGTCTTAAAAAAAGAAAATTCTCTTCAAATTGACTCGCCCTCATGCCATCCCAGAAGTGTTTAACTGAAGAAAGCAAGTTATGTTCATAGTTTTATATTAAAATATCTGTCACTGTGTCTACGACTCCTGTGGGTTAATCTTCTGAAGCCAAACAACAATATTAATGTTTTAAGCTTATTTAGCAAAATTGAAAGAAAAAAAACCACACAATATCATTGAATTCTAACTTTAAATCTCATTGGTTCTTGCGTGTATCGTTATGAAATAGCGTATGATAACTAGTCATTCTTAGACGATCTTCACTTGCGTCACAGCATTCTAACCTTGTATTTATTTGAACCAAAAAATGAATGTTTCCGGTTCAGTGTAAGGTCAACTTTATCGGCAGCGCTTGTGACATAATGTGTAATATCGATATCAACAGGCGCGGTTACAGAGGGGCAATTACAACAGAAGGACAAAGGAACAGTTTCGACAGCTTTACAACTCGCATTAATTCAGTAAACTCTTGTTTATTATTTTAACCCTTGAAGAAAAATATCAAGCTTCACATTTACGCTTTGAAACTAATCTACATAATAAGTGTGTTCTTTTATCACCACGTAACATTTCTGGCTACGCTATACCTCCTTAAGCTGCCAGACCCTCGAGCGTTCAGCATGGATTTTAACACCACAAAATGTCTCATACTGCAGTGCAATAACGGCAGAAATGCAGTATATGTTGGATCACGACCCTGGTCATGCTCGGAATTCGATGTGTGTTTTTGTCGATCTTGGCTCGCGCCTGTATATCAATCTGTGTTTGCTTGAAATCATCTCCATGGTAACTGTCTCCAGGTGCTGGAGCTGCTGAAAGTGGCGTGGACGCGCCGCCTCATCTTCACCGTGGGCATCTCCAGCACCACGGGGGAACCGGACACCGTGATATGGAACGAGATCCACCACAAGACGGAGATGATGTCCAACGTCTCCGGCCACGGCTATCCGGATCCCAACTACCTGGACAATGTGCTCTCTGAACTGGCTTCGCAGGGCGTGACGGAGGATTGCCTTAAACGAGACAGTCGAGGTGCTCAAGGTTCGGGGATGTGAACGTACTTCACCCTTCACCAAACTTGATTAAAAGGGAAACTGGAGTTACGCCGTTCAGCGGAGGTTTGCTGTGTCTGTCGTGTGGGCAATGAATGCAGTCATGACACATCCCTCATTCATTTCTTACTGTACGGTTGAGTCTGGAGTGTTAATGGAGACACGGGCTTTGTGGTCATTTTAACCTGCGCCGTATGGTGAGGCAGCAGCTGGCTTGCGGTTTTGGAAGAGGCCGTGCCGTGTCTGTGCTTCGCAGATAACAGCTCGTGTTGGTGGTGTAGACCGTTGAGGGGGACGTCTCGTCAGTCATGTGCATCTCAACACACGATTCACTTCTGGATAGACGTCCTTCCTGATTGAATAAATGACAGCAACTGTGACAGTGGTCATGATACTATTGCTGGGGATCTGGCACATTGCAAAGCATTTGCTTAGAAAGGTATAGAGTTTTTATTGCACGTCAATGCAAATCATACATCTTTACTAGTACTGTAAAACGTACTGATTCAGAAATGAAAGGCACTTTTACAGAATCTGCATCTTTGATTCATATTGTTTTACAGGTGTGATAGATTTCACTTGCTGCTATTGTTTGTTTAAATAATCACAAAAGATTTCCGATTTTTTGGATTCGGTTACATCCACCTATTTGGTTTTCTATTGGAATGATTGATTTTTGTTTTTCTTTATAACCCATGTGGTGAATGAATTTTATCTATATTTAAAAAAGCAAGAACATTCGCCAACACTATGGAGTTGTAACGTGACGATGTGTTAATTCTTGTTTAAATCGCAGTTTTAGCTCTTGAAATTAGGTGTAGAAGTGCGATTCCACAGCATTCTTTTTGGGGTGACAATCAGCAGTGACATTGAGCTCCATTATTCACGAGTCTGGAGACATTCGTTCATCTCATTAATCAATACGGGATGTTTGAGTTTTACAATGTATGCAACTGTATATAGAAATATATATTCAACTTCTAATCGGCAATAAACATGAACAAACTCCATACAATGCAACGCCTCTGTGTTTCTGTCTTCTGACTCGTTAATGAGACCATAGCTGTGAAATGAAGAACTCATCTACCCTTTTACTTGTAATCGAATTCTGTATGTTGCATAATGTCCATAAAGAAAATCAAGCCTTTTTAGCATTTTTTTTTTAATTAAGAAATTTCATAGCAGTTAGATGTCTGCTGATTTAATGTAGAAAACAATAAATCACAAAGATTCCTATTGTAAAAAAGTAGTTAAAACTATATAATAGACTATACTAGGCTTTGTCATCTTAATATCATCTTTTTCTTTCTGGTTCAAATGTGACATAGACAAATGAGATTCATTCACCAATAAACAGCTCGTCCCCACTCAATTAAAAAAATCAACCAGTTAAAATATCAGTTGGATATTATAAAACAATAACATCAATTTGATCTACAGCTACACTCCAAAATTTGTTGAAAATGTTGGTTCATAAAAGTCCCTGCAGATGTAATTCCCTAAAATATTCTCCTCATATCCATATCCAGTATTATTGCCCTCTCACACGTGGACATGGTCTTGTTTTATAAGACGCATCATTTCTGAGAGATAATTCAAACATTTTCCCTCAAATCTCACATTAATGCTAGATGATAATATCAAAATAAGATCTTCCAGTTGGTTTAATATAACGTGCATGCGGTTTTCTTCCAGCAGAGGACAGTGTTGCGCCGTTCGACTGCATCACAGGTAGGCCTACCTCACTTCTCTGACCTGCACTGTGAGATTCCATTTTAAAACACTCCCACAAACATAACAGTGGTCTAAAACGTCACAAATTAATGTTTCAAATTACACGGATAAAAGTGAAACTTTGGACCAACTTAAAAAAATCAAAAAGCAATTTTATTAGTTTTTCTCAAATTATATTTATGGCTTGACATTTCAACAAACCACCATTATTGTGATCAGTGTTTGCTTTAGTTGGGCTCTTGACTCTTATATTTTAATGATACGTTTTCATTGTCTGTTGTGACAGTGTGTTAAAATACATTAGTTGAGGCAATAAAAACTAAGATCATTGGGATCAAGTGATTGGTGACATTGTGTTGGTATTTAAATAATTGCTCAGGAGTGTGTTATTAATGTGTGAATATTGTGTAATCCTACAGTGTGAGATATAAACAGTGGTACTAAATATGAACTAATAGAAAACACTGAAAAAATGGTTAAATTGCTGACTCAAATAGAATCAGTGTATGAATCTCAACAATGGTGACAATCACCAAAAGAAAACTTCATGCTGCAATGCATTCTGGGTAACATCACAGTACAAAACTCATTCATGACTCCCAGCATGCTGTTTATTTTAACACAGTATCTTTGCTTTTGTGAACCAGGACATTCGAATCAGTCATAAAAGATCAACTTACACATTATTTAGTGTCACTTCTCATCTTTATCAAAGCTTGATAAACATCACAAAAACTTTACTTTAAAGCATCTTTTCTTTTCAAAAACTAATAAAATTGCATGTACCAAGTTGAAGTATTTTTTTAAGTTGTCCAAAGTTTCACTTTTTTCAGTGTAGAAAAGTAAATAAAATACACTAACATAAGTATAACACATCTCCTCGAAGCTTCTTGTTTCCAGCGCTGTGTTATTGAAGTAATTGATGAGCACCTGCAGCACAACACTAGCAGACTTGACTTTGACGAGAAGAATACTCAATCATGTTTAAGTGGGTATGCTGTGAAATGCAAACCAATTGAAGCTCAGCTAAGATAAACAAAAGAATAACTCTGATGTTCCACACACTTGGTCATGTCGAGTTTATCAAGGAATGTGCCACAGAAATGAAACTTTGAGGATCATGTTGAGTTCTTTTCTACCGAGAAGCAAAGCTTTGACACTGCATTTAATCCACGAACATTGCGCACTGCATACTAGGCTACTAATACTGTGCACTGACAAAAAGTCAGTACCTGAAGCTGGGGTGCCAGAACAATACCGTAATTTTTTTTGTACATTAAAATTACATTTGAACTGTTTTTCATGTTTTTTTCCACCAAACTTGTAAATTTGCAGTTTATTTCAGTATTTTTTTTAAACATTTCAAAAATACATGAATATTCTTAATAATAATTAATAACACATTTTTGTTTTATGTACATCATTTTGTGTTCATTGTGTTGTAAATAAAAGGGACAACAAGTCAGACAAAATGAGTCCAGTGAAAGCATTAAAAAATGAAAATTTTCATGAAATATTGCAGTGTTTATTGTAAATAGTTTATCAATGTGGGTCATTCTCTTTTTAAAAATCGTGTGCTCTCATAATCAGTTAAAATCTGAAAATGCACTTCGGTCCTGTAGTGACTATCCATCTTAAATGACATATGTTAGACGGCTTGGGCGGAGCATCCGTTAACTCCACCCCTTCAACTGTCTGCTGCCAGTTCCATTTCAAAATGCAACGGCTGTTTTTATACATCCAATCGCAGAGAAAGACATAAGCCATGCCCACTATTTTTCTCATTCGAAATTTAATTTCACTCGGAAATGCGTCAAAATACGAAAGTAAAAACGAACGCAACTCCTGGTTCACAGGACTTTAAGTAGACACGGAAATGTGTTGAAATGTGACATTTGTTGGAAAAACAATAAAGCAACATATCTGCTGAAAAGTATTTAGAAACTCTGTTATTGCCAATCGACAAAAAAGTAAATTACAAAAATATCAGGAGTATAACATCAGTTTTTTTTAAACAAAATTATTTGGCAAAAAAGCCAAACTACAGCATATGAGGGAAATTGCTTTTTATTCTAAAATACAAACAATGCAGAAATAGAAAAACAGAAATCTAACCTGTATTATAAAATGGTTAATTCTGGTCCTTGATTCTGATTGGTTGAGCCATTGTAAAAAAAACGGAATGAGCTGCGACCCAAATTTGATTTTAGTTTTATTAATATTTTTATTAAATTAGCATTTATTTTTAGATCTTTAGTTTTTATGTTCATTTTAGTTAAAGTTTTAGCAATTTTGGTATATGCTTTTGTCATTTTATAATTTATTTATTTATTTTGTATGTTGCTATATAATATTGACTAATTTCTATTTCAGTTTTATTTTAGTTTTTGTTTGTTATTATAATTTTAGTGCTCTAAACTTATTTCAGTTTATTTTTGAGGCAACATTTCAAATTTTCCTTTAGTTAAGTTTTTCCAATCATTTTTAGGTCAATATTTGATTTGATTTCAACGAACAGAGACGTTTTCAAAGTTTTAATTTTAGTAAGCTAAAATAACCTTGTGTGTTAGTAAGTGCATACTGTTTGGCTATGCGCTAAAATGTACAGTATATACTTTTCCATAACAAAAAAAGTACATACTTTAAGGGCATAGTAGGCGAATTGGGATGCAGCACATTACATAAGCATCACTGTGCCACTGTATGTTGCTACATCTGTGTTGCTTGGCAACTGTTTTGTTGTTGCCTTCCTGAGGAACCAAATTGTTTGCTGTAGCAATAATAATTTTTATTAATATCATTAAATATTATTCGCTGTGTTTTATTTTATGGAACCTTGCTACGTATGTGGAATAACCATTTTATTAAAACAATAAGACCCGTGAAGCCTTGGTTTACAGTGATTTTATACGTCTGCTTCGCATCGTGCTTAACAACACCCCTCAGCTGTTATAAAATCACTGGAAACCATGACTTCATGGGAATTATTGCTTTAATAAAGCATACATGGACTACATGAACAGATCTACCAAACACAATGTCTATCATGGCAACATACTTGTTTCAAATATACCTTATGTTCTCTGTACTTGATGTTTGTCATACTCTGAAGCACTTCCTCTGAACACAATGTTCTCTTTTGCTTGTGAAAGCTCTCCCGAGTTCTCATCTCAGTTTTTTTCTCCATAACTGGTAATGAGACCCACTCTGACTCCATCTTATTAGGAAACATCTATGCTGTTTGTTGTGTGTAATTAAAACAAGGAGAGAGGGGTGCAGTGATGAATTTGCTCCACTGAAGTGTGTCCTGCTGCATGCCCACAGGCTCATCGTCTTCTAATATGGGCTTTTTCGCTGAAGTTTCTGCAAGAAACGAAAGGCTGTTCTGTGATCGTGTAGTGATTTTAATGTCGGTTCTTGAGATCCGAAATCAGCATAAACAGGCTTATGGTTTAAAAATAAAGGTGCTTCACGATGCCATACGAGAACATTTTTTGTCAAAATGGTTCCATAAAGAACCTTTACAAAGGGTTCTTTGTGGCAAATAAAGTGTCTTCAGATTATAAAAAGGCAAGAAAGAGATGGTTCTTCAAAGAACCTTAGACTAAATGGTTCTTTGTGGAGCCAAACATTGTTCTTCTATGGCATCACTGTGAGGAACCTTTTAAGCACCTTTATTTTTAAGAGTATATGGCATGAAAGTAATGCGAAAGAGTGACATTTCTGTGGTTTCCAGGTACTCTACTGTCATTTTTTAAACTAGTTTTCCATTTGCAAGGATAGGCTCCAGCCCTCGCGCAACCTTGCAGAGGATAAGCGTGTTCGGAGAATAGGGTCTATGCCAAACGTCACACGCAGAAACCGGAATTACCGTCCATTAACGGATAGGTTTCCATGAACTAAAATAAAGCCAGACTGATTGTTAGCTTAATTCTGGTCCACAATGCAGCTTTTTCTAACCTGAACCACTAAGACAGACCAATAGGTACAAGTAACAGTTTGCTTTGTGAAAATGTACCAGGGGTGGGTTTGTCTGAAATAAATGTTGAAATCACAATAATAGATTGATGTTGAAATTACACATACATAGCATATGCACAGTAAAGCAATTGTCTGCGAAAAAACAACCACTAAGTGCCTCAAACTAAATTTATAATCTTGTGTTTAAAAAAATGGAAAAATTGCAAATCTAGTGATTAATTTGGATGCCTCAGAAGTGTTCTATCAAACCTTGTAAAGTCAGAAGGTGTGTGAGGTTAGCCAATCAGATAACAGTTATGTACTGTATGTCTACGGATGTGCAGTGGCTGATACTCTACGTTGACAGATGTTGGATCAAATTGAACCCCAAAAGGGTTGTATTGGTGGAAAATGTCTGTGAAGGGGAGGAAAACACATTTCAAAGATTTTTGCATCCAACCAAAAATGTTCCTTTCATTTAGTTCACACAGAATCAGCACATAATGTGTTAACTAGCACAACACTAACAATGTCTTAATATTAACACATCCTTCATAAGTGTAAGAAGCAAAATATTCTTGATGAGTGCAAATGTTTGTGAGAGAATTCAAAATATTTTCATTGGGAAGACAAATGTTTGCAGTAGAACACTAGAGAAACACAAATGTTTGTAAGAGCATGCAAAATATTCTAGGGAAACATAAAAGTTTGCGAGAGAAAACAAAATATTCTTGTGGAAACGTAAATGTTCGTGAGAGAACTCAAAACATTCTTGTGGAAACGTAAATGTTCGTGAGAGAACTCAAAACATTCTTGTGGAAACGTAAATGTTCGTGAGAGAACTCAAAACATTCTTGTGGAAACGTAAATGTTCGTGAGAGAACTCAAAACATTCTTGTGGAAACGTAAATGTTCGTGAGAGAACTCAAAACATTCTTGTGGAAACGTAAATGTTCGTGAGAGAACTCAAAACATTCTTGTGGAAACGTAAATGTTCGTGAGAGAACTCAAAACATTCTTGTGGAAACGTAAATGTTCGTGAGAGAACTCAAAACATTCTTGTGGAAACGTAAATGTTCGTGAGAGAACTCAAAACATTCTTGTGGAAACGTAAATGTTCGTGAGAGAACTCAAAACATTCTTGTGGAAACGTAAATGTTCGTGAGAGAACTCAAAACATTCTTGTGGAAACGTAAATGTTCGTGAGAGAACTCAAAACATTCTTGTGGAAACGTAAATGTTCGTGAGAGAACTCAAAACATTCTTGTGGAAACGTAAATGTTCGTGAGAGAACTCAAAACATTCTTGTGGAAACGTAAATGTTCGTGAGAGAACTCAAAACATTCTTGTGGAAACGTAAATGTTCGTGAGAGAACTCAAAACATTCTTGTGGAAACGTAAATGTTCGTGAGAGAACTCAAAACATTCTTGTGGAAACGTAAATGTTCGTGAGAGAACTCAAAACATTCTTGTGGAAACGTAAATGTTCGTGAGAGAACTCAAAACATTCTTGTGGAAACGTAAATGTTCGTGAGAGAACTCAAAACATTCTTGTGGAAACGTAAATGTTCGTGAGAGAACTCAAAACATTCTTGTGGAAACGTAAATGTTCGTGAGAGAACTCAAAACATTCTTGTGGAAACGTAAATGTTCGTGAGAGAACTCAAAACATTCTTGTGGAAACGTAAATGTTCGTGAGAGAACTCAAAACATTCTTGTGGAAACGTAAATGTTCGTGAGAGAACTCAAAACATTCTTGTGGAAACGTAAATGTTCGTGAGAGAACTCAAAACATTCTTGTGGAAACGTAAATGTTCGTGAGAGAACTCAAAACATTCTTGTGGAAACGTAAATGTTCGTGAGAGAACTCAAAACATTCTTGTGGAAACGTAAATGTTCGTGAGAGAACTCAAAACATTCTTGTGGAAACGTAAATGTTCGTGAGAGAACTCAAAACATTCTTGTGGAAACGTAAATGTTCGTGAGAGAACTCAAAACATTCTTGTGGAAACGTAAATGTTCGTGAGAGAACTCAAAACATTCTTGTGGAAACGTAAATGTTCGTGAGAGAACTCAAAACATTCTTGTGGAAACGTAAATGTTCGTGAGAGAACTCAAAACATTCTTGTGGAAACGTAAATGTTCGTGAGAGAACTCAAAACATTCTTGTGGAAACGTAAATGTTCGTGAGAGAACTCAAAACATTCTTGTGGAAACGTAAATGTTCGTGAGAGAACTCAAAACATTCTTGTGGAAACGTAAATGTTCGTGAGAGAACTCAAAACATTCTTGTGGAAACGTAAATGTTCGTGAGAGAACTCAAAACATTCTTGTGGAAACGTAAATGTTCGTGAGAGAACTCAAAACATTCTTGTGGAAACGTAAATGTTCGTGAGAGAACTCAAAACATTCTTGTGGAAACGTAAATGTTCGTGAGAGAACTCAAAACATTCTTGTGGAAACGTAAATGTTCGTGAGAGAACTCAAAACATTCTTGTGGAAACGTAAATGTTCGTGAGAGAACTCAAAACATTCTTGTGGAAACGTAAATGTTCGTGAGAGAACTCAAAACATTCTTGTGGAAACGTAAATGTTCGTGAGAGAACTCAAAACATTCTTGTGGAAACGTAAATGTTCGTGAGAGAACTCAAAACATTCTTGTGGAAACGTAAATGTTCGTGAGAGAACTCAAAACATTCTTGTGGAAACGTAAATGTTCGTGAGAGAACTCAAAACATTCTTGTGGAAACGTAAATGTTCGTGAGAGAACTCAAAACATTCTTGTGGAAACGTAAATGTTCGTGAGAGAACTCAAAACATTCTTGTGGAAACGTAAATGTTCGCGAGAGAACTCAAAGCATTCTTGTGGAAACGTAAATGTTTGTGAGAGAACTCAAAACATTCTTGTGGAAACGTAAATGTTTGTGAGAGAACTCAAAACATTCTTGTGGAAACGTAAATGCTTGTAAGAGCATGCAAAATATTCTCGGGGAAACAAAAAAGTCTGCGAGAGAGCACAAAATTCTTGGGGAAATGCAAATGTTTGCGAGAACGCAAGTTTTGTGAGGGAATGCAAAAACTTTGAAATACATTTTTCTCTCCCTTCTCATATTTTTTCCACCATCATTTCCCTTCCGGGGGCTCAGTAACATCATCAGTTATACGATGTTAATGATTTTTATGTATCATTACCTGACACTGTCTTGAGCAGGTAACCAAAACAAACATAGATCAACACTACTGCCGCAACATTATGGCTGAAAATTCATTCATCAATTCATGTGATTTGAAGATACTGAAGAAGAACAAGTTTTAGAGTGTGACGGAGCATGGACTGAAGTCAAACCAAACTGTGGCCTATCAACCTCATGAGCTCAGTCGCTGTGTCATCAATCAGCCTGTCAGGTTTCATCTGGAGATGTTGATACGTCACTCACCCGACTGGCCGATCACACAGTTTTCGGGCTGATTGTACATTTGTCAGTCACCGTTGGTCTGGCATACGGGTTGTGTAAGATTTCTTACTGGCCACTTCATCATCATGAGCTAATGAATACAGAATGTCTTGTGTCTCAAAGTTGGATGAGATGACAAGTAATTAATTGTGAGTTGTGAAAAATACAGCTCTGGGGTTTCGGGCTGCTGATTAATTTACATCGTATCATTT
This sequence comes from Triplophysa rosa, assembly GCF_024868665.1. NCBI lineage: Eukaryota > Metazoa > Chordata > Actinopteri > Cypriniformes > Nemacheilidae > Triplophysa > Triplophysa rosa. Next base: position 4,925,642 of record NC_079891.1, read on the forward strand.
TTTAAAACAGCTATTAGTACTTAGAGAAAGTTGCTATGCTATGTGCTTTTTTGTGGGTACTTTATAACAACAAGCTACTTCAGGGACATTTCAACAGGGCTTCCCCACAACAAAGATGTGTGCTGAATAAACCAAATTACTTTATTTACTCTCTTAAAGCTGTAACTTTTGCCTCTTTATCGCCATCTCTGTTTGAAACATAAAACTGCAGGTAAATTACGGAGTTTTCTTTGCGTGGGTTGTGCATCCAGCCATCTGTCTCCTTTCTTGCATGTAATGACCCTTCTTCACAATCCCGTTGATTCTTGATAAAAGTTGTTTTTTGCTTAAGTTGATACTTTTCATTGATACATTTAGCTTCGATTATCAAAATGACATGTAAGGGATAATCTGCTGTCTGACTTCTATCTTTTCTACTCTTTCAAAAAAAAATTTTTTTAGCTTTGTATACTGTGGTAGGCTATATGAGACCAGTTTTACTGCTCTTATGCTTTTTGTTGTCCTAATGTTGTTCCAATTGCTTCCATTGTTTACTTCATTTGTAAGTCGCTTTTACCCAAAGCTGTCTGCTAAATGACTAAATGTAAATGTCACGTCATAAATGGCTATATTCCCTCTGACCTCTCACACTATATTCGGAGCTGTTGCAGATTGCCCTATTAAATGAAGATGTATGCTGTTTGATTCGACGCCCCTGGTGAAAACCAATGCCAGTTTATAGATGTGTTAACAAGCCCTGTATGCTGTCATGTGCGCGGCAACACAAATAACCTCCGGGCGCAGACGGCAATATTCTGCCTTCTCACGTGCCTTCCTGCCTCAGGTTGTTGTTAAGTCTGATTTACACACACGAGTCCTTTTGGATTGAGCTAAGGGCTCTCGCAGTTGGATCTTCCTTTCCTCGTACCATCCATCAAATTGCCAATCGATCTCTGCCATTTGGAAACGGGGCAGGAAAATGTATTCCAGACAAAGGCATTTACTTGTTTCTCTGTTATAATGGGTGAAAGTGAGAGACTGGGATTTTTTAAAAGTGAAAAGCAGTCGTGAGCAGCGGTTCGATCGAATTGAGAGTTATGATTGGTGGCCTTCACTATCAAAACCCATTTTGCCAGATTTTGTTGATCTACATAACCGCTGCATCTGTAGTCTATCAACTTTTTTGAACAGACTGTAAGCGGTCTATTTTTCCACCAGCTAGTTCATTTTGAAAGTGTGTAATATTGCACAGGACTACTTTTTATATACCCACCCCATGCACAGGTGAGTCTGATCAAAGCATAAATGCGTGTTTGTCCCTTTTCAGCAGCTCTGTCTTTCTGTTAATGCAGTCCATTGAGCTTGTGTCTGCATGAAGATGAAATGGTAATAATGACAGATCCCATCAATATGCTGCCCTTCAGCAAGCAGTGATGGATGAACAGCAATATTCAATATTGAGCGCCGTCTCTATAGATTTCTGTCTGTTTTCCTTCTGTCTTTTCAACAGTATGGCAGTTCTGTGTTACAAATTATGCAACAGTTAGTTCCAGTACTCTAAACTCTTACAAGCTGCGTTTCAAGAATACACAGATTTAATATAACAGCATTGGGACAATTCAGTACATCACACTTAAAGGGACAGTTCACCCAAAAATAAAAAATACTGTCTTTATTTATTCACCGTCATGTGGTTCAAAACCTGTATATGCATTTTCTTCTGTGGAACACAAAAGAAGATAGTTTGAGAAATGTCTCAGAGGTTTTGTTTCCATACAATGGAAGTCAGTGAGGTCCAATGTTGTTTGGTTACCAACAATACCTCCAAATAGCTTCTGTATTCTGTAGAAGAAAGAAAGACATAAGGGTTTGACATAAGACATAAGTTTGATTTCTGGGTAAACTGTCCCTTTAAATACGTAATATTGTTAAAGGGATAGAACACCCTAAAATGAAAATTCTGTCATCGTTTACTCACCCTCAAGTTGTTCCAAACCTGTATAAACTACTTTGTTCCGCTGAACACAAAGGAAGATATTTGAAAGAATGTCAGTAACCAAGCAGATCTGGTCCACCATCTACTACCAGGGAAAATAAATGCTACGGAGTAAATGGGGGATGAGATCTGTTTGGTTACTAACATTCTTCCATACATCTTTTATTGTGTTCAACCGAACAAAGAAATGTATACAGGTTTGGAAGAATCTAAGGGTGAGTAAATAATGACAGAATTTTCATTTTTGGGTGAACTATTCCTTTAAATTCTGCTGGACTAGCAAATCTTCACTCACTTTTTATTGTGTTTTTTGTGATTTTTGTAATATTGTGATACACAGTAGTGATTTTAATAACAGACCTCACTTTTGCTTGCGATCAGCTGTGCATTTAATTAGCTACATGTGCTTTCATTGTAGTTTAGGCAAATCTCTTCATATTAAATAATGTATCCACCTCAAGAGAGTGCACATTTTGGAGATTTTATTTGCATCTTGGTGATTCCATCCAGCATCTGAAAAATGTGCATAAAAATACACAGCTTGCGTTACCTTTGCCACCACTATTAATACAGTGCCAACTGCTAAACATCTATAGTGTGAAACAACGTGGTGCATAAATGTTCTGTTTAAATATTGTATTCTGTTAAATATTCCACGTTTTCCTATGGATTGCGTCTGTGTTTTTGTTTGTGGTGTCAGCGAGAGTGAACACTTAAGACAAGCAGAGCAGATTAACGTGGTGATATTTAAACGTAGACAAGCAATTATTAATAAAGGATGCATGCTTGTTATGTGCTGTACGTATCCAATCAATGTCATTAACCTTGTAAGAATTAGATGAATTCTCATAGACCTTACTACCCAGGTATGATTTACCCAGGGTATGAACATATAATACAAGATAACCCAACATTATATTACGGCAGGGTTAAAAACAAAGTGCATAAAGATAAATGATATTATAAAACATGCAGATAGTTCCGACTGAATTCTGACTGGATGAGAAATAACATGCACATGAGAATCCTACTGTTTATGAAGTGACCAAAAAGTCTACTGCTATTAATTGTAATTATTTATTAATATGGTATTAATATATGGTTAATCGTATTGGTTTTGCAAGCATTTAATAAAACCAATAAGGCACTCAATGACACAATGGACCACGGTTCCACGGTAAATCTACCCTAACACTCGACTTGATGCTTAACACTAATGTCTGTTTTGAAGCAATTAGTATCCTGATTGAAAACCAAACATCACACACTGACAGCATTACAGCGCAAACTGCCAACCCGAGCGATTACAGCACATCGAACAGTCATTAAGATGTTAGTTACACAGGCTTGATACAATTTCGCAACACAATATGAAGAGAAAACGAACGGTATGGTCCCTAAAGAAGATGATGGGGAGCATTTATCACGTCTCGATTGAACAAGAAAAAGACCCGGAGATAGCACTTAACTTGAGCACAAAAGATTACGCAGCAAAGATTTACTTGTCCGGGCAGCGGAGGATTTCAATGCAATCATTGTAAGTGGCTTAATAAAAAGCTCAATGGACATTCGGGAGACAAAAAATGCTGTCCGGCTCATGATCTCAGAGGCAACGACTCAACATATTTCTCTCCGTCCCCTCTGCTTACACTCACACGGATCTGACCTCGGGCGAGAGAGAGAGCGCTACTAAGCACAGTGACACAATCGAATTCGTTTTGTCCGATAGACAGCGAGCGTCGCGGCCCAACGCTTCAATGCGTGTCTCTGACTTCCAGACATGCCGTTTCTCAAAAAGCGTGCGACAGCCACTCCGCGGAACACGGCGGAAACATTGAGCTTCACTGAATATGGACACTAAAAACCAAAGCCAAAACGCTATATATAATGTGGCGTGGAGAAAGCGCCGCTAATGGATTCTGGCCGAAAAGCCTTTAGGTTGCACTTGGTCCACCGAGCGCAGTGCTGCAGTCCCGATGAATTCTCTTGGAACATGTTGAGCTGTATCTTACGCTCAGAACAGCATGAATAAAATCTTAAGTGGCCCCAAACTGGGTCCACTGTCATCCTCACAATAGTCCAATCTGTCCGCTCTCCCCCGTACAGTAACAAACTTGGAAAGAGCTGCTTTCAACGCGAGTAAAAGAGAACTCATCGTGGCTCATTCATTTGGCCTGACCTTTCACGCAAACCTTTCCTGGTTTCTTTCTCGGTATGGGGAGAAATACAGAAGCGCTGAGCGCTGCTGTCAAGACATGGCAAATCAACAGCGTATAGTTGGGTGGAGCTTACGCGTTTTCAAACAAACAGCTTCGGTTCCTCCTCCCATCCAACATGAGAACAAAAAGGGTTAGAGCGGGACACAGTGCTGACAAGCCCCATGCAACCTCAAGCACTCCTTAGGGCCTGTTTTTGGTTTTCATGCTCCGACAAGATTCTTTTTTCTCCACTGCAAGTTGCATTTGGAGAGGGAAAATAGTATTAATAAAAGATCAGTCATTAATCAAACATGCCGGCTTCTTTGGTAGTCCCGCGTGGTTATTGGGGAGAATATAACGCCGCGGCTGGTGCAAGCGCTTTACTTTGTTCTCTCCGAATGAACAAGCTTTCAAAATTTAAACTGAGTAATTGACTTACGCTCCCCAGACGGCGCGCTATAGTAATGGATGACTTGGGCGCTCCCTACGCATTCAGAAAATACATTGCTTTGCTATGCAAAGTAGCGTTTTCCACCCCTGCGACGGAGCGATGCGCGATTTATGCACGGATGCGAGCCGTAACGGCTGGAGTACGTCAAAAAAGCGGTAGATCAAATCCAATAGAGAGTGAGTGGGAAGAACTTCAGCCCCTCGCTTTTTATCACGCGCACCTTAGTTTCCTGCGCATATGCCGCCTCTAAAAGCGTTGTTTCGGATTTGAGTGGTTCGTTAACAACGTGAAGGTGAAAAACGAGTTCCACAACGCTTTTGCTCATTTGCTTGTTAGGAGCGTATTGATTTCTGAACCTCTTCGCTCTGTTCCGCGTGCACGCTGCCTTGAATCAGCATGAGCAATGACGCTGCCTAATTCATCATCAAGGCTCCCTTACATTTGCATACACTGCCCATTTCCACACGTGCTCCCATTTGTCTTACGCCGATCTCCATGGAGACTGGGGGGAAATATTTTATTACTCGTACTTTTACAGCATAAAAAAGGTTGCTTATTGGTCTTGTGAGTTTAATTTACTTTGTGGTAATTATGAGTAACTAAATATGAATGAAGCAGAATTTAAAACGGGAGATGACTTATTTTGGTAGGGGGGGATCAGGTGAATTTGATATATCAAATTTAAATATTGTATGAAACAAATCATGTATGAAAATGATTTGCTCTTAACTGTGCATGAATTGATATGCTTTATAATTTACTAGAAAATGTAGGGTTGACAACACGGTTGACACTTTCAGACATTGTAAGCCAAAAAGCACATAAGAAAAGGAAATCAAATATGGTAATCAGCCAATCACAGTACAAGGTTTTTTAAATAGATTTTTTTATATACAATTTATATAAGCAACACAAATATATTGCACCCTATAAGTATCCTATTGTTATAAGTTATAAGCCCACCAATAAATTTCACTCCGTCTCGCAAACACTAAAAGAGAATAATATCAAAACTGCGAACCATTTCCAGTATTAACGTCTCCGTATAATGAAGTTGGACCAAAAACTTCATAGAGGACCTGCGGAGATTGTCTCATCATAAACTAATAAAGAAAGCGACGCCTTAGGGGCATTACTGCAGATAGGCCATAAAGCTTTCCTGTACTAAACGCATTGATGAAACAGTGAAAATTTATTTCACGCATTTACGTTTCGCAGTCTGCATCCAGCTGAGCCATTTTCTAGATCTCATTAATGTAATAAGATGTTTCTGTTTGACGTAATTGAATGAAACCTTAACAGGCAACCCTGTTTTTTCATCCAGAGACATCCTGCCCTGATCACAGCGTGTGCCCTGTAAGTAACAATACAAAGAACACGGCAGGAAAGAGTAATTGGCTTTATTTAAAACCTAGTAAAAATGACTTGGTATATTTTACCATATTTTTATGTTTTGTGACATAGAAATGTTGTTATAATTTCAGCAAATACATGTCATGATGAACATATAATGTAAATAATAGAAAAATGCTTTGACTAACAATTTCACAGCCATTGTACATTCATAAGAATAAAGATTGGTTTATATACAAGGGGTTAATATTTGATAGATTTTTTTCAGATATGATTCTGTCTTGCCAGTCTAAGGCAATTTTTGTAATCTATTGCATTATGTTGAAATTAAATAAGGATGGTGAATATCTGCAGCACTAATTTGAATGTGCAATGCGAAGAACTCTCATGGATGTCCAATTGAAGAATTACAGATAACAAAATCATAATGTTTGAGCAAATAAATGAAGATGATCACATTATTCTAAAACTTGATTCGATGTTTGTTGAACTGCCTTTCTGCAGATTATCAAAATGAATTTCCATGCTATACCAGGCTTGTTTATGCTGGTTAATACTGGTGAACTTGGTTGGCCAGCGACCAATTAAGTTTTAGTGGTTCACATCAAAATGAAAATGATTTTATCATTTACTCACCCTCATGTCATTCCAAATCTGTATGACTTTCTTTCTTCTGCAGAACACAAAAGAGGATATTTTGAAGAACGTTGGTAACCAAACAACATTGCGTGGACACAAAACCACTAAGACATTTCTCAAAATATCTTTTTGTCGTAGGCCGGTTTTAAACAACATATAAATTATAAAGAACTTTTATTTTGGGTGAACGATCCCCTTAAGAAGATCAGTGAGTCCAACTGCACAACAGTATACAATATACTGGTCTCCAGTACTGGTAATTCAACTTTTTCACATGTCCTGCTGTCTGAATTGCCCGCTCTCCTTTAAAACGTACTTTTAAACGAAATGCTGCATTTATATTACCCATAAATCAACAGCTTGACTCACGCCTGGTAAAGCCGTGCGTGTCCTCCTGCTGATAAGCTGAAATGTGTGAAGTGTGCTGAAGCACCCGTGCCTGCTACTGCTCTGAGAACTCTAGCATGCAGGCAGGATCAAATACTTATCTGAACACTTCCTTAAGCCAGATGTGCTAACTAAATCAAACATGAAGAGACAGAGATATGGATACTGGTTAAATCGGACCCCTGAGTGTGTGATCGCACTGAGCACATGTAACAAATTCCTAAAAGCCTGTCGGAGAGCTAAAAGCTCCATAAAAATCTTTCTGGGCTCTTTTGGAAAAATAAGAATGGCCTTTAAATTTATGCCTGTCAGCTCTCAGGGCCATATGCTTGGCTTCTAAGAAACTTTTATTAGATTTGTAACAGATAAGGAATTCTGACAGGTTGTCATATCGATCATTATACCAACATATTTAACAAGTGTCAAGACTATTGTATTTCAATAAAATCAAACCTCATAAGTGACAAAGCCATCCAACAGCAATGTGAAAGACTGACAGAATGACGAGACACAAAACTGTGATAAAAGCCAAGGTTATCACATAAAAAAAGATATATTTTTTGAACTTTCCATAAATACACGCACATATATATTATCGTTGTATTGCTTAAAAGTGAATATGGACTTGTTTTCTTTGCAAAATTTGAGATCTGAAAATAATAAATTTCTGTTATTTTGACCTGTTACACCAGTTTTCATCTTTCTTTTTTTTTCATCAGAAAAAAACTGATTTTGAAATGGTCTCTTAACTTTTTTCTGTGGCTGTAGTGCAGATCAGGGCTATTATACTTAACTAAAACTGTAAAAAAATCTGTTATTTGAAATAAAATAATACACTAAAATATGTTATTTATTACTAAATATATATTATTTAACTAAACAAAACTTAGAAATGTTGCCTTCGCAATAAACCAAAATAAGTTTAGATTGAGGCATTACACCAAAATAAATTTAGATTGAGGCATTCAAATTATTACCTGGAAATAAATAACAACTAAATAAACGAAATAGCAATAAAAAAAAACCAAAACAAATAAACAATAAAATGACAAAAGCACATAATAACTTGCTAACTTGCTAGAAATTAAACTAAAATGAAAATGAAAACAAAAATATTATAAAGGCTAAGTCAAAATAATGATAAAACTACAAAGAAAAACTGAAACAACTCAGATCAAATAATAGTTTAATAAATTTAAAATGGAGAAAAAAAAAGACATTAAAATAATAAATATGATATAATACAAAACACAATATACAGAGATATTACAATATTATCCAATAAATTAAAGATAAGTTTCACCACAAAATGTCAGGATGCTTTATTTATTCATATTTAAAATATTAATTTAATTAACTTTCCCAAACATCAGTTGGTTTAAGCATCTTTTTTTGTGCTTCAGAGCATAATCTCGTTAGACTGTTGTTTTACACATTTGACTGTCAGGGTTGCGGGAAAGAACCCAGATGCAGGCAGCAGCGGTGAAGGGGTTTACACAGATTTATTAATTGTACAAACAAAAAACACCCACGATGGGGGACAGACAAGGTAACTAAAAGTATTCAAAAATGCAAAACCAAAAACTTCCCACGTGGGGGCAAAATCAAAGAGAATAAGAAAATAACAAAGACTTAACTGGACAGGAACTTTGGCAAAACTAGACGTTCTTGGGGTAGATCACAACAAGAGGAAAATACAAAACGAACCAGCACAGGACAGCAAACACAGAGGCTTTAAATAGGGGAATACAAACGAGGGAAGATAAAACAGGGAGGGTGACGGGAGGGTGACAGGGAGGGTGACGGGCTTTAAATAGGGGAATACAAACGAGGGAAGATAACACAGGGAGGGTGACGGGAGGGTGACGGGCAGGTGACGGGAGGGTGATGGGCAGGTTACACAGGCCATTCTCATGAATTGCGTATAAATAACACACGCGTTGCATTATCGTGAAATACGTACGCCAAAGTTCGATTTTGCGTGCATAAATAAGCCTATTTTTGCGTGCATATGATACGCCAATTTAGCGCACATGCATATTAACCGGCAATTTGTCTTATTAACCTGTCCCCTAACTCAAACCCTAAACCTAATGTTAGCGTGCGTGCATATTATAACCTCTACCCTAACCCAAACCCTAAACCTAACAGTATTATTTTAATTATTTCAGTATTTCCTCTTCATGTACGTTTCAAAATGGCTGCTCTGCAGCAAGGTGCATGCATACATTGCCGTATTTATGCACGTATTTATTTAAATCGAACTTTGGCGTACGTATTTCACGATAATGCAACAGCGTGTTATTTATACGCAATTCATGTGACCGGGTTGCGACAAGGATCAAACACTAAGGAGAAGCTAAGGAGGTAACGAGAGGGCGGGGCTTAGAGACGAGACACCGGAGAGAACGCATATTATGTCAAGGGAACAATAATATGCTTCTCTCCACACCTAAGCAGATGCAGTAAGCAAGTGACATTATGTAGGTACATTTTTCGGTCACACTTTATTTTAAGGTCCAATTCTCGGTATTAATAAACAATTAAGTATGACTTTTGCCTCAGTAAACTACTAATTTGTTGCTTATTAATAGTTAGTAAGGTAGTTGTTAGGTTTAGGAATTATGTAGGATTAGGGAAGTAGAATATGGTCATGTTGAATATGTGCTTTATAAGTACTAATAAACAGACAATATGCTAAAAATAGGCATCTATAAGCAACTAGATAAAAGTGAGAATTGGTCCCTATACTAAAGTGTTACAAATATTTCATTATATTATATTTGACGTGTTAACAATGGACTCTGAAAAGCGTGAAACTGACTTATTGCCTGTTCCAATCTTAGTAGCTTAGTAAAGTTTTTAGTTCTATAGTGGCTCCATCAGCCAATCAATCAGCTTTGTCTTGATGTCATTTTCATGCGACAGAATGATTATTTACATGACATTTTTATCGCCCAGCAGATTGCCTCCAAACCATCTGTGGTGACGTGATCATCTCACATTGAACTTTCAGGGCCTTTGCATCAGCTGAGAAACTGCCATAGAGATGAATGTAGATTCCAACAGATCCCTCTTTTCAGGCATTATGAATCTCCTTGGAGAATAGATGCATCTGGTTTTATTCTCTGACTCCCACATGTCACTTGACTATGTCCAACTGCACTTGATCTGTGTGGTCTCAATTCTCCAAATGGATTATCTTTTGATTTGGTTTCTGTCTGGTGGTCTTCTTGGTTTGGTACACCACATTCCATCTTGCAGAGTAGAAAACACACTGTACAGTCCTTCATCAGTCAAGGGTAACATCTGCAAAACATCTACGGGGAACTTCTTCCAGGAGCTTTGAAGCAACGGCCTGAGATTTATCACTTGTGTATGTAGTCACGGAGTTTAGTTGTCTAGAGTTCCTTTAAAAAGCCCATCTGTTTTGTCCTTGTAAACTCATTTTGTTATTAACGTTTTAAAAATCATCGCTCAAGCGCTTCGTTTATGCCTTCAAACAGTTACGCGCGCAAAGAACAAACTAGGTTTCTTTTGAGTAAAGGCAGATTTGTATGAAATTGGGTTCTTTTCACGACCCATATTATTTTTTGATTGGCATTGAATTGGCCTCTACAAATTGTTAATTTATGTTTATATCTCAATTTAAAATGTGAGGACAGTAGGTCATAGAATGACCAGATTTGTTAAGTATAACAGTTCTAAACACCAGATTAGAGTTCTTTAAATTGTATTATTCTGAGATTTAACTGACATGATCTGTCTGATTATTTGATAAAAAGATACATTTCTGAGAAACATGAGGGAGGCTTTCGTTTTGTTCTTATTCAACAAACATACATCTCTGGTGAAAAAGATTTCATTACTCTAACGAATGAGTCACAACAGTGTTTATAGTTCATAATATTTTGTCATTTAATTAAAGGTAATTAACTGTCAGCTGTCACTTGCTATTAGGCGTAATTATCAGTCATAAAATTCACACCGTAATCAAGCGTCGCGTTTTCCCTCGGTAGTTAAAGAAAAGTTTTAAAGTAACTTTTGAAGGAAAAGTACAAACTGTTCTGACGTTACATGGTAAGATAAACAAAGCTTGTTATCCACAAAATGCTTTTAAACATTCTGTGCAGCGCACACAAATAGCCTTGCTGAAATTAGCCTTTTCCACAGCATGCTGTGCTACATGCTGTGTTCATCACACCTTGAAAGCTTTGCACAAACTGTGGTTATTTCTAATAACTATTTTAAACATAATAACTCACTTGATACATGAGAAGGTCTTCATGATCCCCAAACTTTATGGTCTAATCATTTAAAACTCCTTAAAGTGAACATAAAACTCCTTTCATGATTTATTCACCCTCAGGTGGTTTAAACCTGCATATGATCTTTTTGTGGGACACAAAATACGTTTTTCAGAGAAATGGTTTGGGTGAACCATAGTAGAAATACAAAAAACATAATTGTTGAAATACATTGAAAATATGAATATATAAAATTAATACAACCCCAAATTTAATGATAAATGCAATGTCTCAGGTGGAAAATCTGGGGTCTCCGTTTTATTGCATTCCAGCGTTAGAGAAACAATTGACATCTCATTTTAAATTTTCTCATATCGTCCATTCTTTGTCAGTACTGTGTAAGTCAGTTTACAATTGCATTCACAACTCGAGTTTAGATGTTGAAAAGTAGCCATGTTTACATTTACGAATTTTACAGATTGCTGCATCAGTGCATTCAAGCTATATATTTTATCAGCAAATGCATTCGCTGGGAATCAAACCATTGACTTTGCCATTGCCAGCACCTTATCTACCACTTGAGCTAGAGCAAAGCAGCAGATGCAATATTAATGTCAAAATATCTTGCCTTGTTTTACAGTTCAAGAGCACTTACGTTGGACCAGAGAGTACACACAGGATAAAACAATGATGAATTTTTGATAGGCGTAAACCAAGACCTTTTGACATCAATAAAGTAGCCCTGCATGAAAAGTTACCGATGCTACACAGATGTCCAGACCTTTGGTCTCTTTTCCTTTGGAGGCGAACTGCAAAGAAAGGCTTGACGTATAAAGTGTTTCATGTCAGAGAGGCATTGAGAAGAGCTTAGCATGCAATATGAAAAATGTTTGATGTAATTACTTTGGCACCGGGCTCACAGAATCCACTTCCTCCAACCTGCACATGTCACTTCATTACTCAAGGTGCCCTCGAAGACAATACCGTTTTAATACTCGCTTTTTGTGTAAACATATTTGCACGTGTAATTGCTCTAAGCAAACACTGCCAGAACATTATCATAGCGAGTCGGAAAATTAAACACATTCACACAACCAACACACACACTGTCTGTGGATGACTTGTTCATAATAAGCATGTGATATCCTGAATATGTTGTGACTCCAAAAGACATCTTGGATTTCCAGATTTTCCATGCGTTTTATTATTGTCCTGTTTTTATATTATTACGTTTCTTTCTATTTCTATTTAATTTATTTAAATTCAACAAAGCAATGAAAAATACCTTTAAATATAATTATATATGATTTAGATTTACACAGCACAGCTGCAGTAGAATTTAATATAGAATGTGCCTCAAAAATGATTTTAAAACACATTTTTTATTTAAAGGGATAGTTCACACAAAAATAAAGATTCTTTCATTGTTTATTCACCGTCATCTTATTTAAAACCTTTGTCTAATTCGTTCTTCTGTGGAACACAAAAGAAGATATTTTGAGAAATGTCTCAGTGGTTTTTGTAGGGCAGTCAATGGAGGCCAATGTTGTTCAGTTAACAACGTTCTTCAAAATCTCTTCTGTTGTGTTCTGCAGAAGAAAGAAAGTCATATAGGTTTGGAATGACATGAGGATAAATAAATGTTGAAAGAATAGTCATTATGGGGTTTTCGAGTGTTTTGACACTAGTGTCTCCAAACATAATTGTAAAAAATAATGTTAAAATAATAACAATAATAGAAAGCACTCCTCGTCTTCCAATGGGGGAAAACCACATTTGTCACGTTATGCAGTTGGTTGAGTCTCTGACAATGTTTTTTTAGCACCATGCAGCCATTATTTATCTTTTTTGAAAAATAAGATAAATATTTATCTAATTTGGTAGTGAAGAATAGCTTTGTTCAATTGCGAAATATCGCCAAACTTAAATTTGTTCTATCTTTCAACCAGTGTTTCTCACCAGTCCTCGGCCCTCCCCTCCCAGAATGCTTTAGATGTCTCTCTATAAACCACCTGACTTAAAGGTCCAGTGTGTAATTTTTGGGATGATCTATTGATAGAAATGCAATATAATATACATATGTCTTATGTCTTAAAGAGCTATCACAATAAACTCTCTCTATGGTTCTTATTAAAATTCTCAAGATTATATTACAGATTTATAGATGACATAGAACACATCAGTCTACGAAATATTGATTCAACTCAAATCTTGCTTTGAAGTTTACTGCATTTGTGAACAAGGACCAGGTCGATGCTGGATTTGCGGAGAGACTAAAATTAAAAAGCAGTGCTGTGCCGTCAATATTGGATCCGACAGGAATGGCGCAGCAATCTTATGTGAGTAAAACATACTTGCACTATGCGTCACTATTGCTTTGTTAGAGATCGCTTGATATGCCCTGATAATGTGTAACCTAACATTACGTGTCTAACCAAATTCCCAGAAGGTTCCAACTAAGTTTACTACGCAAACTGCTATCCAATCACAGCAGTAGGCGTTTACTTCCAAGTCTTCAATGCGGCACACCCATTAAAACCGAGCGTTTGTCGAGCCGGTCTCAAAACCTGGGTAGAAAATAGCCTATTACTTATTGATTTTGATGTTTTTGAATGTAAAAACCACACGAACGTCATAAGTAGACCTCATACAACAGTATAAAACAATAAAAAAGGCCAGTTCATCATGCCTTTAATACTTTTTTGTTTATTATCTATATTGTATTAAGCAATATAAAGATTCATGTTGCTGGATTGACATATAGTACAGTATGTTTTGACATTCTGTGGAGCCTATAAAGAAAAAGCCTAAGAATATTTCTGTAACGTAGCTCTTCTACTACAACAATGTAATGCTATTTTCATAGCTCTTTTCATTTCTGTGAAACATCTCGGTCGATGGGTTCATGTTCAAACTGAAAGCTGTCATAAAATATTAGATTTTGGTTTTCAGTTTCAAACTGTTTTAGTTGAAGAGGAGTCCACCAACAATATAGGTTTTTTAAGTGCATCAATCATTTTATCGATAATGTTTTAAGTGAACACATTTCTGAACTGCTGTTTATGAGAGGGTCTGTGAACCAGACTGACGGCTCCACATCACTTAAAAACTGCATTAGACTGCAGCACTTCAGTTCACATGAGAATCTTTGCTCTCGTCTCATTAAACAGCTCATTTAAATGATAGGTGAATGTTTCTATTCCTCAGCGCGCTCGGTTATTCCTTCGTGGAGATATTTTCTGTTGATTTTTACCAATAGGCCTTCAAAACTGAACTGGCAACAGGTACGTCTGAATAAGTTCTAACTGTACTAAACAAGGATAATCGTGAATGTCCTGAGCAGCACTGCATCATACATGATTGACTGAGTCATATGCTAATTTAACTACAGCTACAGTCGTGCCAGCAGATCGAGCCAGGTTTGATGAATCACCGGAGGAAATAAACAAGCAGAAGGTAATAGTGTTTGTTGCCAGCTTGCTGTCTGCTGAAACAGAGAGAGAAAGGTCTTAAGAACCCGGGTCGTGTAGCCCGCGCGCCGCACGTCTCGCTGTATGGATGCTATCCAACTGGATGACGGGCGAGCAAAGTCACAGAATCTCTAGTGACCGAGGACACATCTGTGACTGTCCAAAGGCATTAAGGTTTTATGCTGAAAGTTTCTAAGGGGGAAGTCAAATTTTCCTGTTCTCAGCACCACTCACTGTGACAGCCTGAAGACCTTGGCCTTGAGCTTTTATAAAATCCAGACCTGATTTTAATCTCACTTCCTATTCTCTAGCTCCCACACTGCCGTGTCAAGTGTTCGGAAGCAGACTGAGCATGTCAAAACCATGTCTTTATTACAAACATTGTTTTGTAGCATGGTTCTGCTGTTTCAGGGAGCTGTCGGCAATGAACTTTTAGCCCTTGGCGCTGATCTGTTCCTCTTCAATGTTGGAGTGGTGGTGCTGGATTTAACCTTAAGCAAAACACCTGAATAAGCAAAGCAAAGTTGTCAGGATTACTTAAAATTACACAATATGTGATTTTTTGCACTAAAATATCTAAAATTCACAAGCACAGTGTTATATATTAGCCCAAATGTTTCCAAAAATATTTTAACCTCAATGCTTCTCCTCTTTTCCTGCTTTATAAATCATAGGTTGCAACCGTTCAGCGTACGACATTAAAGAAACGTAAAAAAAGTTTTTGCGATCTGTTGATGTAATGCACCAAACAATCTGTGCAGTGCTGCATGCAGTTGAACACACCTCATGGCAGTACTAGGTACAAAGTACTAGGTGTTAACGTCTAGCATGCTACATGTTGTTTCTAGCAAACCACTCTGGTTTCAGATTGATCTCTTTATTTGGTAGTGGAGGTAAAGACAACAACTCCCATCATCCACTCTTCTTCAAAGCGTCATCAAGCTAAGCCTTTGTTGTTGTTTTGTGACCTTTAGCATATAAAATTACTTAGTTAGCCTTTAAATAGTTTCCTGTCTTCTAGCATAAAAAAATCATGTGCATGTAGCTTATTACGACAACAGTTAGAGCACCTAACCCCAATCCCACCCCTTACCCTAAACCTAACCACGTGTCAACCATAAAACACAACACTCGAGTAAAAGTACAGTCACATGTATATATTTCATAAAATGAACAAAACAGTCTAAACGTATTACAAACAAGTCGCGTAGCAAACCTTCTGAACTGAAGCCATACGATAACTTTATACGAGGAACTCCGGGAACGGACATCAACACATCTTTAAACAAACCGGAACATTAGAAATACGGGTAACAAGAGCCAATGGCATTTCACACTCAACGCTGATGCAATTATGCTGTCTGTCACGAGACAGACAAAAGTCAATTATATTTCACTATTAAGGCTGACGTAACTTGGCACCAGACTTGAAAATCGGGAAACAGAACAGAAACCTGACGTTACATACTGTGCCTTTAAATATTTTCCTGTAATACGTTTTAATTACAACAAAAGTCTTTTTATATTTTAATAAAAACATTAGTTATAATAGTAAAAATGTCTGTTTTACAAGTGTAGGACAGGTCAACCATATTTTTTAAGTACCCTTTAAATCTGCTTGAGTAAAAAAAATCTGTTGAATTAACATAGAAAATATGTACATCAGTTGCACATATTAAAGTTATGTTTACTCAGCAAACTTTATCTATGTTCAAGCTGCCCAATATTCGTTATATTCGTTAAACAAACAAGATTTTATATTAAAAAGTTAAAAATTTGATCTAAAGTTCATAAAATTTTCTGTAACATGGATGTATTTGTTAACAATTAGTTAGCTAACATGAACTAACAATGAACAATACTTTTTGAGATATTTATTCATCTTAATTAATATTACTTTTCTGCATTTACTAATAAATTTTTTAAATCCAAAATTGTATCTGTTAACATTAGTTAATGCGTCATGAACTAAAATGAATAGTTGTATTGACATTTAATAACATTAACAAGGATTAATAAATGCTGAAAAATTATACTGTTCATTGTTAGTTCATGTTAGTTAACGCGTTTACTAATGTTAACAAATACCTAAAACTTTTTACAAATAAAATGTTTTACCAAATTTTTGTTGATCTTGTATAAGAAGATATTAAGTTAAAATTGAACTGAAATTTACTTCAGGCCACTTGAAGTGGGAACAAAATAATGTCTCGTCTTTCGGCTGCTCTGTAAAGATATAGACTGAGTGGTTTAAAAAGAATTACAGTAGAATCCCAGACTACTGTACGAGGACTTATGGAATTGAAGGAACGAGCCGTCTGTCATTTCTGAACATGATTACAAGCAAACGGAGGGATTAAAACAAGATTGGATCTCATTTAAAACGGTAATCTAAGAAAACAGATTCAAAGCCAGAACCACAGACAATTGGTCGCCCACCCAGAACAGGTCTACTTGATGTGGTTATCATACTCATACACCTGCAGAATACTCCAGTAAAATCGCATTACCGCTCCATGACCTCAGGACAGCAGCCCATTTAAATCTGTTTGCAAACCCTCATTATCTCATTTGCTTCTTGCTAAAAATAATAGAAATCTACCAAACTCTCCTGATGGAGTTCCCAACACACATGCATAAACATACAAGTCAGGGTTCTTCTGATTCCTCCCTGTGGCTGTCATTTACTCATGGTTAGCAGAACTAAGAGTTTATTTTTCATTTGTTTTTAACACAAGCGCTCATTAGTGAAGCTTGCTAATGCAATTGCTATTACAGACACATAAGCATTAGCAAACAAGCTCTAACCAAAAGTATTAAAATTTAGTTTGTAATTGTTTGTACCATGGAGATGCATGATATGGCATGTTTATATGCTAGCAACCACTATGAAATACCAACGTGAGAATTACTCGGGTAACATTACTCATGAATGATAAAAATCTAGTTCATTTAGTTTGATATGTCTATGCATGTACGGACACTTTTCTGACCTAAAGTTTGAGCCTGGCTGTAAATTGCCCATGATCATCTGTGTAGCTCCGTAATCTATTTAAATATGAATGTCACTCTCTGTACTCGTCAGTGGTTGGGTGTGATGTGAAATATAGGGTCTGCATAACTGCTGAGCATTATGGGAATCCATGTGTTTAGACTCTCCGGTGCGGGTGAATTGAGGGAGAGCACGATCCTTAAAACATCTGTTACGTTGATCACTCTGACCAGCCCATTAACACCTCAAGCTGTGAATGGCAATGAAATTAACTTATTGATCCTTGGTATAATAAAGCTATTAAATATAGGCAGGGAGGAACAGAGAGGAAAAGGAGATAGAGAGAGAGAGAGAGAGAGAGAGAGAGAGACTACTTAGACAAGCTTAAGTGGTCAAGATTTAAATGTCATGGCTTTTAGAGATTTCCAAAGCGGAAATCTACGAAGCCACAAAAAGATGCAATTTGCCAACACGCTGCAAGGATGAAAGATTCTGGATGGAATGACATACTGTACTTTTGCGGAATAAAAATATTGGCCTGTACCCTTCAAGAACCTCAAAAAATGGTTTGGGTAACATTTAAAGGCTTGCTCATGTATTTCAGCTGAGTTAAATCACACTTTTATTTTACTCTCAACACGCAGGGCATTAAATGTTAAAACAAAATAGTCTTAAAATATGTTTTAAATTAAAAACAATTTAAGCTTAGAGAACTGGATAAACACAAAATACTTGTCTCATGTTGTAAGAATAAGGGAAAAATGTAGTTTGCATAAATAAAAGATTTTCGAAACTGATATTGTGAAGCATACATTTTTATTAAAGCACTTACATAACTAAATTAAGATGAAACATTTTAAATTACGATTTCGAAGTAGGGACTATATATATATATATATATATATCTAGGATTATGAAGTTGACCATGCAAGTTGACCATCTAATTCTTATAGGTGGAGTTGAGCTAGAAATGGGCAATATGTTTTTATTATCTTAGAATGAGCCATTTCTATCTACATTCACCACAGGTCCCTTATATTTTGTGGATTACCCTTTTTGTTCCTGGTTCCTGTTTGTGTTATTAAACCCATTTTACCTTCACTCTACCACCTGTGGCATCGTCCTTAATCTGTGTACTGTTACAACTAGCAGCTTTAAACCAAGACACAAAGATCAAACAAACTGCCAACTAGTTGAATAATTTATAAATATAACCTCAAATTATTAATCAAGCATATTTTAGTTTAATTTAAATATAAAGCCAGGCTAAAAAACGTCTGTGCTTTTATTCTGTACACCTCATGTCTCATTTGTTCAGCTCTCCATGGCTGTGACCGGTTCATTTGTCTTTGCTTCTGGGAGCATTTCCCACTCAATAACAGCCTGCTGTAAGTCATCATTCTGATTTGATGTGACTGCGGTGCAAGTTGATGCTTTTTCCTTTTGTTTGCACTTCGAGTTTGATTGATGCCCCTGGTCATGGATATGGAAATAGTGTGAAATTAACTTAGGCTGTGCGTTTTACTTATTTGTTTTTAATGTATTTCTGCAGTCGGGTTTCGCATAAATTATAACACGTACTGCGAAAAACACAATACATTTATCTTTCGCACTCTCACCCTTGTCATTCCAATCGACTGCCAGCGGTCGCATTGGAAGGCGGCGGCACATAAACGGCATAATCATCACTGGCGGAGTGCAGGCCGTAGTCTAAATATTCGTGTCTAAACATTATTTCCAATGATGAACGACAAGGTGACTTAGGATCTGTCATACAGTTGTCAATGTGCACAGCTCTTCCGGACATTAACAGAGCCTGCGAGGGGAGTGCCAACTGCACACACAGTACATTTGTCAAAAAATAGGCTAGCTTGGCGGAGGTTCTGTAAATTGTCTTGCTAAAAGACCTTACTAAGGTTTGACAACTGGTAAACAGACCTTGCAAACTAAAAGATGCAGTTCACCAAAAAATTACATTTGTGCATTATTTATTCACCCTCATGTAATTGCAAACTTGTATGACTTTTTCTTCGGTGCAACACAAAAATATATTTTGAGAAAAAGTTTCCGTAAAATGGAAGTTAACGGAGTCTGGTTACGCTGTTCAAAATATCTTCTTTTGTGTTTTGCAGTAGAAAGTCAAACAGGTTTTGGAATTACATTAAAGGAGTCATGAATTAAGACATCAATTTTAACCCGCGCTTTTGTTATATAAGAGGGGATCGTATTCAAGCGAACATCCTGTAAGTGTCAGAGCTAAAAACGCCCTTGTTACTGAAATTACAACTGTTATTGACACCAGGCCCAGCGAACGTCAGGTCCTGGAATGCACCTAACATAGATAGGATGAACACCGCCTCAACAGAAGAATATCAACGACTACTTCTCTAGCCCCGCCCACTGGTTCGTGCATGACAGTACTGAAGTAACACAAGTGCGCGGAACCAGATAGAGCAAGCAAGCAATAAACAAAATAAACAATAAACAAAATATTGTGCAGTGCCTGGTTGTGGAAGAACACAGTCGCTGCTTAACCTTCCTTCAGATTCCGACATGCGTAATGCGTAATGCGTGGTTGAAGTTTATTTTTAAAGAAGTTCCAGCTCACGTGGGTAAAATATTGAGCGTTCCCTTCATTTCACAGAGGATTCCTTTGTGAACAAGGCACAGGTCGATGCTGGATTTGAGGGGAGACTAAAATTAAAAAGCAGTGCAGTTCCGTCAATATTGGATCCGATAGGAATGGCGCAGCGATCTTATGTGAGTTAAACATATGCGCCACTATTGCTTTGTTAGAGATTGCTTGATATGCCCTGATAGCCCTATTCGCATGGGATTAGTATTACCTGGGGACCTCTAGTCCTTTGTAATAATTGCAGATGTTGTCTGTGATCTTAATCCTGTGCGAATCGGCTATGTCTGTAATTTGTAAAGTAAAAATACCCCCACATATTACCTACCATATTTTGACGAACACCGAGGTCGTGTGATAATATTAGTCCAGTGCAAATCGGCATCTATGTGATTTGGCGGGCTCATATATTATTTTTCGAGGTTTTATCCACCGTTTGCGAATAATGGAGGCTGTTTTGAAGTGTTTTGATATTATTTCGGGTGCTGGGTCACACTGTCGTTTTGGACGGGAGTCTCCCGTTTGTTTATTTATCATGGAAACTCTCATAACATTTGAGACCCGCGATCGCGGTGATCTTCTGTTCGGTTCGCGATCACAGGTCTCAAATGCTGACAGGTCATATATCACTAAACACCAAACAACAATGGGCTATACAAACTATACACAAAGCCTTGCCATCCCATGCGGAAAATAAGTCAGTAAATTTGAGTAAAATCACAGGCTTCACTTATCCCGTGCGAATGCACCACATGAAATACAGATGTGGGGAGGTAATTTCTAAATCACACGAGGTCCCCAGATAATACTAATCCCGTGCGAATAGGGATAATGTGTAACCGTTACGTATCTAACCAAATTCACAGAAGGCTCCAACTAAGTTTACTACGAAAACTGCTATCCAATCATAGCAGTGGGCATTTACTTCCAAGTCTTCAATGCGGCACGCCCATTAAAACCGAACGTTTGTCGAGCCGGCCTCAAAACCCGGGTATAGCCTATTACATATTGATTTTAATGTTTTTGAATGAAAAAACCACACAAACGTCATAAGTATACCTCATACAACATACATAAAACAATAAACAAGGCCAATTCATGACACCTTTAAGTTAATGATGCAACATTTTTTTGGGGGGGGTAAACTATCACTTTTACTGTATAGAGAATGTGAAGCTGACATCACGCCCTATGTTGCATGTTGCAGTGGCTCCGCCATCTTGGGAGAATAATACTCCACTGCTATTATTGTTTTGATATGTCCCGTTACTTGTTTTGTTTGATATATGGAGAAATCGAAAGAACCAGGGGCTTTTCCTGAACGACTCTGTGTGATACTATGGCAGTTTTAACACAGCAAGACAGACCTACCATAGTTATATTTCCTAATAAAACAAGAAAAACAAAACACTGCATTGAACGCACTAGCAGCCATCCTCCCAAGATGGCGCAACATTCAACGCGGCGTGACGTCGATTAACTCTATAGCTCTATAGGCTGTTTTGTACAAAACTGATAGGGGCACACATCCCCCATAATGTGTGAAACTGTGTTCAGACCGCCAGCGACTGTCACTGTGTGTCGTTTTTCTCTTGCTACGAGGTCGTTAGAAGGCGTTCCTAGCTTTGGTTGTCCTAAAAACATTGATAAACAAGCCCTGCAGTAACTGACGGGAGATGGATGATGTGAGCTCTGCTGCTTTTCTCATATTAATAGTCGCTCCAGAAAGTCACTCATCATTTGCATAAAGTTGAGCAAATCTCAACTTTGTTGAGTCACTAGACACGCCCAGTTCCTGTCGCCAACGGTCACTGTCACACTTGTCACTGGATGTCGCTAGGCCATCATTGAAATGAATGACATCGCCTTGCTTTGTCGTTGGGTGTCGCTGGCGGTCTAAACGGGGTGTTATTGTGAGATCTGTTAGATACACTGTAAAATACCTGTTAAAATACTTTTTGTAAAGTAAAATTACATGTTTTTCATTTTGTTTTACGCCCCTCTTGCAAATTTACAGTCTATTTCTGTAATTTGACATGTATTACTGCATTTGTAATATATATGTAAAATAAAACCATGAAATGTAAAAAAAGTTTTAATACCTACTAATAGGAAATATCAAAATCTCAGAAATTGAAAAATTTGATTTGTAAAGACATATAGGGGTGGTTTCCCGGACAGGGATTAGTTTAAACCAGGACTCGGCCTTAGTTAAATTAGGATATTTAAGTAGTTTTTAAAAACATACTTTACAAAAATCCTTACTGGTGTGCATCATAAGACAAAACAATCGCACTGATATACAGTATTTTTAGATATGTCAGTGTAAGTTGTTGTCGATCAAGACACCTCTAACATTTAAGTTAGTCTGAGACTAGGTTTAAGCCCTGTCCGGTAAACTGCCCCATAGTGTTAAATAGCCTAAGCAAATATTAAAACTTTGTTAACATGGTTACAAACATAGAAGAAACAAAGAAAGTCTTTTAAAAATGCTTTGAACTTTTATTTCAAAGGATCAAAGCCAACTTGGATTTGTCATGATATGACCTCTTCAAAAGCTCTTTATGATGTGCCATTCATTAAATATTTAGGCACAGAGAGCTTACAATAAAAATAGGTAACAAAAATGTGATTACGTACTGTATTCATGCAAATGTTCTGTTATGTTCTGACATAAGACGTTTGCAGGCACAAGCCCAAAACCAGAGAGAAAACAAGTACAAAAACGGAGCTTTGAGCTTTTGCTAAGTATTCGCGCTAGGAGCATTGAACAAGTCAATCAATGTGTTATCTTCTCACTGTAACTAAAGGTCAAGGCCTCATTTGGAGAAACGTATTGCTCGTGGCCACGCTCCTGCCATCAAGATTAGCTGAAAAACATCCCGTAACCCACCTGTTGAGCTGTTAAGCCCGTGGCTTTTTCAAATGAAAGCTGTCAGATCTTATTTTATCTGTTCCGAGTGTCAAATCCACAACATTGGGATCAAGCTGAGCTTTATATTAATTCGGTACCAATTTGGCATGCTAGGTAATTTATGTATCTTTCTCCAACTATAACATAAACAGGAATGCCTATGAGAAACAAGTGCATAAATATTGTAAAGGTCACTTCTAACAAATGCTATATGTTAATATGGTGATAAAATTAGTAGGCTTTTCTCGCTACGCTTAACCCTGGGTTATAAAGCCCTGCTTGAGAGCAGGTGCCAAAGGACTATAGTGTGAAACAAGGACGTTAAGATGATCGTAAACTAAACAATACTTGCCTGATTAAATATTCATACACTCAGTTACAGAAATGTTCATTCTTTGTGTTTGAAACGAATAATTTGCGATGTCAGTTGCAATAACTGAGTGATACAGCGATATTTCCACAGATGGACATTTTGGCTGTCTTGTCAGTGTTTGTTTACAAGTATCCTGTTAGACATTTACACATTTGGCAGACACTAAAACTCCCCCTTCTGTTTTTCCCAAAATAACCAATATATGGAGTCAAGATACGTTTTTGTTGTTGCCATGGACTACATTGACGAGAGTGATGTAGAACCATTCACTATGAAGCTTACACTGGTGACGTACCTGAGAGAAAATGAATTACATGATAAGCTATCTAATTTTCAGCAGTAAGATAAAAATTGGTTTGCAGAAACTGTACTGTGCCGAATGTTCTGATCATCACATTTCTTTCATCAAGGTGGTTGAATAAAAATATTTGGACTTAAAAATAATAAAATTACCTCAAGATATCATCAGCTAGCTGCTTAGCTAGCCAGTTAGCATCAGCTAGCAACATTTTCAAATAGGTTGATTCAGCATGGCTCATTAATAAATATTCATACTTCTATTTTGTCTCTTTAATTTTAAGATAAAACTGCTTTTACCTTTTTTTTGTCAAAATGTTTTGTCAATGCACTACCATTGAGCTATAGAAACATCCCTGATAGCACACATACATCTGGTTTACGTCTATTTGACGTCTGCATTTACATCTGCAAGACATCTACAATACATCGTTTGCTCATCTGCAATACGTCTCGGAGATGTCTGCTGTCAGACGTCATATAGACATCTAGAAGATGTCTGTAAGATGATTATGATTTAGAATGGATGTACAACAGCTCTTTCTAAGATGTTTAGCAGATGTTTTTAAGCAGCAGATCTCCAGATCTTTAGCAGACGTATTACAGACGTTCAGACGTCTCCGAGACGTATTGCAGATGAGCAAACTATGTATTTAAGATGCCTTGCAGATGTAAATGCAGAAGTCAAATAGACGTAAACCAGATGGATTGTGCTATCTGGGATTATCTGTCGATTTGGTGGTTTGGTGAAATCATCTGCATGAAGCTGTAAAGGTATCACTTTGAGATAAAAAATAAAATACATTTTTGTTGTGAAGCTCTTTTTCTGGATTGGCTGTTAGGTGTCAAATGAGAAGCTTTCCAGACTTGCACTGTGGTCTGAACTTAAAAACGGATCTTAAAAAATACAGTCTCACCAAGCATATTCCTGTCTGTTTGACTAGCCACATTAATTTTTTTATCTCTGAAGAGTAAACTGTTCAAAGAACGCTTTGGAAATGAGGAAATATTTTTCCTAGCCAAGATTTAGGAACTTTACGACATCTTAAAAAAATACATCCAAACCAATAGTTTCTTCATAATTGGCATAATTAGATTACATGTTTAAGGTGGCACAACATCAATTGTTCAAACACTGTCATGTAATGATAATTTTAACCCTGTCACCTGAAACCAGAATGAATTATTCACAGCTTGTAATAAAACTTTTTAAACTTTTCCAATGAGATGAATCTTTAAATAGACTGAGGATATTTGACTAAAAAAGTCCAGGTGCTAAATAGAGAAAGATTTGTTCAGCACGCAGAGACACTTGTGCATATGTTATTTATGATCATATTTTTCGACTTTCATTTTCACACGCTGACATCCGTGTGTAGTTTAATTTACACATCGAGGCCAAAGACCGCGCTGGTTTTCTGAGCAAAGATGTCTGCAGGTCAATCAATACCTGTAAATTGTCCTATCAGTCAGTGAATGAATCAGTTTGAATTAACTGAATCATTGATAACACAGATTAAAATTTATTTATCTTAACGATGGTCCTGGCATCGAAAATGGGCTCGCTGATGAAATATGGAGTTCTGGGAAGAGCTGAACAAACTGTCCTGAAGTCTGGCATGATAAATTTGCAGTAAGGAACATTACCTCTGCAAAACAAATTGCATTTATATCAGGAGCGGTGCATGATGAATTAATTCGGAGCAGCTGAGAGCTAGTTGGAGATCCGGTGAAAAAAGCTCTATATATTATCTGCCTTTACCTTTCTGGGTTAGGTGAATGCAAGTGTGCTTAAAGTTGGAGCACAGGAGTGTATGTGGAGGAACCTTTCAAATCCCCAAAGATAAAAATCAGTTTGTTTTATTACAGTATATCGAGACACAAAAACTAGATTAGAGTAGTGCTTTGCTGTGCAAAACTTTCACAATTCAAGTGTGCCGAGCATGTTGCTATGCGGTTGCTAAGATGTTTTCAGTATCTAGGCAGTTGGTAGGTGGTTGCTAGGGTATTCTAGGTGGTTGCTAATAGGTTTGCTGTTGGTTCACTACACACTCACTCAAAAAATCTGAAAATGCTTATTTTTTAAATTAGGCCTACCTCAATTTTACTTTAATATACCATGAATGATGATATACATTGACAAAAATATACATAAACTCAACTGATTGTTTGAAAATAATGTTTATTTTGACCTGATTTTAAAACGTGAGTATTTTTTATAATGTTGTATTTGAATATCTGAGGTCATGAAAACTAATTGTCTCCAATTCAGAACAAATGTATACAGTATACAGTACAGTATATCCAATATATACAACAAGCTCTTTAGGAACTGCCTATATCACAGGTTGGGTCTGGTTGCTACTGTAAAAGGCTGTGTAGTAATCTAAACTATTCTGGATTACATGATCTATTGATCAGATGATTAGATGATCAATTTATTTCATTTTTTGGGGCAAGAAGAACTTACAAAATAAAATTGTACATTAGGTTCTATGTGTGGGTTGCATCATCAATCAAACTGGAATTTAAATAAGGACTTGCTTTAGGTAATATTTAAAGAAAGATGTCAACTTCCTCTAAACTATTGCCTTGACATAACACACTCAAGACATTGTTTTATTAGGCCATCCTTATTTATCCTTTTTTATTGGTATAAACCAATTCTTTGTCCCTAGTGGATGTTTTTTACCATGGTACAAGATTAAAAAGGACGCATTTGACTAGTAACACTTCACAGTAAGTTTGTATTAGTTAATGCATGAGCTAACATGAAAACACAATGAGCAATACTACAGAATTTATTAATATTAGTTCATGTTAATTTTAACACGCATTAATACATTTTTTCAAGCAAATGTTGTGACTGTTAGTCAATGTAAAGTGATAGTTTTGCTATGAAATATCATTACAAAGTTTAATAAATGCTAAAAAATTATATTGTTTGTTCATTTTGGCTAATGCATTGTTAACTAACTAATGCTAACAAATACAACCTTTTTGTAAAGTGTTAGCAATATATCCTTATGACACATTCTATGTAAAGATTTCTAAAAATATTTTTAATTAAACCTGACAGTAGTCGTACTCACATTTTGAAAAAATAAAATGAAGCTCCGTGCAATCATTTCTATTTGAAACATTTAACGATGCAGATAAACAGTGCTTTAAAACAGTAAATGTAGTAAATAAAAAATCAAAAGTCACATAAGCCCTATTTTTAAATATATTCATCGAATCCTGGGGACATTGTTATGCATGATTGAAAAAATAATTATTTAATTCATTCATTTATAAGTATAAATATAAAGAAGGTTGTTGCATTTTTGCTTTAAACCCTTAAGGAACACCTCATGCCACTTGCTTAAAGCATAAGAATAACAGTTTTTTTGAAGAAAATATGCTTTTTTTCTTTTCCCACTGAATTTTGTTGAGGTGGACTTCACGGGATTGAAAAAGACTCATGGGAACACTGAGTTTTGGGAGCTTCATTTCCCTCTTCAGGAATAACAACATACATCTTCCAGAGATAAAACGCTCAGATCAAGCCCGGACAGGGTTGAATGATAGAGGCAATCCCACAGACGTGCGTGCTTGATAGAGCTTGCGTCAGTGTGCACACTCTGAAGAGAAACAAATAGAACTGAGAGGGGACAAGTTTGCTTTTATGATACAGCCTTAATGCTGGACAGGAACAGCTATGTGTGCTCAGTTTCAAATCTGTGATCCTATAAGACAGTGACCAAGCAGATATGTGTAAATTTACAGTGTATCAAACGGCAAAATATAAAACTTTTTAGTTAAACTTTTTAGTTAAAGTCTAAATTATATAGTTGAGCCATGCATGGATGGCAAAAATGAAAAAGAACAGTTTAAAACATTGAAAGGTATATAATATACAAAAACAGTGCTAAGCACCTATTTTATTTTTATGAATACATTGCAGTTGTTTACATCCTCACACCTCTCAATTGTAAACAAGAGCGGCTTTTCAGAGAGTGTATTCATATTAGTCTACTAATAACCTATGGTACAGTTGTCAAGATTAGTCTTCACCCCCCAAAAAAAATAATAAAGCATACGCATATAAATACTGTCCATTTTACCATTAAAACGTTTTATCAGGGTGCTAAGTGCTACTCTCAACATGGCATGCTTTTATCTAATACAAGAGAAAATGCGTATATGATGACGGTTCATTGTCATTTCATTATTTTTCAATTTAATTGCAGGTGCTAATAACATAGCACTTTTGGTGCGAATGTGTTTGTCTGCGGAAACAGAAAGCCGTGATGAAACTTGTTTTGGCAGTAGTTGCAAAAAGCGCAGATTTGATTGTTCGTCTGATTTGTCTACACCACAGACGGGCCGTTAGAAATCTTGCATCAGATTTTAATTAGTGCAAGGAAAGGAAGGAAAGAATCGGAGAAGACGGAAGGTCTGAATAATGAGTTGGTGATAATATGCAGACGGGCTGATGTATTGGGGGCTATGTCGTGTAATGGCGGTATGGAGCTGCCAAGCCACTTGACAAATTCTTGTTAACAGACTATGGTGTTAGCACCCAAAGGAAAAGTTTTGTCTCAGAGCTAATGAACCTTGAAATAATGACCTGCAGGTAAATAAGTTAATTGCAGCTTTGATGAAGGAAAATTATGAGATATCCTAAAGGAATTGAATGCCTGTAAGTATGGGTATAATACTTGGATTGATTGGTGCGTGACATGGCTTATATTGGGTTAAGCACTGACCTGTGTGTGTGTGTGTGTGTGCGTGTGCGTGTGTGTGCGTGTGCGTGTGTGTGTGTGTGTGTGTGTGTTTGTGTATTTTCGGCACATTGCTCTACTTCCCGGTTGGAGTGCATTAAAGCCTATCGAACTGCATTGAAAAAAGTTGTAAAACTTGGCACACTAATTGGGATGGATCAATCAAAGTGTAAAAACATGGCTTGATGAATTATTCCTTTTGCATTTTATGTGCTTGGTCATGAGTGTTTTAATGTAATGTCCACCAAACTAGATGTTCCACCATCTTGAGCTAACACTCTCCTCGAAATTATTTAATCTTCATGAATGACTCACATTATTTTCAGGCACATCATCACAACAGTTGAAGAAGAAGATTTCTCAGTTATGCACAAATTAAGTAGTAAAGAAGCATAAAAATCAGACATTTTGAAGCAAATGTTTTGGCATTTCGAATAAAAAATGAAATAAAATCTGTAAAGGTAATGCTTTTGACGGGAGGGGCTTTGATGTCCGCGAAACACATGACAACAGCGGCAGACTTCTATGGAAGCATATTGGTAGCAATTATCAAATTGAAATGCAATTTGCAAAATGGCAATGCAGTATGTAAAATGACAATGCATTTATGTCTTTAAATATACATTTAAAACAACATATGTGCAACATTAGGTGCAAAATGAAAATGAAAATTCAATAATACAATTGACATTTGTCCGTTCCTACACTACTTTTAATATGTATTTTAAACATATTTTAACTTAGCTTCTTAAGTTGCAAAATTAAAATGAAAATGCATTCCCGGATTGATTAGAGTATATGTGTTTAAGATAGCCCAGCAAAACTGTAGCAAAATGATAATTCAAATGTTACTTTCCCTAAATGCATTAACATTAACAGGTTGAACATTTGGGATTGCATTTTCATTACACACAGCTACCGAGTGTTGGAGAATTCAATGTGGACTTGAAAATGCATTTCGAGCTGGCCACGCCCCCTTCCTGATACAGCGTCATTGCGTGAAGGTGGAGCCAACATCGTTTGTGCGTTGTTTTGATGGGTTGGAAACACGTACGGCTGCAGAGCTGATAAAAGCGTTAAATCGCTTGCCCATACATGTTTTCATCATCAACACATTCAATATTTGTTGTCTTCTTAGTCAATATCTTAACATAATAATTCAGAAACTGTTTTTGTGGCGCAACGTTTCCGTAACTTCAGGAATCGAGTTACAGTGGATCTGTTACAGCCCAAACTGCAGCATCCGGATGAATTAGAAACCAAGGTTAATTTTCATAAGGGCAGATCTTCACTTTGGCAATGTTTACGTATATTTGTGCATAATCTCTCCCTACTGCCTCAAGCACGAAAGTACCACAGTACAGACATGTGTACTTGGGTTTTTCCACATAGATGGGTCGTGTTTGGGCTGTACAGTCTCACAAAACGAACATTTCTGAATGATTGTGTAAAGATATTGTGACTAAACAACACTCAAAATACTGAATGTGTTCATGATGAAAATGCATCTGCACGCGTATGAGAAAGTCTACATGAGACATTCAGCATAGAGAGCTCACCACCTAATAAGGCAGAGAATTTTCTGCGAGATGTTCTAACAATGTAGCTACTAGTTCTATTGTCTACAGACACCTAATAATCTTAAGAAACACTTAAGCCATTTCTGTCTTTGTGCTCTAATTCGTGTTCATGCGATTTAATGCTTTTATCAGCTCTGTCTGCAGCCTCACATACACCTGGCTCCGCCTTCACACAATGACGCTGTATCGGGGCGGGGGCGTGGCCAGCTCGAAATGCATTTTCAAGTCCACATTGAATTTTGCAACACTCGGCGCGCTGTGTAATGAAAATGCAATCCAAAATGTTCAACCTGTGAATGTTAATGCATTTAGGGAAAATAACATTTGATTTATATAACATAACAGTTTTTCTTGGCTATCTTAAACACATATACTCAATCCAGGGAATGCATTTTCATTTTAATTTTGCAACTTAAAGAGCGATAAAATATGCATTCAAAATACATATTAAAAGTAGTGTAGGAACGGACAAATGTCAATTGTATTATTGAATTTTCATTTTCATTTTGCACCTAATGTTGCACATATGTTATTTTAAAGGTATATTTAAAGCCATAAATGCATTGTCATTTTACATACTGCATTGCCATTTTGCAAATTGCATTTCAATTTGATAATTGCTACCAATATGCTTCCATAGACTTCGTCTGTATTTAGCACGCTCTTCAATCCACAGCCTTGCAGTGCGGAGTGAACTTCAGAAAAAGAGAATAAGGTGTGTGTATTTACTGATATTTGCTATGACAGCTGCATATGTGCAGTTCCTTATTATAAATGCAGTTTACATAATGTGACACCTGCTGGGGCAATACAATACAGTTTCCCATCTACTGTAAAGTTTTCACTCTCTCAAGTTTTCGTCTCATTAACACACTGTACAGTTATTTACCTCCGAATGAAGCACATCCATGAAGGCAAACTTTAGAAAACTTTAAAACATTTTATTCTGTATGTGGCATTAGATGAACACAAAGTCTTATGAGAGTGCTTATCAGAGTCGATGGCAAAGAAAGAAAAATATTCCTTACTGATAAATAATGACCCTGCAGCAGAATGTGACATTTATTAGAGGGATTTATGCTTGGGTTGTCCCTTTGAATAATAAAGTTTGTTAAACTTAACATGAAAGGGATTGATACAGACACATTTATATTTATTAAGATAATACATTTATTAAGACTAATAGAAAAGTGTAAAACAAAATTGATGCTAACCATACCTTTATAGGAGCATTTCTTAATTTTCAATGTATTGGTCATATATGATAAATATTTGGGCATTGACATTTAATGTTGTAAAAGTAAACATTTTGTTGTATCACGTGTTTTGACTATACTTTTATTTGATCATTGTGCAATTCTATTTTTAGGACAAATAAATATTCACAAAAAAATGTCAGAAGGGCCTCATTGAATAATTTTGCCTTGGGCCCCCACTTAATATAGGTTCGCCTCTGAATGTAAGCAGCATATTTTAGAAACTCCATATAAATTGGATTTAACTATCACAAACTCCCTCTTGAGTTAATGTCAGGAAATGTTTGGTTAGGCCTGTTTCAAATGACACTTGCAGGCATCTTTAAACACATTGAACACCCATCAAAAGCAGCAAAAGCGCTAATGAGAACTAGGCAAGCTGGAAAACCTTCAAAAAAACATTTTCAAGATTAGAAAAATCCTATTTTCTTTAAATTGTGCTAAGGTTTAAATGAAATTTTCTCACAGTATTCAAAGCACAACGTCTTAAATGAGCCATAGTTCTGGCACTTTTAAAATAATGCCTTGAAGAGTGTCACGGTCTGTGTCAGTTCTCTTAAATTTGCATAAATATAGCATATTGTGCATAAAGCTAACAATATGCATATTTATGATTTATAAACCTCTTTCTGTTAAGATAACATGTCAAAACTATTATGCTAATTTAAAATATTTACATACATTTACATGTATGCATTTGGCAGGCCTGCAAAGTGCCTTTCAGTGCGTTCAAGCTATACAGTTTATCATTGTGTATAGGTTCACTAGGAATTAAACCCATTATGTTGACCTATATATATTTTTGCTTCTAACTGTAGTAACATTTCTGAATCAATGTGTGCTAATAAGAGTGTACAGAATGTGGGTAAGTGACAATTACTAGGATTATTTTATTTACATAAAAATTAGGTTCATGGATTATCGGTCAGGTGTAATAAATAGTAAATAATTTGAGGTTAGCTTTATACTATCTATTTTAGTGCGATATTAAAGCAGCACTATAGAACGTTTGCTCACAGGCTCCCCCATGTGGTTGATAAGCGCAATTGTCTGTTACCAGTGTCGTAAATAATGTCGCTGTATGAGCTTCCCTGTGGGCAGCGCAATGCACGTGAATTTGTTTACTAAACTGATGGATCCGGCGAATGCAGAATGCAGTTAAGATTTGTTCTACCACTGAGATCATTTTTGAGAAATTATTTTACGGTTGAAAAGCTACAAAGTGTTGCCTTAAAGACCTTGGAAAACTTTATAAATCACTAAAGCTGATAATAAGTCATTTCTAACAAACATCAAACAACGTGAAAAAGTAAAATGATAGAACATATGAGATTTCTCATATATTTTTATTAACAGATAAACTGCAGGGCAAAACTTGCTAAGCATGACCCTTTTTATTCATGTTGGTAAATGTAATAAATAATTGCATTGGTTCTCACAGTTTAAAATGAGAATGTCAGTTGTTTGTTTATTATTTTATTATTTTTCATAATGAATCAAAGATTCAGATGTGCTTCCATGTATTGTAAGCCACATTTAAAAATGATAAATGTATATGTTTAATTAATAAAATGTATCATTCTTTGCCATGGCCGGTTTAACTTTTGTTTATTGTAAATAATAATAATGAAATTATTGTTTATTATATTGCTTTAAGCATGCTTCATGATTAACTGGTTAACGGCCAAACCTACAGTAATTTATATACGCGGCACATGCATGTATTATATATGGTAATTAGTATGAATATTTTATTAAAATAAGATTTGTATAGATAGCTGGTTTATTGCAGCAATGACATGTTTGTGCTAAACCTTCTAAACTATCTGATCCGTAGACCCTTTGCACATTACACAAGTTTTTTCATGAGACAATACCGCTGTACATTTATTCAATAGGGCCTAAAATAGCAGTTGAAAATGCTGATGGATGTATACGTACCTGCATGCAAGAAACGTCAAAATGTTTCCTCTGCCAATGAAACATTTGTCCTTCAGCAGAAACTAGGACTGAAAATCGTGTCAGACATTGGAAGAGTGTGTGGTGGCATCTGCCTGCCAACAGTTTGGGACGTACAACACAGTTGCACATTGTTTTGTGAAATGATGGCTCTATATTTGACACCTGGGATAAGAGCCCAGTCTATGCGACACTCTCCTCTGTAATGCGTTTAGCCGCCCTACTTTTGCTATAGTTTGCCTTTAGGGTACTAAAGCTAAGATAATGCTCTAATCTCAACCTTAATTCCATTGCTCTTTCTCTGGAATAATTTAAAATTCATGTCAAATTCATTTTCATTTGCTTTAGAGAACTCATCGATGTCTGTATTGTGGAAATGTGGGGATTAAAATTCTAGCCTTTGGAGAGGGGTGTGGGTTTAAAAATGGACTGACTCAGACTCAAACCCGTGGCTGGCAGCCATGTGGGCACTAGAGCTCAAGGTGTTGGGCATGAATGCAAACCACAGCTCTCTCTGATATGTTTTCCCTACAGTCCAGCTATACCATTAGACTTCCATTTTATTGGCAATAGGGTATGCAATGATGACACTTTCCCACGTGAACATGCCGGGACACACCCCGGGACACACTCCCTTTGAGAGCAAAATGGCTGCTTTCAATAGGAGAAACAAAGAATATAATATACACATAAAACAAATATTTGCTGAAATTACAAGCAACACGAACACTCATGAACAACCTTACGACTTACACAGGAATCAGGTGTTCTTGGACACTCAAGTGTTGCTCGGAAATGTGTTTCCTGATATTGTAACCATTCATTTTGCCAAGTGTTTTACCACTTAAGCAGGCGAGTTCCGAGGTGTTCACGTGGGAAAGGGACGACACGTGCATACCCTCTAGTTATATGTGGGAAGTAGTATATGGTACTATTAAAAATTGATGAGTTGATTTCTCCAATGTTCAAATGCTCAAAAAGTCAGAACTGTTGAACATAAATGATTCATGACTATAACAGTTCAAATAGTCAGTACAGTATTCCTACTAGGAGTCAGCTCAGCTATATCTCAGCTTTGAGATGACAGAGCTGGCCACTGTGCACTCTTTCATAGTTGCATCTTTCTTTAATATCTTTCCTTGGTAAATACAACACTTGCCGTTAACATCTTTCAACATATTTCTGTCAGCTTCACAAAATTGTGTCGTGTTTAGGAAACAAACACTATTGATTTTAGCCAAGGGGACAACTGATGCAGTTTTTAGAATGCTGCCATTGTATGTCATGTTTCAGTATCGTAATACAATCCATTTAAACAGCGAAGTAATGGCAACATGATGTGAAATTGCCTAAGGTAATCTAGATATTATAAAATTTTTGTATAGATTTTTATGACTAGCCAGTCTTCTTTGACTAACGTATTGACCAGTTTTTCCTCAACTGGTTTTTCAAAAGCATGCATTCCTCCAAACTTGGGTGAATTTTCTCTCAATTTCCCTCAATGGACTGTATTTTTGTTCGATTTTATAAAAATGATCAAAACACTACAGATACATGTAGTGGAACTCTGCCCCTCCTCAAAATTCACTCCTTTTGAAATTTCCAGCACCGACTTTAACTGAATATAAAAATCAATAGAGAACACAACTTTTACAATCAGTATTTTCCCATAAAGTTTTGTTTTGTGTATTTTTTTTAAACGCTGACCCCAGTTTGGAGAATTAGTGTAGTAGCGCATGCTAATCACGTGATTAAGAATTAAGATATGCATGCAACAAAATTGGTTTTCAGATAGCATCTCTTACAAAAATATTTTTGATCAAGTATGCTTACGTATATTTTATGTATTTACGTATATCAATGGACTAGTGGTAGTCCTACTTGGTACGAAATTGGCCCACTTTTTTAGTTAATAAAAGTATACTTTTAAGTATACTGTAAGTGGAACAGTAGTAAACTTTGAGTACACTAATAAACTTTTATGAAACACTTTGTAGCATCATTTCAGTAAACTACTGGTTTAGTGGTAATACTGTACGCATACTGTATAGAAGTATGCTTTCTTATCTTTGGTTTAAAAGAAGTAAACTAACAGCACACTTGAATAAACATTTTTTAAGGGATACATTTCCAATGAACCCTGTCCCTTATCTTTTATGCAACAGACATAGTGTTAATAGCTTGCTAATTTATTTCAAGGTGTTTTTGTCAGTTGGCACTTTTTACTTACGAATCAATTGTGGACCGCCTAAGCCCTTTTATCCTAATTTACAGGCAAACAGCAACTCTGAAAAAAATATGGGAGACTGGGGGAAAATATTATAATTATTATAAATATTCTAACAATAATTATACAGTAGCTGCACAGTGGCTATTCTTTGTTTGCTTACAGTGCAGGGGCATAGCAGGACTTTGGGTTTAAGGACACGTGTCTTTTGCTGGATGAGGTTTGGAGAGCCTATCAAAAGCATTATAATGTCTCCCGATGTCATTGGTTGGCTGCTTTGATTGATGAGGTGAAGCAGGACCTTGATGTGTGAAGAAGACTGAGCTGTAAATCTGCATGCTATGAATCTGCATGCTGATGTATTTTCCATTTCGAGAAATATGGGCCCGTTATTTTCATACGTGACCCTCCGTGAATGAGTGGCATTGCTAAAATAGTGTCAAATAGTCAAATGGTGGCAAGATAGGTTTGGCAGAAAATTTGACACATAAACTT
This sequence comes from Triplophysa rosa, assembly GCF_024868665.1. Taxonomy (NCBI): domain Eukaryota; kingdom Metazoa; phylum Chordata; class Actinopteri; order Cypriniformes; family Nemacheilidae; genus Triplophysa; species Triplophysa rosa. Next base: position 4,961,853 of record NC_079891.1, read on the forward strand.
ACAGTATATAACAGTTAGTTCTATTGATCAACATGCGTTTAGTAAACTCTATCTGTTTTTTTTCTGGTGGAAATGTGCAATATATATTCTCGTGGAATTTTTGTAAAAAAAAAATATATATATTCGAATAATAAGAATGACAGCTAGCCCTGGTCTGGTCAAAAGAAACCTAACATAAATAATTACACACATTGCCTTTAAAGAAGACGTGTTGAAAGATTAATGCGTGAAATATTGAAATGTATGAATTTTTAAATAATTCCTTCTAATCTCAAATACAAGGCATTTCGAGAATCATCTGATAGAGGCTAACTGAGGTAAAAAATAAAAATAGCTAGCTAACAGTTAGTATCCCATAGTATCCCTCACAGATACACAGTTTGTGGTGTTTTAAGCAGACCAATGTCGTCGTATGAGTTGGAAGACTTGCTGGTTTTAAGACAACCTAAATGCAATTTGTAATTATTTTATGAGGCGGCTACAAAAGGTGAAAAGGTGCTTAGAAAGGTTCATCACAGCGATGCCATAGAAGAACCATTTTTGGTTGCGCAAAAAAACATTCAGTCAAAGATTCTTTAAAGAACCAGCTCTTTCTTACCTTTATATAATCTGAAGAAAGATTCTTTGGATGTTAAAGGTTCTTTATGGAACCATTTAGTCAAAAAAGGTTCTTCTATAAGCATCTCTATTTTCAAGAGTGTAATTTGTATGAAATATTACAAACTAATATGTAGGTTTTATGTGATCTTCTTTAGGTATAGGAGTGAGGTTTCTTTCTGTTTTTTCCCCCCGATATTTTTGTACGAGTTCAGATTTTTTCAAGCCTGTGTTTTCTCTTGTTCTTTTCTCTGTCACAGAGCAGAGTATCATGTCTCCCTATTGAGCGTGAAGAGGAAAACTGAAAACCTGCACTGGAGCTGCAGCGATTACTGCTTTGATGCATTAATGCTTTAAGTGGAAAATTGCTGTCACTTCACTCACATACTCTGGTTCAGGTCATGTGATGCACGGTAACTTTGGATTGTTTTGAAACTATAAAAAAAGATGTCGCACGAGCAGTCAGGCTGCTGATTGACAGCTGAATTACAACCATGAAATGTCAGAAAAAAGTACCCTTTTAAAAAGTATACCTTAAAAGGCACATATTGGTATTAAATGCACACATATACAGTATGTCACTAAATGGTACATATTAGGTACCATCCCAATGATAGCATTTGTAGCTGTTTTCTGACAGTGTGCTTATATTCATCACACCAGCACGACTGCTCGCGTGACACAGTTTAAACACACCCGTGAGATCCTGATGGCTTCATCGTGCCGTTTGAGAGGTGGGCTCTGAAAACAGCCCGCCAACAGCTGGCAATTGCGCTGTCGGGCTGCCTCATGCTCTGTGACATCCTCCAAGCTTTTGTCTCCTTGTCAAAATCGAGTTGTGTTATGGACCCAGCAGCCAGTGGCTCTGAGGAAGAGCAGAAATAAAATCTGGCTCAAGTGGGTATAAGCGTATAAGCACGCAACAAAGTCTCACCTTATACTGTCTTTGGTAACGAGCGCATTTCACGTCAAAATCGTCTAAAGAAGATCCTTTTTAAAAAACACTATGTCAAGCATACTAATATACTTATATAATGTCAAGCAATGACAAGAAGCAAGCATTTCTGAGTGACAGAATGAGGATATATGGAAAAAGTAAAGGAGAGAAACAATCACTCTGGCTTCTTTTTATTTCATTTCAATGCAATAAAAAATATTAAAAGGTTCTCAGCATTGTGAGAATATCGTATATCCAGTAAACAAGTACATTTCTGCATGTTGGCATATAGAAATAAGCTTTCAACTTGTCAGCTGTAATTTTATTCACACCGTGGCTTATTTGCGTGCAGAGAAACATTACAGGAACCACGCTGGGTTCATATAAAATTTCTCACTGGCATACTTAAATCTCCCTGAATTTGAAGGCAACCTTTGACCTTTGTTTTGACAGAATTGCTGTGAATCATTGTTAAGTACTTCAACAACATCAGCGAAGGCCACAGGCAATGAAAGCTTGTGAAAAATCTCATACTACAATCAACGTCAAGTGAGTAAAACCCAGTTTCGCTGAGGGATTTTTCCACTGCGTGTCATTTTCTCACTTACTGATGACACTTTGGCTTAAGGATGTTCAGTATTGAATAAATGAGTTGCTTGCGATCCAGTATATGTCATTTGATTAATAAAATGGGAGGTTTATTAATGTAATGTTTTTAAAAGGCTTCACCGAACACTCCCGCTGTCTGTCAGTGGTCAGCCACACAGATAGCCAGCCCTTAAAGGAATAGTTTGCACGAAAATGAAAAGTCTGTCATCATTTACTCCCCCTCTTGTCATTTCAAACCTGTGTGGCTTTCTTTCTAATGCAGAACACTAATGCAGAACACAAATGAAGATATTTTTAAGAATGCTGGCAACCGAACAACAATGGTTGCATTTGTTTTGTGTCCATATAATAGAAGTGAATGGGTACCGGCGTCGTTGTTTGGTTTACAACATTCTTCAAAATATCTTCTTTTGTGTCCTGCGAAAGAAAGAAAGTCATACAGGATTGAAATGACGAGAGGGTGAGTAAACAATGACAGAATTTTCATTTTTGGATGAACTGTCCCTTACACCATCGGTTGAGCCAATGTTGCCGTTTGAAGCCAGTTAGGAAAACAAGATCTTGTGAAAGAAATATTGTTGAAAAATTGACATTTACAATTATTGCAATTGCAGTTTAGAGCATTTCAAGAACTCTAGGTTAACTGAGGTGAAAACAAAAACTGTTTGGGCTATAACATTCAACTTTTACTGTTTTATAGCAAAGGTATAAATCACTTTTGAAGACAGGCCTATAAAAACGTACCCATAAAAGGGGATAATACTTTATAAGTTGCCTCTCGCAAATAAATGAAGTTTCTCGCAAAAGCGGCGATGATGAAGAGCGTGTTTGACAGGCTATCCCGGGCTAGTGCATTTGTTTCTTAATAAAAGTGGACTTGAGGACACAAGTGGGGAAAAAAAACAAGTCATGTGATTTGATGGAGGTTTTCTCTGTAGCTGACACGAGTCTTCATCAAGCCCAGACTTTGAAAATGTCCATCATCGGTCTCCTAGCAAGCTGATATCTATCGCTGAGGCAGAGAGGATGATGGGAATGAGGTGCTTGTGCATACTGACAGACACTTTGCTCATGCTCAACTTTGTGAGAACGCTTAAAAAACATATTTGAAACAATCAGCATTCAAGTAGGTGGTATGCAAAACAGCTGGTTCTCGATTTTTATTTATTTATTTGTTTTTTCATTCAGAATTGAGATACGAGGGAAATTTAAAAAAAAATACATATTGTCGATGTCGGGTGGAATCCTCGCATCTCCAAAACCATTATTTTTCAAGAAATAAAAAAACAGCATATTTTTGAGTTATTAAACATTGTGTCGTTAAAGTTGGTATTATACCTTATATTGCTATCATATACTGTTGTGTACCAACATTAACACAACATTTCCCCAAAACCATGTTTAATCGGAGATACGAGGTTTATGATTTGGCAGCAGGGAGATACGAGATTACGCTGTCATTGATAAGAATGGTACGGACACAGATGACAGTGTTCATCAAAGCCTGCGGTCGCATTGAGCATTTTGACAAGAGACGAGGCTTTAAGAGCTAATGAAAGCTAATGATTGTGGTTACATGCATCTTCCTAAACTCTATTTTAAACGTTAGAACTATGAGTGATGCAATACCAAAATAAAACGTTAAACAGGCTGTCTAATATAGGCGGAAATTAATCTGCACGCAAATAAAGTCGGCGGTCGCGTTGAGCCTCTTGACAAGAGAAAAGGCTTCAATCATTAACCAAAGCTAACGACTGTGGTTACATACATCTTCCTAAACTCTATTTTAAAGGTTTAAGAACTATAAGTGATGTAATACAAAAAACGATGAGCTGACTAGGCTGTCTAATCGGCGGAAATTAGCCGAATCTGCTCGCAAATTTACCTTCGTGGCTCACGGGCTTCCTTCTGCACCGAAGCATTACAGCTATCGATTTTTAACAAAACAGGCCTACTCAAATGTATCTAACCTAACTATTTTCACTCGTTATTGTCTAAAAAACGTTCAATCAGGAGACGTAATGCCGAGAGGCTCCCGCGGAGTGAAGAAGAGGTGGAGTTACGAGACTTCTCAGACAGTTGAAGTGTCCAATGGAGTTAAGAGATTTGCTCTCAAGCTATTTTCAACACTTTAGATTGGTTAATAATTTGTAAAAATAACAGACCCACATGGGGACTGACCAATAGCATCGATTTGTGAAAAAATATGAAATTGACCAAATTTGGACATAGGAGGTTTCCGCCCGACAGAGACGAAATGTTATGTATGGAATAGGGGTGTTCGGTTCCGGGTTTTTTGGAGTCGACTCCGATTCTCGACTCCCACTTTTGGAGTCGATGGAATCGACACTTCGACTCCATTTACTGTCATTCAAAACGGGCTCAGGAATACGAATATAAAATAAATGAATGAACTTCAGCACAGCAAAATTGTCATTTTTACCCAGCTAACAGGGAACGTTTGCACAACTTTCGCTAACGTTCTTTAAAAGATGTCTAAAAGTTAGTACAAAACGTTCTTCAAATAACGTTTATGGAACATTCTCATAACGTTATATTTAGTTAATATACGTTCTCAAAACGATGAGAGAAAACGTTCTTAGAACAATGTTCTCAGAACGTCCTTATGACGTTATTTATACTTGATGAATGTTCTCATAACGACGAGAGAAAACGTTCTTAGAACAATGTTCTCGGAACGTCCTTTTGACGTTATTCATACTTGATGAATGTTCTCATAATGATGAGAGAAATCGTTCTTTTTATTCTTTTTTGTGGGCATTTCAATTAATTCAGGTGCATTCCCCTCCCAGATAGCAAACTGACATTGATCAATGTCGATTTCTGGTATAAATGTCATTATTGGGCGTCAATCAGATTTCCATGTCGAATCAACGTTCACAATTTGGTAGGTACATCAGTAGGTTTTCGTCGAGAATAAAATATAAATTCAACATCGAAATGGGGTTATCAACCCGACGCATCAGGTCGGAATCATAACCTAATTTGGAAACTTGGTGGGAGGAGTCGGAGTTCTGCTCGCTCGTGACGTCAGCACGCTCGTGCGTGCACACAACTTTGCGCGGCCAACTTTCGCCAGAGTACATCTGAGGTAAGCAAATGTTTTGATTTTACATAGTTTTTTATACTGAAATGTAATATATTTTACCAATATTTTGTTATTGTAGTTTTAATGTGTTATATTGTGTAGGTTTGAAACGTTCTTGCATCATTATCTTGTAATTTATTGTCGCGTTAGCACACGGCCTGGTGAGCCGGTAGTAATTTGCTCACCCTCCAGTTGTTACAAAACTGTATACATTTCGTTGTTATTCTGAACACAAATTAAGATATTTTAATAAGTTTGTTTCAAAGTCATTTTGGGTCAAATTGGGCCATTCCCATAGTAGGACAAAAGACTACTATTAAAGTCAGTGGTGACCCAAAACGGCTTAGTTACAGACTTTCATTAAAATATATTTATTTGTGTTCAACACGACACATTTTTTGTTTAATATTTTATTAATTTAGGGAAATGGGCAAGATTCTTAGCCCTCATCAGTCTATTGTTGATAGTGTAAAAACATCAATTTTAAAGCACATGTGATTGATGGATTAGCATTGCTCAACAATACTTACTAATTTACAGTCAACAACACTTATTCAATTAATGTAAAATAGTTTTACTTGACAAATTATTTTTAACAATTTAACTGTTAATCTGTGAACATTCTTACTGTCAGTTAATGGGCCAATGTTAGCATCCTTACCTAGAAACACATGCTATGACTTTCTTACCTTATCTATTTACAATCTATCTATTTACTTTACAGATGGAGCATGAAGAGACAGGCCATGGACTTTTATTTGGTTTTTAAATGTTGATTGGTTTGATTAAATGTTATTCGTTGCTTTGCGCCAATCACAAAGACAATGTAACCGATTTGAGTCAATGACAACATTAAAAAGTTGTCGAGTCGACGAGTCGATTTCTGTTTTGGAGTCGATTCCGACTTTAGGGACATTAAGAGTCGAGGAATGGACTCCCATCCCTAGTATGGAATTTAAAGATCCTAAGTCACATACAGTACTTACTGTATCTATTCAACACACTACACGCATTGCTGTTTTCATTCATGTAGAAAATATATGACATTTATATGAACATCCTGTATTCCTGCCAAATATATTTGATAATTCACTACATGTGTCAAATATATGCGTATATGGCCACGTAACAGAATTCTGTATGTGTTATCCTTGCAGGCACATTTACATTGTTCATCATCAACACGTGACCAATTAGAATGAAGCACATCGCTCTTCTCACACATTGCTGTTTCACACACACATTAACCGCTGGGCATATGAGGATGACCGTCTGTTTACCTCACAGCAGTATCTCACACATACTGTCCACTCCAGCTCTCATCTGAGCCCTGCAGTATTTACTGCACTGAGCTCATGCTGGTAATGAGAGGCTGCAGATCTAGCGCTGCGGGACTACAGTGATTTGTTGATGAGGTCCAGTCTGAAGCGGTTACACTTCTCCCGAGGGACAGAGATTGGAGCTGTACTGTATTAGCTGGTGCTCTGGTGTTCATGCAATGCAGAGACAAGCACAGATCGATCGCTAGTGTGACTCAGACGTGATGTAGAGGACATTCATTACTTTTCAGTATAATAGAATGGTTTTGTTTTGTTCTCGCAGGTCACATATCATTGTCATTTTAGAAGACTCCTGAAAAAAGAAAGACTCCCGAAATGGACGTGGGTGGGACACAAATGTGTTTTCACCAACTCTCAAAGGATGAAACATTTTAAATAAACCTTTCGGTTTTACAGTTGTATAGGAGTCAGCCATCTGATTGAAGTAAAAAAATTAGAAATAATTTCCAGTTCAGGCAGGTTCCAGAGGGGCCTTGAAGGTTTTTATTTATATATATTTTATTTGTTCTAATTAACATTGTTATATATATATATTAGTGCTGGGCAACAATACAAATTTGTAATCGCATGAATTTTCTGTGATTAATTGCATTGTTAAGCGTAAAATTCAATAATGAATTTTAAAAGTACTGCTATACGAACAAAAGTGCAATAAGATTTGGTTTGCAAACACTTTAAACAAATAATGTGCTTTTTTACGACAGTATTTCCTTTACATAGTAGCATTAACAATTAAAACTTAAACATAAATATAAAACCAAAGCTATCTGCCACTGCCAGGGCATTAACGTTCTGATAGTTTGATATAGAAAAACAAGTTATAATGATTGTTGATTTTATTGCTTATACATAAACTCTCTTTCAACACAAAGTGTAAAGTGTACTGAGTGTAGGCTATTTAAAGCACATCTTTAAACAACTAAATTATTGTATGCTACTTTTTTCTTTATCTTAACAATTCATATAAGGAGAACACAGTTCCTTTAATATGAGTGAGTGTTTTGGGCCCGTCCTTTGTTGTTTGATGAACATTGTAGTTTCTTTTGTACCTAAAGCCCAAATTTTGAGACCGCCCGGACGAAACGCGCACAACAGCGCATGCGCGAGAGAATGTTAAGAGCCCGCTAGGTGGCAATACACACACGGAAAGTTTGCGGTGTGCAGTTGTCGAAGAAGACAACAAAATTTAGAATAAAATATTTATTTATAATTATTTATTTAAAATAATTGTAAATTATCTACAAAAAATTGTAGATGTGGGTGTCATGAGAAAGACTTGTATTGTAAAACATAAATCATATTATAATTATTTATTTATTATATATAAAAAAGGTTCTATTGTAAAACATAAATAATATATATATGTTTATGTATGGATTTCAAAAATACTAAAATGTTACATGCAGCACTTATTATTCAGCAGATACAGTATTTATTTATTTTTTATTTGTTTTGATCAAAAAGAGAAATATTCTTTTTTGATCAGAGATTCATAAATATATTGTTAAAAATATATAATTTTTAAAAGAATTTAGTTTCTTTAAAAGAACACAATAATGCTTGGTTTGACAATCAGACTATGATTGCAGAAATAAACCCTATTTTATATATTTTTTAAATTGGACAAATGGCAAATGCAAACTGTCATGGTCCTGCCTTCTTGTTCAGGATTTTCTAGTCTTGTGGCAGGATCGTGACAGATCCCTTATGTTTAGTGTGAGAAAGTCATGGGGTGTTTACCTTTGACAGCCCATGTGCTTTCTCGTGTCTCGTCATTGGCCCCGCCCCTCTCGTTTCCCGTATCACTTCCCGGCCGTGTTTCATCACCCTCACCTGCCCTGTGTAGTCATCCCTCGTTTGTGTTCCCTTTATATAGTCCTCATGTTTCATTGTCCTGTGTTCGGTCATTGTGTGTGGTGTGGTTGCTGTGTTTGTACTCTTGTGCGGTCTGCTTTATGCGCTTGTTCCTGCTCTGGATTACCTCGTTAAGCCTTAGTAAGTGTTTAGTCTAGTTTGTGTCAAGTGTTGTTTTAGTTAAGTGTAGTTAGTCATAGTCCTGTCGTGTCATATTATATTCCCCTGTTTTCTTGTGTTACCTCCTCGTGGGTTTTTGTTTTGTTTATTGTTTAATAAAAATCCTTTGTTAACCCCTTCACTCCTGCTGCCTGCAATTGGGTTCTTCTCCTCTGTGACCGTGACAGCAAACACTGCACCCAAAACAAATGTGCAATTATTAACAATTTTCCCCCACACTTATGAATTTTGCTCCACAAAATAAATAAAAATTGCTTTTGCATATTGCTTTGACTTTTTAGTTCTCATTCAGTTGTATGATAATATTAATGTTCATGCTAAACGTTATCCGTTATAAATAACAAATTTCCAGTTTACACTTAAGCCTTATAGATAAATAGGGCTAAAAGAGCAGTTAGGAAACAATGATTTAGCTGACACTTTTATACAAAGCAACTTATTATACGGACAACGCCACAGCTTAAGCCGGGGTTAAATGCCTTGCCCAAGGGCACAATGGTGATCGGTCATTGTGTGCTTCTTGAGGGGCTTTAATTGTAAGTGGTGAGATTCAACCACTGCAGCGCCACACTCTTCCTTCTTTCTAAAGAAATTATACTGTATACTTTCTTGATATTAGTTTGCAGCAAGTCTGTATATTGTTTCTAAATGTGAAATCAGCTTGCAAAAGAGAAGCCAAATATGCTAACGCTATGATCTGACAAGAAGAATTTTATTTTCACAGATACATCTATGTATGTGTGAGATCCACTACATTTAAGAAAAGAGCAACGATTAATATTGAGAAAGATGCAATGCGTGCTGCCCATGCAGGGTGCCAGGTACAGTATTCCACACTAAAATAAGAATGCGCTACACAGCTCCATGAAGCGCAAGACCACAGGCATTTAAAGGGGCTATTAATCTTCACTACGCGCTCAACCTTGGACTGAATTTCTCATGAATAAGCCAAAGTGAATATCAATACAGGACAAAGGTGGCTTGATATCCCGCCCCAAATTCTGTTTAACACCCGTGCGATTTTCACTCAGTCGATAGGTGTGTTCCGGATTCGTCTGGTATTCAAAGTATTCAAAAAGCAAGAAAATGTTAATTATGACTAAGAAAAGGCGAGGTGTTGCAAAACATCAGCATGAGCAAGATTTTAGAGGATTTGTAGTCATAAATGTAGTCAATTCAATAAAATTTGAATCTACAGTATTTCAATAGCAAATTTGTTTGCATTGTTGCAAAGCAGCTTTGCAGTAAATACCTGTTAGCACAGGCAGAAAAGACAGAGAAAAACAGGAAAAAAGAAAACAGGAAAATGAAGTATGCAATATAAATTAAATATATGAAATATATGGAATACTGTATAACAAAAAACTATTTATAAGATGTATATTAGCGATAACTGTAAAAATAATTGTCAGTGGGATTGTTCGGTTTCAGAATTGAAAGATGACTGGATGAAACTAAAAGTTTAAACCATTTCAAGAAGGGGACCCGTGTCAGACATACCTGTCATTTCATCTTGCTTCATGAAAGGACAATGTATCAAAAAATGGTATATGCTTTATCTAATACTATGAGACATTCAATTAGCGTGATAGATGACATGGTGTTAGTCATTTAAATTTTCTTTAAAAACTTCAAAATAATCATATTGATCATTTATCATAAAGCCTTTAAAAGACTGAATGCTATATTCCAACACATTAGAAATCACATAACACTATATTTCATTTTTCTCTTGAAAGTATTTCAGCGACAATGCCCTTTTTACAACTTCCGGGACCCTTCATGCCCACCTCCAAACACCTGTGTCCCCCGCTGATGAAAATGTATACTGTATATTCAGCCAGACGCCCTTAGCAGTTGCTCTGTTATGATCCTTTCCAGTAAACTACAGGAATCAGTACTCACACCAGCCCTCTAAAAACTTTCATTATTTGGGAGATTTCAAGAACTTCCTACACCTTACTGACCTCCAGAATATCTGAAAACAGCACAGTTTCTCTGACCTATGCTTAAAACATTCTTTCCAGTAAGCTAGAATGCTCTCGGTGCAGAAACCTTTAACCCCTTAAACAAAGTTTTCTTTGAGCAAGCATGCATAAATATTGCTTATACAGCATAAAAAATGAAGAGACCATTCTGTTCATTTAATCAGCATTTCTAGATGTATTGTGGTCATTCAGTCCAGTGTCTGTTGAATTTCAACAAAATCAAACCTCAGGAGTGACATTAAGTCATCCAACAGAAATGTGAAAGACACATGAAAACTGTGAGAAAAATCGAGGTTATTTTCAATTCTTCCTAAATGCATGTAGAAATATGACTGTTGCATTGCTTAAATGTGAATATGAACTTGTTTTCTTTGCTGCATATGAGGTCTGAAACATACACAATGTTTCTACAATTTTCATTTTCTGCAAATAATGCAAATAGGAACAATATTTTTATTTGAAATTTGGGAGACATTCTGTTAGTTCACAGAATGAAACAAAAATGATAATTGTACCTAAACACATACTGTACCTATAAATAATAAATTCAGAAAAACTGAAAATGGTCTTTGAAATGGTCTCTTTTTATTTTATTTGAATATATATGGCAATCTTTCTGTGAAGATTTTTTGTGACAATTTAACTGAATTCACCATGTACCGTACCAGTTAAAAGTTTGGAAACGCTCATTCTTTATTTAGATTTTTCCACCTTTTAGAATAATAGTAAACTCATCAAAACTATGGAGTAGAACAACTGTAACGAATTATGTTATGACTAAAAGCAACTAAAATAAATCAAAATTATGTTTTGTTTTAGCATCTACAAAGTTGCCACCATTTGACTAGAAATTGAGAAAATCATACACTTGGCATTTAATCATCAATCTTCTTGAGGTTTCAACCTGGAAAGTCATTTAAAGAGTATTGAAGAGTTCTATTAAGTCATCCATTTCAAAAAAAATATATTACAATTATATTTTTCATATTTGAGCATACACGTTGCAGATTAAAAGATTTTTAAGATCATTTGAAAAATTTCCATCAAGCATTTCCACCCTTACAGAAAAGACACATGAATTTCACATGTTTTTTACATGTTTTTCGCATGTGATCACATGTATACAACATGTGTTTAACATGTGCAAAAAAACACGTGTGATCCCATGTGAAATGTGTGTTTTTGGAACATTTTGGTGTGAATTCCATGTGAATTCCCACGTGAAACCCATGGGATAACATGTAAAAACCCATGGGATGACATGTGCAACATGTGGTGACGTGAAGAACATGTGATCACATGTGGAGACATGTCGCATATGTTATCCCATGGGTTTTTACATGTTATCCCATGGGTTGGCGTATCCAAGATGGCGCAGCGGATGGCTTGGAGTATCCAAGATGGCGCCGCGGATGGCTGCCTCGGTTTGGAGTGCTCTAGTACTTATGTCTTTTTTGTTCGTTTTTCCTGTTTTAAGCTACTCTTCTTTAATCACTTTTACCAGGGACGAATTGCTTAACATTAAGCAATGCCCTTCTATCAATCTTTTCCCTAATTTTGAAAATTCAGACGTCTTACTGGACATTTTACTCGGAGGAGCGGCAGCTCTGTACAAACGCTCTAAAAGACGCAAGCGGGGAAAGCGAGCGGGTGCGCTCGTCAGACTCCGACGACGCGGATTTAGGACCCCGCTGCCGAGTATACACCTGGCGAATGTCCGCTCCCTTACCAACAAAACGGACGAAATACTCTTACTCACCAGGACAAACAAAGATTTTTCCAACTCCGCTGCGCTGTGTTTCACAGAAACATGGCTCAATGACACCATACCGGACAGCGCGTTACATCTGCCGGGTTTTCAGCTGTTCAGAGCGGATCGCATTGCCGAGTCACAGGGAAGACACGTGGTGGTGGATTATGTTTTTATATAAACGAAGGTTGGTGCAGAGATATAACAACACTGAAGAAGATGTGCTTTTCGTACTTAGAAGCGTTCTCTATCAACTGCAAACCTTTTTATTCGCCACGCGAGTTTTCCTCTTTATTCTCGTAATGTTTACATTCCTCCACATGCTTGTGCGAGCGCGGCGCTGCAACAGCTGGCGGATTACATCACTGACACGGAGCAGCAACACCCGGATTCTCTTATTATATTATTGGGGACTTTAACAGAGCAAACCTCTCCCGTGAGCTGCCAAAATACAGGCAGCATATCACATGCCCCACCAGAGACAGCAACATTCTGGATCACTGTTACACCACAATACGGGATGCATACCACTCTGTTCCCAGAGCAGCTCTGGGTCTCTCTGATCATTGCCTGGTTCATCTTCTTCCGACCTACAGACAGAAGCTTAAATCTGCCAAGCCTGTAGCAAGAACAGCAAAGAGATGGAGCAGCGAAACAGAGCGGGCCTTACAAGCCTGTTTCGACTGCACGGATTGGAGTGTCTTTGAAGCTGCAGCCACTGATCTGGATGAGTTAACTGACACAGTGACATCCTACATCAGCTTCTGTGAGGACATGTGTATTCCCACCAGGACTCGCTTAACATACAACAATGACAAACCATGGTTTACAATGAAACTGAGACAGCTTCGTCAGGCCAAAGAAGATGCTTACAGAAGTGGGGACAAAGTCTTGTATAATCAGGCCAAAAACACACTGACAAAGGAGATAAGAGCAGCTAAGAGAAGCTACTCTGAAAAGCTGAAGAACCAGTTTTCAGCCAACGACCCTGCATCGTGTGGAAAGGCCTGAAAGACATTACCAACTACAAGCCATCATCCCCTCAGTCTATGGGTAATCAACGACTGGCTGACGACCTGAACGACTTCTATTGTCGTTTTGAAATGCAGAGTCTCACCCTTCACACCCGCCCTGACCCTATCTCTGCTATACCATTAACACCTCCTCTTGACATTCAACCTGCACTTAAGATCTGCGAAGAGGATGTTTGCCAGCTTTTCCGCAAACAAAAGATCAGAAAAGCACCAGGCCCAGACAATGTCTCACCCTCCTGCCTGAAAGTCTGTGCGGAGCAGCTGTCGCCCATCTTCACTAATATTTTTAACAGATCTTTGGAGCAGTGTGAAGTCCCTTCATGCTTCAAACGCTCCACCATCATCCCTGTACAGAAGAAACCCAAAATATCTGGACTTAATGACTACAGGCCTGTTGCTTTAACATCTGTGGTCATGAAGTCATTTGAGAGACTTGTACTGGCCCACCTGAAGGACATCACCAGACCACTTCTTGATCCCCTCCAGTTTGCTTACCGAGCAAACAGGTCTGTGGACGATGCAGTAAACATGGGACTGCATTACATCCTACAACACCTAGACAGACCAGGGACTTACGTCAGGATCCTGTTTGTAGACTTCAGCTCGGCCTTCAACACCATAATCCCAGACCTCCTCCTGCCCAAGCTTACCCAGCTCTCTGTGCCAACCTCTACCTGTCAGTGGATTATTAACTTCCTGTCGAACAGGCAGCAGCTAGTGAGGTTGGGAAAATTTAAATCCAGCACATGTACCATCAGCACCGGAGCTCCTCAAGGATGTGTTCTTTCTCCACTGCTATTTCACTCTACACAAACGAATGCACCTCTACAGACCCTTCTGTCAAACTCCTGAAGTTTGCAGATGACACCACAGTCATTGGCCTTATTCAAGACGGTGATGAATCTGCTACAGAAAGGAGGTTGCTCAGCTGGCTGCCTGGTGTAGTCAAAACAACCTAGAGCTGAAGCATTCAAGACAGTGGAGATGATAGTGGATTTCAGAAGGAACCCTCCATCACTTCCTCCCCTCACCATCCTGGACAGCACTGTGGATACTGTGGAGTCATTCAGGTTCCTGGGCTCCACCATCTCTCAGGACCTGAAGTGGGAGTCCCCATAAGACTCCATTGTAAAGAAGGCCCAGCAGAGGTTATACTTCCTCCGTCAATTGAGGAAGTTCAACCTACCACAGGAGCTACTGACCCAGTTCTACTCAGTGGTCATCGAATCTGTTCTGTGCACTTCAATTACTGTTTGGTATGGCTCGGCCACCAAATCAGACCTACGAAGACTACACGGACAGTTCGTAGTGCTGAGAAAATTATTGGTGCTCCTCTGCCCACACTTCAGGACCTGTACGATTCCAGAGTGAAAAACAGGGCAAGAAAAATCATCATTGACCCACACACCCAGCACACAAACTCTTTTGATCTGCTGCCCTCTGGCCGGCGCTTTAGAGCACCAAACACCAGGACTTCCAGACACAGAAGCAGCTTCTTCCCCCAGGCAATCTCCCTCCTAAACAGATAACTGCTCCTTAAGAGCAATATTCCACTTCCACTACTCCTATAGTGTGCACTACTGTGCCTTATTATATCTACATCTTATGTATACATGTATATAACACTACCTCTACTTACTAAATTATCCATTTGCACAAGTGTACATACAATCTGTTAATATGTTTATTCTACTATATACTACCCGGTACAATGTCTCTTATATGTTATTATCCCCCATTTTCTGTAAAATAGTCTTTATTTTATATATGCACAATTTAGAATCTTTTAGACTGTAAATCGTATTATATTGTATTGTCATTGTGTTAAATGTCTGTACTAGAAGCTTCCAACACCAAAGAAAATTCCTTGTGTGTGCAAGCACACTTGGCAATAAAGCTCTTCTGATTCTGATTCTGATTCTGATTCTGAAAATGTTCCAAAAACACACATTTCACATGTGATCACACGTGTTTTTTTGCACATGTGAATTTCGTGTGTCTTTTCTGTAAGGGCAAATATTTGACTGGTAGTGTATTTATAGCATGTCCATATTTAGTAAAATCAGGTCTCATTTCATTGTTGCAACACTGGCTGCACATTCTACTGGGGGTCTCGGAGGGTTAATGATGAGATCAGAAAATGTATGTTTCTGCCCTAAGGCATCTGTGAGTGTCACTGACAAACCTCTAAGCTGTTGTGCTTTTGACAGGTGAGATGTAAGATGTTTTCATTCCACGTCGTTCCATTTTTTATACCATTGTCATATCTCACAAATACACAGAAACAATGAAAGCCAGAATTACTCCGAAGTGTTCCGCCTCTGTGGTGTTGGCAGTCTTTTAGTACGAGCTGTCAAGCGCTAGAGGTTTGCGCCCATCTCTCGGACTAATTACCGGGGCTGGAGCGCGAGCTAACTTGATCGAATCCATTTAACTTGGCATCTACAGGCCAAAATGGTTAATCATCTCATGTCATCCAGCAAACGTCCCTGAGGTATTCAACAACATGAAATACTCAGGAGAGCTGAGCACACTGGAAGCAACACATCTGAAATGACTGCACAGCGCTGATGAATAATACATCGACTGAGTGCTGCGATTCTGAAAATTATGACAGAATAAAACAGGCCTTGTATTCATATCAGCACAGAAGATTATCAGTTTCAATCTTTATATTGTCATTCATAAACATGTTTGACAGCTTATTTTAGCCACTTATAAAATCCAACACTATCTTTGGTCTGATTATAGCAAGTGTACTTTGAAGTAAGTACATTTTGTTTGTATTTCATACATTGGTTTCGTTTACAATGTGTTAGCTAGTGATTCCGGAAATGCCACGTCTGAAGCCTCTCAGGTTTACAGATTACAGCAGCACAGATTTTTTCAATGTAATATTGCAATTTAAAGAATGTTTTTGATTGACAGTATCCTGTCAATCAAACGAGAAAAAAATGCGATGAATTTGTGCTCTGTTTATAGAAAATGCTAATACAAATAACCAGTTTGATGTTCAATATGTTCAAACAGAAAAGATCAGAAAGTTAAGAAATATAAATGTAATTTTCAGAATCCATATCGGCAGATATCACTCTGAATAATCGGCTATTGCTATTGGTGGAGAAATTTAGTATCGTTGCTAATTTTTATCAGTATTTGTGTTTCAATTACCATAGATGCAAATTAGAACGCAAGGAGCTTTTTACTCCCCAGTGTCCTGAATCATAATGGATGTAAAATTCGAGTAGAGTTTGATAAGTTGAAGGCCATTTACCTTGACAACATGACAGTGCTTGATGAATACACCATTTACTTGTCACACGAGTCCATCTTTCAGCAAGAGAGGAGCAGAACTCTTGACCTGTCAAAGGCTCAGGGATGCAAAACGTCAATGTTGTCGAGAGATCAGATTGCTGAGTCAAGAACGAGTCTCTTGATAATGGACGTCTACGCTTACACCGGCAGACCACAAGCACCGCAGGGATTCGTCCAAGGATTAGCATTATACGATTATTGTATATATTGAGAAAGTTCAGAATAGGCTAAAAGAATATTCGAAAGTAGCATTTGATTCTGAAGCTTGGTTGAAAACAAGAAAGTAAAGCACTTCTTAGGACTTGAATTGAATTTCAGGAACACAGGGCAGGATATACGAGGGGGAAGTAAGCAGATCGCTTTTTGAAATGCTTCTTGGGTTACATTGCTGATTCTCTCTCCTCAGCATGGGACCATCAACTTTCCACTTACCCACAGCCCACTCACAGCCATTTTGAAAATGCAGCGCAGTGCCTGACAAGAGAGGATTATCATTATGGGCTGTGTATGGCAGAGAATAGTCTATTTTACAGAGGGAAGAATACTGGAGTATGAGCATTGCAAATATATATGACAATTTACAGGACAGTATGTGCCAATGCACCAAATATATTAACATGTTACGCAAGCTCTGCATAAACTCTCTTTGGGAGAATTCTTTCACTTAAAGTTTTTAAATTACTTTTTTAACTCTTAAATGAAAAAGTTTAAAAATGTGCTCTGATGCTAAGTGTCTAAACCTGCAACTAGGACTGCGTTCACACTTTGAGTCCAAATCCAATTATGAGTGTATCTGACTGGAATCTGACCTAAATGATTGACTGTTCACACTGTGTTTCGCAACTCTTGCCCTGTTACCGAAATCGCCTATCCATACTAGATAGTAGGCGAAAATGATGAGTAATGAAAAGTATGTCCGAAGCCTCAGTATAAAAACAGTAGGCGAAAAGAACCCGGATGGTCTTCTGCTTCCGCTGAGATTTGGGAGAGTGCATTGAATGGACACTATTCTATCCCATGTGGAGCACCGGTCAAATTCAAAAGTAAATGGAATAAAAATAGTGGAAAACGTAAAGGCGGACGTCTGTTTTTCAAGCATACCGATAAATGAATTTCTCGTAACTAAATTATGTTTTTACCAACGTCTGCGTACAGGTTGTTGTTAATACGTCATAGGTCAAAGAGCATACGTGTCACATGACAATAAAACATGGATGCAGTATGTCCAAAATGTGTTCATACTACCACTACTGTTTAAATGGTCGATAGGTGGGTACTTATTCAAATTCAATACATACGGTCACAGAATGCGATTTCGGATGCAGTTTTGGTCTTTCCGGAATATCTGAATCTGTTTCTGTGACAATGACGTTGCATTGTTAGGTTTACACAAAAAAGGCTTCTGACGCGTTTGTGATTTAGGTGACGTGATAGAGCAGCCTGATCTCACAGGAATTCTGAACTATTTTACGAGGTGGCTAATTTGTATGAATTCTAATAATGTGACTCGTACAATAACGTACGATTATTAGAAAAAAGCCATACTGAAGCCCTTAATTCCCCTTACTAAAACATAAGAAAGAAATTGTGCAAATACATGCGAATTAGGCACCTCGTAAAATAATTACTAACTGAGGTGAGATTGTAATGGTCAACATGATGCTATTGGCTTTCTAAAAATGCGATTTGTACAGGATTTCAAACCACATAAATGTAGCTTAAAACAGATGTGTAAACATGTTATTTTTACCATTAAATGTTGTTCATATTTTTGCTACTAAGCCAGTGTAGACCCACAGCATTATTTGTTTTTTATCAAAACAGCCATAAAACTGTATGTGAAAAAATACTTTACAGTTGTTTACTTTAGTTACAAGCAACAAATATGGACATATATAGACAGCATAGGCTATACAGAGAGAGACAGCATATATGATTACAATTGGTCATTTATATCTGTTTAATCACATTTATTTGTATTTTGCAAAAACATTCTATAAAAATCTATGATATTGGTGAATAAAAGATGTTATTCTTAGATAAATATGAATATCTGAGGTTGAAAAATTATTAATTGTACAGTCTTTTTCTTAGTAAACATTGAAAATGGGTCTCAGTGACCTAACACTACACAAGGGTTTTGAAAATTTTTTTGCTGTTCACACTTGCTAACAATTCCAATCAGATATGAAAAAAAAGATTTAAACTGAGAGTGTGAAAGTAGTTTCCACAAACACACAAGAAGGCCTTGCCCATAATAACTAAATGAGTACAATTTCCAAGCAATGTACAGCCTTAAAGGGATACTTAACTAGCAAATCAAAATTTCCCCGTGTTTTACTCACCCTCAAGGCATCCTAACTGAATATGGTTTTCTTCTTGAAGAATAATGCAGTCAGAGTTATAATACCAAGTATCACTTTACTTCCAAACGGTAGAATGGGAGTGAATGGGTGTTGACTTTTTGAAGCTCCAAAAAGTGCATCCATCAATCGAAGATCTGCACGACACGGCTCCGTGGTCTTAACAAAGGTCTTCTGAAGTGAATCGATGCGTTTGTTTAAGAGAAATATCCATATTGACAGCACTATTAACGTTGATGTCTAGCTTCTGTCATCCCTCGAATGCACGTGAACCAGAGGCTTGTTTTTCCATTTTTCATTTGCCGGAAAATCATGCCTCTGGTTCACGTGCATTCGAGAGATGAAGGAACATTAATAGCACTGTCAATATGAATATTTCTCTTAAACAAACGCATCAATTCACTTCAGAAGATAAACTTTGTTAAGACCACGGAGCCGTGTCGAGCAGTTCTTTGATCGATGGATGGACTTTTTGGAGCTTCAAAAAGTCAACACACATTCTACTGCTTGGAAGTAAAATGATACGTGTTATCTCCGACTGCATTATTCTTCAAGATGAAAACCATATTCAGTTAAGATACCCTGAGGGTGAGTAAAACATGGGGAAATTTTGACTTGCAAGTAAAGTATCCCTTTAAAGCTGTGTTAGTCAATCCGACATTGTTTCTCTTTTCAGTTCTCGTCTGAAGGTCACGTCCAAACCATCAGCTACATTACAGCAACAACAGAGTATATGCACTGCTTCATTTTGAGGATCCATCTATGTGTGTTCTTCCTTTTTCCCGAGCTGAATCCCGCTTCTCTTCCCGCTGTGAAAACAGGTCAATAAATGTCCAAAATGACAAAGCTCACTTCCCTCCTAACTCCCTCATCCCCTCTTTCTAGTCGCCTGGCTTCCATGACCCTGGTGCGAGCTAATGAGTCATGGTAATGAGAGCAGACGGGGTGCAGAAGCGTTAGCCTGCCGCTAATACAGACTGACAGCGCAGCTCTGCAGTCATTGCTTTCAAAAGCTCTTCTCTATTCCCACACACACCCTTTTATTTTCACCACGCTGTGGGTCTGAGAGAAGATGCAACTCTGCACATTTCACAGAAGCCCTCAGGAACCGCGTCGATGTGCCTGGCAAATCTAAAGCGCGAGGTACAGCAGTGTGGAGTAGATTCCCACATTCTTTACACAGTGGTGCATTTCTAGAGTCTGGTTATAATGACATGGAAGTCAGAATTATATATCGTCACATCCGAGGATGTTTGTTTGTGAAAAGTCTGCTGAAGATGCAGCCAATCTGTCTGAGAGAGGTGATTTCGTCTCATGGTTCTCTGGTGCAGACACAATCTCGAGCGCAGACATAGTCTGTCAGAGGTCTGAAGTGTTCTGCCCTTGGGCATAAAAACACATTTGTAAGGAACAGTTACTTAGCAATTCCTAAAAAACGATTCTTGCAGTACAGTAACAGTTGGATGCGGTGCTTATAGTAGCAATCCGTAAC
Source organism: Triplophysa rosa (assembly GCF_024868665.1). Taxonomy (NCBI): domain Eukaryota; kingdom Metazoa; phylum Chordata; class Actinopteri; order Cypriniformes; family Nemacheilidae; genus Triplophysa; species Triplophysa rosa. The sequence goes on from NC_079891.1 coordinate 4,982,421, forward strand.
GTTTGCATCGCTATTGCCAACTCTGTTTGAAACATTAATTATCTTTAAGTGTGTGATATTTCCCACAAAATCGTACACAACAGCTAAGTAAGCTAAACATTTTGAACACTGATTTGTTATGTATTTGCTCAATATCTGATTTCTGTTTACTTTTAGCCAAAAAAACTTCAAAATCGCAGTGTCGCCAGAAAATGCTAAATCTTGCCATGATGTCACACATCTTAGAGCTGATTTTGCTATATGTGAAGACATCCATGTACAAAAGAACAAAATTACAATTTTACCATATACTGTATATGCACTTGCACAAATCTAACCAGCTAAAATACACCACTCATATATCTTAAATGAATACCTTAAACTAAGAGTATAACTAAATCTAAACTAAAAACATAAATGCACATTATTTTTTTACAGTTTATCATTTTTGAAACAGAAAATGATTTTCACACACATTGGTCACATGACTCACATTCCTTTTAACCGTACGGAGCACTAAAGGAAGTCTCTGTGGCCAGCCTTGCCTTTGTGAGGAGATGCATTGCCTGGAAAGCTGCAATTCAGCATTTTTAGGAGAGAAAAATAAATACATAAATTAAAAGAAATCCTGAAAGTCTTTGCTTTGTACTCTTAGGTCAACTTCATCATTAGCCTTACATTTGAAACGAGGCGCATTAGTGCAAAGAAGCTCTCAGCAGAACAGAACAAAGTCACAAAGGATAATGTATAGTGGGACATCCATCAACGGAAATGACAGGGCTGCTTACACAACCAAAAAAAGTCAAATTAAGGTTAAAATTACTCTTAATTTCAGATTGACTGAACAAAGTTTACAATTAAGCGGTATTAGATGGAGTGCCAGGGCAAACCCCTGTTGCATGCGTAGCTCTATCAGAAGAATCATTGCTATTATATGTTTCTTATTTTCTATTAGAAACCATCTTTACATTTGGGTTATGTTTGGAATGGCATACTAAATCTCTGCAGTAGCATACATTGTACAGTATGTGAACCGTGCCCAGTATGCAAATGATCATCTATGCACTGCATGGTGTAGAATATACATGTAGTTCATTTACTATTTGTCTAAATGTGGGCTGGATGCCACTTGCATAAAATAAGGTCATGTGACAACAATGTGTTGCAGTTCGACATGAAGCACAGTTGCCCTCTGAGTCCAAGCTTGTGGTCATTTCCTGAAGTTTGTTGGTATCTCAAATAAAACCAAGTAAAACTAAAAAGCATAAAAAGAGGGAAATAGTAGGCAGTATACAGTAAATACTGAGCAAAACAGTATTCAGTAGTCAGTAAACTGGTATTGACAGACCTGCTGTTGTGCAGTTGCCTTGTTGGATATTTTGGCAGTGATTTGTCTTGGCTTGTTCTTTAGTTTGGATCTTCGACTGCATTTGAATTGGCTGTCTGATCTCAATTCCTTATGCGGGTGACATGTTTTATTTTTATATTGGAACAGTAATTCTGTCATCATTTACTCACACTTATGCGGTTCCAAATTTTGGTCTGTTCCACATACAAAGCTATCGCATGGCTTCAGAAGATACGAGTCATGTGGACTACTTTTATTGTGCTTTTTTTTGGTGGCTTTTTGAAGCTTGACAGCAGTTGCCCCAACTCTCCACATGAAAACATGAAACGAAAAACCTTTCGCTAGAACATTTTCATAGCTAACACTTTCCAATGAGGCTCCATTTGTTAACATTGTACGGGTGTGAACTTAACACCCAACAAACCTTCTTAAATGTGGGTAAAAATCAACCGTGATGGGTAACACTATAAAATCCACTTCTAGCCATTTGTATTATTAAAGGGATACTCCAGCAAAACATGAAAATTCTGACATCATTTATTCACCCTCAAGTTGTTCCAAGCCTATGTACAATTAATTGTTCAGCTAAAAACAAAAAAATATATTTGGAAGAATGTTTGTTACCAAACACTTCTGGGGCACCATTGACTTCCATAGTAGGAAAAACATCTACTATGGTAGTCAATAGTGCACCAGAAGTGGTCTAACATATCTTATTTTGTGTTATACCACGGGGCTGTTGAATGCTTCATTCTGATTGGCTGACGAACGTTCGACGGGTATGCATTATTTTTCAGTTAAACGCACACCTATGAAGGTGTTCCAGGTCTGCTGACCGCATTACAGCGGTCTGTACTCCGCTTCGCGTCGTGGCCGCATTACCACCTCGGGGTGTGCATTAACTTTCGATAATTGAACGGCCCGTCGTCAATTATTCCTTACTTATACACAGTGGTGTAAAGTATTGGAGTAAATGTACTTAGTTACTTTACTTAAGTATCTTTTTGGCTACTTTGTAGTTGTACAACTTTTACTCTCTACTTAACTACATTTTTGAACAAGTATATGTACTCTTTACTCCACTACATTTGTAATGACTAATGCAATTACACATTACATTTTGCATGACACCTATTTTATAATTAATATCGCCATTTACAGGGCAATGAAGGTACTACAATCTTGTGGATTTTGCCCTAACTTACAAAAACTTGTCAACATGGCTTCTTTATGTGAATATGAGTGCAGTATCAGGTAGATGTCAATCGCTGGCGGTTTATACACGGTTAGCCCTTACCCGCTATTTCTACAGTAATATATTGGCAACACTGTTGCCAGCTAGTTACTGTAGGTCACACATCTATAGCTCTTATTTTAAAACTAACTCTTCCTAAATGTGCTCTAAACATGTTTTCTCAAAATTTGACCATATGGTGGGACTATTGCCATGAAGTGATGTAACCAGTAAAAAGAATGTATAGTATTTCAATTTTCAAAATGTCTCACATAATAGACAAAATATTAACCTATAGAATGAGTCGGACACAGAGAAATGAAACATCCACATATGAATCTCAACAATGGTGACAATCAACTGAACAGCTTCATGCTGCAATGCATGCTGGGTACATAGTACAAAACTCATTCATGATTGTTTGTCACATTGATGAGGTTTGTATGTCAAGTGTCTAACTGTGTCTCAATTGCAAAGAAAGATTTTCTGACAGAGATCTTTCCATTATAACATGTAATCACTTTACCAAACATATCTTAATAAATCTTAAATGCTATATTATTATTATTTAATGATTGAATTCTTTCAGATGTATCTTCAGTTACTAAGCAAACATAAATGGTTTGTCCTTCAGTGTAATAAGTGTACATTTTAAAGCTACAAGAAAGTCAAAGAGTCCAACCAAAGCAAACACTGATCGCCATAATGGTGACTTAAAACATAATTGAACCACTATGAACTAGAGTTAAATCTCAATAAGATCTTACACAGATGACAGATATAAAGTGAAAGTGGTGTCTGTAATATGTGAAGATGTTATTGATGTTTGTGTTTAATTCTCCTCTGGTGAAATCTTGACAGATTTATTGTGTTCATCTGTTATTTACACTTGGTCATCTAAGACTGTGTGACTTAAGTGCGTTAATAGATTCTTAATAATGTATCTTCAAACAGCCATTGCAGTAGTTTACTGTAAAACACCTACAGTAACTAGCTGGCAACAGTGTTGCCAATATATTACTGTAGAAATGGCAGGTAAGGGCTAACAGTGTATGTGAAATGAGGACATGACTGCAGCTGGCGATGAGGCCCAAACCAGCATGTCCAGTGCAAAAAGGCTTTGACTTTTTAATTCTACTTAACATTATTTTATTTATCTGTTATATTGAAGAGACCCTTTTGAAGGAGTTTGGTTTACTTATGAGCACTTGAGCTTAAATGAGACTTAGGGTGTTTGTAATGACGTAGGTTATGGTGTCGACCATGATTTGTTGCAATTTTGAGGTGTTCAGTCTTATTATGATTTAAGAAAATAAATGCGATTGCTCTCCTCACAAATCAACTGTTTTTCACTGACGTGTCTCTTAAGTGTTGAGGACTAGTGCTTCTTTGAGCCTACATTCAGTATGAGTAAAATACTCAAGTACTGTTAAAATCAGATACTCGGAGACTTTTACTGAAGTCGTTTTGGAATTGGTGACTTGTAACTTGTAATGGAGTAATTTTCACTGCAAGGTATCTGTACTTTTACTTAAGTATGGTTTTCAGGTACTCTTTACACCTCTGCTTATACATAACAAAGAAATTTATTCAGGTTTAGAACAACTTGAGGGTGAGTAAAAGATGGCAGAATTTAAATTTTTGGGTGATAGCGAAGGCTCAAAAAAACAATAATGTGGCAATACTTGCCTGACCCCAGTGTAAAAAAGAAGTTTTAATGTTAAGAGGCAAGCTGGGGAGGAAAAGAGGAGATAACGGATGACATTTTTTAATAATGTAAAATGTAAATTTTATAATAAATATATTTATATATAAGCTATAAAGTTTTAAATGGCCAGTCAATTAAGAATTTTTCCAAACTGGTGAATAAAAAGTTCCTTTCAAACCCTGGTTATGTATTTTAGTGATCTTGAATTGTACAATGTACAGCATTTGTATGAATCTTAGTACATATCAAGTCCAACAATTACTAATGCATTTTAATATAAATCTTATTTTTATTCATTTGTTTCATAATAAAGTAATCATAACTCTATTTTACAATGTTGAAAACTCTTATCAAAATTAAAAAGCTCAATTCCAATCTCAGTGACCTGTATATCACACAGCGATGCCAATATCACAGTGAATAATTAAAGTACTTCTTAGTTCATTTCACTTCACAGAGTGACACACAGAATGCAGTGGGAATAAACAATCTATGTCAGCCCAGCCGAGGTCCATATGGTCCATCAGCAAGGTTCTCACACTACATCACACCCGTGAGATATGAACACAAGTCGACTGTCTAACAGCCATCCTTCAGTAAAAATGATGAGGGCCAGCTAAAAAGGTACCCAAGGCTGTGCTCCCTTAAATTTTTATTATCTTTTACAGTAACACTCCATTTTGACAATACATCATGATTTTTATTATTTGTCACGTTGCCACAGTGGAAAAGGACTTTTGTTGTATAGCGCAGAACACGGTGAGGGAAAGATTTAAAGGGTTGTCATTCAAGGTTGGAAGTGGACAGAATCGGTGAAGCACTGAGCAACGGCGATAAAGGCCCCTGACTGAGGATTGAGCGAGAAGGATATGGGCTGGATGCCCTTTAACCGTTTGTCCGCTTGAGGTATTGGGTACATCAAGGAGACTTCACAAAGGGCTCCTGTATTAAGCAGAGATCTTATTAAGTCATTTATTAAAAAATGAAAAACAAAAATCCCTCTAATAAAATTCATTCAAGCATCACAGCTGATATTAAGAATAAAAATAATTTCAAAATAGTTTAGACCTCCGTAGTCGAAGTCATTTCTTTCAATACTGTGCAAGGTCACATGCGGAACGTAATCTGGCAAAGGATGTGAATCACTAACATCTTCTTACCGAACATGAAGAATAATCTATTTTTATATCAACTAGCTATAACTTTTATTATCCCTTTATGACATTTATAAAGTTGGAGTCATAAAATTGCTGTCTTGGCACAAAGCAAAGGCAGTATTTTTCCTGAAATGAGAGGGATTGTTAATTTTCAAATATTCACACAAATGAAATGAGATATTTGCTTCCTATTTTTCAGCCGTGATTGATGTCTTTCAGTGAAGAAAGCTACAGTTACGAGGGAAATTAAGTATTCAAGAGTTTCAGTGTTAATCTATGAGAACATGTGCTTCTGTGACACTCCTTCAGTGAGTATCATTGTGTTATGAAAAATAACACGCATGATGAACATTCCCTTCATTTAAACAGAATTCTGTCCAGTCCTAGGCACTTCTTCGGTACATTTGTAATGTCCTACTGTGATTAGCCGTGATGTGAAAAAAGCAATACGATAAATAATGACAGAATATTTCAATGTTTCATCTAGTTGCGCTTAAAAATGTGTGATTGCCATTGCATTGGATAACAAAACAACAAACTGATGAAAAAGAAACATAATAGTGTGTAACCTGTATTGTCCGCAAATGTCAGCCCCGAATACATTCAACTTTGTATTTTTTATTATTCAATGACTGATACCCAAGATGGTACCTGTTTAAAGTGAAAACAATAGTTGAAATTCCCTCAAGATAAAATTGTCAAACACAATCTAATGCGATGCCTCCAAAGGTTTACAATAAGTGAGACGGGCCGTATAGCGTTTGTTTAATTTGTAGACCTTCAAGTGACTTAGTATTTGTTAATTTCTTTTTCCAAAAAGTGAGACGGTCGTCTTGGGTTTTGGACCTGGCTCTCCTCCAGCACTATGTCCTTCCTCCTGCCATCCTTTCTGGAGCTCAGGCTTCACTTGCGAGCAGGGGAACGCTTTGAATGTTAATGAAATATGTCATCGCGAGTTGTCTCAGTAATTAATTGTTCACAGCACATATTTGAAAGGCCACCAGGAATCAGTCCCGGTTGCACGGCAGCGTGTTGCCTGCCTCAGAATAGAGCTCCACTTTGAGGCTGGAATCAGAGTGCATCTATTTATGCGGCAGTGAGGACTGCATATTAATCTCAGCAGCCGTTGCCGTGTGAAGATAATAAAAGCACGCAGGCACTGTTTGAATAGGCTCGGTGTAAGGGCAGGAGCGGTACTTTTTCAATTTTCTGCACCAAACCTCTTCTGTCTACCACCTCTGTTTTACTACCATATCATATTCATGGCTTAGAGTTTATGTGCATAGATAATTTTTAAACGAAAAAGTTTTGCCAGCCACAGGAATGAGTTAGATCACAAAAATGTGTTGTGGAGGTTATACAATATGACGTCACCTGCCACGACATTTATGTGGTACACCGGATCTTTAAATAATATCACAGTATCACCATTTTAGATATAAAAATAAAAAGACTTAAAAAGAAATAAAAGTACGTTTTGAAAAAAAAAGAAAATTAATAAAATAAAATAATACTTAATAATAAAGGAATGAATATAAATAAATAGAAATATATATAAAATAGAAATAACTGGTATTTGGTACACAGTAAAAACAACTAGTAGGATTTACTTTTTTTGTGTTTATTTGCACAAGTTTTGCGCACAGTTTTGAAGTACTTTTTGAAGTTTTTTCATTACGTTTTTAAAGTATATTTTACTTAAAACATTTTTGTACAGTTTTTGCAAGCAGTTTTTAAGTAAAATTTAAAAAAAATTGAATTGAACTTGAAAGCCCACAAAAAATTTGGTAAATCCTACTAGTTGTTTTTACAGTGTATGCATGTCAAAATAAATCAATAAATCAATAAAAAGCATGCTATTAGTATGATGCCAGGTCTAAATATAAACATGGTGATACTATTATAGTTTATATAGTGTGGTACTGTTTGTTAGTGGTATCCAAGCGAAATCAAAAGTAGAAACTACATGTTCATTTTTAAAATCTAATTTTGAAGTTGAAGAACATCTTAAAACTTACAATCAGACAAAGAGCTTGCACTTATCAAGTTATTGGCCTCAGGAAAAACTGTATCCTATGGGCCTGATGAGAATTACTGCCGTTTCGAATGTGAAGGAGACTCCAGTTAAGTACTGGAGTTCTTAAGTATGACGGAAGTATTATTTAAGAGCGGTAACTACCTCTATCATTATTGGTACAAGCATAGCATTCAGTCTTTGAATAGTCCTTAATGCAAGGGCAGCAATATCAATTTGTAACTGTATGTGCACTTTAGGTTTAAAGGCAATCAATAGCACTCTATGATAACACGATTACAAGGCTGTGGCTGAGATGAAGGAGCCAACCTGTTTAGAACCCGAGATAATACTGGATCAATATTCATCCTCAAATGAGTTATTGTAGAGGTCTGCTGTTGCATTCAGTGGATGGCAAAATGAAATGTGCTGTATCATATTCTGACATACAACTATAGGAGGCTTCAAGCACACATGCATGCTGCTATATTTTGAGGCAAGAAAAAATATAATGTCATATGTGCCATCAGCATCCATAATATATACTCAGTCTCGGCACATATACAATATAAAATAAACATGTTTCCCTACTTAACTGATGTCTCTTCCTCAGCCGAAAACTCGCACGAGATGATATGAAAAGACGCATTTATGGGGCATGAAACAATACAGCATGTGTTATGTGAGTGTTTCTGCACTTAAGATGTCGTGTCACCGCACAAAGAAAAGCAGTTCACACCATGTTAAACTCAATTTTCAGATGTTATTTTGTATGTCCATGTGCAAATATTGAGTGCTATCAGTAACAAAGCTGAATATTTTACAGATTTCAGCCCATTTCCGAGTCTTTTTGACATTTATTGCAGCTATCACTAAAAGCAATTCTTGCCTGAATGACAAGTGCAATACAAGAGCTCATTCGAGGAGAGAGCAGATTCTCGTTTTTCAACATGTGGAAATGTCTTGTTTGGGAAATAATTACAGTATTTCCAATAGTGTTTTAGTGACAAATTTACAAATGCAAAAAAGAAGATATTTTGAAGAATATTGGTGTAACCAAACAACACTGGCCCCCATTGTACCCTCATTGTTTGGACACAAAATATCTCAAACTATCTTCTTTTGTGTTCCACAAGAAAGAGTCAAAGGTTCAAAATGAAATGAATTTTTATTTTGGGGTGTACTGTCCCTTTAAGGACATAAGTGCCATTGGTTAGTAGCTGGCGTGTGGGATATGGAACTAAGCCAAATTTGTTGTGTCTGCGCAAACACCTTTAGGGCAGAAGAAGATGAATACAAAGAAGAACATTAAGGAAATCTGTGTAAATTCAATAAAGGTTTAAGCACCTTCAGTTCTTCAAGCCCTAATTAAAGAGGCCGTGGTGCGGAACAAAATATAGCTGGAAAAGCAGTCAACGTTGTCTTCTAGAAAAACAAGAAGATATTGGAATGATGTTCATATTACTCAATTCGAAAAATAAGTCAATAAATAAATGAAAGAGCTGATTTCCGTTTATAATCACTGAATAATATAAATCCACAAAAAAGTTGAATTCATTGGCATGTGAAAAATTGAGGAATGAGGTTTCCAGTATTTGGATGACAGGATAATAACTTTGTGGGATAATTTTCAAGCCGTGGCGTTAACAAATGGTTGGCGTTGATGCCGTAACTTGCATGGATGATAATTATAACGTTTTAATGATCTGGAACATTCTAATGGCAGACTTTCTAAGAATAACAAAGACAACATTTGTAGAATTTCCTCATATTGTTTTTGGATGGTGTTGGGGGGTGCTTGATGTAGCAGTGGATGAGACTGAGGCTTAGAAACATGTACTATACAGACTGCTGGGTGAAGCCATTTGTTGGTGATTTGGGAACAATATTCTTGTTCTTTTAATAATAAAGCAGGCTTTGGTTTGAAGTGGGGTAGTCATTTTTGGATCATCGCGCAGAGGCAATTATATAGAGAACAGAGTGGTTTTGTATGGACTTTCCCGCTTTAATCCACCTTTGTGCTCCTGATTAATCCATGCTGCCGAATGAATGGCAGTAATTACAGATGTCCTAACATTTTCCTCTATATAATAACTTTGGTACATTACATTTGGATTGATGCTGAATAACTACTCAATCTCTTTTAAACTGCACTCCAGCTGTTCCAGGGCTCCCAAAAATGTATTTGGTTACTAGTCACAGTAGTTGACAAAGTTTAAAAGCAAGTGAGACCTGCAAACAAATGATGCTGGAGTTTTGCTACAGAAAACTTTCTGAGCATTTTTTCCAGTCACCTTCAACCAATGACTTTTGATGTCAGTGTTAGTTTCAGCCGAATCTCAAGAGAATTCGTAATGCGTATTTTACAAGGTGGGTAATTCGTATCAATTCGTACAAAGTGAATTCTACAAAAACATATGAAATAATGCTATATTGAAGCCGTTAGCTTAACCCAGCGTTAGTCAAAGTGTGGGACGGGCCCCACTGGTGGGGAATAGAGACATGACATGAGGAAATTGGGTCATTTTTATTCATTCCTTTATTTATTGACCATACACTCAAAACAAAACAACGACACATTTAAATGTAAGCCTTACATAAAACAACACCAGACTGCGAAAAAAATGTCACATGGAACCACGATAGCCTTCGAGAATGATTTCACGTCGGAATGTTGATTGAAGAGGCAACAAAACCTTACTAGTAGCGGGTATAAAAGTTAGCAATGGATAAGTTTGTGACATGGAATGAAAAGAAAACCGTAAATTGTGCACCAGCAGACAAAACCAAGACAGACAGTGGACAAAGTTTATTACCATTTTGTTGGGGCGATTGGGGACAGGTGGGGCTCGGAACCCTTCCCTACCTCCAAATGGGACACTGCCCTAACTCCACCCTAAACCTAACATCCTTGCTGCGAAGGCAAATCTTACTAAAAAGTACAGATAAAAGTATACAAATTCATATGAATTAGCCACCTCGTAAAATATTTATGAATTTGCATTTTGATATTTTGATGCAAAAATGGCACTTGCTTTAATATTTTATGTCACAAGGGGCATAGCTACATGGTGGCCATGGGTGGCCACGGCTACACCTGAATGATGGATGGCCACCTATCTGGCCACCTCTGTTGTGTGAAGAAGTTTTAAGATGTGTGTCGGAGTTTAAGGAGTGCTGCGCAGATCATTTAGCGTATGCACTGAAAGTAACGCGAGAACATTACTCTCGCGTTAATATGATGTCATACGCTGACGCACTGACGCAAACAGTCTGAGCGCTATAGCTGAACAGCTACTAACCGCTTCGTGACAGTGTACTGTCTGTGTACCATTGAAGTTCATCGCGAGCAGAAGGAGCAGGTCAGTAAAATCAGTCTTGTTTAACTGGATTTCATTCATTAATTACATTTTCGTGAAAGTTTAAGTTGGGGTACTGCAATGTTTATTTTCTATAAAACATGCTAACTTACTGCAAATGATGGCTAGCAAATTATTTTAAAATAATCTTAGCACAAGAAAGCATTGCAAATCAATTGTTTACTTTACGTTCTTTGTGTATGTTTTTGACCAGCAAACTATGTGTAAAGAAGACTTGGTGTAAATTACAGTAGAAGTTAAAGAATTTCTGTCTGTAAGGATTTTTTGGTCACCCTAATAAAATCACTAGGTCTTACCTGGCCACCTCTAAAAAAAAAAGTTTGGCTACGCCCCGGTCACTCAAAAATTATTTTTTAGTTTTCTGAATTTACTACGTGTTTAAGTAAAATGATCATTTTTTGTTTCAATCTATGAACAAGTGAAAAAGTTTCTCTCCAATTCCAAATGAAATTTTTTTGAAAATTGAAACTGGACAATCTGGTCAAAATAAAAAAGATGCAATGTATGAATATCTTGAATACTGCAAAGAAAACAAGTTCACAATAATGTTTAAACAACACAATACTAATGTTTTGACATGTATTTTATAATCGGTTAGAAAATGGATATATGAAGGAATAATACAGATTTTTTTCACAACTTTCATGCATTCTCTTTCACATTGCTTTTAGGTGAATTTGTCATGTCTAAGATTTGCTTCGGTTGAAATTCAACAGACACTGGAGTGGAATTGCCGCAATGCATGCAGAAATGCTGATTAAAGGCAAAACTGAAGTGCGCTCTCAATTTTTTTCTGCGGCTGTATAGTACATTTGATATATTTTAAAGTGTACTTTATACTTTTTCAGGAAATTGTATGAAATCATATGACTGATGTCTATACAAATACGAAAGGGGAAAAAGCAATCATCTGTTCTTTTAGACAAACTCTAAATTATAATGCATCAAAAGCAATAATAGGTACAAACTGTACCAGGCACATAAAGGACTTTTATAATGTCCATGATTTCTCAAGGTTCTGCTGTAGAAACACCTACACAGCATCTTGGTGATCTCCTGACTGCATCTGCAATTACAGATCCCAGCATCCCCGGTTGTCATGGCCACCTAAAAACCAGCGAACACAGGAAGAAAACCCACCAACTGTACAGGACCATCATGGACTCAGAAACTGCAGATTTCACATGCTCTCCACAGCCATGAGTCTACCAAATAATTCATAGCCTCCAACAGCGTGACACGTTCCCTCAGCCCGGCGAAACTAAAGCAGCTATGATCTCCCGATCAAAAGCTGTGATGTCATTTACATGCATGCAATGAATATCGCAACAGCTCAAACATCTCTCTCAATGGGATTAGCTAACCTTTCTTACTTTCCCAAGAAAGCCTTCAAAGATGCATTGAGGGTAACAAACATACTGTAACCTCCAGAACCCAATCTCCTCCCGGAGGCCGCTCCATGTCATGTTTTATTATTGCTGTGTTCTGATAATCTCTGTGATTCTAAATCAACTCTTTTGGGAAACATATTTTGTTATTTCTTGTGTTTGGTTCAATGCACTGAATGTCGAGATGGGGCAGCTTTGTATGTTGATAGAGTTTTAAAATTGTTGATCAATAGATGATTCGAAGCCTCTGAAAGACCTTGAGGGTTACACGGTTGTTCTACACATGCTAGTAAAACTGACAATTCTAAGCCATGGCTTCATTTGGTATAGGAACAACGACTGAAGGATTTTGCCTGCTGTCAAACTGACTTGGGTTCAAGTTGAGAGCTACACAATCTGTTTCCTTCACGACTGGAAAGCAGTCACACACTCTTTCACCTGCTGCCTCCGCTTATTCCTGCCATGAAACTCTTAGACAACACTTCCAAAACAACACTTGTGTGTTGGAACTGAGTGTACGGTAAGTGAGATTACTGATGAAATAATTGACAGCTCATGCCCACACAAATTAAAGGGGTCATATGACACGGCTAAAAATGAATGTTATCGTTTCTTTAAGATGTAATGCAATGTGTATACACGATTGTATTTTCCACATACCGTGCATGTTTGTATCTCCTCTTTGCTCCGCCTCTCTGAAACGAGCTGATTTTTTACAAAGCTCATCATTCTGATAAGCAAGGTGTGCTATGATTGGCCAGTTAATCAGTGCGTAGTGATTGGTTGAATACAGAGGTGGGTAGAGTAGCCAAAATCTTTACTCAAGTAAAAGTACAAGTAACTAGAGAAATTGTTACTCAAGTAAAAGTAAAAGTCACTAGTTTAAAAATTACTTGAGTAAAAGTAAAAAAGTATGCAATGAAAAAACTACTCAAGTAGCTAGTTACTTAGTTACTTTGTATCTGATTATATAGGCCTACTACATAAAATTAATATTAACGCCAATATTTTAATATTACATTTTAATCAATATTTTTAATTATCATAAGCAGATATCTTTGCAATATACTAGAGAGACTAAAGAATAGACAAACACAGAAGAGACGAGCATTTCTGTAAATTCATCTAGTCCTGATGTCAATGTAGTTTACACAACTTATTTAGAATAATAGACCATGTCAAACTAAAGCATGAACTAAACTCCGAGCATTTCCTAAGATGATCTAGAACATCTGCAGTGCTCTCTTAAATGAAATACACATTTTTGAACAAAGCTCATGTTTTCTCGTGTTGTGTCACGTGTGTGTTGTGAAACGCTCTTACTTGTAAACAAACAGTAAACAGTGAACCACACGCCAATCAACAAGTTTTCTTCCTTCTGTTCTTCAAATGTATATTTCTGAAAGCCCACATCTCTGTGTCTGACAGGTAAAGCGAATGTTGCTGTGTCTGACGAACAGGTCGCGCGGGTGCGCGCATATGGCGGGCAATTATCATTGCTGGCAAACAATATGACACATTTGCAGTTTTGATTGTATAGATATAGATTAATATCCACTTCATCCAACGCTCTTTGTGTTCTGCGTATTCTTAAATTTAGCCCTACGAGGAGTGAGTAATCCTGCTTCAGATGATTCAGATCGTGCTGCGAACTGAACAAATCATTTGAACTGATTCATTAGCCTATTCAAGTGGTTTTGCCCATTGTTCAATTAATGCTTTCAAAAGAATCGACTCAAAAGAATCAATCACTCGGGAATGCCCGTAAAAAGAGACGACAACCTTGAAATAAACAACGCGTTTTAAAAAGCATATTTTAAAATGAAGGAACGAAGGAACGTCACGCAATGTAAGTTATGTAACGAAGTAAAAGTACAGATTTTCTATTAGAAATTTACTCAAGTAAGAGTAAAAGTACACACTTTTAATTTGACTTAAAAAGTACATATTTTCCAAAATGTTACTCAAGTAAATGTAACGAAGTAAATGTAGCGCGTTACTACCCACCTCTGGTTGAATACTGCTAGTGTATGACGGAAATGTAAAGCAATTGTACTGACAGGTACGCCCACCTTACTTGCGTATACATTTGGGCGGTCTTAGTCAAATCATACCACGAACTGACGTAGATTTGTGGGGGTGTGGTTACACGAGGCGTTTCAGGCAGGTCTGGGTGAGCATTCGCTTTTAGATAGAATGCATATTTTGTTCCGACACTTTAATTTTTGCAATTTTACATGTCTAATACATGCATGGGCAACTTATAACACACCAAAGACACAGAAAAACACGTATTCGTGCATATGACCCCTTTAAAATACCTGAAGGATGCTATACAATAAAGGAAGTAATTTTGAAAGCATTTGAGGTGGCACAGGACACCCCCAGACACATGAAATTTGCCATATTAGCTCATGGGATCTCTTCCAGCTTATCAATCATGTCATGTGAACCGTAAATATCATAAGACTAATTATTCTAACGCCACCGACTTCAGAGGCATCAGACAAGGAAAGTCGTTTTTCGCCTAAACTGTATAGTAAAAATCATGTTTTCATAAATAAAATCACCCCATTTTAAAGTTGAAATCTAATTCACAAAATCCTTACACCTTAAGGGTCCAGTTTGTGAAATATAGTGACATCTAGCGGTGAGGTTGCGAATTGCAACCAATGGCTCACCGCTCCCCCTCCCTTTCGAAGCACTACGGAGGCTGACACAGAACTAAGGTGTCGTCACGTTTTCGCTTCTTTCCCGAAGGAGATAATGTATTTATGAAACACATTCTGTAGAGCAGTTTGTCTGTTTGGGGCTACTGTAGAAACAACATGGGGAATTCCATGTAAGGGGTATGTAGATAGAAAGAGCTCATTCTAAGGTAATGAAACACACAACGCTTCATTATGTAAGGTCTTTATACACCTCTAAAGACATAGTTATATAGCATTTCTGTCAATAAATCCTCCAAAAAATTACACACAGCACCTTTAAAATATACATATTTACTGTACTCTCTTTAAAAAAAGGTGCTTCAAAAGATTCTTCGATGCTATAGAAGAACCTTTTGGTTCCATAAAGAACCTTTAACATCTGAAGAACCTTTCTGTGTCACAAAAGGATTTACAAAAGGAAAGATTCTTCAGATTATAAAACCGTAAGAAAGAGATGGTTCTTTAAAGAACCATTGACTGAATGGTTCTTTGTGGAACCAAAAAATGGTTCTTCTATGGCATCGCTGTGATGAACCTTTAAAGCACCTTTATTTTAAAGGTGTGATGAACTGGCCTTTTTTATTGTTTTATACTGTTGTATGAGGTCTACTTATGATGTTCGCGTCATTTTTACATTAAAAAACATCCAAATCAATAAGTAATAGGTTATTTCCTACTTCGGTTTTGAGACCGGCTCGACAAGCTCGGCCGCATTGAAGACTTGGAAGTAAACGCCCACTGCTGATTGGATAGCAGTTTGCGTAGTAAACTTAGTTGGAGCCATCTGTGAATTTGGTTAGATACGTAACGTTAGGTTACACATTATCAGGGCATATCAAGCGATCTCTAACAAAGCAAGAGTGACCCATAGTACAAATATGTTAATTTTAGTCTGTTAATTTTAGATGTCTAAATTCATGACACCTTAAAGAGTGTGTGTATGTACCGCTAATGAGGCATCTAGGTATATAAGCTATGATTTTTACGTCTACCAAAAAGGGCTAACTGACTCATGATAACTACTGTAGCCAAATCTTGACCCCTTGTACATCATGAGAAACTAAAATTGAACCTAAACATGCTCTTTAAATTAAGAAGAGCTTTTATTTATTTGGTTACCTTTGTTTTTGAAGCTGCAGTCGCACAGAATTCACTGAGGAACTTGTCATAAATCTTATTTACACGGAATAATTTCACTCGCACACCCATTTTGGTTTGGTGCACGTATAAAAGTGTATGGTTCTTCACCTCTTGATGTTAACCACACATCCAGATTTAGAAATGTTATACTTACATGTCAACTTGAGGTTTCCTTTCAGCACGTTCAAATAAAGGAAGTTGTTTGAAAACTTAAAGAAAAAAATGTCAGACGACAGAAGAAAAGTTGGGTATAACAAACTTTTCCCTTTTATTCACGAGCTTTGCTTTTACAAGTCCCATATAAGAGCAAAGAGTCCACAATCGATCTCACAGAGACCTTGAGCAGGGATAGACACAGCCCACATATTAACGGTGTGAGGGGAATGCACCAAATGCTCAAATTACAATGAAAAATATGAATGTTTCATGCTAATAAATATGAGGATAATTAGTGGTTTGGAATGATCTCCCAAACCCTTCTCAAAACAGCAGAATGCCTTTTGAAGAAATGTCTAAAGATGTATCTTTCCACCAGTATCTGCTCTGTACCTTTGACTGTTTTCTACTTTCATCTATTTTCTAGCCTGTGTAAACTGTTAAAAATTAAAATAAAATATGATTGCAATATTAAAGTCATAATATTATAAGAATAACAAATAGCAATAACAAATTTTAGTCGTAATATTTTGAGAATTAATTTGTAGAAATGTGAAATAAAAAAAAATGTTTAAACAAAGTTTTTTGAGAATAGAGACATTTTGATGTGAATATGTTTGGGGTGATGTGAACATTCAGTGAAATTATTAATAAAGCTTACAGGCAGATAAGCCCGGATCCTCATAAAAATACCACAGTTTTATTATAGTAAGTCAAGTTTTTTGGCAGATTGATTACCATTGGTAACCATTTGCTGCGCAGATCACTACATCCAAACACATTCAGGAAATTACGACTTCATTGAAAAAAAACGTTATTCTTGTATTGCTTCAACTTTTAACTGTAATTAACTGTAATCCTAAAGGACCACTGTCCAGAAGTACTTACTGTAGCTCCAACTCTATTCAAACACACTAACACAAGTTAATCTAAGGTCTGTTCTATTCCTAGACGTCTTGAAACACAGCAGGAAGTTCGGCATTTGTTACGCCAAGCACAGGAGTCCAATGAAGATAAATGAGAAACTTTAGTGAAAGATTGCAGTGTTTCATTGTTCTAAATCACAGTACACTTAACTCAATATTGTGATATTGCAACCCAGATATCAATATATGGTAATGGCATATAGCCAAATCCCTACTATTAAACAAAGTTAATGTTTTTTGTTCTGTTAAAACATTATTAGGTTTGGTAGGTTAGGTTTGGTTGATTTTGAAGTACTTTGAACTTATATTAAAGCGAGAATGAGGTCTGAACCATTTGGCCTTGGAGATAATCTGTTTTGAGCTGAGAAAATATAAGACACACGCTACAGAACTTTAAAGAGTAGAGGTGATAAATACATGCAGTTAAATATGTGTTCGGCTTCACATCACGCCTGTGAATCTTTTCCTTGATAAACACTTTTGAGTGCATGGCTGCCAAATGTGACACTCACAATCTTGATGAAAAGTCTCATTAGTGGAGTGTGGGAGCTTTTGCGGAAGAGCGATGTCCCAGCTCTCTGCACTCTGTGGGTTTAATTAAAGAAAGAGAACAATACTTGGAATTCATGCCTGACAACATCACCTGTCATGATAAGCTTGTACTCCAAAGAAGTGAAGTATGTAGACTATATGAGATGTCTCAAAGACCTTATTGATTCACTATGAAATTAAGACATCACAAATGAGATCTCTTTAATATCGCAGCTGAGTTACCGCAAATTACATCTGTAACATGATGTCTTGTAATAATTTTTAAAAGGTAAGGACAAGAATACTTCAGGCACCAACCTCTGTATGACTGAACATCCTGGACTGGAGTCCAATTGCCTGAGTGGGCCATAGTGGGCGAACGGAGTAGTGCGTAACTTTAAAATGAATATATGTTTAACTGTATGTAACCTTACTGTTATGTCACATCATCAAACCAAAGCAATTAAAAAAACTATGATTATTTTGTAAAAAAAAAACTTTCCATAGAACAAATTAACTTTAAGAAATATTAATAGGATGTTCAAGAACACATAAACAATGCACATTAATACACATGCAAAGATGATTGTTGATATCAATACAAATATGAGGTTTATGTCGACATTATTGCAGTTAGTACACAACTCTTTTCCAGACGTTTCAGGTATTTGGCCTTTCGCAGTTTTGTCAGCTGGTGCTGGGGATATCTCGGCAGACATGTGCCTGTGGTCATTCCTGCATGTGTTGTCCAGCGGATTCGCCAGGTGTTTCCTGATGCTGGTGGGAACTACGTTGGCGTCCGGCCACCACTGGATTGAACCTAGATTATAAATGATTATTATAAATTTACAGTTATGAATCAGGGGAAGTGTCATTTTTTTTACATATAATTAGATTTATTCATTTGGCATTTATTCTTTGGTGTTTTAAAAGAGAAACAACTGAGACAAATCTTGATTTTTTTACTGGAAATGAAGCGTTACTACAGTGAGTGGAGTGTCTCATCTTCTTTTATGTTCATTTTAATTTTTTAGATTGTCGTTGTCATTCCGAAACCTTGTATGTCTTAATTTGCGGTGATTTTTTTAGGAAATGGAATACTGTGTTGTAAAAATTGACAAGCACTTTTTAATACTTTTTGTTGGTTAGATATTTGCAAAACCCAGTGACAAACATAAAGCATGACTAATAATAACGATTTATGCCAAAAAATAAAAACGTGTGATGAAAGTGTTCAATTTGTATATGACTGTTCTAAAAAATAAGTTTTTTAATTAAATTGTAGCAAACCACAGACAAGGAACACAAAACTGATTATGAAGCATGGGGATTATTTGAAGTTGAAAGATAATCTCATAAAAAAAGGAAAAGAACAATTATCAATTTTAATCTGCATTCTTGGATTCTGGTTTAAGAATATTCAAGAACACAGACTCTCATGAAATCTATTACGAAATCTCTAAAGCTCTGGAAGCTAAATCCTCCTGTACACGTCTCACTTTTTTTTTAGCTAGTTCTACATTTCACATCTCACAGGTAGCACATTTATTTTTTTGTCAAGGTTGAGTGTGCGTGATTTCTCCTCCCCGCTCTGTTTTGCCTCACACTGTTTTTCCTTCTGTGTTGTTTCACAGCCCATTATTACTGGTGGATGAAATGGGCCCGGCTCTGAGATTGTTTACACTTTTGTCGACTTCGCCAGATGATGCATAACTGCATGTAGCAAATAAACAAATATTTGTCCAGGATGTTGACATTATCTTCATCTCTTCTGCTGCGTGCCAGCCTTTGGACCTGAGCGGGGGAAATGCGCTAATTTTTATTTTGCGCTCGCCTGATAAAGGTCTCTTGTCAAATGTAATTGCACCTCTGGGATGCCGGGATGCCTTTGAGACTTCTTAAACTGTGCCATGAGCCATTAGCTGTAATGAAATCTGAAAATGTAAATATAATAAAAAGGCATCATGCTTTTGCTGCTAACGTGGCAATCAGAAAGAATAATAACATGCATCAACAACATATACAAGGAGCTGTAAATAGCTTTTGAAAGGTTTAAAGCAGGCGTTTTGGAAGGAGTCCTATTGTCACCCAAAAGTGTGCTCTCTCTCTGTTAAGGATTCTTTGATAAATGTGCTCTTACACCGCAGGGGAATCCAATTAATTCCCTTAATGACATCAGACAGTAATAATGGCAGTGGAGCCTGAAACATAGAAAGTAATTTTGGCCCTTATTAAGGCTAATGGTTTAACCTTAGCCATGCGTGCTAGTTAATTACTAAAGGGAACACTAACAATAAATAGGACGCAGTCAAGCCGCACACTCAGACAATTTATGGGATACTTAAGGATTTTACTTAAAAACGAAATAAGTGAAAGTGTGTCTGAGTTTGGTAATTGTGTTAAATATCGATCAACATCTAAAGACATTCTTTTAACCATTTCTGGTCTGATAGTGCCATCCTTCTTTATTAAAAATGGCAGTTTTTTTACTTAAAAGGACAGCTCACCCAAACTGTATGACTTTTTAAAGATGGGGTAACACAGGCAGTTTCTGCCAATCTCATATTAATCTTGAGTATACAGTTGCATACGTCGTATCTTCGAAGAGTATTTAGTTTGATCAAATTTATAAAAGAGAGATACAGCTGTACGATCATTTCCGGAAAAACACGAGCTGCTGGAGGCAGGCAGGGGGGACGAGCACACAAAACATCATCGCATTAATCCCTTCGTGTATTTTAACATCATGCACGTACGCGCCGATTGCCAACAAAACACAGACATATGACTTAGTTTGACTTACCGCGTGCAGTTCATGTCCGGCATGTTTTAGCACTGAGACCGCGCCATCTATGAGTTTCAAACGATCTCCAAATCTGGCTTATATCCACCGTATACAAAACATCCATCACTGAAATGCCGTGAACAAACAAATACACCTCAACTTCTCTCACTATCGCAAGAGTAACGAGCTGCAATTGCAGGCCCACAGAGCGGCCAATCTTGATAATCGGGTCTTCCTATCGCTTTCACCTAGCAGTGGGCGTGCTTTTCCGGGAGAATTGCCCAATTAAAGGAATAGGATCCCTGTTACGAAACAGAGATCTAGACTTATAAAAAACTTTCCAAAATAAGTTGGAGTGCTGGGGGACTGCAAGCACAGAAATACTACGTCATACGTCCTACAGTGTAAAGAAGTCAGAATGCATGACATCCCACCTTAAAGAATAAACGGTCTTTATTCTATTGGCTAGTAATCAGTAAAATCAGTAATCTTTAAGTACTGATTGTACTTAAAGATTTGTGGCAGCAATCAAAATTATTTACCTAACGCTGGGTTGAAAATAACCCAGCATTTTTGTTAGACTGTACATGTATGTTGCTAAGATAAAGCAAGTAGTATTTGGTCAGTTACATGATCTCAAAGACGACCTGCTCTACGTAACATACTAAAAACAGCTTTAATAAGCTCATATGACATGTCTGTGTCTGATGAGAGTGTTATCCTGTTATGTACAGGCACTGCCCACCTGTCAAGGATGTTTCACTGCTTCGCCCGAGATCCGGCATTATTAAGAATAAGTGGTTTAGAGAATGGATGAATAGACGGTGAGTATACATCATTTCAAATCTATTATATAACCAATATTAATTAATTTAAAGGTCCAATGTGTAATTTTTGGGAGGATCTATTGACAGAAATGCAATATAATAAACATGACTATGTCTTCAAAGGGTGTATAAAGACACTGCATAATGAAGCAATATGTTTTTATTACGCTGCCTTAGAATGAGCTATTTCTATAAACCGCGGGTCCCCTTAAATGGAATTCGCCATGTTGTTTCTACAGTAGCCCTAAACAGACAAACTGCTCTACAGAGCGTGTTTTGTAAATACGTTTATCCTTCAGAAAAGAAGCGAAAACGTGACGACATCTTAGCCCTGTGTCAGCCTCCGTAGTGTTTTGAAGGGGGGGGTGAGCCGTCAACCTCACCACTAGATGCCGCTAAATTTCATACACTGGACTTATAAGTGTTTATAAAGTTTTATGGTGTGGAAAAAATGCTAAGGGCACCTTTGGGAAGATTTAATAAAATGTATTTAAAAAAAATCACATTTTAGAAATCACAGTGTGAGGATCTTTGAAATGTTGGTTATCAAATAAAGCCTGGTAATGTGTTCATGCAGCAAAAATGACATTGAATGACATTGAGCTTTAATTGATGACTGAATGACTAAATAAATCCAGTGGTAAACATTGTTTACAATGCAATCTTATTAAGAAAAATACATACACAAGCTTTATGAATTTAACCATTTATTTATGCAATCTCCAATGCAACAAACTGACAAGTTCACAATCCCCTAAAGTGCATCAGTTAATGCCAACACTGGCTGTGCCAGAAACACAACAGCTTGTGATGCAACATTACAAACAAAGGACAGTCGTCTGGCACACAGCGTAAAACAATTCAGAATCAGTATTAAGTGAGTGACAGCGGATTTGTGTCGAGTCACAAACCTCAGCAGGTCTAAGTAATGCATATATCGTTTGTTCAAAAATACTCTATGTGCAATTCCTTACCATTAAAAGATTCAATTCATTTTGCATTAAAAAATCATCATTGTTTGGGAATAAGTTCACCTAACCCTAAACTTCATCATGTCTGTGGTTCCTGCCTCCTTTTCTAAGACCTGAATGTAAGAGGCTACCTCATAGATTTACCGAAGACATTTTGATTTGCATGGACTTTAACTTTGATTTAGCGAGTAATGGTAAAATCTCATCAGAGCAAAGACTTCTGTTCCACCATGTGACTGCAGCGTCAGCCATACTCGCACAAGCACCGGAATTAATTGAATATACTGAATCCGTGTCACATTAATGAATCACTGAATATACAGTACACTTCACAGTAAAGCGCTCATATCCACATATATGCTTCTCAAGATATGTGAGGCCGGATCGGATATTTACAGTTTGAGAACCATAAATGTTCCCTTTTAAAGAATTTAGTGTGAAATTAAAAATGAATAAAACAAGTCGTCCATTAGAGCATGACTTATTTAAAATGCAGATAAGTAGTAACTAAGCATTTCCCCGTCCCCATCAACCATGTTTTAAAATACATCATACAGATTTAGGACAGCATAAGGGTAAGAAAATGAAGACAGAACTTCATTTTAGGGTGAAATAATCCACCACAGGAGGTAAAAAAAAGACATCACCACATTAATTAGAGTCACAAGCATCTGTTTTTTGTCATTCTTTCACTTTTCTGAAAGCAGGCTGTGAAGATTACTGTACCAATATGGAAGTGTTACGTGCAGAAAAATGTGCATGTTGATGATGAAATAACCATTGACAAACAGGAATGACAGTATTTGTACAAAAGAAGTGTAGGCTACACAATTACTGAAAAAAGTACGAAAATACATAAAGCAAGATCAAGTAAAGGAAAATGCAGACTATGGTGAAAGACACAAGAGAGATGAAATGACAATGGTTGTTTATGTTTTGGATGAAATGTTTGGGTGAAAAAAAACAAGATTTTTTTGAAGACGTTTTTCACATATTTGCTGTGTTCTTCTGCAATGTATTGTAAAAACAAACAGTAACATCATTAAAAATATTAATAGTTTCTTCATTTTTTTGTTGGACGTTTATTTGGTAATCATTTTCAATTCTTTTAGTTCTTGCAATATCCTTTATCTAACAAATTAAATCAACACATTAGTAAACATTAAGCCATTTTTTAATATGAAATCTGTTACTGTATATTAAAGATGCACCGATATATCGGCCAATATTCGGTATCGGACGATAGCCATCAGTGTAAAAATATGGCTTTTTATCAGCAAATTTTCACGTCATCAGCTATCAGCCGATAGTTGAAAAACAGCCGATGATCATGGGTGATATGTCCTGTCAATCAAAAGACAACAGGAAAATGTGTGCTCTGTATATAGAAAATGCTAAGAAACATTACCAGTTTGGTGTTCAATATTAATAGTCATTATAATATTAATTTAATCTTCAGAGTCGGTATCGGCAGAGATCACTCTAAATAATCGGCTATCGGTATCTGTGACGAAATTATGTATCAGTGCATCTCTACTGTATATACTTTATTACATGTCTGTGCTATTATATGGGATCTTATATAGATATTAGTGGTCTTGCTCTCATCCTGTTCATCCTGTTAAAAAATATCATAATTACCATCAATTTGTCACTTTTGTATATAATCTACCTCTCTAAACCCTCATTCAGCAATAGCTAATGAACTAGATAACCTTCTAGATGATTCTTTATCTCGAAATGTTGAGTCTTTGTTTTTCAGAAGCGTCAAGATGAAGAAACACAGACGCGTTTGAGGCATAACATGATTTGACAGATTTCACAACCCGTACAGCACTGTCCTTCAGATCCAATCTTTTAGATTTCTCTATTGTTCTCTTTCTGCTCTTATAGATGTGTGGCTGTGAGAGTTTACTGGCCGAGTTTACTCAGTCTCGTGTGGCTAAACTATACGTCTTAAAAATTAACCTCAGTGGATTAGTCTGTTCAATATTTAGCGATGAGACTAAATGATGAACATCACTTTGAAGACAACACAGTTTGAGGAACGTCCAGTTCAGATCTTATGTTTTGACGTTAATGATTCACTGATTTGGTTTCATGTACACCGGCTTCCGGACGAATAAACGTTTTTTTTTTACTATAATTGAAGACATGATTCACTGGACTGCTGGCACGTTTACAGTGATGATCGTTTATATTCTTTATGGATGTGTCAAAATGTTTTGATTATCTGACAGCTCCATAAAGATTACATTTGATGACAAAGTGACGGACAAGATTAATACTCCTCCTCTAGGACGCTGTTCTTATTTTGCATTTAATACTATCGTGGCTTGTATATAATCTCATGTTTTTATTCTAAAAATATTCCCGGTGTCTTGAGATGTTTCCCCGGCATGATTTATCAGCCTGGCACGAACACAAACAGTCCCAGTTACTTTGTCTTTTTAGATGTAATCTTTAATCTAAGAGGGGAGTAGTCTTTTACGTTCAGTAAATCTAGATCTGAATCTAGTAACCAAACAATGGCGGTACCCATTCACTTCTATTGTATGGACATAAAACCATTGCAAGTCAGTGGGTCCAGCCATTGTTTGGTTCCCAACATTCTTCGAATATCTTCTTTTGTGTTCTGCAGAAGAAAGAAAGTCATACAGGTTTGAAATTATATAACGGTGCATAAACGATGACAGAATTTTCATTTTGGGGTGAACTACCCCTAAGTGCTGATTAACGTCAGCATGAACTAAATACAACCTTGTACAAGCTCGTACACACCAGGACGATAATCGCACGCGCTTATCACCAGCGTATTTCTAGACATTTTTCGGCGTTCATACCCAAACGATTTTCACTGGCGATGAGCCGGGTGAACGTGCAAATTCACTCCCTGACATAGATTGCGCTTAATGAAAAACAGAAAAACCCCGGTACACAAGGTGGCGCTGCGCAACTTTATGCTTCTGACATTCGCTTGTCACACAGAAGAAGAATTCATCTTGCTTCCTCTTCGTCAATGTGTGCTCGGCAAGACCATTTTGTGCTTGAGCGCCACCAAGTTGTGTTTTACTGTAACTTCAGCAGCTCCAGGCACGTGAACAAAAGGGGCAATCTCATTGGTCGGCCAGTTTTTAACGCGCCGTGTAAAAAAACGTGCCTGTGGCATTTTTAAAAAAATGCTACTTTTACGCCTGCCGTTTTGCGCATCGGTGTGCACACTCACATTGGCACACTTTGTTTAGTCACGAGGCGTTAAACGTCTGCGATAAACGCGCGCGATTATCAACCCGGTGTGGACAAGCCTTTATTGTGAAGTGTTAACAACACCTCAAGTATTTCTCATAAACAGCCAGATTAAATCGAGAGCAAACTGTACTTGTGATTCTCACTTTTTTTGCTCAATAATCAGTTTAGCTTGTGATGACCAAACTCGAGATTGATTAAAAAAACTTCCTTTCACCGTGGCTCTCTTAACTAAACTTTGTGCCGTACTGAAGTGGTGCGCTGTGATTGGTCAGTACATTTCCCCTTCACTTCCTGTGAGGTGATAAATTGATGGTCCACTTGTTCCCAACGCTGTCTGCAGATCCCTTCGGACAGAGCGAACAAGCTCCTGGCAATTTGTATTCTCTCTTAAGATGGTCGAGCACGCTTAAATCCACTTTACAGGGCAGGACTGTCAGCGGTACACATGAAATTTGCCCTTGTAATGCACAGCCTGACCCCGGTTGCCTGCCTTGCTCAGCGCACAGAGCAGCAGCTCTCATTACGAGCTTCAGATTCCAGGAAAAACCCACATAGGATCCAACCTCTTCCGTGCTAGTACCGCTGCCACCTTCCGGGACATTCACACTGAGCGTGTAACCATTTAACTTAGATTATCAATCAGCCTGTCACCGTGAAATATGAACGATGAAGACTCGATCGCTCTCCCACACTGCATCTGCGGGGAGTCTTATCATGGAGACACAGACCCCGCTGTTAAACACCAGCTGAAATTTGTGCATTTAATGTTGAGCGGCGAGTGTGCCGACATAGCAGAGGGTGATTACTGAACGTAGCGTGTGTGTGTTTAATGAAATCATAATTAATACTTTAACGAAGCATTTGTCATGCGCGTGTCACGACGGGGCCGGCGGAGAGAACTCTTATTTTGGGACGTTTGCTTGGGTTGTGCCGGATCACCAGAGGGGGTGGTTTGGCCCCACCCATGGGGCAGGTTCGGCGTGACAGGCTCCGAATCAGACAGAGATGAATCTCTGGGGAGCTTCCAAATAACCAGCAGTGAGGAGGTAAGGGTTTTATTATGTGGAGAAAATCATGCGGGGAGCCTCGTCTTGTGTGGTTGTGTGTGCTGTCATGGTCACAGGTCCAAAAATAACCTTGAAAAAAAAGCTGAGATTCTACTGACATGCTAGATAAAGTAAGGTAGGCTGTGGCATGTAAGAGCAAAAGTTCACCCGAAAATGAACATTTTGGCATTATTTACTCACTCTCGTGTCTTTCAAGCACATATACAGTGCTGTTACTTTTTTAGGAGTAGGACTGAAGGAGATCTTCATGCATATCTTCGTGGACGATTCATAGGGACCAACATTCTAAAAAGGAGGAAAAATGCTCCGAGAATTTCTTGGAATGACTGCATATGCTTAGAAAAAAGGGTTTACATAAAATTAAGTTTTCAAAACTTAATTTTTGTTTCAAAATTGTAACGAGACAAATCGGTCAAAATAACAATATATGCAATGCTTGCAGATCTTGAATACCGCAAATGCATATTCATGTTTAAACAACACAATACTAGTAACTTGAAAGAAATAACAGCTTTATTTCTATTTCTTTCATCACTGTTTGCTATCTTACTGGGATTCCTCTTGCAATCCCTCTTCCGGGGTTCTTATTACATGCACATTGTTTAAAGGTGGCATTTGAACTTACAGCTATTCACTATTTGTGTTCACTTAAAAACAGTTCATTTAGATATTACTGAATTTGCTCTAAAGAGCACGAATTAACAGGTTTTGCAATGAAAAAGTCTTCTTTTTTCAGCGTAATTAATCAATCAGGACAACGTTTACATGCATCTCCTAAGTCCATCACATTTTGTCGATCATTATGTTCCAGCCTGGTCTAAACTCAATTGTGTAATCACCATCGCATGCATTTAACATCAGTTTATCACAGATGGTTATGTTGTATTCCTCAAGCATGCTTCTGCACATTAATACAGTAAAATTAAAGAACGCATCACCTGTGATGGTTAGATGCATGCAAGAGCTAAACCTGATTTCTCTGTTGATAAATCTAGTGCCAGCTGAGTTATTTACAGCAGCTCGGCCATTTGAATTGCCAAGAAATCTATTATGCGATGCATATCTGAAAATATCTTAAATTTGCTTAAAAATCTATACTGTACCACTACTGTACAGTACCTTCTCTGTAGTCTGTACTGCCTGAAATGATGATGATCAAGATTAGTGTGCATGCAGTAGCTGTAATTCAATCATTTGAACTTTTAGTTGCACTTTAAACAGATACATACTAATGCATATTACATCTGTTATGAATATAAAACATACCTTTGCTTTTCACTGAGGCTTATTGAAGCCATTTTACCTTAGCTTAGTCATTTAAATAGCTGATATGATCTTAAAATCTTAAAGCATGCATTTTACGATTATTACGATATAGTCCCACACATGAAAAGTTTCTACAAGCCATGCCTTACAGGTTTTCGCTTGCATGCTTTGTGTGTTGAAGTGGAATTGGAGGTTGTTATCTCGAGTTTCACTCAGTGCTTGTAAGATCTCTTCTGGGTTATACATAATGATGCTATATTGTAGACCAGCGTTGCTTTCACAGGCCTCTCAGCAGGTATCAGAAAATGGGGATTATTACGGACAGAATGGTTGAAATTGCCTTGTCCTTTATCAAGTCCAATGGTTATATCACAATGACGCAAAGCTTTGGATAAAAGCGTCTGCGAAATGAATAAACGTAAATCAACCACAATTGTCTTCGAAATGAACGCCATGTTAGGCACAGATGCTTGATCAGCTTCAAGAAATTGGAAAAGCGTTAAAATGAGACGTAGATTTAAATCTACGTAAACGTGTAAAACTCTATAGAAACTGATCAAAACATTTGAGCAGTTTAATAAACTAAATTTCATGACAAGAAACATTGATCTACACACAAGAAACAGTCTGAGTAAAGTGACATTGAAATATGTGTTCCGAGTTTGTCACACAACAGAAAAGTCTGTTATTAACCACCCAGCCAAATTTGAATGGAGAAAAAAACATCCAAGTAAATAAAATAAGTTATCAAAATACGGTTTACTCCATAGGATTATAATTTAAATGGGTCATATGGTGCGAATACGTGTTTTCCCAACACATCCTCACTCCCGACTCATCACATATTTACGCTAGGTCAGCGCCCTTTGGCGTCACTTTTGAACGCGCAGCGGACCCTTTTGGCGCCATTTTTTGACGTGAAGGGCACGCAAATTTTACCGTCATTATGAAAATGTATATTAGATATAATTTGCAATGATGATGTTTTGGGGTTTAATTTAAGTTTAATGACCAGGATAATTGCGTTTACATGACACTATTCAGACAGTTTGAGCAAGTAATGTAACAGTTTATTTATCGTAATATAAAACACATAATACAAGCAGTCACAATGTCGTTCAAAAATACAGATATTCCAAGGGTATCAACGCGAAACGATCGATTTGTATGAGGAACAGATGCGAAAGCGATCACCGTCTGCCGTAAATCTCAAATCCAGTGATGAATGATGTTCAAAACTTGCCGCCAGAGGAAGTTACGTCAGCTTCGATGCTATTGGCTCTCCCGTGACCGATCGCGTCATTTCGTTGGCTTTGAACGTGAAACGGTATTGGCTCCCGCGACCGACTGCATCTAGCTGTTCTGGTATATCTTTTCAATGGGAGCCGACTTCATACATTCACGGACACGCACGGCATCTTCATGTGAAGTTATCATACTGCTTTGGTGCAAAAAGGTCTTCGAAACGAGTTGTTTGTTATATTTTGTAATGCTTTTGGTCAGTTTGTGCAATAAATACCCGTGACTGTACTTTTATTCGCGTGTTGTGTTTTATATGGCTGAGAAGTGGTTAGGTTTAGGGTGACGTTGGGGTTAGGTGCTTGTTATTTGGCGTGATATTTGTGTAATTGGGCAGAGTGAGAGCCTGAAAGCGTGTGCGAAAAGCTTACAACCCTGAGCTCGTGGTTGAGCAGACACCTGATGCTGGGCGCTCTAGTGATAGGGGAAGGGCCATGCATGCTCGGACGCTCCATTGCGTCATCGAGCCCCCGTTGTAGCCCCGCCCAAAAAATCCTGAACAGAGAATTGGTGAAAAACGGTTTAACTCCACAATTCAGTACTACATACTTCTGAGTCTTTGTAATGTGTTTCAGCAATACATGTGTAACATCTATAATGTGTTTATATTCTCAGAATTCTCTTTACCCGGACTTTAAATATTGTTTCTAAAAGACCATTGCCATTGGACTGAAACCTTGTATCTCAATTTTTCCATTTTTAACCAGACTGACCTGTTCAATTCCTGTTCAATATTCATATACATTTTTTAATGCATATGAACATATGCTCCCTCTGTGAATGCCAAATCTAATTTTAATACTGAGAACACATGTTGTCATATTTTATGTTTAGCATACTGTATATTTTGCTATAGGCCCATACAAAATAAATGTCTAAATCATATATGTACTGTATATAATGCCACTCATAACAGCAAGACATTTTAGAGCTTCTTTTTGTGTCCATTGCAATCAGTTCATCATTAATGCACAAAATTACATAAAATTTGATGCTAGCTAGCACAGATGTCGCCTAGCCATTTACCTTTAACCTAATCCGCTCACTATATAAAAGTCATGTACACAGTAACTGTCATTGCATTGAACAAAACAGCACATTTTAAGGCACTTTAATGTGTATTAAAATATATTTTCGGTGATTTACGACGGAGTGGAATTATATTTCCTTTTGTGATTTTTACTGTTGACTCCTCGTTGTACTGTATAAACATACTGTATACTGTATTAAAACTAGTTAAAGGGATAGTTCCCCCAAAAATGAAAATTCTGTCATGAATTACTCACTCTCTAGCTGTTCCAAACCTGTATACATTTCCTTGTTTGGTTGAACACAGAGAAAGATATTTGGACGAATGCTTGTAACCAAACAGTTCTTGGACCCCATTGACTACCATAGTACTTCCTACCACAATCTTTCTCTTTAAATATACTCTAAATTCTTTGGTTTGCCAGCTGATGCATCTTTAGATAATATAATTAAAAAGCTAACAATCATCCGTGTGACAATTATATTCCTTGCATGAAGACACATCAAAATACTGGTGTATTTAACATTAGCATTTTATTTGTATGGACTTCGATGTAAATAAGACTTTTTTCCCCAGTGGCCACTAGCGGAGTGAGCTGTCAACAGTGATGAGGTGTAGCTAAGAGCGCTCCAGACCAGCCGAACGTATGACTTATAAGGTATACCTAACTAAGAACGTTTCGGGAAACACATATTAGCGATAAGGTACAGCTTAAGGTATAACTTAAGAACGACGTAGCGATAAGAAGGTTTCGGGAAACGCGGCCCATAACAATAAGGTGCACCGGACATACTTTTAAACATAAAATGAATGGCAGGCGTGGTGCTATAGACACTTTTTCTTCAACACACAATAAGACAGAATAATAAAAGTCTTGCTAGAATCCTGTTCACAGTTTCAAAATGTTTTCATAATTGAAGAGCATCGAGCTAACAGTCCAAATCACAACCTAATGGACTGTTTGGACTGAGTACAACACATATGAGACTGGCATACTGACATTATAGGCAGAGCTCTGTAATGCAATTAGTCCCCATCTATCAAGTTCATGCAAAGGAAAAATCATTCACATCCCATTTATCTCTTGCTGCTGAACTGTCTATCTGTTCATTCCTTGTGCAACATAAAAATAATACCAGATCAGTATTAGAAATGCATCTTGGTTCACACTAATTATATTTATAAAAGTAGTCATTCAAGGTTCCAAACCAAACGATTGTGATGTGTTGTGACTAAAACTCCAAATTGAACTCTTATCATTAAAAAGGTAGATTGCACAGACATTTTTTTTGGTTAGTCAGTTCAAGGTGCACAAATTCAAATCTTACACCTTTTACCTGCAGACACACATGTGGCAACCGTATCATGCATTCATCATTACAAAGTATAACTATAGCTTAAAGACAAGGTCATTAAAAGAATGTGATTGTTGTATTATAGAAGATATGATAAACACCTTTACACTGGTTATTTTGATATATGTCTAAAACCATCTTGATATCGATGTGGAGTATTCTTACAGCTTTATTTACCTCTCACCACCCACCCCCATCTGTCTCAAAATGATGTAACAATGCATAATGAGCATTTTCTTAAAAGTGTAAATTTATGTTTTAAGCATGTTCACACCTTGGAATGGGCTTCATGTGTAACTTATTTTACAAATATACAGTATATGCCTATTTTTCTCCTTTTGATTTTTTTAATACGAAACTACACTACACATTCTTTTGAAGGAATAGTTCAACCGAAATGGAAAATGACATAATTTTGTACTGTATGACTTTTCACATTCACTCGACCCATTTTGGTTTCGTATTGTTTTGGTGCTATTATTTACAGCAGAGTAAGCAACACTTGTGTCTATGTGCATCGTGTGGTGTATTTCATCAGCCCTGTATCTAAAAACAGTATGCCTCATTTCTTACTATAGACAGCGACAACAACATCAACAAACGTTGTGTGGGTCCAACATAACTTCCAGTAGACCTCCGCAAAGAACCTATACAATTAATATATAATAAAATGTTAATATAAATATAATATAAAATAAATTTTATGTTATAACCAAACACTTCGGCTCAGGCGCGTACATTCGATGAAAACATCTACATAGTATGCTAAATTATTATTATGTCTGAACATTTAAAGCAGCAGTTCGTAACTTTGTGTTTGAAACATACACTTGCAAGTTACTTTACATACAATTTTTACATGATTTGAAGTCAAATGACATCAAACTGACATTTTCCATGAAATGGAACCTGACAGCTCAATATAATAATCCTTATAAAGCGGATACATTTAAGAACACTGCTTTTTCATGTAGTTGCTCAATAGCTGATTTTTGTTCATTTTGATCAAATTCATATTTTACCCAAATAACTAATGGACAGCAGCTTTAGTATAAAAAACAGTGTGCAGGAAATATCCAAATAAGCCACAGGAGCAAGTTTAGAAACTGTGAACCAGAATGTTCTTTTTAAGGGTACGTGGTATTCATTATGGTTAAGCAATGTGGAGTATAGCTGAGTAATTTATTTTCACAGTTGTTGTTATGCCAAACTGTAGGTCAACGAACATACTGTACAGGTCACATAAACACATGACGGAAGTAATATGTCCGGAATGTATATGCATACTGCACTCACGCGTGTAGCCTACTGTAGGATATACTTAATGGGCAAGAAGTGTGTACTTACCGTAATCTAATGCAGTGTTCACTTTCATCTCATTTCGGGAGCATAGCAGATGTCCAGAGAACAAACAGTGTTTCTTGAGGGGACAGATGTTTGCACGGAATTTATTTGCAGGTCCTTTAACACTCTACGCTCACATTTGTGTCCAATGTGAATTCATTATCACTGTCATATCCTACACTGTATTTATACACACCTGTCACAGTGCTATGATTTTAAATTAAAGGAACAGTTCGCTTAAAAATAATATAATTGACTATTTATTAAATGTACATGATAAAGATCAGAAACCGTTGTTTAAAATCAGTATTAGAGTATTTTAGATTCAGTATTTCTTACTAAAACGTATTAGAATTATGTGTGCTTCCTCCTAGTCTTTATCACTCTGTGAGCAATTTTATATCCTTCCTAACAAATCTTGCACAAATGTTCTGTACAATTTCTAATTAATTGGACCATTTAGATTCATTGGGTTTGTATCAAGTTATTGCTTCATTCAGCAGCCCCGAGGAACTTACGTAGCAAATTAATTCATTTAAAGCAGTGGTTCTCAAACTGGGGTACGCCAGGTGACGGAGGGGGTACGTGAACAAAACCCTGAAATCTACTGTTTACGTAATTATAACGCACCTGACAATCAAGGCATGTTTTTCTCACAAGCTGAATATAAAGACGTGCTCCCTCTAATGTACACGCAGCAAAAAAGTAGTCACGTAGTGCCATAAAAGGTCAAATTCATGACATCCAATCAAAAAATATGCGTCCACTCATGCGTAAGCGCACGTCTTTACGTACCGCATGTGACTTCGCACAAGAATTACTGACAGACTTCTGGATAGCTTTGCATGCAGAGTATCCTGCCTTAGCCGATCGCGCTTTGAAAACATTACTGCCCTTCTCCACAACGTATCTTTGCGAGAGTGGGTTTTCAGCACTTGCCCACATAAAGAACAAATATCGACACAGACACTGCATAGAGAATGATTTGAGACTCCGATACAACCAAACATCACAGAGTTATGCAAGTCATTTCAAGCACATCCATCTCATTAAGCAGTAAGTAATTTATTTATATATGAGTCATATATCATTTATTGTTTGATAAAAGAAAATTACATGTATTTAAAATGCAAATAAAAAAATGTTTGAGACCACAATTGTTACTGTAAGAAAGGGGGTAAGCAGAATGATGTTAAGTCCCTGGGGGGGTACGCCATTGTAAAAAGTTTGGGAACCACTGATTTAAAGGAACAAAGTGTGGGTTTAATTTGAATTCGTAAATATTTTTCCTCTATGCTTAACGTAAATAAAACCTTTTATTTTGTTTCAGTTTGTCCACCATCCAATTCTTTTCACCTTGCTCTTCATTTGAGCAAAAGTGAATTTACTGCAGCAGTATAACACAGAGGGTGAGCTGCTGGTAATTGGATTTGTAATTGTTCTTGTGACTATCATGGCACAGCGTGCATAGCACCAGCCCTCATTATTTCTCCTTTTCATATGGAGTGCTCTCGAGTCCTGTTGTTACAGCTGTGTTGATATAAATGGTCTCACGTTGATCTACTCACCCTCCAAAAATACACCCTGTGACACACTTGGGGGCTCACAGATGTTGGCGTATAGAGCCACAGGCTTCTCAAAACGAACCATTCCCAGCAGGTATCTTACCTGTATGCAGTGAAATTCACAAGTGTGCTTTTACACGTATTGTACTCCAGATGAACCACGTTTTTTACATTGTGATATTCATACACAAGTGACTAACTAAAGACTAAATACACCATATATGTATAACTGCGTTCACAGCAAATGTGAAGCATCGCGTTTCTCACATTATATTACTTGCAGGATTGTTTTTCCAAATCACTCGCACGAATAAAAACCTCGCACAACGGGAAATGTCTTTGCGCATCCGGATGTGTCAAATCGTAATCAATAAGCTTATCACGTGAATATGCCCCTTGAGTTGAAAATGTTCAACTTGCGCAGAAGACGTGACTGAGGCAAATATCGTGCGTTTGCGACAATCGCGCCACTCGCATCACCCGGCGAATTCGCGTCTATTTGCTACTTTGCATCGACACTGTATTCAATTTACTCGCGCAAATAGTTTGATTCGCTCTTGATGTGAACACCCCATAAGTGACCAAATTATTTTTAACCATAAAATCATAAAATTGCTAAAGGGGCCTATCAAGGGATAGATTTTAAAGATCCAGAAAATACCATAGTATCAATGTGTACAATTGGCATGAAGTTTGAAAGCTATTACAGCTCTGCAAATTACAGATAAACAGTCTCTATATAAAACCTAAGAAAGTGGGCTTGTAAAGAACAAATATCTCAAAACCCCTTAATTCTTGCAACTTGTTTAAAAAACATAAACGCAATATTTTTCTAAATATTTGTTCAGCTTGGAAAAAACATGCCAAATGACATTCCGAAATTTTGAGAAGTTAACTGAATAAATCAATAAATCGATTTGTATTTTTTAATATTTTTATTAATTCTGAGCTACCGTCGCAAGGAAATGCGAGCATTGCTACATACCACAACACCTTTCAAGAAAAGTGAAACTTTATTTTAGTGAAGGGAAAGTTGGACAGCCCCGTGTGTATAAATGTTTCAAATCAGTTCTGTGCGTTTTAGAATAGATGAGAATTTTAGGCGATCGTGCTGAAGAACTATCATATTCAGACAACAGATAGGAGCGGGATTATGATGGTTTTGGCAGTTTTATTGTTGTTGAGCTGACTGGTTGGACACTTGTGTGAAAACCCTTGCTCAGAAGTAATTAAACGTTGATGTATATGCAGCAAAGTGACGGGTAAGTGTGAGCCACAACTCACAATTAATTAAAAGGCAGAAGGATGACTTTGCATTAAAACTGGCCCCGCTGTTTTGGCATATTAATGCACAATAAATGTCATGTTTTTATGTGGCTATGACACTGGGATTCTGCTATTAGAAATGAAAAGACCGGGATCACTGAAGTTTTTACGCTGAATCTGAGGACTTATTCTACCCTAGGGGCAGATGTGACAGTAATAAAGTGTAATGAGAGATCGAAGGAAACGTTTGTCTGACAAATGTTCAATGAGATCGATGAGACAGAAAGACAAAGTATGCTTACAGTATTTTCTACACCGAAAAAACTGATTATGAGCCTTAATAGATTTTTTGAAAAGAAATTATTAAAAGATATTTATAATTATGTGCCTTTTATAACAACAACAACAACAAAAAAAAGTTAAAATAACGTAAAAATCTTGGGAATAAAATCTACAAATTATGATTGTTAAGATTTTAATTATTTTGTTTGAGTGATTTTAATTGAACAAATTATGAAGTAAATCCAACTCAATTTTATTATGTTAAAGCCATTTAAATTGGTAAAATTAAGTTTACTTATTTATTTTGTGTTGAGACTACATAAATATTTTTTGTAGATTTAACAACCTTGGCAGTTGATCTGTAGTTCCCAGCATGCTTTGCTTCTGACTGCATTAGGAGATTTGTTGGTGGTTAAGACTTGTTGGTGTTTTGTGTTGATTTATCTTTGAGAATTAGGAGAGTTTTGGTATTATTTTTAAGTTTGTGTTAAGTGGTTACCGTTGTTCAGAGGAGCGGTGCTTGTGCCTGAGGGAGGCACAATATTAATCATGAAGTGTGTTATATCACTTATTGAGCAGTAACTGTGCTAATGCCAGTACAGAGACCACCAGTCACTTCTCACTTGACCATCTATGTTGTAAAAAATAGTATATTTCATGGGGCTGTCAAACAATTAATCGCGATTAATCACATCCAGAATAAAAGTTTGTGTTTACATAATATATATCTGTGTACAGTGCTTATTGATTTTGTATTTATAAACACAAAACATACACATACTTTATATTTAGGAAATATTTAAATGTATTAATTTATATTTACCAATAATTGAAATTCTAAATAAACGTTTATTAATTTTTATGTTATATCTTTCTTTAAAAAATGCATTTATGTGTATGTGTTCATAAATACAAAATTAATTAGCACAGTACACCGGCATAAATTATGCAAACACAAACTTTTATTCTGGGTGCGATTAATCACGATTAATCGTTTGACAGCCCTAAATTAAGTGAATCGTGAAGTTTGAGTCAGACATGTTTTTGTTCAATGTAATCTTTTTTTGTTAACTTGAAATAATATTTACTTAATATTTTAACAAATACTTAATGTATTTAATATGTAGAATTTACTTTATTCTGGTTAGTAAGTTGTACTTGAATTATAGCAGGACATTTTACTTAAAAAATATTTGTGCAATTTGTTACAAGGATTTTATTCTGTAAATTTTACAAGTAATTTTTTTCAGTGTACATCGGAATATATAAACGATGTATCTCTGTACAGTCTTTTGCTAGCTCACCAGACGTCTAAGGAAACTATAACTGCAGTCAGAAAAAATGGTCAAAAAATGTACCCAAGATGCCACTGGGGTGGTAGAAAGTCAACCTTGCACCTAAAGAGTGCATATTAGTACCTCGAAAGGTACCAGAGAGTGAGTATTAGTACTTCAAAGGTACATGTTACTTCCAAATGTAAACATACCTGTACCTAAATGGTACATATTAGCAATTTTAGCAATTAGCAAAACACTGCCAAATACACAGATCATCACCGGCCAGCATGGAAGGTGCTATAAATAAATTCAAGGGTTAAAGCTATTAGCGGGTAATCAAGAATTGCACATTAAAATAATTGCATATAAATGATGTCTGAATAATCTGAAGTTTCTTCTGTGGCTGCTATTTCTCAGACATAAAGGGTTGTTACTGGGCCCAATTCACATGGAATTGGTCACCTTGGCTTTACTATTGCGTCATATTAAAACCCTTAATTTCAGATTTTGTCATTTTTTACTCACATGATGTTCTACACTTTTTAAGACATCGCTGCATCTTAGGAACACAAATAAAGATATGTTTGATGACATCCGAGAGCTTTCCATGCATCCTCATTGACAGAATGGTAATTCTCTCTGTCAAGGTCCAGAAAAGTACAGAAGACATCGTTAAAATGGTCTATCTGATCATAGTGGTTCAATACAATTTTTTATGAAGTGACAAAAGTACTTTATGTGTGCAAAAGAAACCAAAATAACAACTTTAATCAGCATATTCTTCTCTTTCCTGTCAGTGTTCATGATGCTTGCGCATCTGGGTTGCGCAGTGGTGGTCTTGTGAACGCGCTTCGGAGACTCACAGGGAAGAGAAGAATATGTTGATTAAACTCATTATTTTTGTGTCTTTTGCACACATAAAGTATTCTCGTGGTTTCAAAAAAATGTAATTGAACCACTATGTGGTATGCAAAAAAACAACAGCACAAGTACTACAGGTTTACTATATATCACAATTATTCATTTGGGACAGATGTTCAAAATGAACCATTTCTCTTGTACTGTGGTAATACTATGGTATAATGATGGTTTTAGACAGTATTCATTCACTACTGTTTATTCATTTATTTTCAATACATTCATTTTTTAAATATTTTTATCGGTGTAACCTAATGTAGTTAAGATGTTTCAGTTGTTTTTGTGACAATCCTTGTGTCCTGTGTTTTGCTAGGACTCTTATTTAGTTTTTTTGTTACCATTGTTCATGCCTTCACTTCCTGTGTTTGGTTTAATCCTTTGTGTTATTAGTTACCATAGTTACCATTATGAGTTCCAACTGTTGTCTATTACCTACTCATTGTTCTGTGTATTTAAAGGTGGTGTGTCCGATTTCTCTTAGCCGTTGCTGATGTTCAAATCACCAAAACAGACACACCCCTACCCCCATCTTTCGCTTTCATCAGCGCTCGGCTCGACTAATGTCCGTCCTGTGCACTGTACACCTTACTGCTGATTGGCTACAAGGTTGTTTTGGTACTCGGCCCGACTTTGTCTAAACAAGCGTACTTCGGAAATCGGACACCCCGCCTTTAAGTGCCTGCTTTTCAGTTTGGTGTGTTGGTCATTGAATGTGCGTGTCTCGAGTGGTTTCTGGTCATTCGGGATGTTCTTGTTTGTCCTGTACTCCTTGGATTATGTTCCTGGTTCTCTCTTGTCTGGATTATTTGTGTGCACAAGGTTTGAATTATGTGATTTAGTCTGTTGTTAATAAACTGTCTGTGCATTTGGATTCGCCTCTTGCTTCATTCATGAGCATATGTTACAGTTTTGTTAATCGTCAATGTTTAACCACATAAAGCCCAATTTTAGGTTAAATGTCGACAGTGTATACTATGGTAGTACACACTATGGTAGTACAATTTACCATGTTTTTTATGGTATTCGAAGTGTCTTCAAAAAAACTATTGTAATATTACAGTATAGTACAGGTCCAAAATATCATGATTTTGCCAAAAACAGTTACAGAATAGTACCATGGCACAAGTACTTATGTGGACAACCCGCATGTTTCTCAACTCCTTTGGGGTGATATGTGCACTGTTATGCGCATTCGGGGGGTTTGGTGTGTAACAGTCTCTCCCAGAACCATACGAGAATGCGCTGAGGGATCAATTAATTGTCATAAATGAGAGGCAGATAACCCACACTTATTTGCATTGGAGCTTTCATCAGGACCCCAACACCCATCAAACTCTCCAGCCTCCCTGTGGGGAGAAACTGATCAGCTGGGAGTGGCAGTAGCATGTAGGCCAGATATCAAAGAAACCTTAGAAGCTCGGAACAGAAGCTTAGCCAGAACAGCGGGCCGTAAGATTCGAGCCAACTGTATGTCTTTTAACATGTAATATGAGGAAGTGCAGGTAGAAGTGGTGGAGCTCTGTTTTAGATGTCAATGGGGAGGAGAACATAAAAGATTGAATTAATTTGTCTTGGAGTGATGAGAAAGACCGCTTTCGGCACGAAGGCATGTGAGAGTGGAGGTTCAGGTACAGATAATAGAGACATCATTTCTAGTAACTCTTCCATGTTTCTGATGATTGCAATTGTGACAGAATGCTATCTTGTGTTTTTGCATCATGTTTTATCAAGAAAATAAAAGCAATTTATATGTCTTTAGAATTAAAAAAATTTGTTAGGGTTACTAGGGATGCTGCCTTGCGTGAAACAATTTACACTAAAACATTTAGTACATTTTAAAGCTGTGAAATCAATTAAATATACTGTTTAAATTGTTTAAATGCAAGTAAAATTATAAGTAAATCTGAGTAACTCAAAGATTTCTATTAGAATTCACAAAAAATATTAAGTGTAAATATAATTTGTTAATTTAATACTTTTTTTTCATTAAATAAACTTAATGAATGTACATTTTAGAGAAATTAACTGTTGGATTTATAATATTTTTATTTAAAAAAAAAATCAATGAAATGATTTTAAAATATTAAAATGTTTATTAAGTTGATAATATCTTGTGATATTTACTACATGGTTTTTTTTTAAGTGTGTGAGAGCTAGCTTTAAAGCAACACTATGGAACATGTGGTTGATAATTACTAGTGTCGTAAATAATGTTTCAATACACATGAAATTGTTTACTAAGCTCATGTAACAGAAACGATGGAACGAATGCAGAAATGTCATTTGGAAGCTACTCCGCAGGCAGGGGATGGGCGGGGCAGTGTGTACCGACCCAAACTCAGAACTTACTGAGTGCAGGTTGTAGCCGCTCTGAGGCTGCTCAGGTAGCAGCGGTTATAGAATTTGTCCGGTTAAGAGTTGTTCTACCACTGAAATAATTTTAGAGACATTATTTTAAGGTCGAAAAACTACAAAGTGTTGCTTTAAAGTGACAGTTCATCCAAAAGTGAAAATTCTGTCATTATTTACCCTCAAGTTGTTCCAGGCCTGTATAAATTTCATAGTTCTGCTGAACACAAAGACAGATATTTGGAAAAAATTGTCATTGACACTGTTGACTGTTGTGAAAAGAAATCAATAGTCATTATTGCCCCAAAACTATCTGGTTTTCCACATTCTTCAAAATTTGTGTTCAATGTAACAAAACAATATATATAGGTTTGGATCAACGTAAGGGTGAGTAAACGATGACAGAATTTTAATTTTAGGGTGAACTGTTCCTTTAAGTTAGACTTGATGTCCTCTCAAAGCAACCAGGTAGGTGCAAGCCTTTTCAATCAGGGATTCAAATGTGCAATGGATGTAAATGGATCGGTGTTGAGCAAGCACAAATCATTCTGAAGACTTTCGAATGACTCTAGCGTCTGGTGCTATCATAAATTCAATGTTTTGAGACCTGATATCACTGTGTTTTGCAGTGCAGTCAATGCAGAGACCCCTGTCAGTCATCAGTATGGGCATCAGCGCTTCAGAGAGCAGGAGACAACACAGTGCTCCGCTGCATTTTAAAGAAACACACACACGCACACTATTGATTTGAGGATAAAGAGGGATTAAGACAAATATGTTGCAGTTGATTAATTTAATATTGCACTCCAGAACTTTGCTTGACATTCTGAGACTGTCACCTCTGTTTCTCAAGGAGCATTTAAGGATATCGAAATATCATAGAAACTTTTGACCTGTGCCTGTAGGTAACCACCTGAAACACTGGAAACCACATAGCAACATACTAAAGATGACAAAACCCACAACAACCAAGCAAGCACTGAGGTAGTTGGACCACCACTTGTAAAAGTCTAGTAGTCGTGGACCCGTCACGGATGTTAATTGGTTGAAATTTAAGAATACTATAAGATATAATGTTTTAGGTGTCAAAAATAGCATTTTAGTCTTCATTTCCAACCAAAAAGAGAAAATCTCAATTTCGCGATTTGAAGCTTAAACGCCCCCTTTCTCTCAATGGGGGGCTCAAAACATAATCATTATACCCCACATAAACACAAATGTATGAATACAGTACAATCTTTACTCCAGGCTTTTTGGCTTATGCTGTTTTTCAGATTTACTTACACTCTTCTGCCGTGTTAGATGCTTTAAAGAAAGCTTCCAAAAGCAGCATGTAGTAATTACCCTCTTGTGAGATGAATACCAAAGCATGCTGCATATAATAAATAATGCACATGTCAAGCCATGACCTTACATGAACAAGACAGGCTATAAGCAACAAAGCTATATGCACAAACATACAGTGTGGGACAAACTGTTTTTGCTTCTTTCCCGAATGAGATAACGTATTTACGAAACGCTTTCTGTAGAGCAGTTGAAATATCAAAGAAACCTTAGAAGCTCAGCTGGACCAGCGGGCCGTGGGAGACGAGCCCAGCGGATGTCTTTTAACATGTTATGTGAGGAAGTGCAGGTAGAAGTAGTGGAGGTCGGTACTAGATGGAGAACATAAAGGACCGAATTAATTTGAAAAGCAATTTATATGCATTTTGAAATTAAATTGATTTTAGGGTTACTAGGGATGTTGCCTAGCATTGCGACTGTGTGAGCGGTAGCTTTGAAGGCATAGTTTATCCAAAAGTGAAAATTATGTCATTATTTACCTTCAACTTATTCCAAGCCTGTATAAATTTCATTGTTCTGCTGAACACAAATACAGATATTTGGAAAAATGTTTGTAACCAACAGTTTTGGGACACATTTGACTACCATAGTCAATAGTGCCCCAAAACGATCTGGTTTTCCACATTCTTCACAGCTCATTCTAAGGTAATACACACATAATGCTTCATTATTAAGGTCTTGATACACCTCTGAACACATAGTTATGTACGTATATTATATTGCATTTCTGTCAACAGATCCTTCAAAAAACTACACACTGGTCCTTTAAAGGAACAACTGCGTAGTAGATATTTTGGTGAGACACAGATTCACAAGATTTCATTAACAATTATCTCGGTTTCACAAAGGCCTCATATTCCGCATGTCATCACATTATAGAATGTTATCTGCTTGTTGTTATCTGTCTGTTATCTGTTTATCCACAGTGATTATCGTATCATAACTCTTAGCTGTGTGTTTGTCTTACTTCCGTTACCCAGCGCTACATTCTACGATCCTGAAATTGATTTTAACTCTGATCTCATTCTCTCATTTTATGTGCCTATTTTTATGAGTGTTCATATTAAATATGGTTTAGGGACATAGACTCACAGTATTATTGTTGGGTGAATCGACAAAGCAGTCAGATATTATACTGTGGCATAAATATCCTTATAAATTACCTGAACTCTATTGTTTGCTTGTTGTCATTGTAGGTTTGAGAAATGGATATGCAGACTGCACAGGATTTGAAATGCCATTCAAAAAATGAAGTACCTTAGAATATTTTGAAGCTGATATATTCTTATTAATGTTAATGCTAAATCACGTCCAGTAGAAAGTTTAAAGGAGTAGCTCTGTGCGTGCGGCGTTAATGAAGTGGTACTTGAGCTTTTGTGGGGGCTGTCGGGGAACAGTAAAGGTGAAATATCAGAAGCAAATCTTTGGGAGATCTACAGAGTTCATTAATACAAGGGTCCAAAATAAACAGATTTTGCTTCAGTGGAAATTGTACCATAAATCTTAATCATGCATAGATTTAGGATGCATAGCAAAAGTGTTTTTATCCAATTCTCCATGTCATGAATAAGATGGTAAGGACCGAGTTGAATAAGATGATTTTGCGAATGAGATGGTCATGTGTGCTGTTTGTCACGTACATGCAAAAAAGCAGCTCAAGATCCAATCTCACCGTTACAAAAACATATTTTCAATAATAGAAACATAAAATAATACTATGACCGCTAAATTTTCTCAATTGTTAATTTAGAAACCGGCTCCACTAGCCAGGTGACCATATTTATGCCCGAATGATTCATTACGATGAATTCTTCTTGCCCACATCAACAGCTGACATAGACTTCTCCTCTGAGTTTGCCTCATTTACACCTTCAAATTGAGAAAATCAACCCGAAATACGTGTGAAATGGGTTCAAATGAAGCGAAGTGAGGCAGGAGGGGCGACCAGGACGCCCTTTTCTAGAACAGCAACAAATGAGCGTCCCGGGGCAGAGCTTTCTTAGAGACAATGCAATCGACTGCGGATTTAGCAAAGAAGAATGTGATTGCCCTGGAGACCTGTGCAGTTTTTTAAAGCATAAAGCGGCAAGATTGTTGAAGAGAAAGCTCTGTAGATCATCTTCTAAAGACCGGGGAGAAAAGCGATGGTGCAGAACCGTGCAGTGGATGGGCCGATGAAAGAGACAGGCCGAATTACAGAATGTTAAATGACCTCCACTTCGAAGCGGATGGGGAGAGCTGGATAAAAGGGAGATACAAACAATGAGATTTCAACACATGAATGCTAAAG
This sequence comes from Triplophysa rosa, assembly GCF_024868665.1. NCBI lineage: Eukaryota > Metazoa > Chordata > Actinopteri > Cypriniformes > Nemacheilidae > Triplophysa > Triplophysa rosa. The sequence continues at coordinate 5,026,577 of NC_079891.1, forward strand.
AGGTCTTGGCACTCTCTGGTCAGACTGCAGAATATCACGTTTTGCTCTAAATAACTAGCCAACAACGAAACATATCCGGACTTAAATGAATTTTTTAACTTCTTCATTTAGTGGTTCAAATTGTCTTCGTCTGGTCTTCGCTTACTTTCCATAGAAATCTCTCTGTTTTCTGGATATGTTTTCCACCACATCAGGGTGAGGTGGCTCTAGGAGCTTTTCTTTTGGGTTTTTTTTGGGGGGGGGGGTTATTGCAGAACCAAACAGAACATGTATGACAAACAATGACTACACTGTAAAAAGTAATTTGTTGACTTTACTCAATTCAATCATGCAAACTCGTTGCCTCGTTTCAATTAAGTAAACTTAACTTAATTGTATCAAGTACAATTTAAATCCAATTTACTAAAATATTAAATGTTTCCTTTACTTCTTCAAACTTGCATTTACTTAAATACATTAAGTTAAAGTAACTAAATTTAATCTGTGATTGTGAAGCAGTGACAGTAACCTACTCCAACATGTTCAGTAAAGCTTACTTAAACAGTTAAAGCAAATGTAACATGTTTTTCTTTACATCCTTTTATAGTCTTTTTTGTTTAATCCATATGGTAATAAAAAAGCCACAGATCTCAAATCATAACGTTTCAAAACCTTTATTTTTCACAATGTTAATGCATTGTGAGGCATAAAAAATGATTACATTTCTTGCATATCTGAAACAGTATAAAACAAGCAGAACTTGCTGGATAAAGTTGAATGTGTTCTTCATGCACTTCGGGTAATCAAGATGGAGTGCATACGACAGTCCAAACAAGAGACAAACAGCAAGAGGCATATCTCAGACTCCATCCATTGCGATATCTCCCTCTATGATGTGGAGACAGGATCTGCATGGATTAGCGAAGAAGAGTGAGGAGAATCTTCATTGATGACTGTCAGAATGCCAACAGCAATGTGCTCAAAGTCGTTCTTATCAGAGTCCTGAAAAGAGATTATTCAAAACAATTAAATAAAGAAATATTTACACAGTTGTGGTCTTAAGTTTATATATGCATATTTCAGAATCCATTAAATGTTGACAATTAAAGAATAAGAGGAATGAAAAATGAAAAGTTTTTAATTTTGTAATGCTACTAACAAGCTATTTAACATAACATATGTTTACATATTATCCACAAGACAGACTAATAACTGAATTAACAAAAATGACCCCGTTGAAATGTTTACATACGCGGTTCTTAATACTCTGATGTTACACAGAGTCAACAACTGTTGTAATAGTTTTTCACAAGTCTCATGTTTGTTCTGAGACATCACATCATACAAAGAGTAGTTGATGATCCAAGTAACATCACATAGTGTTAAGAATCAACTGCATATCAACTTTTGAGCTTGGTTATTTCTGTCAATTATTATGTGTTGTGGACTATATGTACATATCTGTTATATGAAACACGTTTTTATATTTTCTTCAATAATCAGCATTTTCTAGATTCTGCAAGCAGTTTTATCCAAAAACCTGACAAAAACAACAAACGCTGCAATACAGTTAAAGTGACAGTTCACCCAAAAATGAAAATTGTGTCATTTACTCATCCTCTTGTCATTTCAAACCTGTACGACCTTGCGCAGAACACAAAAAAAGATATTTTGAAGAATGTTGGTAGCAGAACAGCGCTGGCACCCATTCACTTCTATTTGTTCGACTCAAAACCAATGCAAGTGAATGGGTTCCAGTTACCAATATTCTTGAAAATATTTTCTTTTGTGTTCTGTGGAAGGAGGAAAATCATACAGTTTTAAAATGACAAGAGGGTGAGTAAATGATGACAGAATTTTCATTTTTAGGGTGAACTATCACTTTAACCACATAAAAAATTAGCAATATTTATCATAATATTCATTATGGCTACTTACAAAGCAGAGTTCGAAAAAATCTGAGGGCTTGTCTCCAAGAAGAAGAACAGGGATGCAACGAAGACCTGTAGTGTGTTGAAGAGTCACCAGAGATTCCTGAAACAAGAATACATATAAAATAAGATCACATGTTGTGTTCGCTAATACCTCCTCAAATCTGCCTTTGTACAGGGTTCCACAAAATCGCATAACTCACACTGAAATAACGTTACCTCCTTTACGACATTTGTTTTCACAGAATCTGATGCGTGATGAGTGGATAAATGCACCTTTACAGCATTGAACGACTTAAATGTGCACAAACAGTCTTTGTATAAACACGGAACTGGTGATACACGAGTGTAGTTTCCATGTTTTAATCTGTAATGCTTCAATAAAAGTACTCTTTTGCCTGTGGAATATGAACAGTACTTGCACGGCCAAGGGGATGGCATTTTTTCTAGAATACATTAATAGTTGCTGTTTTGTGAGATAATTACCTCAGACTGATGTTTCTAATGTCTGATGCTGACGGATATATTTCGCCGCGGTTGAAAGTGGCGCCGCACGAGCCTGCGTGTCAGCATCTAGCCATCTGCACGAGGTTGACGTCCGACGACCGTTGAGTTTCTTCTCATGTTTCAGCCTGAATCCCGCCTGTGCGTATTGACCCCTAGAGGCAAATACGGTACTGCAGAGGCGACAACTTAATGTTTGTGTTATATAGTCTTAAAAGCAGAATTCGTAGTAAATTCGTGCTGACGTGAAACCTACTTAAATAATATTTTAACAACCATTACATAAAAGTCAAATGACAAATTACATAAGTATAACAAATGCTTTTAAGACTTTTTATGTTCTATTTTCACTTATTTAAAAAACATACCACACATTCTTAATTTAAATCAAACCATTTATACCTCATATTGTATCAACGCTAATTATTAACACAATATTTTGTGTTTAGTTACGTTTAAATAACATTTGGAAACCTCTACTCTCTTAAGACACTTATCAGTTAGCAGAACAAAATGGCACTCATTCAAATTGCATTAATTCAACTAGGGATATTTAAGTAACTAAGACTTTTAACCCAAATAGTACCAGTTACTTAATCTACATTATTAATCTCAACAAGCAGTTGCACATTAAGTAAAGTCAACTCAAAAAAATAAGTTAGCACATTCATTACAATTTACAGTGTATACAACACCATGGTTTGTATATATATAATGTTATATGTTTCTTTTTATTATATTATCATTCATGTTATGTGTGTAAATATAACAGGCTATGCATTTAAGGAAATATAAATGAAATAGCTTTTCATTCAGCTTGAAATCATTTCAATTCTTGGCTTTCTTACATTCGGCGAATTTAGTTTCACAAAAAAGCGTTTTGTAGATGCCGATGTAATGCCGGACCTATGGATGAGTGTTTAGTGTCTCTGCTTCACAGCAAGCAAGCCGAACCGCTCATGTGGCAGCCGACTGATGTATTTTGCAATAAAATAAAAAGGCCAAAAATAAAATAAAAAGATGCAGAGGTGATGTACAACAACGGCTATGTGCGCTTTCATAGGGGGATACAATTATCTTCATAGCAGAATGCTAATGGCTCGGCTAATTGTACTCAGGGGCTACATGCAATGCACAGTTTAACTGACTTATTTCTGAGGTAATTGGTAAATCTTATCATACGCTGGACTGGATAATCGCTGGACAATGGAACACCTGAGCCTCGCTTTCTGCCAGGAGCCACTGTTTTCCGCAACAAAATGGATTGTTAGCTTGGCCAAAGCCAAAACACTGTAGATTTCGAGATTTACGCAAGCAGTGATTTGATGTTTGTGGCTCTTGTGTGTAGTCATGAACAAAGGCAATTCAATTTGAAACCATGTAGCTATATAAACTGTCTGTTTAATGATTCACTTTATTTATTATTTGTTATTTATGAATTTTTCTTTGCTCTATGATAGTGATTAGGGAGTACACTTCTAAACAATAACCCATGCTTTCATCACCTAACACATAGATGTTCTCAAACTTTATGATGCCAAGGACCCCCAAATAAGATGAACCATATGTGAGGGACCCCCTTCCTAAAATACATATATCAACGTTAGTTATATAGTAATTATATTATTTTCAAACATGAAAAATTGGTTACACTTAATGTTGGATGTATAGACCTGAAAAGAAACATCTTCAATTTAAGTGTGTTATAGGAACTTTTCCAATAAATCATGTTTCATGACAGATTTACAAATACAAAACCCAGTAAGTGAGATAAAGGAAACTGTTGGGAGAAACTAACTAGAAAGATACAAAACAATTCTGGAAAATATGCATGTCAAGAAAGAAGAGAAAAAATTTTTTTTTCTTTGGGCCCCTTAAAACCGTTTGGAGACTCACTGGGGGTCCTAAACCAGTTTGAAAAACCCTGGTCTAGACTACAACAGGTCATTATCAACTCTACAATCTGTATCAATTGTATCAAAGGCATTTATTTTCACAGTTTGTACAAGTCAGAGACTAACCATTTTTTAAATAAATCTTTTGAAGGCTGAACTGGAATTTAAAGAACCCAGTTGGTGCCCCTGCAGTTATTGGAGTTCGATACTCTACAACAAACATGAAAAGTCTGATGTTGTGCGTCCATACATTGATGTCTCTTGGTTATTGTCTTCCAACTGTAAAAAACACTTTATGTACTAATACTGACAATTACTAATCATGTTAGATAATACATTTCTTATGTAACACTATCGTTTTGCCTAAGGCAAGTATGATACAGTAACAATCTCTGGTGTAAAGTATGCAAAACCAGAGCGGATTCATTTAAATGAGACCAGCAAATTGTCTATTTTTTCTATTCCTCATTGACCCAGGGCCAATTGCTTGAGTAATGAACTAAAGAAGCCTAATGCATTAAGCAAGACTGTGACGCATAAGCACAAGGAGTGGGTGTATTTTAAGTAAGTCGTTTCCCTTGTGAGACGCAAGCGAATTTCAGGCAATGACTTAAATTATAAATCATTTTGGCCGGGACGAAAGTTCCATTACAAACAATTCATCAGAACACATCAACGCGAGATCGGAAAGAGCCGTCCGAACAAATGAGCCTGTCACATCTATGATTTTACCACCATTTACCATTCTATACTGTCTTAAGCAAATCACTTGGATTTATTAGATTTTTTATGAAATGTAAATGTCATTCTAGTTTTGTGATGATGTGTCTTGAAAACTGTTTTATCATTACACTACAGCCATATTTTAATAAGAAAACCAGTTGCTGATGATGATTCTGTGTTTTAGTGCGTTTTGGAATGGGCAAGTGAATTACACTGCATCGTTATTGCTTTTAACATCAAGAGGCTGGAAATAACCCTGGGGGTAAAAATGATTTATTTTGAAACGCTGGTTTGTGGAACTGTGATGGAATGGAACTTATTATTGAACTGGTAAAATATAATAAGGTCTAGCTCTGACATTTAACCTGGAGTGACCCATTTTTTCAAAGCCTGTGTCATGGTTCTGCTTCATTTAGTCATGTTTTTCTTGGTCCTCTAGCAGAGCCATGACAAAGCCTTTGGTTATGTGTGGAGAGAAACATATTATTGTCCTTTTGACAATAATATGCGTTCTCTCCAGTGTCTCGTCATTGGCCCCGCCCCTCTCGTTTCTTCTCGTTTCTTGTATTGCCTTCCTCTCTCTTATGTTCCACACCTGCCCTCGCTCGTTATCCCTCGTTTGTCTCTCCTTTATAATACCCTCATGTTTCATTGTCTTGTTGCTCGGTCATTGTTTCCAGTTTGTCTTGTTGCTCGTCAAGCGTCTACCCGTCATTGCCTGTTACTGTTCCCGATGTGGCTGTTTCGTCTATCTTAGTAAGTGTTTAGTTTAGTTTAGTTTATTATGTCAAGTGCTATTTAGTCTAGTTTAGTGTCAGTTAGTCTTCGTCCTGTTATTTATCCTGTTTTATGTTGTGATACCCCATCGTGGGTCTTTGTTTGTTTTTTTGTTAATAATAAAAGTGTTTTTGTTAACCCCTTCAATCTCTGCTGCCTGCAATTGGGTTCTTCCACACGTTGCATGACAGCCTGTATTTCTTAGTCTGTTTACAGTCAAAGAATGGATAAAGTTTGGTCATTCGCTGAGATAGTTATGACATTACACATAATTAAATGAATAAATAATAAACAAAGGATATAACTTGATTAAATGGGAATCTCCAATTAATTTACCAATTTAACAGTTTTACCAACACAATTTATTGGCACAATCTTCAGTAACTATGTTATGAGGTGTATAATTCCAACCTGATCTCACAGGAATGCATATTTTTTTCGAGGTGGATAATTTGTATGTATTCTTTCAAGGTGAATCCTATAAAAACGTACGATTATTTAAAGGGGTGATATGACATGGCTGAAACGAATATTACTGATTGTGTTAGATGTAATGCAATGTGTATACACGATTTAAGGTGTATTTTTCACATACCGTGCATGTTTGTAACTCCTCTTTGCTCCGCCTCTCTGAAACGCGCAGATTTTTAACAAAGCTCATCGCTCTGAAAAGCGAGGTGTGCTATGATTGGCCAGTTCACCAATGCGTAGTGATTGGTCGAATACTGAAAGCGTGTGACGGAAACGTGACGCCTCTTACCATATTTGGAACATCAGGTTCCAAAGCAATTGTTCTGACAGGTACGCCCACCTTACTTGCGTATACATTTGGGCGGTCTTAGTCAAATCATACCACGAACTGACGTAGATTTGTGGGGGTGTGGTTACTCGAGGCGTTTCAGGCAGGTCTGGGTGAGCATTCGCTTTTAGATAGAATGCATCTTTTGTTCCGACACTTTAATTTTTGCAATTTTACGTGTCTAATACATGCATGGGCAACTTATAACACACCAAAGACACAGAAAAACAAGTATTCGAGCCATATGACCCCTTTAAAACAGGCAACACTGAAGCCCCACCCCTAAATCTAACATCACTGGTGAGAATGGCGAGAAAGAAAATCGTACTAAAACGTACGAATTAGAACATACGAATTCATACGAATTAGCCATGTGGTAAAATAGCTACGATTTTCTGCGAGAATGTGTTCATAATTCATATGATCTATCTAAGACAAGGAAAGTTAGGCTCAGGGGTGGGGTTTCGGTAATAATTGTGCGTTGATTCACATCCTACGAATTAATATGATTCGGCCACTTCATAAAATAGTCACAAATTCCTGTGATCAGGCTGGTTTTACCCTATAATGGCTACAAACCTAAATTCTCCATCATTGTCTAAGTACAATAGGTGAAGGTTCTCTGTATTTAAGACCTTTTTAAGAATATTAAAAGCACACTTCCAAAATCTCCTCTTGCATAAATCTTCACATCTTTTCAACTGTGGAAATTATATACAATGCCCGTCTCATCGATAAAACCATCAAGAACTCTTACATTTTCTCAGATGTGTTTTGTTTGATAGAGAACACTAGCAATGCCAAGGTCATAGGACTGTTTCCCATCGAATACACATACACAAAAAAAGATAAAAATAGTGTACCTTAACCAAGTCCATTTAGATATAAGCATCTGCCAAATGGATAAAATAAAAATAATTTAAAAAACATGGTGGGGTGAACATGGGTACTTTTGAATTAAGCAATACACACAGTCTGCACTTATCTCTGCTAAATCTGTTTTATTGAAAGCATTAAGATGTGCCAGCACTTGAATACAGCAGAGATGCTCTTATCTTAAACTGCCTGATGCTGTTTACCACTGATACTGTAGAAGGTATGTGATATGTGTATACGGGGTCAAAGGTCACCTTTAGCGGTGTCTTTATTTACGCTTCATTTCTTGTGGGTATATGGTAGTACAGTACGGTAGAGATAGCGTAGCAATATTTTTGTGCTTTACAGAATTTTTATGCGTGTACACGCAAATGTGTGTTTGGCAAAATGTCTTTTTGTTTCCATGGTTTCCATAACACCCCCCCCCCCCCCCGAGTTATTGCCATAGGCATTGTTTAGGTCAGTCACTCTATGGTACTATATTACAGAGTTTCAGTAGACAGTTTTATATCCTTTGAGACTTATTACATGGTACGCAAGTAAGTAGTTTTGCCATTTTCCACTTGTTTAGCGTAAAACCCTCCAGCCTTCGGTCAAATCTCACATTGACAGTAGCATAGTTTCACTTTAGCAAGACTCAGAATACGAATAAAATATGCTTCACGCATTGAATGGGACATCATGCTACTTGTTGCTTTTATTCATCTATAAAATTCCCAAAATGCAATTCAGCTTCAATCAAGAAAAAGACAACGCTGCTGAATATCGACTAAGATCCTCAATGTTCAGAATAATATTGTTTATGGTATCTCTCTGCATGCATGAATACAATTCAAATTCATTTTGGGAAGCTGCAGTCTTAATTTATTTAAAATTAGTCATCATATCTGTACTGCATGGAAACAAATCAATTTTCTTTCATTCCGTGTCAATATTTAGTATGTTTATTGAGCACCGAGTGCAGCATAATTAGGTTCTATGTTAATATGCTAATACCAATTTGCTCTCACATCCTAAATGTATATTATTGTGAAACAGCACTTTTAATTGAAGGTTATGTGCATGAATCATGAATGAAAGTGAAAGAGAAAGGTCAGCAAACCACCAGCTAATGAAGTAATGATTTCTATTTAGAGGCAATTATGAATGTGAAGCAAACGTCATTACGCTCAAGTCTTTTGTTATGAAAGTCATCATTGTATCATTGAATGGTTTGCTCTAAACAGGCACTCTGTGAATTTTTCTAAGGTTACTGCTGGATACGTTTGCATCTACGCTTGAGAAAATAATCTAAGCTATAATGGCAGAGCTTCACTTCATGGCACATGCCAAGGTCACATAACCTGTCACTAAACTAGTCACAGCTTTTGATGCATTTTCCTTCAGTATCAAAATTGTCTTTCATTTTATACTGAAATGAATAAATATGAATGCTGGTGAAATTTCAAGGTTGTTTTGTTTGTTTCTCTTGCTTAAGGGTTACAAAAATGAATTTATGTATGAACAACTACTGTAATTGTTCAAGTCAAACATCTCCTTTAGTTTTTGCCTTTGGGTTATGAGCAAAATAGCTAAGCTTTTGAATTACAGTTTACCTATTCCTACGCACATCTTGGTTTATTCACACACAAGGGCTTAATCCACATTTTAAAGGGACAATTCACCCAAAAGTGAAAATTCCATCACCATGAACATTTTTTTAAGAATATGGAAAAACTAAACAGTTCTGGGTAACCATTGACTACCATAGTAGTTTTTTTCCCTTTGAGGTCAATAGTGCCCCAGAACTGTTTGGACACAAACATTCTTCTAAAGAACTTTTTTTGTCTTCAGCGGAACAACGAAATTTACACAGGTTTGTGTAACACATAAAAAATAATTGATTAACTCTCACGTTTTTCAAAACCTGAAGGATTTTTTTCTATGGAACCCAAAAGAAGATATTTTGAGAAATGTCTCAGTGGTTTTGTGTCCATACAGTGGAAATCAATGGGGTACCAAATTGTTTGGTTATTAACATGGTCCATAACATCTTTTGTGTTTTGCACAAGAAAGTCATACATATTTTGAATGGCAGGGGCTGAGTAAATGATTTTTTTGGGCGATCTTTCCCTTTAAAGGGATAATTCACGCATAAATGAAAATTCTGTCATCATTTAATCACCCTCAGATTGTTCCAAAACCTATATTTATTCCTTTTTTCTGGTGAACACAAAGGAAGATATTTGGACGAATGTCAGTAAACAAACAGATCTCATCCCCCATTGACTCCCATAGTTTATTTTTCGTACGGCAGTAAATGGGGCAAGAGATCTGTTTGGTTATTGACATACTTCCAAATATCTTCAAAGAAATGTGTACAGGTTTGGAACTACTAGAGGGTGAGTAAATGATGACAGAATTTTAAACTGTAAACTATAAGTAATAAAAAAATAATAAATCAATGCACACTTAAACAAATAAAGACTGAAAGTCAAAAAACATTAAACTGTCATGGTTCTGTCCCATCTTGTCTTGCTTTTATTGACCTAGTGGCAGAATCATGACAGAACATCTTGTTTTGTGTGGGGAGAGACATATTATTGTTGTCTTGACATAATATGCACTCTCTCCAGTCTCGTCTATGGCCCCGCCCCTCTCGTTCCCTCGTTTAGCTTCCCGCCTGTGTCTCATTACCCACACCTGCCCATTGTTATCTCTCTTGTTAGTTCCCCTTTAAGATGCCCTCGTGTCTATTGTCCTGTGCTCATTCGTACTACGTTGTTTGTCATGCTATACCCTGTGAGTCTTGCTATTACATGTTTACCGTGTTCCTGCCCTTGTGATATTGTTCCTGATCTCGCCTGTCTGATTACCCTGCCTTGTTTCATTCGTGTTCTAGTTTTTTCGACGTTCTGTCATGTTCGCTATTTTGGTTCCTGTCTTATCATAGTCTTGTTATTTTATACCCTTGTTTTATCCCCCTCGTGGGAAGTGTTTATTTTTCAGTTTTGTATTTTAGTCGTGTCAGTGTTTTTCCCCATTGTGGGTGTTTTGTTTTGTCCCTGTAAATAAAGTCTTGTCTCTCGTTACCACCGCTGCCCTGCATTTGGGTTTCTCTGCGTACTGTCACACCCGGTTGTGACAATTCATGACATAAACTGACAGTAAGAACAAGTAATTCTCAAATAAAATTCACATTTTGTTTGACATGTAAATTATTCTTTACCTTAATTAACACGTGACTTGGAACCATCTAGCTGTAAAAAAACTATAACACGCAAATGTGGTGTGTTTTTTCTAACCAAATGAGTGATTAACAAAAATAAACATGATAAATATAGTTTACTTAATAAAGCTAAGTATACGAAAACACATCAATAAATGTAATTGCACGAACTAAAAATGACATATGATCATGGGCAAACCAAATGCAGTGGATTGCAGTGGTGTGCATTATAGCTGAGACTCACATGAACACTGTAGTTGGTTTTGTGCCTGTAAGTCATTCCCTCTAAATGCCATTGAGCTTTAAATAATCATATATCTTTTGTTTGCACCCATATAGTAGATGGGTTTAATATGCACAGAAAAACACATCAAATTTACATATGATTTGACAGTTTATCGTAATAAAAATAAAAAGGTGTGCATTATAGCTGACACTCAGGAACACCGTAGAGCTGGTTTTGTGGTCTCAGTTATTCCCTTTAAATGCTACTGAAGTTAGAAACATGTATTTATGTGTATGTAACTTTAGAGACGGTCCCTAAATTCATGACTATCAAACGTCCAACGTCAAGCAACTTTATGCCAGTGTTTAAATACTGAGTTTGTAAATACATTCTTGCATAATTTGGCAAAAATCCATGGCCATCAGCACATCACACGCATGTTATTACCTGCCGCGCACTGCATGATGTCCGAGTATGTCACAGTAATTAAATAAATCAATAAATTATTATTTACAAATGATGCTTCTAAAGTTGGATCCGCAAGTTATAAAAATAGCGTCTTAATTGTTTACAATAGTGTTTTTGATTAGGTACTCAAGGGGCCCCCTAGTGGTTTAGAGGCCCTATACACAACCTGCGTGGTCTGCGTATAGGAAGGATCGGCTCTGGATGGTCATTCACCATCAGAAAGCCAATCACAGAGCAAACTGCTTCCTTAAATATTTATCCACATTGTGCCATTGCAGAAATGTTCACACACTGTTTAGTTTCAGTGTCTCTGAGAAGTTAAAAATGTCAAACAGTGACAGTAAAGGTGTTAACTGAGGCTTTGCAGAAGACTTTGGACAACAAATATGTAGTAGTACAGACGAACAAGCTTTTTTAAAAACCGTACTATTTTTTCAAAGTTGTACTATTTTTTGGCCAACGATTTTGGCAAATGAAACCATTAACCCGGGGTTTGCTAATGTACTGTACAGTGTAAAATCTGTACATAGGATTAAATAACGCCCCCAGGGTAAAGTACAATGTCAATTTTATGAAAAATGTACCCAAGCTGTCCTTTGCACATATGAGTACCTCACATGTAGATATTGGTACCAAATGTATACACATCCGTACCTCGATTGTACATAATAGGACTATTTTAAATGGTATAGTCCCAATGATAGCTTGGGTACATTTAAAAAAAATCTGACAGTGTGAGACATGAAACAAGACAAGTCAAGATTGTCACTTTCAATCATTCACTTCTATTGTACGGAAACAAAACCAGTTCAACACAAGTCAATGCGTAACGCTTTTTTTCGGTTACCAAAATTCTTCAAAATGTCGTCTTTTGTGTTCTTCAGAAAAAAGAGAGTCGTAAAGAATGAGTAAATGATGACACGATTTACATTTTTAGGTGAACTGTATCCCTTGAAACATTTTTCATTGCAATATAGAAACCTTTTCAGTGTTGGTCTCAGAATACTGCACCCCACTGTTTTTACATTTGTTTATTTTCTCACCATCCACTCACTTGGATGATGGTGACTGCATTTTCCCTCATTATCATTTCCTCTTCAAATTTGCATAATGTATGTGCTGTTTTGCTCGCTACAATAAAATGCCAAAATGTCGTTTGATCTTCTATCTGTCGCCCTGAACTACACCGCCCATGCTGAACGTCCACACAATACAGCTGGATACTGAGCACTTTTTTCACGCCTGCCAAGCACCGCATTCATTATTCTGTACCGGAAGAGAGTTTAGAGTATTGACTTTTTTTAACGTTCAGTGGTTAGAGGTGGGTTAATGCATGCGTCACAGTCTGATTGGTAATTCATCCTTTATTTGGGTGTCTTTAAAAATTTCATAATTCATTGCTTGGAGTGTCTCAAAGGGAAAAAATCGGATTAAAAGCTTTGATCTTGTGCAGAATGTTACCTGAGGTGATTCACTGCCCCGATATTTCACGTTCAAAAGCATTTTTCTTGTTCTGGCCAACTACAATATTAACAGATGCTAAGCAAATGAACATCTCAGTTACAGCAGGTTGCTTCTTCCTTTTATGCATGTTTTGTAAAAGCTTAATATTATTTTTAGGGCTGTCAACGTTAACGCGTTAACGCATGCGATTAATTTTTTCAAATTAACGCGTGAAAAATATTTAACGCAATTAACGCAGCATCCGTTTGTTTTGACATCCTTTGTCTAGCCTTACATTATGTAATCACGCTCTTATTCGTGTACAGGCTTTTAAACCACTTAAGCGCGATTTGAAACAGTTGCTTTGACGCGTTCAATGAAGATAGACAGCTTCTAAACTGTGGGACGCGGCAAAACGCAACGCGAGGTCCAGTCTGGTGTAAACAGTCACGGGCTGAAGGCTGCGTCGGTGAATCTCTGTCAGACAGCGCATCCGTGTTAAGTTCTCTTTCGTGCTTGAATGGATAAAACCATACAAGATTATGTCAGAAAGTCCGTTTTGTGTAGCATTTTCTTAAGCACAGACTTCAAAGTGTAAAATAAAATATTAAATGAATGCAAAGAGTTGTGAAAATGGGAGTGCGGTGACGGTAAGATCTGCGTACTGAGACAGCTCTTAAAGGGGCCACGTTCTTAAACGTGCTGCTGTGACTCCTGTCACTAATGTTAATCAAAGAACAAAATAAAAGAAGAAATCAATGTGATTTTGTAGCTTTAATGAGAATTATTAACTCTTATAATTTAGCATTAAAGACTGTAAAGTGATTGAGATCTTCCTTCAATTTCTGTATATTTCATGATAGCTCTCAATTATATTGTTGAATGGCTATAATTAATGTTAAAATAATCAATTTAATAGAGACATCAGTTACAGTACTAATATCAAAACGTTTTCTTTCATTCATAAAATGATGCTGTTAAAGAAATATGTTGTTTCTACATCAATTTGAATATTAAATGTGAAATTATTCAAATGTAAAAGTACATATTAAAATATTATTGTTATGTGTGATTAATCATGATTATCACAGAAAAAAAAATTTTAATCGATTGACAGCACTAATTAACATTATTTGAGATTGAAAATAATTAGTGCTGTCAATCGATTAAAAAATTTTTTTTAATCGATTGACAGCACTAATTATTTTCAATCTGTAACATTTTTGATTCATTTAAAAAAAATCAATTACTGAGCAAGTTCTTGAACAAATAACAAAAGTTCATTAACTGACAAGAATTAAATACTGATGGTGGCTTTTCCCATTGAACTTGTACAGTAAGATATCACTACTGTGGTTTTTTAACATTTAAGTTTTCATTTGGTCAGAACAAAAGTGACAGATACTGTATATTCATATTTATTCTCATTCTCATTAAGAGCAATGCATTTTGTGATCTCTTTGAGTTAAGTTTAAGCTAAATCGCTCTGTTAACAGGATTTCATGTCGTATTCAGTTTAAACAGTGTAGGAGAGCGTGTCTGTCTCTTTTCTTATCTGGTTGCCATGCTGATTTCACTGCCCGTGTCTGTGGGCAGGCACTGAGGGGGTCTGTGCTGCATATATCCTGTCAAGCTTCATCTCCATAAAGCAGTTCTGTGATCTGAGTATTATTGCCTACAAGAAGGGGATATTATATCCCTGCTGTCTGGGTGGGAGATCAGCAGGGGTCTCACGCTCGCTCGCTGTCTGTCATAGACACGGGCCAGCCAGCGATATTGGATTTAGCTGGCATCTACTTCGACAGCAGGGAATAAAGCAGACAATGTCAAAGTCTAGCGCAACTTGACTGACAGAGACCAAATAAAAATAAAAAACAAGTGTTACATTGTCGGGAGTGAAGAAATTTGACTTTTTATAGGGCTTTACAGTTCGTCCAAAAATGACGAAAGCATGGAGTGACCTAAAAAGACGGCATAAGGTGGCCACACAACTTTCCTAATAAATCGTCTTCACACAGTTTTTTGCTTTAGCTCTCAGAAATTATTGCATTTCTGCATCTTTCGACGTGATCTACAAAAAAGATGTTTATTCAAGTGTGCTATTAGTAGTATAAAAAAATTAAGTCAGCATATGTACACAAATAAGTCTATATGTACCTCTCAGAAATATGCTTAAAAGTACACTTAAGTTACTTAACTGAACACTGACAGGATAATTGGTCTATACTTGTAATAAATATAGTATAAAATGAATAAACTTAAATAAAGTGTAGTTTCATTAAAGAGTACATAACTAGGGACTTTTAAGGTCCAACTTTAATTTATGGAGTGTCCTACAACAAGTTTATGTACATAGAAGATGTAAAAACACTATTATTTCGTAATCATAGGGAGTAATCCTTCTTGACTGACTCTCGAATGATTCGTTCCGTGATTCATCTGTCTAATCCCCTCCTTTCCGCTAGCCTAGTCTGATATGATTGGTCAGATGGTCTAGTCTGCTGTGATTGGTCTACCGCGAATGAGGCTCACAAGCTACAATGTTTAGGGGAGAAGAGTGAAGTTTTCGTGGGCAGTCCTAGCAAAACGTAGGCGTAGAACTATATGTCATGATTCTGCCGCATCATGTCATGTTTCTCGTGGTCTAGTGGCACGATCATGACAGAACCCCATGTTTCATGTGGAGAGGAGTAATTTTGGCCCTTATGGCCTTCCATACACCCTCTCCGGTCTCGTCTCTGTTCCCGCCCTCTCGTCTCCTCGTTATTGCTTGTTTATTGTTTCATGCCCTTCACCTGTTCCCTCTTGATTTGTTCCCCTACTTAATGCCCTTGTGTCCTTTGTCTTGTGCTGGATTATCTGTGTTGTTACCAGAGCCGGCCCTCCCTATAAGAGAACTCAGCGGCTGCTTAGGGCTTCGCCGCCAGTAGGGGGCCCCCAAGAGCATATGCAATTACAGCTTTTTTGTGATATATTCACAACACAAATCCATTTTCTCACGTAGGGCCAGACCCACAATTTTTTCTTTGGTGAGTGTCAAAATTTGTGAAATTACTGACAAAACGCAACATTGCAATATAAAAATAAGTGAGGTGGCCAATCAAATGAAAGGAGGCGGGAGTTACTGGTTACAAAGCCTAGCAGTGACCAATCAAATCAGAGAAGACGGGTACTGTCACGTCTTTTGCTGTTCAGCAAGACGCTTCAGTTTTAAAGTTGGAAGAGTGCTGTGCAACACTGCAAGTGACTAAAAACATTCCATATTCGACAACTGTTTAGTGTTTAACTATAGAAATGTTGAACATCCGACAGTATTCATTGATGCAAACGAAAAAATGCTGATTCAGATGAAAAATATGTAAATTACGTGATTCGTTAATTCCGCGTTTTATTTGGGATAAGGTTAAGAATAACTGTGTGCATATTGTAAATTAATTTAATGGTTATCAATACTCTAAATAAAAAAATAAAAAAAGATTAAATCATCAAGGGCTGTGTGGCTTTATAAGAGTGTTTTATAGGTTGTGGTTAAAATAAAAATAAAGATAAAAATTATTTTTAAAATAAAATCTTTGCAAATAGTTAAATGCATTGAACAACAAATCCCACAAGCTTTGTATGGTCTGTGCTTGAAATTTAAAGGGACAGTTCACCTAAAATTGGAATTATCAAATGTTTTGACAATCACAATACACTTGTAATGCAAGGTTTATGCGTTTTTGTTTTTATGACATTCCTACATCCCAAACACAGCTACAACTAATAGAATTCGGTGTGTTAGGCTTAGAGTGTGCATGCAAATAATCAAACATTGACAATAGTCGATTGTATTGGGGCACAGGGGGACCCCCAAATAAAATTCTGCTTAGGGCCCCGTAAAGGCTTGGGCCGGCCCTGGTTGTTACACTGGTCTTGTGCCTTGTCCTGTATCACCATGTAAGTCTAGTTTAGTTATTTTAGTCATGTCGAGTGTGGTAATTACCTTGCCTAGTTTAGTGTAGTTAGTTTATGTTCCTGTGTTCCCTTCCGGTTCCTACCCTTGCTGTTTTGTTGTTTTAACCCCTTGTGGGTTTTTGTTTCATGTTTTGTGGTTGTATTAAAGCCTTTTGTTAACCCCTTACCCGCTGTCTGCACTTGGGTCCTCTTTCCTTGTATCCCTGTGTTCCCTCCCCGAACGTGACACTATATGTAGTGAGGTAAATCCGCTGTGATTCGCGAATCGGACTAGGGAAGACTCGTTTGCGTGATTCACAGTCGACTCCCTGTTTTACAAGCCAATAACTTTGTTATTCATTCACCTTCGGATTTTCAACTTGGTGGACTGCTTACTTTCAAACACGGCAAAATTACACACTGCATGAAATGTAATTTTTTACTTTAACTAAACAATGTCTCGTAATTATTGAACTTGTAAACTATCAGTATAAGTTCATAAAGTGTCAGAAAAAAACATAATTGAAACTAGTTGTTTATTACTGTTACATGTAAAGTATACTTTTATAAACTTAAAAGTGGAACAATTTAGTCTCAAGAAGTACTGAATTGGTACACTCACAAGTACACTACAAGTTTATTAATGTTAGTACTACGTAAAATATACTTACGGATACACTCAATCTATACTTAACTATACTCAAAATGAATTTAAAGTATGGGCAACTTGGAACATTGTATTTGGAAGACATGCAGGCACCAATGACATCACTAGTGTACTGTAAAACCTGCTGTGATGAGGTTATATGCAGGGGGTCTCAAACCTTTTCGTTGTAAGGGCCCCTTTAGGGTGCATCCCTTTGTGGCCCCCAAATACAAATGTATAATCTTAAACTTCAGATTTTAATTAAACCAAAACATACTCTATTCTATTATACAATGCAGGGACATCAATTCTTTTGATTGATGACATAATTGTTTTATGTTTGATTGCACAAAATTCATAATACATTTCTTTATTTCCCCCAGTTTGAGAACCACTGGTTTATAAGATATTAGAATATGTGCAAATTCAGTGAAATGCAAAATTTTTAAGGAACAACTTTAACTTTTGTTTTTTTTTCTTGCAAAAGTTATTGTCTATTGGAATACTGCACTCAAATCAAATGGACCACATTAATGTTACTTTTATGGTCATTTGATTTATGCTTTACTTATTTATTTATGTTTTATTGTTCTTGATGGCACGAGAAAGAGCAGCATTAATATTTGACCTAGCATCTCATATTGGCTTGAGATGTGAGTAAATGATGACAGAATTGAATTTTCTGGCTGAACTATTCCATTTAGTTTCTAAGCAGGGAAGGCGACATATCTATGTTACAAATCGAATTCTTTCTTGCAGTGCTTATCGTTGTATGAAACGTAACAATGGGCGTGTATCACGCATACTTCCTATGCGACAGAGACGCCACGTGTTTTTTCTTGATGTGACCAAGCAGCTATTTTGGCAGCAAATAATGTGACAGAGCAGAGAGGTTTTAGGCATTTATCACCGCTTTTGATGGTGACAGGCTTCATTTTACTTCAATGTGGGCTGTAGAATGTCAAATGTTTGCGTTCTTTCCAATGGGAAGTAGGTATAATCACACCAAACTAGCATATTCCCAGCATCCCTCTTTGGGTAAAAATGCATTTTAACATTACCTAAATTAATTGCTTGCATAGAAGTCATTTTAATAAATATGTAAATGGATTACTAGGAATGTGGGGAGCCACAGTGCTCCTTAAGAAGGATAGCTCTCAAAATTTGTCAGGCCTTTTTTGCGAGCCAGCATTAAAATAAATTAAAGTAATGGCTCCCCGTAAATGCCAGGCCCATTAGCGGCATGGAGCGAGAGAAAAGTATGAGGCATGAAACCTTCTTAGAAAGGTGTTTAATGTTTGTCAGCGCTAATGGGCTAGTGGTCATAATAGGGCGGGGCTAATTATCAGACTATTATCACCTTACCTGAATACCAGAACAAATTCATATCCTCCCACAGATAGGAGCGCAAAATACAGGATAACAGTAATGATAATAATAGTTTGCTGTTACAAAGTCACTTAGCGTGTGTTAAACAGAGATTCTGTAGTGCTGAAAACAAGCAGAAATAGTCTATTATTAGCGATGCTTGCAGAATGGACTACATGCATCATGTTAACTGGTGGTTCTTAAAGGAACAGTACACCCAAATATGAATATTCTCTCTGTCTCCTTTCTTTCTTTGGTTGAACACAAACAAATAATTTTTCCTACATTTGTGAAAGAAAACATTTGATATTTTGAGATGATGCAACGATCAATACGTACAAATCTAAATGCGAATGTTTTCACTTTTCTCCTGACACGTTGTCATATGCGTGTTTAGTCACAAGGCGCACAAGAACCAATGAGCTTCAAAGTTTTCGATTTGCCCCATATTTGAACCTCAAAATATTAACCGCTTTCTATCACAAATCTATTGCTCGCCATTATGATTTCAATATTCATGCAATGTATTTCAATCTTTCATATAAAAATTAATCTTAAAGATATTTGTTTAACATTTTGATTTGGTTATAAATGTTTTGTTGGTTGTATTCTGTTCAAATGTATGTATGTGTAGTAAAAAACTGAAACAGGAAGTTCTTCTGGACAAGAGTTGTTTACGTCTTCCGGTCTATAAGAAGTTAACATGACAGCCTTTAATAAAAAAACAAATTTGTTTGTATTCAACATATATTCTTGGGATGGCATAAGGGTGAGTAAATTATGAGAGAATTTTCAAATTTGGTTGAAATATTCCTTTAACTGTTTTTGTTTTGAGAAAGGTTTTATACAGGACATCAAGATGTATTTTACAATGGTAATAGTAAAAATAACAAAAAAGTAGTCTCATTCAGTTATCAGTGAGATACCATACCTGTATGATAAATGGAGTCAGGAACGTTCACTTGCACTGAATTGTAAAGAGTGGATAAATGATGTACAAGACAAACATTTATAAACAATATCTCCTAAAAACAAATCCCACTAGCAAACACAATCTAAATTACCGGCAGGGCGGCACCAATCCAATCTATTACCGGCGATTTATTTCTTTTTCATCAAAGGTTTTTGTATTGTGCATAAACTCCTGTAGGAATTGGAGCAATTGAAGATGAAGACAAAAGCGTCCATTGTGCCCCTCAAGAACAATTCAGGCTTTCACCTTTAGACAAGAAAATGTATCAACTCTCCTGCAGTGTTTATCAATCCAATTAAAGGTAATGACCGTGAGGATAAGAGAGCCAAATCTCCATAGAACCAGTCAACATATTCGTTTTTTGTAGCTATTGAAAATCTCTTTAATAATATTGCAGCACGCTGTGTTGTCTGCAGTAGCTCAGAGGATTTCTCTCTGGACGTTCAAGATTAGTTGCATCTCAGTCTGACAAAAGCCGCCGATGCAGTGGGAACAAATCACACATGGATTGCTTTAGTATTTCTGACAATTATTTTACAATTCTCTCCGGTCCTATTCATCACATTGTAGCAGGAAAATTGTACTTTCTTCTGAGGCCAGTTTGGTTGGAGATCACAAAAAACCTTTCCTCATCTAAATGGAAGATGTTTGTGTGATGACCTTTCTGAGACCTTTCTAGGTTGTTTTTCAATAAACCATATAATAGCTACATTCATCCACCTTAATTCTATATGATTGTTCTGAGGTTTGATTTTGTTGAAAATCAACAGACACGTGACGTGACTGAAATGACCACAATACATCTAGAAAGGCTGATTAATTGAAAATTAGGACTGGTCTTCCATGGCTGTATACACGCACACACACATTTAACAGGTTAACTGAAGATGAACTTTGACTGGGCATCACAAAACACTGATGTAAACCCCCAGGAACACTTTTAGGAGGACCGCCCGACTGCACCTAATCTCACTGATGCTCTTGAGTCTAAATGCTACCAAATCCCAATGGAAAGCCATTACAACAGCAAAGGGAAGATCAAATCCTTACTAATGCCTGTAGTTTTCAAATTAAATGTTTAATAAACACAATTTGTGTGGTGGGTATCCATGTCCTTACGGCCATTGTAATGTATTTTTAATGTCATCACATTTATTTTAAGCAATTAACACATTTTCCTAATTAGACATAATGTGATTTTTAAAGATTGGTCAGAATCATTTTAAACGCGCAAATCAATAAATGAAGAAAACATGGTAGTGTTATGCCATATGTTCGACAGTTTTCCGCACTTATTTTTACACTTGTTAAGCTTTGAATTAAATTTCATTTTTAATATATTCACCATTTAAACATCTTTGTCAGAGTAAATGAGTTCTGCTCTGTGACTGTGTGTGATAATAAACTCAATCACCGGTGGTTATATCTCGTTTAAGAAATCCCAGTAACCCCCAGGCATTAAAAAGAGAACAGATCAATTGTAAAGATTTACACATCCAAACATCACACGTTGAAGTGAGGCATAATTCTAAAGGATAACAGTAAATGTGTTTGTTGCTGGACCGTGCACTCATTGTTGGTCATGCTGTACAACTGAAGCTGGCATGTTCACAGCTCACTCACAGCACTCCATCATCAAGCCTCTATCTCAGCTGCCAATATGGCTGTCGTCCAGTTTGCCATCTACAGTACAAAGCAGTCATCGACAGATCCAGGGGTGAAATGGCCTTTCAAAAAAGGGTATTTGCGTGCCTTTATGGGCCTGAGTGGATTTGATGAAAATGTCTAATATCACAAGGTCGTTTTGGTGGGTGTGGTAACATCAAAAAATTTCATTAACATCGAAAATGGTAAGTTGAAAAAGAACTGCAACTAGCTATTTATATTATATGAACAGGTGGGTAGGCATGGAGACATGAATTATAGACGAACAGGTATTACAGATGGCCTTGGGAATTGTGTATAAGATAGGATGATGGCTTTGGGTTGGCAGGCTGTTGTAGGAGGGATGGTATATTTTCATAAGAGATGGTCACAGAGGAGTTTAGGAAGGAAGTGGATAGTGGCCGGGTTATCTGTGAATGATTTACTGTCTTATTGGACTGAGAAAAGTGAAGAAATTAATTGTTCCGAAATGGCTGTCCTTCTTCATAGGTTGGCATTTAAAGGGCTAGTACATCCAAAAAGACGTCTTCATGTACTCACTTATCACTCTAACAAAAGGTGCTATATAGCACTAATAGTGGTTATTTGCTTGTAATCACAGGGGAACCACTTTTAGTGCTATATAGCACCATATCTTGGTGCTACAGTGTACTCTTACTTAAAACAGTGTGAAATTGTAAATGCTGTTATGCAACAGGCAATATGCGACTGTCATACTTCAGACTAGATTACTGCAATTTGATCATCTACATCGGAGAGACACTTTAATACAAACTGACTAACAACATGGTTTATACATTCATGTATACTTTCCTAGGCATTGAACCGTGACCCTTACATTGTTAGGAACACCTCTCAGCTTCATGAAGACCGTGGTATTTATGAACTGTCCTGTTGTCTCTAATAAACTGATCCACAAGCACTTAAGGAGTTATTACACGTTTATTTTTTATTTGGCTTAAATCTTAAAGCTTTTGGATAACATGCTGTAGATATGAAATAATGTTTACGGTTCAAGTCTTTTCAAATTTCACTTTCTTTTGCATATTGAACACAAATGGGGTTATTTATAAATGACTGGTTACAAATAGCCAAAGTTAATCGTGATCATGTCAAAATGTCTTATTTCTCTGGTCGTCCCAATTTTTATATAACCCTCTCTAAAAGACATTGAGCATGGATAAAGGAGGGAACATACAGTAAGTGGGGAGACTTACTGCTGCTGAGTGAATTCTGTCTGGATGCTAAAGTCATCAAGTGCTGTGGGTGGGCAATCGAGTTTGTCTGAGAATTAGCTTGACAGCCGATGGAAAAACATACAAACAAACAGTTTGGGAGATAGAAAAGCTGGAAAAGCTAAAATTAAGCTCAGGAAATAGTAAGAGATATTTTATAAGTTAAAATAAGATAAAAAAAGTTTTTGTTTGTTTAGTTGACAAATCAACACATTAAAATGTCCGTCAACCAATCAGAATCAAGCACTTGAGAGCGCGCTAAACCATAACATTTATTTGACTTTAAAAAAAGTTTCAGTCCTCATATTCAGTTCTGATATTTAGCATGACAGCACAGAGAACATCTTCACTGTGATATATCATTTCACTATTTTGCTTGTAAAGAGTTAACCGAGGTCTCACTGCAGGCAACTTATGAGAAACTGTGGCTTTATGTGCTTTTATGTACTCTGCTGATTTCATTGTTTTCGTGACCTGTCCAAAGACTAAAGGAAAAATGTAGCAGTCTGCTTGGTAATGCAGATAAATGAGCGCTCATGTTGTCAAGTTGTGTCTTAAGAGAGTTCGAGACAGTCTGAGCACAGCAGTTCCATCCTGCATTTATTTTATTCTGTCAGGAGGAAAGAAAAAGAAACATTGAATCTCAGAAAAAAACATCTAGCATGAAAATGTAGTGCATGATATAATTAGTTTCTCTCTGGGAAAGAGATCTTTCTTCCTTTTACATGATCAGCACATATTTTTGTTTATCCCCCATTTGTTGCAATTGGACGTCATGTGTGGTGGCCATGTGAAAAAGCCACCTTTAAACACAAATGTCTGCGTCTGACACTTTAAGAATGCTGCAGTATTAGAGGGTTCATGGAAGCAGGGTTGTTGCAAAATTTCGAAAAGTTCACCAAAACTTTGGAACAACAAAGGTTGTTTATTGTATTTGCATGCGTTTCAAATAGGGCTGTCAAACGATTTATCAAATCCAGAATAAAAGTTTGTGTTTACATAATATATGTCTGTGTACTGTGCACATTAATGCTGTAATTATAAACACATATTCATACATGTATACATATTTAGGAAATATTTACATGTGTTTATTTATATTTACCAATAATTTAAATTATACATCAATATTTATTTACAAATGTTTATTGTTTTTTATATTTTTCATATATGCATGTATGCGTTTATAAATACAAAATTAATATGCGCAGTACACAGACATATATTATTTAAACACAACTTTTATTCTGGATGCGATTAATCGCGATTAATCATTTGATAGTTTCAAATAAAACTACATTTCTATTCACAGAGTTCTGCTTTTGAGACATTTAACATCTTAACTGTAGCAGTCACTTTAACCTGTGGCCCAGTTACCATCTAAAATGGCACGCCATGAATTCTTGTCTCTCTGACTGCACAACCTGAAACACAGGTCAAGCTCACAACATGGAAGATTAAGAGAGATTGGAGAAAAAGGCAAAAAATGGACCCAAAAAGAGAAGCAAAGCATTTGTGACCTTCTCATAAGTGAAGAAAAGGAGACAAGGAGAGGAACTGCAATAAAAAGGCGAAGTCTTGAAGTGCTCCAGTGAAGAGGGTAATAAGCAGGAAAAACCTCTCGTCACATGATCACGGCCATCAGGAAACTACAAGGAGAATAAAGAATGAGCCACGCAGAAAAAATTATGATCCAAGGAGAATTCAAGGAGGGTCTATAATACCGGAGATTCATTGCTATAGAGAATTACTCAACTGGCACACAACCCCCAGGAGCACTCAGCTTGAGTTCTGCCATCTTTGCTTATGGGACACTGATGGCACCACAGGATGGCATATAGTCCCAAACTGTACAGTATATTGAGCAATGCCATCAAAATAACATTTGTGTGTATAGAGCTATAACAATAGAGTGTATAGTGCTATAGTATTATTGTGCAGCCTATATCATTTAGCCTCAGAGGAATCTGATGGGAATTGTGTGAGTGTACGTTGCAAATCCGCACAAAATGTGGAAATCGTGAGTTCTCTGCTTAAGCTGTACAGGAAACAGTGTTGAAATATGATGTTTCAGGGTCACTTTCTCAAGACACAAATCCGAGAAGCAAATGAGCAATGAAATTTTAAAAACATGTGGTGTTATGTCTTGATTCCCCTTTCTATTATTCTCTCCAGACAGACCTTTCTACTGTCAATAAAAGTCAAACAATGCATTTAAAGAGGTTTTTGAAGTTAGTGTTGAAAGTTACGTGGGCCAGACCCAAAGGTATTCCATTCCAGAGATAAATTCTCTGCTTCATGAAATTACCTATAAAATCATCTCTACTGTTGTTTCCTTTGTTTTAAAGATTATTCCAGCGCTTCTAAGCAAAAGCTCTGTTTTAGGACAGTAGACATTACACGATTAGATTAGGCACGATTCTTCTTAATGGGTTGGCTGGCAAATTTCCCAACTCCCTTTTCTGCTTCAAAAATCTAATGCACCTGTTGCATTTAATGTTCCTCCTAATGCAAATATATCAGCTCACTATACTCCCATTGTGTAGACTGGGATGTACCATACCTGGGCCATAAACTGTCTATGAGTAATTGACAAATGGGAATGGACAGTGATTCTCAATCTGGGGGGCCCCAAGATGGATCCAGGGGTGGCACCATTTTTGTGGCATTTTAGGAAGTTTATCATTATTTTGTGCAATCAAACGTCAGAAAAATAAGACCACCAACCAAAACAACTGATGTTCCACCATTGTATATTGAATATGTTTTTGGCTTAATTAAAATAAATTTTAACTATAAAGGGACAATTCACCCAAAAATGAAAATTCTGTCGTCATTTACTCACCTTCGGGTTGTTCCAAATCTGTATAAATTTCTTAGCTCTGATGAACACAGAAAAATATTTGGAAGAATGCTTACAACCAAACAGATCTTGCCCCCCATTGACTTCCATAGTAGGAAAAATTTATTTATCATTTACCTTGTTATGTGCAACACAAAAGAAGACATTTTGAAGAATGTAGGACAACAAACAGTTCTGGGGCACTTTTGACTACCATTGTTATTAATGGTTATTGTTAATAAATTATTAAATGGATGCCAACCAATTGGGACAATAAAGACCTCCCTACTACCCCTAACCTCACCATACACTTTATTATTAAACACCTGTTAGCCATTTTTCAAACATTTTATTCATTTAGTTGAAAATAAATGTCTGTATGATCTGATCTGATATGTGATGTGAAAATGTAATAGAGTGAGTTGGCAGTATGGATTTCAACTTGCGTTCATATGTAGCATCAGAACTTGTCACGCGTCTTACTCATTACACCACTGAAGCTGCTGGCAAAGGGGTGTTGTTTTAAGACTAAATTGTTTTCTGGGGTAGGACCCACTCACATACAGTATGTCCATATAGGTAGACTAGATCTGAGATCAGTAATCTAATCATTTTATACAGTATTGTACGGCCATGAATAAAACTTGGATGCGGGCCCCCAATCCCCCGGGCCCATATGCACCTAACTGCATACCCAGATGCTATGCCACTGTTATGTATACATACACACATATGAAAGATATACTTCTTACTAAAATACATTAGATTGAAATTCGTGTCCATGAACATGAACGAATAGATGATAAATTTACAACTCAACCTCTCCAAGACAGAACTCCTGGTTATACCGGCCCAGCCATCAATTGAACACAACCTTACCATTCAGCTCGGATCCTCAACTATAACACCCACTAAGTCTGCGAGGAACCTGGGGGTGATGTTCGACGACCAACTGAAATTCACCTCCCACATCGCAGCAACCTCTCGAACTTGCAGGTATGTGCTCTACAACATCAGGAAAATCAGGCCGTTCCTGTCGGAGCATGCCTCTCAGCTGCTTGTCCAAACTCTGGTCATATCAAGACTGGACTACTGCAATTCTCTACTGACCGGCCTTCTAACCAATGCAGTCAAGCCATTGCAAATGATCCAGAATGCAGTTGCACGTCTAGTTTTCAATCAGCCTAAAAGAACCCATGTACTGTAACACCCCTCCTGATTTCACTTCACTGGCTGCCAGTTGCCGCCCGCATCAAGTTTAAATCTCTGACACTGGCCTTCAGAACGATAACGGCAAATTCGCACATTTACATAAACTCAATGCTCCAGGTCTACATCCCCTCCCGTCATCTTTGGTCTGAAAATGAGCAAAGCCTGGTTGTTCCATCACAGCGAGGCACCAAATCGCTTGCAAAAACCTTTACTTATTCGGTTTCCCAGTGGTGGAATGAACTGCCAGCCTCCACCCGAACTGCAGCATTCTTCACAAGTTTCAAAAAACAGCTCAAAACATACCTGTTCAGCATTTATTTGACTAACCAATAACTCTGTCTGTCAAAAAAAACTTTGTTGTTCATTCTCTCCTTTGCTTACTCCAGCTTTAATCCTCCTAGTAGCATGGCCTTGTAAACTAACGGTACTGTTTAGCGTGTTGACCAAATGTTTATATGCTCTCCTAGTTGTAAGTCTGCCAAATGCATAAATGTAAATGTAAATTTCATCACTATGTCACAAATTCCTGTGAATGTTTATAACCACATTCTGTGTTATTAACCGTATTTGGTTTTCGAGGACAGTGACATTCCCGGTTATGTCAACTACCCATTATATTGCAATATTTTGAGATGATGTTCTCCGTGTTTTCTTTTAACTTTTCAGCATTCGGTATATTACAGTAAACTGATTAGAATGGATTGAGGAAAAAGCACTCAAATCCCAAACAAAGTGAAATCACAATATTTTGTGGAGTTGGGTTAATCCAGAAAATCAAAGACAATTCAATAAGTACAATGCATTTTCATCTCATCAGGTAAACTTTTTTAGTTTATAGCTTATGGCAACTATCCAACTTTATTTCTGGAAACACTTTTCTGCAATCAGCCTTTCATTAATAATGCATGCGACCATAAACTAGATATCACATCCAGTCTAATAAAGAAGGTGGAATAAATATTGTAGCAATGAATGGCATTAGATATTCTGTATTGTAGCAAACATTCTTTATAGCTTCTTTCCTCCTTAGTGGTTCTTTTTCCATGCGCCTCTTGTGTATTGAAAAACAAGCACAGACTGTTCCGAGAGCATTCATTTTAGCAATAAAACATGTATACTGTATCTGTTACGTTTAATGACAAAATAAGTCCAATGACTTTACATTCTAGCCACAAATACCACCTTTTTATAATAGGATTTTTGGCAGGACTCTGATATTCGCTGTGCTTTCCTATCAACACAAGTACTTCTTATTAATCTGGTTGCTTCACTTATATGAGATCCTACTTTAAAAAATGTTCGCGACAAGTTGGAATCCACTACAGTATGCCACCTTTAAATGTATTGTCTTCAAAACCGATTGATTATCCAATGAACAGTTTTTCTACCAGGTAATGAAATTACATTATTGCATGTGATGTTCTAATTAAGCTACAGGAATCTACGTGAACAGTACTGCCTTGAAGTTCAGAAGCACATTTTTCTTCTATAACATTAAAGAGAAAAACGTGTAAAAAGGTAGAGAGATACATCGAGGGTCACACAAATGGTATCTGGACCAAGCATGGGGTCCGGGTGATGAATTCTGCATGGATTGCAAATGCTTTGAGCAATTCCCCATGTTCTCCAATGGATAAGTTCACAATGTCATAATTCATTTCTAATCAAATGAGCTTCAACACTAGCAAAGCACAAATCAAATTTGGTTAGAGAAGGGAAGCTCTGAAATTTCATTCCAATGAACCTCTCCTGCCATTTTGACATATACAGGAAGAAACTAATGCAATTTGCTCCGGACACCGCATGAATTATCTCCAATAATTTGAATTAAACGTGTCAGGTCTTGTGTAACTCTTTTTAGCTAATTGAGGTTCAGAGATGAAGAAAGGAACACCTTTTTCATAAGGTCACTAGAAGGTTGGCTATTATAGTAAAGTATACAGCTACTGTAATTTGCACATCAATTAAACATCACTACAAAATGAAAGCAGACTAATATTCTCTAATATTTCAATGGCATAATAATATTTTCTTGCCTGATGGTGTTCTAGTAAAGATAAGACGAGTAGGATGTACACAACCCTTTCAAACAATTGCAATGACAAACTGTTAAATGCATTTTATAGGTCATTATTTTCCTCTTCCTTTCAAAACCAATTGAAAAGCACCACCACTGGGGAGTGGAAATAGAGTAAAAAAAATAAAAAGATATCCTTGTTAGATAAGCCAATACACAGTTTAAATGCTGTTTCATACGCCACGGTCCCCATAACGGCATACAGCTGAAGCACTCAGAATCCGCTGAAGAAATTGAATTGCTTTGCTATTATCATAATGCCACTATTACATTTGGAAAAAGAACAGTTTCTTTGCTTCAGACTCTGGGATCTCATTTCAAAGCACAGGCCTATTAAATCTGATTAAGAGGGATTTATCTGATAACGTCTGAATCATAAGCTTCTCAAATCTATGTACTTGATCTCATGTAACTCGTCTGATGACGCTCAACTATTTATAAGGAAACAATGATGTGCAAAGTGACTGTTAACCTCATGGGACCTGAGAAGGTAGATTTTTACCCATTTAATTTCATGTGCCCTTTAAAGGGCATCAGAACTACATTATGAAGGGATGTTTTCATGTTAAAAATGTTGAAAATAATTTTCTTTTGGAATTTCTTGAAACCAGGGTGACTAAATTGTCAATGTGGTAAATGTGGTATCCTTAAAAAGCACAATAGGGCCCTTTTAAAATGACATGTGGTCATAAGATTGAATCCCAGAGAACACACATACTGATAAAATATGGACATTGAATGGTTAGTTGCTATAAAAAATAAAAATAAAATAAAAGGTAGAATGTAAGTTGTACATGTGTTGAAAACGTTCTCTGAAGTCCATTTTAGTTTGATGGACAGTTTAAAAGGCAAGGTAATTAACATCATAATTAGTGTGCCAGTGTTTGCAAATGCATGCTAAGAAAAAACTTCAGCATCCATTATGAAATCTTCAAGTCCAATTAAAGATTTCAAATTAAACAGCTAGACTTCAGCTACAAACCACCTGCAGACACCAGCGGAAATGAGCTTGGGGAGGGAGCTTATTCTTTGAGTTTTCTCATGTAACTTCTGTGAAGTGTTTCTTAGATTTCTTTTGAGAAATTAGCCTGGACAAACCTGCAATGTACTTGATTTTCTGCAGTAACTGATAGGCAAATGGAGCCATTTCAAGAAGACTGCTGTATATCGCTGCTGTCCTTCTGAAACATTCTTTCTCCATATTTTGTGATTTTTATTTTTTGCCATAAATCATTATTATTAGTCACCGTTTATGGTTGTCATCAGGATATGCAAATATCTTGCTTGGCAGTGTTTTTCCATTGACTGAAAAAAAACAGCGAATTTGGACACAAGGTTTCAGGAGGACAGCGACGATATGTAAAGTCAAGTTAGACTGCACCTATCTCACCTTTTGTGGTAAATCATTTTATAATCTCATTATTATTTGTAAGTTTCATAAATCATGTTTCTTGCTCCCTTTTAAACACTGTCAATAAACAGATGATGAATGTAGATTTTTGTGACTAAACAAATGTATTTACATTAATGCCTTTGAAGACACTTTCAAAGGATAGTTCACCCAAACATGAAACTGACCATTCCTCGCCCTCGTGTCATTCCAAACATGTTTGAAGAAGACACTTTTAAGAACGCTGCTAACCAAACAACATGGGACCCCTAGACTTCCAATGTATGGACACAAAATCACTGAGATATTTCTCAAAATATCTTCTTTTGTTTTTCATATAAAAAAAGAAAGCCATACAGGTTTTGAATGACATGATGGTGAATAAATGATGACAACATTTTTTTTTGTTCAACTTTAAACGAGTTAGTGTATTCAAGGCATATTTTTAATAAGTGAGAGTCTTCAATGGAAATCAAACCCTTGCTAGCATCATGTTCTACCACCAACAAAAAAATGTACTGCAAGTGTGCACTTTATATACAAATGTACAAAGAGGAACGGAATCACCTTTAAAATTGGGCAGCGTAACAGCACAATAATAAACCAAAATAATAACAATTTCTCCATCTGCAGAACGGTACTGTAACGCTCAGCTGTCTCATTTCAGAGATGCAGCTGGTGTGTCCTGAGGCGTCTCTACTCGAATATCAGGACTCCACACATACAGTGCAGTACAATATGACAGTTCCAATAAGGAGAAGCTCCTTCATATCCAGCCAAGCTATGCATCTGGCGCTGAGGGGAAACTGTTACACCTTTTGTGTGACTCAGAACTTTCATCTCACACATGCCTGTCAGTGAGCTCGACGGCAAGATTGAGATTACATGGATTTTAACCTCTCATCTCCAGACTTCTCCTCTCTCTCCTCTCATAACCCAGGAGTCATGCGTGGCTGCCTCACGCCACTGCTGCCTGCCTCTGCCCAGAAGAGATTGTGAGTTGCTTCTGAATAAAAATGGCATCGTTGACCAAAATGTGTGGTGTAGAAAGCAACGTGTGAGATCTTTTGTCAAACAGGTTTATAACTCAGAGCTTATATAAGCAATTGAATGTTTTACAATGGTTGTTGTTCTTGCAAAGGTCATTGAAGAATATGAAGAATAGTAGGTTATAGCTGTAACAATAATCGATTATTTATAATGCACCAAGTTGGCAAGTTCAAAAGCTACAGTAGGCTAATGAATGAATTATATTGCTTGGCAGAAGCATTATTTTGATAATTAATATTATATATATGTATGTATGCAATAACCTTCTCAATATGACATTACAGGAATTTTGCCACAGTTCATCCATAAGTGAAAATTCTCTTCATTTATTCACCCTCATGTCATTCCAAACCAGTAGGAGTTTATTTCTTCTGCAGAACACAAAAGAAGATATTTTGAAGAACGCTGGTAACCAAACAACATTGGCCCCCATTGACCTCCATTGTAAGGACGCAAAAACACTAAGACATTTATCAAAATATCTTCTTTTGTGTTCCATAAATGAAAGAGTCACACTGTATGTAGATTTGAAATGTTATGAGAAAGAAAAAATGATGACAACATTTTTATTTTTGGGTGAACTGTCCCTTTAAGGGGGTTTAAGGCATGCCTTCTCTGTCTAAGAAATCTGAAGGAGTTTAAGCACCGTGTCATCTCCACAAAGGTGAATTGGTTTGTGATTGTTTCACAGACAGTTGGCACAAAGAGTCATCGAATATCCTTCAAAATCTCCCCGCCGCAAATGCCTTAAAAGCGAGATGATTCAAGACGCACAGAGAGTCGCTTTGGCAAGTACAATTTACCATTCAGCGTCACTTCAAACCCTTTAAGGGTCTAAATTTATTCTCTCCCAGCTTATTTTGCATTCAGACAGCTAAGCTAACATGGTCACACTGATTTAAGTTTCATATGGCACCAGTTCTCAGATAACATCCTATTTGAGAGGATTTCAAGTGATCAGCTTAAGTAAAACGCTCCATTCAATGATGCATTCTTTAAAGATGTTTCTTTTTAAACAAACCTTTTAAAACATCCAGAAGGAAGAATGAAATATTAATTATGCAAAAAAGTATTTAACATTTTTTTGCAGGCTTTCTTTGCTGATACTTTTTTAAACGTTCTTCGGCTGCTAGGAGACTTCGAAGTTGCAAAGTGTTAGTATTGTAAAACTATTAGATGAACATGTGCAATGTGCTTTGCGAAGTATTTTTGTGAATTTGTTCTAAAAATCTGATTTTTATTATGTAAGTCTATATTTTTGTGCACTACTTAAACTAAACAAAAAGGCAGGATATTGATAATGCCTATCGACCAGACATCTAAAGCATTATTGCTTTAAATGACAAAAATATTACGAGGGAACATCTGAGTGATGGGCCACAAAATGTAAAGACACAACTATAGGCTTCAATTTCTGAGTGTAAAATTCCAGGCACAGATGGTGCATTTATATAATCACACATGAAGCGGTAATGACTGCTTGATGTCGAAATGACATTTTTGCAGCCAGCATTAAAATGCTTTTGCCCCCTTTCTGTTATTTAAATATTATGAGTTTGCACATTGGTCAGGGGGAAGAGAGGACTTGCTGATGGTGAGTACGTTACAAGTTAATGATGAGAGAGAGAGAGAGAGAGAGAGAGGGAGAGATGTAACAAAACACAGGTGGAATTGAGCTGTAGGCCAAGTCACTTGATTTGTTAATAGTCACTTTTTGAGAGTAATTCTCGCTAAAAGCTGCTAGATCAAGTGCCACTTTTCTTAATGACTTCTTAGACAGGAGGCATGTTTTCTTAACATATCGCTTCACGGTGCGGCAGTCAAAACAGCAGCCTGGTGAAAGGTTTGTTAGTGAAGTCTGATCCAGTTCACAAATAAATCTGACAATGTCAGGTCTCAAATATTTACAAAGTCACAATTATTAATGTTGCCACAAATTCAATTCAATTCAATTCAATTTTATTTATATAGCGCTTTTCACAATGTGCATTGTTCCAAAGCAGCTTTACAGGAGCAAATAAGAAAAACACAGAAAGGTAAAACACAGCACAGTGCATGGTGTTTATAGACCAAGCAAGATCATTATAATAAATAATATCTAATAAATAAATGAATAAATAAATAAATAAATGCAGTCTCCCGGTGAGCAAGCCAACACTGCACTGCTCTGCTGTGGCGAGGAACCCAAACTCCAATGCTGAATAATGGAGAAAAAAAAACCTCGGGAGAAACCAGGCTCAGCCGGGAGGGCCAGATCTCCTCTGACGTGTCATAGCTGCACTCAGTGACCCCGACCAAAGCCACCGAGCAACGTCCACGAAGAACAGGGAGAGCCCACGAGCCGCGACCCAGGAAGCCCCACCCGCCGAAACCGTGCAGGTCCAACCCGGTCCCATTCCGCGATCAACAACAGACAACAGAGGAACAACCAGGGAAAAGTAGTAATGGCATAATTAACTTTATTCCTCTGTTGTCCGACATCGACCACAAAACAAGACCAACCAGACCAGACCCACACAGTCCCAACAAATGAAACGCCCCGAACCACAACCAACAAGCCCCCCCACTCCCTACAACACCCACCCAGCTACCTCCAATCAAAGTCACTGAGTGCAGCCATAACTTCAAACTGCTGTCATGTGATGTAAGTTTAGCATTAAATACCAAGTATTGTAAATTTAGCATTTATGTGACAGGTAGTCCGTCTTTGCTCTCGGTTGGGGATGGAATTGTCTGAGCTGGGCCGGCCAGATGGTCGCCTTTTTCTTGGGTGGTGATGGAATTGCCTTGGATGGAGCTGGATGGTCAGTCAGTCCGCAGGCTCTCGCAGGAGGATGGCACGGGATTTTCCGATGTAGCTGGCGTAATCTCTAGTTGTGGATGGGCATATGACGTTCATCTGGGCCTGGCGGAATCTCTCCCTACCTCGGGATGGGCATCCCGAGGCGAGGGCAGAAAGAGAATAATTAGCGTAGCTGCTGTTCATTAGCTATGTATTAGTGAATGCTTGGCTGAAAAGATGTGTCTTTAATCTAGATTTAAATTGGGAGAGTGTGTCTGACCCTCGAATAGTATCGGGGAGGCTATTCCAGAGTTTAGGTGCTACGTATGAGAAAGCTCTACCCCCTTTGGTGGATTTAGTTATTCTAGGTGTTATCAAAAGTCTGGAGTTTTGAGATCTTAGAGAGCGTGATGGGTTGTAGTGTGGTAGAAGCTCTGTTATGTAGGTAGGGGCTAAACCGTTTAAGGCTTTATAAGTAATTAAAAGAACTTTAAAGTCAATACGATACTTAATGGGTAACCAGTGAAGGGTTGATAACATTGGGGTTATGTGATCGTATTTTCTGGACCTGGTTAGAACTCTGGCAGCTGCATTCTGAACTAACTGTAGTTTGTTTATTGATGCTGCAGGACAACCACTAAGCAGTGCATTACAGTAGTCAAGTCTTGAGGTCACAAATGCATGAATAAGCTTCTCTGCATCAGCCACACATAAAATATTTCGCAATTTGGCAACATTTCTAAGGTGGAAGAAGGCTGTTTTTGTGACATTTGAGATGTGATTTTTAAATGACAGGTTGCTGTCTAATATAACGCCAAGGTCTTTAACTGTATTTGTTGGAGTAACAGTGCAGCCTTCAATTTGCAGGTCATAATCCGAAATATTCTGCTCACGTGTCTTTGGTCCGATAAGTAATATTTCTGTTTTATTAGAATTTAAAAGAAGGAAATTACAAGTCATCCAATGCTTTATATCGTCGATGCACTCTGCCAATTTGGATAGTTGGAAGGAATCATCTGGTCTTGATGAGATATATAGCTGAGTATCATCTGCATAACAGTGGAAGCTAATTCCATGTTTTCTAATAATGTTTCCAAGGGGCAGCATGTATATGGAGAATAGCAAGGGTCCTAAAACCGATCCCTGAGGTAATCCATAATTTACTTGCGTTAGATTTGATGATTCCCCATTTAAATGGACAAATTGATGTCTGTCTGATAAGTAAGATCTGAACCATTGTAGTGCCTGTCCCTGAATACCGGTATAATTGTGTAAGCGATCTAGAAGTATTTTATGGTCTACAGTATCGAACGCAGCACTAAGGTCGAGCAGGACTAGGAGTGAGATGTTACCTTTATCTGATGCTATAAGCAGGTCGTTTGTAATTTTAACGAGCGCAGTTTCAGTACTATGATGCGGTCTAAAGCCTGACTGGAATTTTTCGTGTATGTCATTATTTTGTAAGAAAGAGCACAACTGAGTGGACACTACTTTTTCTAGTATTTTAGACAGGTAAGGGAGATTTGAAATCGGTCTATAGTTTCCTAGTTCATTGGGGTCTAAGTTTGGTTTCTTGATAAGAGGCTTAATGACGGCCAGTTTAAAGGGTCCTGGGACATGGCCTAGATTAATTGACGAGTTGATAATGTTATAAATGGGCTCAATTGCAACGGGTAATAACTCTTTTAATAATTTAGTTGGTATGGGGTCTAATAAGCAAGTTGTAGGTTTAGATGTTGCAATAAGTTTAATTAAATCTTCCTGTTTTATAGGTGAAAAACACTGTAGCCTTTCTTTTGGGGCGATGGTTGGTACTAATTTATAGGACAGACTTGGAGGTTGAGTTTTTACTATTTTGTCTCGTATGTTTTCGATTTTCTCTGTAAAAAAATTCATGAAATCATTGCTACCAAGGTGCGGCGGAATACCCAGGTCAGGTGAAGTCTGTTTATTTGTTAGTTTAGCAACTGTACTAAATAAAAACCTTGGATTGTTTTTGTTAGTTTCTATGAGGTTACGGAGGTGCTCAGCCTTTGCTGCTTTTAGTGCCTTTTTATAACAGTTTGCACTCTCTTTCCACGCAATTTTAAAGACCTCTAATTGGGTTTGTTTCCATTTGCGCTCCAGTTTACGTGTTTCTCTTTTAAGGGCGCGAGTGGTGCTATTGTACCATGGTGCTGCGTTTTTCTCATTAATCTTTTTTGACTTCATAGGTGCGACAGCTTCTAATGTATTAGAGAAAATAGTGCCCAATTTGCTGGTCATGTCATCAAATCTTACATGAGTCCAAGTCTGGGCAGTACAGATAATAATTTTATGAACCAATCATCATTTATTGAGAAAGTGAGGAAGCTTAAAAATGGTAAAAGATAAAGAAGTATCAAATATGTGTGTGTGTGTGTGTGTGTGCGTACGTGCGCGTGTGTTGAGAAGAGTAACATGTCAATGCATTGTGTGTGTGTGTGTGCACTCAATGAACTCAATGAAGAGACTTTCATCCTTTGCCAATAAAGCACTGTTCAACAAAATTTTCCCATCGGAATGGAAGATTCTGTCAAAGCCTTGGCAAACTTCACAT
Organism: Triplophysa rosa; assembly: GCF_024868665.1. Classification (NCBI taxonomy): domain Eukaryota; kingdom Metazoa; phylum Chordata; class Actinopteri; order Cypriniformes; family Nemacheilidae; genus Triplophysa; species Triplophysa rosa. Next base: position 5,063,157 of record NC_079891.1, read on the forward strand.
ATCATTACATATCTGAATAAAGACAAACAGAAAGGGGTTCAACTGCAATGTTTTATTATATTTATAATAGAAGCAATAATATAAATAATATTTTTAATCATTTACTATACTTTATTTGTAATTTTTATAAGTGTACTATTACTTATATTATATTGATTATATAATGTAGTTAATTAAAAACATATATTAACTAATTTAAATATATATTTACTAATTAGAATGAATCATTAATAATAAAATGTAATGGCAATGATAATGACAATATTTGATAAAAAACTGACAAACGAATCTATAAAAATATTTTCAGTTGTGTTTTATATTCCAGGTCATCTGTTTTTGAGAGCATATTTCAGCCTGTTCCTCAAAGCTCAGAGCAAACAACCTTAAATTTCAATCTGTTCCCCGCACAGACCTGGCTTCAGAGGACTTGAAATATTAAGCACAAGCGAATGTGCATAAAAGAGACTTTTATGGTTCGTCATTCTTGGAGCTTGACATTAAAAATCAGTGACCATTTTCACTGTGAGGAAAAGAGCAGCTCCTTTCATGTTTCACAGAATACAGGAAATGATTCACCTTTCAAGCTACACAAGGGTGAGGAAATGGACAAAAATGTTCCCCTTAAAGTTTGGTCAAAAATGTAATCCGACTTATATACGGCAACAGAGTAACATCTGAAAGTGATGTTGTCTTTATGAGCGTGTATTGCTGTATGAATTTGCTCATTCATGTCAGTATGGAAAACATGGAATGACCTACCGGCCACTGAGGCCAGTGGTTTAATTTAACAATGATTGTCAGGATGGGTTACGCTCATGTAAGCCTCATCCATGCCGACTCTACATGTCTATAATGCATTCTTGGATGCACGTATCGCTTCTTCGAGCAGCCTCTGTCGGCATGCTGGTTTTTATTGAATTTACTGCCTTTTCTACTTCATCAAACGCTTTTAGATACCTGATCTTGACACTTCAACTCAAACGTTTTAATACAGAAGAGTAGCCTGGTGTGTCGACATTACACATACGTTTACAATGCAGTTCAAGAGTGGGCAATTATTGGATGAGACCTTTCTTTATGATGCGAGCAATTCAAAGAGCGTGAGGTGCGTTCTTCCGGTGTACAATTGAAGAGTCAAGAGCAAAGTGGAGGAGGAAGATGTTGCCGCATCTTCTATAGTGGCCCCTTTCTTAAGAAACGAGATCTTAATGGTGAAGTGCTTGACATTGACGCTCCGCTCACGGACGCCCAATCAGCGTTTCATTCAGAAAGGCTTTGTGCGTACGTGTGTGCGCTCGGCGATTAATTGTATCTAACAGCCAGCGCTCTGTCATCCATCCTGACTGCTGCATATCTGAAACCTCGAAAATAAAAACAATCATCAGTGCGTTAATAATCGCGAGCGAACACACGCAAATGGATCAAGAGTTCAGTTCAGACAACAATTATGAGGAAATGGACCCCAGCTGCAGAGCGGATGAGGTTCATATGAGAGGCAGATCTCTTGAGTATGAAAGAGCGCAAATGGCTGGAGTGACATTGCCAAGGTCACAGGCAGTAGTGCCAGGAAGTCCAGCTATTTAATCATGAGATTCTCCAAACGTCCGGGCCTGAGCTCAGCCCCCCTCTTCGGTTCTTACTAAAGGGTCCTTGACGCAATGGATTTTGGCCCTTCGATTCATGCCACAAGTAGGTATGCCAGTCAGGGCCGTATGCAGGATTTTGGAAATACAGAGGTCCAAAAACTGAATTTGTCACAAACAAAAAAATGGACTTTCTTCATATACATACAGTATGTGCATTTTAAAACGTTTGGAGTGCAAATTACATAACAATTGCTAAAACCATCTCTGTCTTTTCATGTTTATCAGTAATGAAAGTAAGCACATGGTCAATTGATATATTTATACAAATACTAGCAGATTGAAATACAACCTGTCTTTCATAAAGGAGCATAATGCATTTGGGTTTGAAATGACATAAAGGTAAGAGGTTTCCATTTTTGAGTGAACTGTCCCTTTAACTTTTTTGTGTAGCTCCAGAAGTTGCAGACACTTAGGTTTTTATTAAAAATAGGTCAACTTAAAATAATATAGAAACAGAATTAAAGATGAGAATTTGTTAAAAAGTGATGCGTTTGAATTATTTGCAAATTATATAGTTGTTTTAATAAGCTAACCACAACCTATAAACACACCTGAGTCAAAGCCACGCAGTTTAGCATGAACTAGTGGAGGTCTGGTAATGTTTTTGTCGCGTCAAACTGACATTAAACATGTAAATTATATGTTTTCGGCGTTTTGTAGTTTGGATTACTGGATATTACAATTGGTCGTTTACTCAGGTTTGTTGTTTAAATGTTGACGCGCGTCAAGCACGCTCAAAACTAGTGTGTAAACTCCCGGGCGCTCTGAAAAGAGGGAGAAAGCGACGCAGTCAGCGTTTTGCACGCGTTTTTAGACGCGACATGTGAATGGCCGCTAACATTTCTATGATAAAACCTTAAACAGTTAGCTACTTACATCGCGTTCTTTCACAGTAGCAACTGAACTCGAGTTTGACTTCTGTCAATATAGCAACTCACGCCTTCTTTCATTTGATTGGACAGTAATCCTCGCCTTTCTTCATTTGGTTGGCCAACTCAATCAGATTGACACTTAAGAGCGCTGTTAAACAACTGAGGTAGATCAGATCTGAGATCAGTTATCTAGGCGTTTTCTACTAAATTGGCATTTTTTTCACGACAAAACTACCGAGGTCTGGACCTCGGGGACCTCAATGGTGGGTACGGCCATGGTGCCAGTACTGCTTTAGAATGTCCCGTCAACCTGACGTGGAGAAACGCTCCATCTGCGCTGCTGTGTGTTATCAGATCATCAGAATATGAAAAGCACCGTACTGGATTCTGACTCCAGGCAGTTTATAAGGGTACACGTGCTGAAGCTTATACAGATATTGAACCTTTATTCTCTGCAAGCACTTACAGGTATTTTATAATCCTTACATAATGCACCCTGTATTATCCTCAGGCTGAGTATGCTCAGGCTGTACACCTAGTAATACAGAAACTAACCACATTTGAAGTAATTTTATTATTTGAATTGTCAGCTGAATATTTTGAGAGGCTCAAGAAAAATCTGGGGGGGGGAATTGGCTATTTTTAAAAAGGGGATAAGGGGATAGTTCACCCAAGAATTAAAATAATTTTCTGAATAAAGAAATTTTAAAGAAAGTAACCAAACAACATTTCCCCCCATAGACTTCTATATGGCCATAAACCACCGAAACATTCCTCAAAATATCTCCTTTTGTTTATCACACAGACAAGAGTTTTGAACGACAAGAGGGTAAATAGGCTAAATGATGGCCGAATTTTTACTTTTAGGTGAGCTATGCTTTTGAGCAATATTACACTATCGAGAGATCTGTTATGTTGAATATCAGCACAGTTCAGTAGGTTAATCAATTGCCATACGTACATCTGTAATATTACTTTTATACATCATTTCTGTAAAAGTGAGAGGACAATTTTCATTGAATAGCACACTAAATTTTTTCTTCAAACAAAGTTATCATCTGGTTTGCTCGAGTTGCACTGGCTGTTTTTTTCCAAATTGAGCTTTTTGTTTTGTGTTCTCATTGAAGAGACGTCTCATAACTTACTTTGTCTAGTTCAATAAGACAAAACACGCAGCATGTGAGCACGATAAACAATGCCGTGGTGCTACTAATGATTTATTTATCCTAGCCAACGGTTTTCCAGTCGCTGTCTGTCTCCCAGATGTTTCCTGCCGACTCGTTACCCTTCATTTTTGGCACCAGAACACACTGTCAGCTCTCTGAAACAGCTACAGCTTGTTCTTCAGACTCGCTTTATTCCACTGATGCAGGATAATCTTCCTCTGAGCCAACTGCTAAAGTTCTTCTCATAAGTGGTTCTGCCAAACTGAGCTCAGATCAGTGAGACTTCAACATCATTCCATATGTTCTTCAAGACCAGTCTTGGCTCAAGGACATCGGCCATCTTTATCCATCATTTATACATCGCCCCACAGGCACTTGTCTTTTCACCACTACCCAGAGATTGCGTACCGTCACTTAGAATGACAGAGCATACCCCATTTAAAGAGGAAATTGGCCACTTTTTAGTGTGGAGAGCCAGGTTAGTCACCTTGTAATTATATAATCTAATTAATGAGCGCACCCCCAGGGTAGGTTTCTCTTTTGGACTGAAACTCATTCTTCATTTCAACCTCTCAATGTCAGATTTAGAGATTTTAAGGGAATTGCTCTCTCATCGGTTTCCATCCGAAAGGTTTCTCGCAAGGGTCCTCTACTGAACTCAATCATTTGGCCACTAGTTTGCCGTTTAGTCGTCTTCTGCTAAGGCAAGCGTCACTATTACTGCTGGTCATACTTAGAAGCAGATGTTTAACAAAAACCATACCAGAACTATTTAACTGTTGCATGTAATAATACGATTTATCGTCATAATTTGGACTACACTGTTATGGCATATTTTTTTCTTTAAAATCATTGGAGCTTACGTTCAATCAATACGTCAAGATCCAGAATGCTCTAAACTTAAAACAACCTTTGCTTATGGACTATTTAAAGTTATAGCTCACCTAAAAAAGAAAATTCTGTCATCATTTACTCACCCTCAAATAGTTCCAAACTTTTGTGTTTTGTGTGAGAAGATATTTGGGGAAATGCCTGTAACCAAACCATTCTGGGGCACTATTGACTATCATACAATTTTCATTTTTGGGAGAACTATCTGTTTAACACATCAATTCTGTGCCTTATCGAACAGAGAAAGTAAACTAAACCTGCTACAATTAAAAGCATAAATCTTTTTAAGCATTCCGACATATGTTTTTTCACAAAATGCAAATCTACATTGAAAATTCAGCTATCTATAATCCCTTATGACCATATTCATAATAGAGGGGAAATGCCATATGACGACGGTCATAAATGTAAATTTAATTTTAATTAAAAAAATGTGGATTATTTACAATGATACCGTACAGTATATACTATGATAAAGGTTCTAACAATTACTGTGACTGATATGAAAAATGATATTGTAGTTGCGTGTAATAAGTACTCCTCCTGCACCGTCTAGTGTGGGTTGGAATAGAGTTCAGGTGAGGTTTGCCATTACAGTGCATTTCAAGCAATCCGACTCATTTTTATTTCTGTCGGATGACAAACTCAAGGGACCAGAACATGGTTTCTTGGTGGTAAGGCTTTTAAAACTTTTCTAGTAAGCAACCACCCAGAACATTACAGTAACCTATAGATAGATAGATATATGTAATAGTAACCATCTAGCAATGCCCTAGAAACCCCATGCAAACACAAGCTGTCAGAACATCTTAGCAACTAACCTTACATAGCAACCAACAGTAGCATCCTACTGGTGACTTTTGCCCAAGCAATTTACATTACATTTCACAACATATCAAATAAACAGAACAATGCTTTGTGAATTGTTGCCACTGTGTTTTCAAACACTGGTAGTGGACTATTTAGCATTCGCTACATAGGGAATAGTGAATGAGTGAACAAGTGAGCGAATTCAGATGCAGCTACTGTGTTTAAATAAAGCTTCAAAGACTGTTTTCGGCAAACACAGGTAAGCAAATAATTAGTACCAAAATTAAAGTCCCATTTATTCACGCCATTGCTTTCATTTTATTTTCTGTAAGTTCAAGTTTTAGGGTCCCCTGTTACAACACTGCTAGACAACCCCGTTTGGATTTCTATGTTTTGAAACGATTTGTTTTTAGGTTTAATTTTTGCAACATAGTCTAAAGCCCAAACCTAACTGCTATAACTGAAACTATTTTGACGAACTGTAGCTGTCTGATATCTGTATTCACTGACAAAATGTTAAATGCTTTCTCACTCGTAAGTCGTTTTTGATAAAAGAAAGTGTCTGCTAAATGATTAGATAAAAGTTGATAAATACTGTAGTAGATGAAAGTAGTAAATGTACAAAATTCAAAACAACGTTTAAATAAAACGTGTGAAATGTGTAATCTTTATATTACAAAGTAATATAGAACATTATTATATTTGGTCTTCAATATCTTACTATGTAGAACTTCTTTTAAGCAGTTTTAATTGATATACTATAAAATGTTAATATTAATTAAGTACAAAATACCTTGTTATATTACTAGCCTACTGTATATGATGTCTATATTATATTTGTCATGATGTGAAATATTTATGCCTGATTTAAAATGTCTTTGTAAAACAATCTTTCCAAAAAAATTCTTAAAAAACACTGCTGACAATCAAAACACTTTATTTGCGTATACTGTATAGACTGCCGTCTTTTTGAAGCAGTATTAAACCCTCTATCACATTGCTTTGAACATCATGTATTGTCAAGATCAACATTCATTTCAAATGCAACACAAGGGAGTTGATTACAGTAATTGTTCAGGAAATATTTGAGTTCATAGATTGAATGGTTGTGTTGCAGTCCATTCTCAGTTTCACAGGAGAGCAGGGTACACATTACCTGTCTGGCATTTCAGTAGAGTCTTAAGTGCATAACTTCAAATCAAATCATCAAACCATCTAATGATAACCTCAGTCACAGACTGTGTAATAATGCACCTCCAGGAAGCATTGGTGATAATTCAATAATTAGCGATTGCTGGATCAGATAGTCAGTTGTTAGTCCATTACTCTATTCAACAGTTCATTTGTCTAAACCAAAGAATTGACAAAGATGTCTGTTTGAACCTTAAGACTGAAAAAGCAGAATACAACACAATAACAGATCACACACATTGTTAGCACGGTGATCTTTATTGTTGTTTACTCATTTATTTTTATTCATTTATACAAGACGTACAGTATAGTGGCACTGTTGTTGTTCTTAATCAGTGAAATTGGCCAAACCTGTCTTTTATCTTTTGATGTTAAACAGACAATTTCACGGTTAGCCAAGCATAATGATTGCCAACATGCAGTTTGACACATCTTTTGTGGTTTGTATTGTAAGATCCGACTATCAGTGCAGCTGTGAAGATGTGCAAGATTAGTAGAACAAATGTTTCTTTACAGATATAACGCTTTGTGTACAGTATGTGCACCGAATGCATTCATCTAAGAATAATAAAAATACGCTTCAATAGTGTCCTCCTCTTTACCGAAGAGTCAGCAAAATTAGTTATGAATATTATTTTAGTGCCGCTCAGTAGTGGGATCTGGAGAGGCAATTTCTATGGTGTGCTGGCACTGGAGATTAATTTTCTGAGTGTGAATTTATTGAGAATTAGCCCACCATGAAAATGTTCTCGACAGTGTGGTTGCAAACCACCTAATCTCCCAAGACTGGGAAGAAACTAATGGAAACAGCCAGTCGACCCTGCAGAGACGAGTTGCTTTTAAGTCTTTCTCTTCTGTGTTGGAAACCAAACAGAGAATCAGCCTTTAATGGATGAAAATGCTCTATAGAAAATTGGGAGTTATTATTCTTTTCATGCACTGCGCTCTTTTACATTCGCTGCTGGTTTGTACAAAAATGAAAGAGGTGAAGCTTCACAGACAAAAAAAAAAATGCCAAACCATATTTAGCAAATATTTGCACTTCAGTTTTGAGACAGACAAAGACAGGAAAATAAGTTAACCCTGCAAATGACTGTCATCATTGTCAAAATTACACTTGTTGAAAATAGACACTGTGTATTTAAGTACTGTGGAAGTATTAAAAAGCATTCATTCTCCCTAATTTTTCTTAGTTTCTGTAACTGACTAATGAAACCAAGTAACAAGAGAGAATTATCCAATTTAAAGGGATAGTTCTGTGACAGTTCTGTCTGCCCCCTTGTGTTATGTCAGTTTCCCCGTGTTTTGCCCCTTGGACTCCCTTTCATTGGACCTCTGTCTACCATGCACTTCATTCCCCATAATGCTTTGCACCATCTTTGATTTCACCCGCACCTGACACACATTACCTGGACCATATACTGTATACTGTATGTTTGCTCTTCCTAGTGTTCTTGGTCAAGTCTATTTGTCATTGCGATTTTCTGTTGTGACTACTGGATTCATTTTTGGATTATTCTCCGTGTACCTTGTGGATTTACTTGCAGTTTTCATTTGTGGACTGATTTGTGAGTTTTTGTTTCTATTTAACTCTTTTGAACCATATTCGAGTGTGGACATCGTCTATTCTCCTTGGAGCCTGCGTGACAAATTCTGGCATTCTGTACAGCAACATGTTTTTCTTGTCTTCCAGACTATTTTTAACTGAAATTATTTTCCAAGTAAAAACACACTGAAAAGTAAAGATACTTTACACCTCAGAAGTAATCAGTCTGCCAAAAAACATGTTTACTATATTTTTACTATAATAAAACTATGGTAATCCCCTTTATTGAAGTATCTTAGAAAAGTAATTAGTAGTCCGTTTTAATATGATTTGCACCAATCATGTACAAATTCCAAAAAGCAGTGCTGAAAGTATGGTAAGGAAGTACAGTTAAGTACTTTCCACCCCTGCCCCAAACTTTTTCATTGTGAATTGTAAGTACTTCAGCTGCATGCAATCAAGATGCACTACAATTCCACTATCAACAGTTACAGAATGATTGCTGATCAAATAAGACCCGCAGAAAATGCAAAGCTTAACCACAAAAATGTTCATTTGAGTCCTATCAATAAATAAAGATCCCTCATATTGGTTCTTAAATATTGTACCTTTAATTCTGTCATCAAACTAAATCAGTCAATGCCTTTTCCTAACGCTTAGAGAGACACAGCTGCATTTGAGAGGTTGTTGATGCCAACACTGGCCACCTGCTTTGACTGCAGAAGTAAGCGTTTCTATTCTACTTGGAGCCAATCAGACGTAGCAGTCATGGAGAAGGTTAATAGAGAATGTAAAGGATAATTTCATGAGTCTAATTCCAGACTTTAATCTTGCTGCTATAAGAGCTGCTTATACACTGGCCATTAGCTTCACTTTGTCCTGATCCATGATCAGCTTCCTGCACGTAAACACTGCCGTTATTCATTACACATCTAACTGCATAACTGGCCTCAGATCAAAATTGGAACACATCGTTCCTAAAAAAAAAAAAAACCTACACACATTAGGAACAGGACTGTGGAGAGAGAGACGCTGGATCACTACTGTTGAAACAGTTGCCATAGATACAGACTAGTGATGATGTGTCGCTCCTGTTGTTTTGGAAACCAATGTGTCTATAGTTTAAATCTATATTGTTCAAATTTACACCTGATACTGTATGTGATCTCAAATAAAGTATAATACATATTAACACTTATTTACATTTGCATTGAGTCATAGCAGATGCTTTTATCCAAAGCGACTTACAGAGAGTTCAGGGAGCAATAAAGCGATATGTCATACAGGAGCAATAATAGAAGCATTTTGTCTGCCTAGCTAGCTGTAGCTGTAGTGAACTTTCTGTGTTTGCTTGAACTGGACTAGTAACTGTTTGTTAGCAAAGGACTATTGAACTTCCAGCACTGCTTTTAAGGTAAACTGTTGTTCGTTAAGTAGCTGTTGTTAACACCTAGCCATCTAGCTTGAGTTTTCACCTAGCACTTTTAGCTGTTAATTGAGTAGGTGGGCTCACATGTGAAGCAATCACTGACCCATTAAGCAATCAGGGAGCCTGTATTATATTAGTACTGATTTCTGAAGTGGCAGCCCTCGTGGGCAGCCCTCCTCGTGTGAAGACAGACGAGGTAAAGACTTACAACTACCGAGCAGCGACACCGACAGGGCACGCCACGATAAGCTTTTATTTAATTCTTCTTTCCCCTTTTTTCCTACTGTCTATTGTTTTTTTTTTTGCTACTAACATGTGTTTCCAGTACATTCAGACTGTCCACTGTAGACGCACTTACAAACGTACACAGTGGAGACCTCAGCACCATCTTCGGTCACGCTGCACTAGCCCTCCACAGTCTGCTTGTCTGGCTGTAGGGCTCTGGACCTGCCAGTCATCTGTCAACAAGGCAGACTTCATCCCGGCCTTCACCAGTCAGTCTAATCTCAATGTTCTGGCACTGACTGAAACATGGATCTGTAAACAGAGAACACTGCTATTTCATCGGCCCTCTCCAACAACTTCACCCACACTCCTCGTCCTTCTGGACGGGGGAACAGGTTTGCTTGTTTCCAACATCTGGAAATTCACTCCTCTGTCTCTTCCTTGCAGCAACCCCTCATTTGAATACCATGCAATTACCATCACTTATTCATCAAAAATACATTGTCGTCATCTATCGCCCTCCAGGTCAACTGGGAAACTTCTTAGAAGAGCTTGACAAGCTGCTGTCTTCTATCCCTGAAGACGGCACTCCACTGGTAATGCTAGGCGACTTCAACATCCACCTAGCCAAACCACAAGCAGCCGACTTCTTAGCTCTCCTCGTTTGACCTTCACATGGCCAACACCCCTTCCACCCACAGAGGAGGACAACAGCTAGATCTTGTTCTAACTCGTAACTGCACCACTAATAATATTCTAGTTACTCCCCTGCATGTCTCTGACCATTTCTTTATGAAGTTCACGGAAACACTCCCTGTAATCTCACCTCCCACACCTAACCCTGTTTTTTCCATGATAATCTTCATTCCCTCTCTTTCGTCCATGGTGTCTTTCTCCCTATCCACCACAACCCTTTACTCATCTCTCAACGTTGAGGAGGCTACTGATAGTCTCTGTACAACCTTAACATCCTGTCTTGAGGGGCCTGCCCTCTTACCTCTAGGCATGCAAGTGCTACGCCCTCTTACCTCTAGGCATGCAAGTGCTACACCCTCTTGCCCCTGGCTTTCTGAGACTCTTCGTGACCGCCGGACCAAGCTTATAGCTGTGGAGAGGAAGTGGCGCAAGTCTAGAGACCCTGCTGATCTGTGCAAGTATCAACATCTTAACCCCTTCGCTACTAATATATCTGCAGCCAAAACCGAGTACTTTCAAAACAAAATCCAAACTGCATCTAACCCTCGTCAACTTTTCTCAACCTTCTCCTCTCTTCTCTGTCCCCCTCAACCTCCCGCCAAAACCTCGCTGACTGCTGATGACTTTACCAACTTCTTCACTGATAAAGTGGAGACCATCAACAGGCATTTCTCTGCTCAACGCATCCCTGATCTCTCTCTTACCCCTTGCTGTCCTGAACTCCCTTCTTTCTCTCCCCTCTCGGAGACTGATGTCTCCAAAATTCTCCTTTCCACCTGGCCTACTACCCGTCCCCTAGACCCGATCCCTTCCCACCTCCTACAGGCTATCTCTCCGTCTCTACTGCCTCAACTTGCACACATTATAAACACCTCCATCACCACTGGTACTGTCCCCTCCTCATTTAAACAAGCCCTCGGCAGTCAACAATCTGGGTTCAAGAAAGGACCGCTTTCCTGTCTGTAGTCGAAAACCTATGGCTGGCAAGGGCTAATTCCTTGTCATCTGTCCTTACTCTGCTTGATCTCTCTGCTGCATTTGACACTGTGAACCACCAGATCCTGCTGTCCACTCTCTCCAAATTGGGCTTCTCTGGAATTGCACTCAACTGGCAGATCCTTTAAGGTATCCTGGAGAGGCGAGACATCCAGATCTCACCAGCTGACAACTGGAGTTCCACAGGGATCAGTTCTTGCTCCTCTCCTCTTTGCTATATATACCACCTCCCTGGGTCCAATTATTAAGGCACATGGGTTCTCATACCATTTTTATGCAGATGGATACGCAGCTCTATTTCTCTTTTCACCCAGATGACCACACCATCTCTGCCCGTGTCTCTGCCTGCCTTCTGGACATCTCTTGGATGATAGAGCATCACCTACAGCTCAACCTCTTCACGACAGAACTCCTGGTTATACTGGCCCACCCATCAATTAAACACGACCTTACCATTCAGCTAGGATCCTCAACTATAACACCCACTAAGTCTGCGAGGAACCTGGGGGTGATGTTCGACAACCAGCTGAAAGTCACCTCCCACTTCGCAGCAACCTCTCGAACTTTGCAGGTATGTGCTCTACAACATCAGGAAAATCAGGCCATTCCTGTCGGAGCATGCCTCTCAGCTGCTTGTCCAAGCTCTGGTCATATCAAGACTGGACTACTGCAATTCTCTACTGGCCGGCCTTCTAACCAATGCAGTCAAGCCATTGCAAATGATCCAGAATGCAGCTGCAGGTCTAGATTTCAATCAGCCTAAAAGAACCCATGTAACACCTCTCCTGATTTCACTTCACTGGCTGCCAGTTTTGCCGGCCGCATCAAGTTTAAATCTCTGACACTGGCCTTCAGAACGATAACGGCAAATTCGCCCCTTTACCTTAACTCACTGCTCCAGGTCTACATCCCCTTAGGTCATCTTGAAAATGAGCGATGCCTGGTTGTTCCATCACAGCGAGTTCTAACCAAATCGCTTGCAAAAACCTTTCATTCGGTTCCCCTTTGGTGGAATGAACTGCCAGCCTCCACCGAACTGCAACATCCTTCACAACTTTCAAAAAACAGCTCAAAACTAACCTGTTCTGCATTGATTTGAATAACCAATAACTGTCTGTCTTGTGTCTAAAAAAAATAAACAAATAAAATCTTGTTGTTCATTCTCTCCTTTGCTTACTCCAGCTTTAATCCTCCTAGTAGCATGGCCTTGTAAACTAACGCTACTGTTTAGTGTGTTGACAAAATATTTATATGTTCTCCTACTTGTAAGTCACTTTGGATAAAAGCATCTGCCAAATGAATAAATGCAATACAATAGGTGCTAATACCAAGTTACTAATTTCCACAAAAGGCAGAAGAATACCTGTTGAGAGAAAGTACGTCATGTGTCAGGCTCAAAGGGATAGTTCACCCAAAAATGAAAGTTCTTTAATCATTTATTCACCCTCTTGTCATTCCAAACTTCTATGATTTTCTTTCCTCTGCAGAATACAACAGAAGATATTTTGAAGAATGCTGGTAATCAAACAACACTGGCCTCCATTGATTTTCATTTAATAGAGACAAAACCACTAAGACATTTCTCAAAAAATATCTTCTTTTGTTTTCCACAGAAGAAAGAGTCATATACAGGTTTGTGTGTATGGGTGAGTAAATTATGACAGAATTTAAAAGCGGACATGATGAAAATGAAGTTTTTACACCCAACTGTTTCGTCTCTGTTTTCTTGTAAAACTATTCTGTTTAAAATTTCTCTAAAAATCCACGAGTAGCTTCTATGTCATTTTTTATGCATCATTTAACAGACTTAATGCAAGATCACATCCAGCAGAGATGTTTTTTAGCACTTGGCACTGTCTCATCCATTAGCGACACCTGCATGGTCGAGGTGCGCCCAGCATTTATTTTGGGGGCATTCTTATTCTCTCCCTAAAAGCTAAAGCTGATGTGATAAATACTAAAAAGTGACATTTTGAAAGTTTTTCAAAATAGTAGCTCCATGTCGGACCAAGTTTTGGGTGCTTGGAAAGAGAGAGAGGATAATGAGAATAGGGTACAGGGACAGTTGGCAGAATGGCCACAGGCTACAGTTTACTGACTCAAACCTGAACACTTACGGACAGATTCAGATTTCCAAAGTAAATCGAGCAAGCCAAATTTGTATACAATTTGACTGCATTCAATCTCCTCACCATGTGCACTATTTTTGGCTATCATAACATAACTAAACAATGGCAAGTTATTTTGCCGATAGGTGATGATTGAAGTCATGTAACTGTAGTGGCCTGGAGGAGCAGCTGGGGTACAATCAGGCTTTATTGCCATTAAATCTTTGTGAAATGCTTTAAGCCGAGCTGACACTACGGGACTGTGAGACAACTTGAATTTCTATGGCGCTTACACTACACAACTGGGTTTCTTGTCATCCGTCATCTTCTTGTTGTAGCAGCACGCACACTACACAACACAATGCAGACAAAGTGTGCTAACTACAAGACTTTGGTCAAGGACCAACAGCGAAAACACATACCACATCGTGAACATTTCTAGTTTGATGGTGGATGGCAAATGAGTTGTTGGTGCGTTTACGCCATCCAATGGAATGGAGCGTGAAACATTGAAGTGTTTTTTGAAAGTGTTTTCAATATTCCATTATACAGACTTGGTGCTTTAGGATAGTTGAAAACAGCTGTATGTCTGTTACACTAGCCATTTAACACGCCTTATAATGTTAATGAATACATGCCAGCGGTGTTTAATTCCTCCACGCAATAATTTGACGAAAACCTTCTGCGCTGTGATTGGCTGGATTAGTTCCACGTGGTCGTTCAATCGCGCACACAACGATAATATCAAACAGGTTTGAAAATATCGTAGCGTCTGGGATAGCTCGAGACAGGTCCAGATCATGTTGCACACCTGCTTATACTTAACGAGCTTCGCCAACCGAAACAAGCAACGATTAGATCGCGATCCGGAGGTTTTGTAGCAGACCTTGGAAATCTGTCCGAGACAGCAAAATCCAGCCAAAAATCACGTAGTGTGAGCTTGCCATTAGTTGTTTACTAATGAAGAAAAATCAGAATAACGCTTCATTAATCAGAAACCAAATTGTAAATGTAAGATCTGTTATGAAATCTCCAGAGGCAGGTCAAAAACCTCATTTGAGTTTGTGACATGTCATATTGGAGTAATGATGCTGAAAATTCAACTTTGTAATCAGGTAATAAATTACATTATACCTTGGTCTGTTTGAATACTGGATTCTGATTGGCTGGAAGGTGTGCATTAAAAGCCTTTAAGGCATGGGTAGCTCCAGTCAGTTTGATTACATTTAAAATTAACTGACAAAATTTCACCTGTTTCATCTAAAAAATTGTAAACATCAATAAAAGCTTTAACTTGTCAAATAACCATGGTATAAGCGGAATAATCCTCCGCTTCACGTCGGGTGGTTCTTCGCCTCCACGTCGTGCATTAAAATCCTTTAATGCAAGGCTAGCCGTGGATTATCCCTTACTTATTAAAGTATAATCAAATAGAAAAAAGTTCTTTTAATTTGTAATAATGTTTTGCAATATTTGTATTTTTTCCTTGTTCATCGGGAGACTTTGTTCCAAAAGATCAAAAGTTCAAATTTCATTGAATAAATCTTATAGTTCTACTAATTCTTAATATTTATTCAATTAAATTAGGGCTGTAAAACAATTAATCGCGATTAATCACATCCCTAATAAAAGGTTGTGTTTACATAATATATGTCTGTGTACTGTGCATATTCATTTTGTATTTATAAACACACACGCATGCATATATTTAAGAAAAATATAAAATATAAAAATGTATAGGCATTTACATATAATTTCAATTATTGGTAAATATAAATAAATACTGTACACCTCAATATTTCCTAAATATATATACATGTTTTTGTGTTTTTAAATACAAAATTAATATGTACAGTACACAGACATATAATATATAAACACAAACATTTATTCTGCATGCAATTAATCGCGATTAAGCATTTGACAGCCCTCAATTAAATATAATTTGTAATTGTGTAAGGTTAGCTAACATTGCAAAACAACACTTACATAAAGAACTTTTGTCCATTACATGTCATTCAGCATCGTGACCCTGTGACCCCCTCACATTAGAGACAATAGACATTCATCTGAGTGGCAGTGAACTCAAATCTGTGCTATAATGGACCTGGAAGGACCTAAAATGGTCCATTGCAAAATTCCCTCACTGGCAAAAGCAACTTCTTGGAATGACCAAAGGTCTAACCATAAGCACGAAAGCTCTTTATTTATTGATCATGAATAAGAATAAAGTGGCTCAAATTAAATTTTAATCAGAGTTCCGTATTCTGGCTTGAGGTCCAATGAACAAACCAAAGTGGCAGGTAACATACTCTATCTATACCATCTTGCAAAAGCGACTGTCGGAACTAAATGTCAATTGGGTCGATACTGTTTCCATTTAGTTAGTAAACAAAGGCTATAACGTTTAAAACAGAAGGCTATCAAAATACTTCAAATAAAGTCGGTAGAATGAGAGAAGGGTTAGTTTGTGGCTAAACTTGCAGTTTACAATCATCAGTTTGCATATTGTTAAACTTGTTGGGATCCACGTACGTCTGACATAACACCACAGACCACTCTGTTTAACAAAAAAGCTCTTCAATTATTAAATTGCTTGATGGTACTGCCGGCAATCATGTTGCATATATCTATTCTAGCATGATCTGAAGGTAGACGGAGAACTTCTGGCAGTCATCACTTTGCGCTTGGACTAGAATAGTATGTCATCTTTAAACCGCTAGCAGTTGTTTATTTATATGGATGTCACTGCATGCGTGCACTTAAAAACCATCAGACAGACATATAACCAAAGAAGTGCTACTGCTGAAAGATTCCTGCTTTTATTTATAGAACGTTCCAAAGTCCTCTGTGTCCCACATTCACTCAATTAAACTAGTAGAGCTTACCGATCAGACTCTTGCCTTTCCAAAACAGTTCAGAAACATCCTGATATGAACAAGGAATATGTCATTGTGACTAACAGATCTGCTATTAAAGGGACAGCATGAGGGTTTGTGGACAAAAGTGAGCAAAGGTGGCAGAAAGTCTCCAGATGAATGACATAAATTAGATTTACGTAATATTTATTTAGTGACCTACATCATAAACAGACATATTTTCATTGTTTTCTTATTGCAACAAACATTGATGATAAGAAAAGCCACTGTACCTAATGTAGCAAAATTGAATACTTGAATTTGCCATGCAGTCATATGCAGTCCCGTCGACAATGTCAGCCTCGACTTGAAATGTTTTCAGAAGTTGGGATGAAATCCAGCAGGGAATGTTTCAGTCAAGTTCAAGGGATGTGTCTGGTGGATTTATTTTCATTAAATGAGGCTTGTTTCAAGTGAAGCGAGTTGAACAAGAGAGTAGATTCATATTAATTTAAATGTGATGTAACTTGGATGAACTCCTGATACTGTACCAAAGTGTAATAAAAATGTTGTTTTCCACAAATTGCACCACTATGCAGGTATGTGTATAACTATTTTTGAAATGAAAACATTACATGACAAATGAAAAAATGAACACATTTCGAAACAAACCATAAGTCATTCTTAGCTTCTTAGCTCTTCACAGCGACGCCATAAAGAACCATGTAGTCAAAGGGGTTTTTAAAGAACCATATCTTTCTTACCTTTTTATAATATAAAGAACCCTTTTTTGCCACAAAGAACCTTTTGTGAAGCAGAAAGGTTCTTCGGATGTTAAAGGTTCCTTGTAGAACCTTTTCGACAAAAAAGGTTCTTCTATGGCACCGTGAAGCATCGTTAGTTGTAGAAGTTTTGGGCAGTTTTTACACAATGGAGTAGCCAATGTGGCTGACACACAAACCAATCATGAAAAATATGTTTAAATCAAATTTTTTAAGTCCGTGTGAACTGGAAGTCATGATTGACTTCAGTAGTTTGTGATGTATTTCCGTGTAATTCCACCGTAATGTTGAATTAAAAAATTGAGGGCGTGGCTTGTTTTTTTCACTGTGAATTGATTGGATCTAGAAAAGTACGTATTTCTCTCAATCAGTGGTTAATGGATGCTCTTCCCAAACCTTCAAACGGACGTGACATAGAGAAGGAGCACCGTTTTAAAGATGTTCATTTTTTAATTTTGAATAAAGATTACAAAGAATAAAGATTGTTGTGGGTTGAGTTGAACGGACAAATTAGTTTGATTACTTCATCTAGATTACTTCATTAAGTATTGGGAAAAGA
This sequence comes from Triplophysa rosa, assembly GCF_024868665.1. Lineage (NCBI taxonomy): Eukaryota > Metazoa > Chordata > Actinopteri > Cypriniformes > Nemacheilidae > Triplophysa > Triplophysa rosa. Next base: position 5,080,932 of record NC_079891.1, read on the forward strand.
ATTGTAGTGAAATGATATTTATTTGTATTGTTGTTAGGGTCAGGCCATTCAGGACCACAAAACTGTATGAATGAAAGAATGAAGGCGTTTAACTGCTGTGGTTAGATTTTCTTTTCTCATGAAATGCTATGCTCAACAGTAAGCTCAGTGTAAAATGAAGTCTACTTTAACTTTCAGATACTATATATCAAAATACAATATTTCCACACCGAGCAGAACAAATTGAAAAAATATATATATATATGTAATAAAAATAGTTTATTAATAAGTAATAAATATATATATAAATTGCTATTTGATGCATATTACAACCTTTTCAAATCAACAGATTATGAACTTGTCGAAAACCAGCAGGCACCCAAGGTAGAAGGAAAGGGGAAAAAAGCATTCTTTTTGGTATAATATTATATTTTAGAATGTAAATCTGCATTTGAAACAGAGCTGACACCCTGAGGCATTTACCCACAAGTTTCTACCAAGAATGCTTTTTGTGTTATTGATGTGTCTGTTTCTGTTAACCGCTGTGAATGTGATTAAAATACCGGTGGGGAAAGCTGCTACCTGCACAGAGAAATGGATTGAGTAAGTTAACTTTTACTATTTTATAGCTGAAAACGTCAAGCGGTGGATATGGCACATTTTCTGTCAGGGTAGCTCAACTGCAGTTACAGTGTTTTTCAACTAGTGCAAGGGGTTGATGAGTGGGTAACATGTTAAAGTCATAGTTCACCCAAAAATATATTTTTTAAGGGAAAATAAATGATAAATGATGAATTAGATCTGTTTGGTTACTGACATTCTTCAAAATATCTTCTATTGTGTTAAGCAAATCAACAATAGACAGGTTTGAAACAACTTGAGGGTGAGTAAATGATGACAGAATTGTCATTTTTGTTTTATAATGCTTGAATCTAACAATATGGGGAAAAGTGTAAACAAGATGGCAAATATATAACGTGTGTCACATAACAAAGCATTCCACAGTATTTTCAATTTATACAAAGTAGGGCTGTCAAACGATTAATCGCAATCACATCCAGAATAAAAGGTTGTGTTTACATAATATATTTCTGTGTACTGTGCATGTTCATTTTGTATTTATAAACACATTCACAGCACATACATGTATACATATTAAGGAAATATGTACGTATACTGTATGTATTTATATTTACCAATAATTTATATAAACGTTTATTCATTTTAATATTTAAATAGATGCATGTATGTGTATGTTTTTATAAATACAAAATTAATATCCAGTACACAAACATATATTATGTAAACACAAACTTTTATTCTGGATGCGATTAATGACAATTAATCATTTGGCAGCCCTAATACAAATGTGTAACTTGTAAAACAATATGCAATTTGCAGCTAAAATAACCTTTGTGCACATGTGATCTACTGTTCTAATAAAACATTGGATGATTATTGTTTTTAGTCCTGTAAAACTGAACCTCTTTTCCAGACAAACTGCAAATATATATTTCTCCATTTATGAAATTTTTGATTATCAGCTTGTAAAATATCTAATATATCTTAATTTTTGTAAACCCACTCAAAATGTTGTATTGCCAAGAAGATGAAAAGCACAGAAATGCATCACACTTATGAAACAATAGTTAATAATATCCACGTGTAAAACAAAGTTAATTGTATGTCTCAAATGTTTGACCCAGCAAATCCTAATGACCGGCAGTGACTAAATGCAGAACAAGTGATAGAAATGATGATGGATGGGATAAAGGATGAGTCCACAGGACACATCGATGCAGGGTGGCAGTGTAACTAATAGATCAAGCTGCGATTCTTCATGATGATTTGTGTCAAGTCACGGAAACGCATAACTGATACTTACAACAGTGGCGGGCTTAATTAATACAATAGTTGTTTATGAAGGAGGTCGTTTTTAAAGCATTAAAGCTAATCGGCATGCTGTTAGTATAATGAAGACCAATGGAGACCAACCTTAAGCCGATAGAACATTTTTGCTAAATACACAAAGTCGTGTGGTATTGATTTATTATCCTCCATCCTTATTCTGCATAAAAGTCAATGCATTATATCTGTTGACTCCTTTGTTAATCAATCGTTTAGAGGCCATTTTTGAGTTACAGTAAAATATGTGTTTACTTTGTAAGAGTTGTGTTGAAATGAACACATCCATTTTAAGAGTGTAGGGTGTATGATGAAGGATTTTTCTTAAACTGCTAAAATGGAATTTTACTGCATTGAATTGAAGGCTGCATGGTTGAAGCACAAAAGAAATACAAAGACCGGCAGATTTTTCAACACATTATCTCTGAGAGAGCGTAAAGAGGTGGCCAGATCTGTTCATTTGATGCTTAATATGCCATGGGGTGTTAAATAATTCAAATGGAAACCTCTGACCAGACTTTAGCCAATATTATAAAGACTTACAATACTTTTCAGTTGACCGCCAGTGCCCTGTTAAGTGGACTATCAAGGGTATTCAGTCATTCGGCAAGATTTCATAACAGTATGCTCAGTCTGAAGAGCATTGCAAAGAATGTAAGGAATAAAAGTTTACATTGACGTATCACTTGACAGCAAATAGATAAGAAAACAGCAAGTTTCGGGGTTATGGTGGGGATTTGTATTCATATTTATAATATGGTTGCAACATCTATTCACATTATAAATGCAATAATTGAAGTATATACCATAATATAATTGTATTCATATATGCACATCAATAAACGTTTCACTACTGAGTGAGAGTAAATGCTACATCATATGAGCAAATGGGAAACCAATATAATTTAAGAACTAAAACAGAATTACATCAATGCGAGGACATCGTCAAAGGGATAGTTCACCCAAAAATTTTAATTCTGTCATGAATCACACAACCTCAAGTTGTTCCAAACCTGTATACATTTCTCTGTTCTGAAATATCTTCCCCACAACGGGTTGTTTTCCTAAATTCTTCAAATAAAAAAACAATGATTCTTTCTGCTATGGTAGTCAATGGTGCCCCAGAAATCTCAGTTGCTAACATTCTTTCTTTGTGTTCATCAGAACAAAGAAATATATGCAGGTTTGGAAGAACTTGAGGGTGAGTAATTCATGACAGAATTTTCATTTTTGGGTGGACTATCCCTTTAAGAAAAACGGCATTCATGTAGGCCAGACATATGCATAAAACATAACTATTGTCTGATCTTTAGTTACCTTACATGCTAACTGACACAACACTATCTTGCAGACTGAATATGTTCTTTTGTACAAGGACCTTTAGTCAAATCATGTCAAAAGCTATCTTACATAGCGATTGATTTAATGATGAATCATTTATATTGATTAGGAATTCTTCTGAAAAATGCATTGCTTCATTTTTTGACAGTTCACGCAAGAAAGCGTCAGTTCCGAAATCTCAGTCAATGTATGATTCATCGACTTCTCCTGATTCCGATATGATTTCCAACTGCTATTATTACTGATAGACATTTAATTGGTGATTAACCAATAGACTGCTCTATTTTGTTATACCTAAAACGATCTTTTGAATGATCGTCATGTCATGTCATGTATTATTCTGGCAAGTCTCTTTTAAAAAAAAAGAAAAAGAGATTTCTTTAATTATTGATCAGATGTGATTAATGAACCTTGGCCAGTGCAAAAAGTAAGAAAGTAAGTCAGGACAAATTAATAGCCTAAAATGTATGAAATGCTCTTCTGCCAACCAAATATGAGAATAAAAGCAAAACACCATGTGTCCATTTCTCCTTTCCCTTAGACAGAAATCAAAGCAATGAAAAAATAATTCGGTGACTTTGGGCTTCTCCAAGTAACATATTAAATGCTTCTGGAACTGAAGCTGACAGCTTGGCACCTTTTTGCACAGCTCATTAATATATTACACCATAACCATAAAGCCTCTGCATGCAAGCGAAGAGAGTCTCTTCTTTATTTAGACTGTGTTTGTAACCCTTAAAAACAAGCTGCTTCTTGACAAGCTGCTGCTTAACTAACTCTTTTAGGGTTTAGAATCGCATCAATCGTTTCTTCTTCTTTTCAAACCTGTGGCAATATAAGCAGACAAAGGATGCTAATGTTATGTTGTAACCTTAGATCTAAATGGCTGGGAGGAATAAAGGTATAACAATGTTAATATCTGAGCTATAAATCAATGTGAGTAGTCTAAATCCGCTCCTAGGGCCATTACCCAGAGGTAACAGTGTGTACTACAAGGGGACCATGCAATGAAGGAAGATTATACCTACTGCATATGTAACCAATATCCTTCTGTACACGGTCTGGCATTCAAAACAAAGCCATCAACACTAGAGAAAACATCACAGGCCACCGGCACCCAAGAGCAATAAATGCTTTTGTTAAAATAGAGGAATAGATATATTAATAGTAATGCGTTGTGTTCATGTGTGCTAAATGTGTGCTTTGTATTCTCACTGGGATAAAAGCAGCATAGTTTGATTATGGTGGCTAAAGTATACTTTGCACAGTCTAATAGTATAGCCTACTCTAATATTTTATTTTTATTGTCGCGTGTTCGTATAAGTAATTGTATTATGCATGAGCATAAATCTTTACTAATGATAAAACTGAAACATATACATCAAAGCCGTGTATGCCATTATAGTCTCTCAATGGACACAAATAAGAGTTGCTACCATTTCTTCCACACAGGGTGTGTAAAAAACTACTTAAAGAATGTAGGTGACATTTCAGGAGTGTGTCAAGCTTATCTTTGCACACGACCTTAATAATGTGGCCCGCCAGGAGATGTCACTGTCGCGTGACACCTCGAACCTCATGAAAAAAGTTCCTTGTGAAAACTAAGATTTTTATTGAATTGTGCATTACACAACCATTTGTCTTGATGACGTTTGAGAGTGTTTCCCCCAATAGCAACCGAAATACAAAAATACATGACTAGGCCTACATGAATGCAACGTCACTCATCTGTTCACTCTGCATAAATTCATGTTAACTTCAATAATGCATTCTCACGTTGCAATCACAGCAAATCTCACGAAACCTGTTAAAATACCCAGATCATATATTTTCCATAATAGAAGGAGATTTTAGAAGAAAACATAAGAGATAAACTATTTAATTTAATAATTCGACTATTAAATGACCATTGAGTGTTTGGTATTGTGACATTGTTTTGTATTAGGCTACTATAAAGCCCGCGTCAGTATGCAAACAATATTATTTTATGAATGTATATTAGTTAACAGTATTTAGTACAAGTATTTATGTATTTTACGATTGTAGTACGGTGCGTTATGTATCATGACATTTCTACTATAGCCTAATATGTTTTTAAAAACTATAAAAAAAACTGGAATTACAAATGACAAAAAATAGCTAAAAGTAAATAGATCTTTAAAACATGTAGTGGTCTACAGAGAGAAATTCGTTAATGTATGCAAAATGTCATTTCTTTCTCGGGCTGTAATGCAATCTGAACACGTTTAATGAAACGCACCCCAAATGACAGACGCATGGAGACGTCAGAGCAGTCTGATCGTAAAGGCGCGTGTCATGTGACCGCAGTGAACTGAAGAGATTCAGAGGATTCACGCGCTACTTCCACCGCGCGCCCTGAACGGCAACGGCAACGGCAACGCACCGTCCACAGCGCGACTGCTCTTCAAACGCAAAGTTAGCTTGTGTGACATACACAAACCTCTACTGGGAAGAAGCTCTACAATGAAGCAGAACCTCTACTAATTCTTGCTTATAGTCTGGAGCGTGACACTGGATGGTTTTGGGTTTTTCCTCAGACCTCGGAGTTTTAATAAACGGGAGAGATACACTTCATACTGTGATATCGGTGGTAAAGGAGGTTTGTCGTGGCACTAGTTCACCGTGAGTGGTTTGTCCAGCTCGTCGGCTCATTTTTGGAAGCATTTCAACTCACGGACTTCATGAAGTAAGAAAGTACTTTTCGGTGGAGTGAACGGGGGCTTTAACGTTGATATCCACGCATTGCTGGGCCACGTTCCGGTCCGGTCCAACGCAGAATTCAAGTGCACGCATCGGGGAAGCGGATCGCGCCCGTTTACCACAAAACACCGATTTTAAGTGAAGCTCACTATACTAACAAAGAAGTCCAGACTTACGAGCTGACAACACGTTAAAGGAGCACGTAATGTTTGAATCGTTTGCGTTCGACGCCTCTAACCACCGGCGATGCTTTTATAGATTGTCAAACTAACATTTTAGTCTTGAATAACACACTGGCATTGTGCTGTTGCGATATCAAACCTGGCGCATCCACGGAATTACAGTTTAAAGTAAAATCTGGACACAGTCCATGTCGCGTGGATTACCGTGAGAGAGAGATACGCGTGGGAAGCGAGACACCTGAGTCGGATACCTAGTAACTTTTTTCTCTCTCGAAGGCTCGAGATTTCGCCGTCTGCACGCTCCTCGACACGGTCTTTTAACTAGTTTAGTATTCCGTAATGGACGCGATATCGCCATACAAAGTTCACCAGGCTCGCAGTCAAAGCTCTTCTCGCTGGGGATCCGCGGCTGGACTGTAGACGTTGGTTTTGGATCAGCGCTGCTATTTATCATCGCAAACGGGATTTATAAACGGAAACTACAATGTCCGTTATTCGGTGTTGGTTGGGAACTCTGCTGCTTTATATAATCATTTCAATTGGTAAGTCTTTCTTTTTTGTTCTTCAATAGGAATTGCATACTTCTTTGGATGAATGACTGCAGTGGGGGATTTTATGTGTTTGGATGTTGCGTCTTATTTCTCATTCCACGCGCATAAAATGAAATCTTCGAGCTGGAAATCAACCTCATTTAAGATTTTAACTTATTATTGTGTTGCTGCCTCCAGCCTTGATGGGTAACATAAGTGTCTAGTTCGAATTCTAGACAGGATATAATGCGCTTTCTGTGTGTTCCCACCAGTCAATCCAACACATACTTTAAATTCAAACACAGCAACTGCCCGCAAGGTGGGAGCACCACAAAAGCCTGAGACAAACCTTGACATAAGATGTCCACTTATAAAAGTGAACTCCATTATGGCGCAAAATAACATTGTTTATTTGCATATCGAAGTAAATAGCGCTTGTTTTCGACTTTTTATTTGCTAAGAATGTTTAATGTGTCCAACAAGTTATCACACGGAGTGACGGAGAACATTTAATGTAAACACAGAGTCATGCTACATTTAAGTTGTGTATTTAAAAATGGCTCATTCTCCTGTCAGACAAAACATTTGAAGTCATTTTGTTCTTGAGAGTTTTTCTGTCTGGAGGAATCGTTATTGTTGTTCGTATGGCTAATTATTTTCATTATAATCTATAGCTTGTTTATTAAGAATGATGTAAGTATCTCTATATTTTAATAATAATACCTTTATATGACCGGGAATGGACTCACTGAGATTAAAATCTCTTTTCCAGGAGTGTCCTGGCCAAGATAGGCAGCCGAGTTTGCATATACAAAAACAACATAGTTACGACATACATTACATTACATTACGGAACCAACATGTAACCGATTAAAACAATTACAAACCATTAAGTTGTACTCTAAATTACATAATAAAGACTTAAAATGATTATAAGACACCAAATTTTGTAACTTCATCTCCTTTTGGAGAAGATTCCGTTCTGAGGCGGCTCAGTTCTGACAAAGGGCACACAGAGATTATAGTAATTTAATTGTAATTTTATAGTAATTTAGTTCATTTAAGGTTCCCTGTTGGTTCGTTACAGTTTCAAATGAGCTTGAGCGCCACATCTCTCATTCTTCAATCAGATCATTTGGCCACTTTTTATCTCTGTGAAATTGATTTGATCTCCTCTACTAACTAGTCACGCACAAACCGTATTAGAGTCAGAACGCTAATTAACGAAAATGTAATGTGTATGTATTGACGATCGTTAATACCGAACAGTCTTTGAACTTTTCCGTTGAGGTCCGTTTGATCCCATCCTTTATTTTTCTTTTCATGAAATCAAAAAAGGAAAGAAAACATCATTTGGGAGTCATCAAATATTCATCTTAGTTCCAAGAGGTTGACTGGAATCAAGACAGCACTGTAATCTAACATGGTAATTTGACATAAACTTGAATACCAGAAAGGGATTTTCACTATGAAGCTATGAATCGTGAATAATGATCTAGTAATTGTTAGTTTATTTTACGGTTCGATCCATTAGGCAGTGTTGTCAAATTTCACTGTTTGAGTAATTTTCATTGTTTGAGGGCAGGAGCAACAGAAGGTCAGACGTGACTATAATGTCATGTGCCAGGCACTGTCCAATGCAATTGCTCATGTTTTGACAACCGCGCCACTCAGTTATGTCTTCCCATTTGTAATCTAGACAGCGTTCATCTGTATTTGAAACTGATGTGCTCTGGCCCAATTTATTGCCCGAGCACAAGTCTCCTCGGCTTTCAGTTACAAGAGTGGCAGACACAAACCAGGCATAACGATCAAGGTTCAGCAAAACATCAACAAATATGAGACGCCGTGTGCTCTCTAGGAACGTCTTGTTGTTTGCTAATCCGCAATGTTGCACCTGTTCGAAGAGCTCTGGTTTGGTTTCCGAGCTTTTCTCGTGAAACCAAATCATCTGGAAAGAAATAGGTTTGTTTTGTACTCTTGTTTTATTTATAAGGGCCGGGATGTAACATCAGTGGAGCTTCAGCGCTTTGATTGTTAGACCCTTGTGTATCTCTCCATCCCGGTGACAAACAAACCTGAAATTATGGCTGACAACAGTTCCTATTGAATTCTGATGTGGATGTGACTCATCTTTGCACGCCCCGATTTGAGATTTTCGTCGTGACTTTACGACATCTTCCATTAATGTCTTGACCTAGTTTCTTAATTAAGTGCCTTTATACCCTTTGTAATGTTCCGGATACATTGCGATGTCTTGTCCTGCACAGAGAGGTTGAGATGATATTAGAGTGAAAGAGTGAATCAAAGATGATATTAGAGTTTCTTTCAACTAAAGCAATAGAATACATTTACCAATTTCCACGCTCGGAAATTATTTTTTTGAAATAATAGAGAATATGTCTAAAGGAACATTACAGTGCCGTCACAGTACATGTAACTTGATAATTCACTCAAAAATGAAGATTATATCATCATTTCTTATCATTTCAAACCTGTACGATTTTCCTTCCTCTGCAGAACACAAAAGAAGATTTTTTGAAGAATGTTGATAAATTGAACAATGGCGGTACCCATTCACTTCTATTGTATAGGCAAAAAAACAATTCAAGTCAGTGGGCCTTGTTCGGTTCCCGACATTCTTCAAAATATTTTCTTTTGTGTTCTGCAGAAGAAAGAAAGTCATACAGGTTTGAAATGACAAGAGGGTGAGTAAATGATGACAGAACTTTCATTTTTGAGTGAACTATCCCTTTAAGAGTCCGCTCACCCTGAATGAAAACACTGGGCTCATTTTAAAACGTTCAAGTAGGCGTTCTCAACAGCACTTGTAGTAAAAAGTAAAAATTGTTTTGTAGACCACGGTGGATGTTTAAACCCTGGTTTATAATTACAGATCATTCATACAGTAGGAGAGTGTTTCTCTAAACAGCTGTGTATATTTTATTAGAGAGACTTACCGAGAGATTCTCTGCTGGGTCCCAGTTTGGCAGGTTTGAAAGCTTTAGATTAGGATAAGGGTTACAAGCTCACCTTATGTCAGCCTTTTGCGTGCCACCACTCGCATACGGCGTACTGTTTTTATCTGCCGCTTCATTTGAAGTCCTTGACAGACTTGACAAAATTCGCGCAGGTTAACTCTGAACTAATGAGATTTCTTAATAGCGTTTAGGTTTGTGTGACATTTGTAAACTCGAGCAACCTAATTACCAACCAGATGTGTGAATAATGGCAGCTTTGTGAAGAGGTGGGTTTTTTACAGATATGCTATGACTGAAGACCCCCCCACTTTGGCCTTGAGGGCGCAATGGCTTTTCTTCTGAAAGAATGCAACTTGTTTACATTCACTGCACATTGAGCTTCGAATTAAAGAACTCCCACTTGGGAGTTTTAGGTCCAAATGCTGTCTTCCAGTAGAGGTGTAGTCAGTCATCTGTTGATGCAAATGCATAATTCTACACTTAAAGGAACAGTTCACCCAAAAAGCAGAATTCTGTCATCATTTACTTACCCTCAAGTTGTTCCAAATCTATACATTTCTGACAAACACAGAGAAAGATAAAATTGTCTTTGTAAATGGCTTTGTTCTGTTGAGCACACAAGAAGATATTTTGAAGAATGTAGGCAAAGCAAACATCTCCCGGGCACTTTTGACTACCATTGTCATTTTTTCTACTATGGTAGTCAATGTTGGCCAAGAACTGTTTGGTTACAGACATTCTTCATAATATCTTTCTCAGTGTATCAGAACAAAGAAATATATGCAGATTTGGAACAACTCAAGGGTGAGTAAATGACAGAATTGTTATTTTTGGGTAAACTGTCCCTTTAAAGCTGTAACGCAACTTTTTAGGGGTAAATTGAGCAAGTATTTTAAATCACTGTTCAAAAACTGCCTCGTTTCACCTTGATTTCCTCATGATAATGATTTCTAAATTTGAGCTGTCAGGGGCACTTTCATGTAACCTGCTATTTTGTTTCAACCAGAGATGAAGTAGAAGCAAAATCATTTACTCACCCTTGAGTTACAGGAAATAAATTAAGAAGAATGTTTGTAACCAAACAGTTCTGGGGCACCATTGACTACCATGGTCGGAAAAAACTACAATGGTTATCAATGGTGCCCCAGTTTGGTTTCCCACATTCTTCAAAATATCTTCTTTTGTGCAGATTTGGAACAACTTGACGGTGAGTAAATGACAGAAATTACAGAATTTTCCTTTTTGGTGAACTATCCCTTTAATTTGATAATAGAAACGGGGATGCTTTAAGTTCTTCGTAAGTTGCTCTCAAACATGCAATTCAAAAATCACACCTGTTAGTAAGTACGCCTTTCAGTCTCAAACACTGACTGTGAATGTAGCCTCTCAGATCTCAGGGACGAGGAAAAGCTGAGTAACAACACACGTGTACGGCTCTTTCTTTAATAAGACCACAGCTATGATTAAATGGCTGAGTCGGGGAACTGTAACCTGTGTTTCCTATTCTCCTTTCAAGCCTGTTGTTGTATGCCTGCCAGCTGCACAGGATTAGTGTCTTGACAAAAAGGCTGCTTATTAATAAGAAAATCATCTATAGCTGCAGGAAAATGGAGTAGATGGGAGATGCACATTCTGTTAGCCTGAAAAACCTCCGGGAGGCTTTTTAATTAGTCGACTAGGAGAATTTGCTAGGACAGAAACAAATAGAATAGCTCGGGAAAATGCCTCTTGCCTTTCCGAGTAGAATTATCATTATCCCAGTCACTTCAAAGCAGGGCGCCGTTAAATATATTTCAACCGGTAGAGGCTTTAATGTACTGTGACAGAAGACACATTGCACGGCTATCAATGAGCAGGACAGTGTGAAAATGAAGAACGTGATGTGTCCTGAACAAGACAAGATTAGAAAGAAGTTGTTATTTTAAGATGTTGTTTTAGTAATTAATGGTTGCATAATTAAAGAATATGTAAACTAAATAGAGAATTTAGTTTACTTGTGATTATGTGTGTGTATTTCAAAGCTATTTACAGCTGTAAACATGGCGTGCCCAATAAGAATTTAGAGTTTGTTGTAAAATTAGTTTTAAGTATGCTTTGAGTCTTCTAAATGAAAAATAAATGTTACATAATGTAAAACTGTTTTTGTACTGATGCCAGACATATCATTTTGTTATGAATAACGTCTTTTGGTTCGCCTCCAAGAGTTTAATTTATTGGATTGTAGGGATGGGCAGATCGATCTGGAAATATTGATACATTCAATACTGATGTTGTATTAAGAGTATCGACTCTCCAAAAAAATCTAAAGTGCATAGGATCTATATTTTTGTAAGTAATGATTTGATTATTTATTTAGCTTGAAACTGAAAGTGTATCATTAGCTTGGATGTAAAAAACTGAACTGTATGAAATTTAAGAATAAGAGCTGATGAACACCAGAAGCATTTGTGCTTAAAGATACATGGAGGTACCACCATTTATGTTATTTTACACTAAAGCTAATGAAGCTAGTTATAATAATGCATTTGTGTGATGTTTTAAAAAAATAACATTATGGTTAGTAAAAAAAATGCTCTAGAATTGTAGTTAATAGATGATAACAAAAAAACTAAATATGTCAGCTTGTGAGATGTAATTACCCATTAGAAATAAGTTATTAGTGATATCAGCATAAGCGATGTTGCCCTTTATAGCGCTTCACATCGGTTCAAAAATAAAGTTAGCGGAATCACCCACTCCTACTGAATTATACAAAAATAGCAATTACCACATGGTTCAAATTGAATTTCCAGCAAAAATGATATATGACTCATACTGTGATATATGAATTTGCCATACCACCCACTTCAAAGGTACAGCTGATTTAAATTGCCCTTAGTCTACATCTATATTGCTGTATGAAAAAAGCAGTTTTTGTCAGTAGCTGGAGTTATTACAATACATTGTTAAAGAAGGCTGTAAACTGTAATGTACAGTGCAGTCGTCTTTAGCATCCGCTGGAAATTTTGCCTCTACATGAGAGGCTGTGATCTGTGATCACTGCAGTGGAAGCTGAAGAAATATGGCCAGATTTTTGCCCTCCAGCATTTCTTGGGTGTTCACGTGGTTCTTTCTCCTCTCTCCCGTCCTCTCTTGCCTCCGTATCTGCCACTTCCCCTCCATATCTCACGAGCGACAAATCTGCGCAAGTCGCACATACTCCAAGTGCCCTTGTATTGCAAACCAACTAGATGTCCCCTCAGCCTCCAGGCTTTGCTTTGTTTCTTTCACTTTATTTCCGTCGTTATTCGTCTTCCTGCATCCGCAGTGCAGCCTGGCACGAGGGGTTTACAACCTCAAGTAAGCACAGGCTTCTCATTAGAATGGCAGATTGCTTGGGTTTGCAGTCCAGGTATGTAAATCAGTGGCCTAGGGTTGATAGGGCGGTAAAACCTCTTTTCTGACCTGCTTCATGGGTACTTTTCCTAATTAAATGACACCTGTGGCAGGAGAGGTGATGGTGGTGACCAGCCCTGACTGGGTCGCTGTACTTTCGTACATGACTCATTATTCTTTCCTCTGGTTACTTCCTCTAGCTTACATGATTGACAGTAGCACGATTACCACAATATGCGAGTATGCGAGTGATGTAATGAAGTATATTAGTAGATTCTGTATGTCATTTAAACAACCTTAGTATATACAGGCTTGTCATATTCTTTACGCACTCACTTCATGCACACAGCCTTTATCATCTACATTAGATGTTGCACACCTCATTCCACTAGAAAATGTTTGTTTATGGAGATTAGCTGTATGGCTTGATTTTATGCTGAAATGGTTAAAATGATAAGCAGGTGTTTGATTTACATTTACATTACATACTGTATAGTCTGTTAGTCAAGGTTTTTGCACCGTATATCTAATCTTAATATAGCACTGATTTATCATTTTACTTGTTTAACCTTTAAGCCTTATAAATGCAAATCTGTTATACATGATTGGATAACCACAAAAGTAGACACAATTTTAAAATAAAGGCGCTACAAAAGATTCTTAAAGTCTGGATAAAAGCAATATTAAATGTGTTCTGAGTTTGGCACACGAGCGAAAAATGGGTTTGAATGATTAAAAACACAGGAAGTAAATAAAATAAGTTATCAAAATCTTGAAAAAGTTAGCAGTAGGGATGTGCACGAATATTCAAATATTCGAATATTTGATCCGCAATAACTATTCGAATATTAAAAATGCTATTCGAATATTCCTATTTTTCATAAGAATAAACTGCATCACCACAAGGTTAAGTTACCGTTACAGAACCTTTATTACCTTATTAGAGTTGTCACGTCTTATTTAACTTCTTCACTTCTTCTGTAATGATTTTTTAATGTACAGAAAGTATAAAAAATAATTTGTATGTGTTCCTAAATCTTTGTTCACTCAGATCGCAAGCTAGTTGAAATATTTCAAGTTTACACACTGGATGCCCGGATCACGTTTTATGCTCCGCTCACATCAACATATTAATATGTTTCAAAACTGGTGAGCCACAGAATTCGTTAACATTACTTACATTAGGTATAAAAATATCAACCTAATATTAAATGATTAACAATAATTCGTTTATTACCATTACTTGTTTGCAGCGGTTGTTCTTAGTAAATTCATATTCGTTTGTTAAAAATATATTAAGTAATGCTAATTTCAACAACTTAAAACATGCAAATGTCACTGCAACAAATGTTAATGAATTTGGACTTAAAGCGGCAGTCCATAGGATTGGCCTCTTCGTCACCATCTCAGTTTGTAATTGCTACTGCAGGTGATGTGCGGAGATATTTCTTTGCGTGAGTTGTGATTCGGCACTGCTCAACTGCGCGGATGAGTCTGATGTTTTGAGTCGTGGCCTGTGACAGCGCAGCGGTGAGAATCTTCACTGTACATCAGTAGCACATAATAAACACAGATAACATGGCAGTAACGCGAACCGGACAGAAGATCCCCAAACGCGGGTCTCAAATGCTGACAGGCACGGTCATAAATCATTGTACATCATACAACTATACTATATGCAAAGCCTTGCCATCATATCCGGGATATAAGTCCGTAAATTTGAGTAAAATCACAGGCTTCACTTGTCCATGCTAATGAAATACAGATGTGGGGAGGTCATTTCTAAATCACACAAGGGCCCCAGATAACACTAATCCCGGGCAATTATGGCTTAAATTACATTTATCATAATGAACATAAAGAGAGAAAGAACAACCGATGAAACTGTAACGTTACCCGTCTATATTAACACAACGAGTGCGCTACGGGTTTTGTGTTATCTATCGAAATATTAAAAATTTGTCTTACCCGTTCAGAAGAAATAAAGCGATGTCTGCATCCGTTTACAATCCTTTCAGATCACGGAGTTCCCGCCACCTTTGAAATGCCTTGCCAATATTCATTCTTGTTTTCGCACGAGTCTGATCACATTCCCTGTTTCTTTGTAAACCGTCTTCAGTTCGTTCTTTCTTGTTTTTCACAAATGATGAATCCCCAGATGTCAACACTGCTTGGCGTTTAAAAGTAAAAGTACTAAACGCCGCCATAAATAATACTAAACGTTGTATGAAATCCTACCCAACAGTTGTGAGTACACGCTACAAACCGCCTGTCACTCGCAGCATACACACGCTGGCTAGCAGCCGGATCCTCTTCGTTCTGTGTGCGAATGTGACGAAATGACGCACAGACGAATATAAGGATCTCCGGAAAAGTCGACCCGACAGGGCAAATTACAAACCATTATTACAAGCTTTCCGTGGTGAATCCAACAAGGGTAGTGACACAGTTTAAAACACCGTTCTTTCATGTACTTGCTCAATAATTGGTTTTAGCTCATTTTTACTCCAAAAAACTTGCGGACTGCCGCTTTAACATAAGACTGGCACCTTTTTCCATACCTAAAAGCAAGAATTTTCCTTCTAGAAGTTCAAGTAGGGTCGTCGCCTTCAAGTTACAGCCTTAAATAAATTCGCACGGATGCTTTTTTGTTTGTTTTAAAACGCGCTGTGATTCCTTACCTTAGTTGAGGTAATCCAATGCAAAGCTAAACAAGACAGACACTGACCGTGAACGACAAAGCAAACAATATTTATATGCGTGCTGATCAGCAGAATATCTTCCTCAGATGACGGTCACGTAATCAGGGAATCAAGCACTATGGCTCCGTCTTTGTTACGGGGTATTTTTTAGGATCTTCGGTCGGCATGAGGTATCAAGCCCGTTTACTTTATTTATTATCAACATTATAAACAATAAAGCCAGATATTCTTGTCAGATCTGGGTTTTGTTACCGGGAGTTAGAGAAGAGCAGCGCGTTTTCTCTGCTGTCGGCTTGTTAACCGTCGGCTTGTTGAACAGACTTTCACCAGAGTAAAATAGACCTATATGCTTGTTTTTCTTATCAAGAACATGTAAAACAAAATAAACAAGATAACCATATATCACAGACTGTCAATATACGTTGCGTTTTGTTCGTTTTGTTGTGTCTGTTTTCTTTTTGTATTATACAGTTCCGTGCAGGTTTAAATGCAGTTTTTATGTATTTTTCTATTTTTTCAACATAAAAAAACGATATACAGGATATAATATTAATGCATTATGAATATTTAATGATAATTATAAGCTTGATGTGAAATTGTGACTAAATAAAAACGTAACAAATTACGTCATTATTAACTTAATTTACATAAACCAATATTCGAATATTCGTTTTTTATGAGCTCAAATATTCGAATATGAAATTATTGAAAAATGCCCATCCCTAGTTAGCAGTACTCTCTGCTCTCAAACGCTGGGGCGTGTCTGCTGTCTGCCCTGAAACCACGCCCACTCACCTCTCACAACCTGAATCCCCAGTATATGTGAAGAGTTTTACGGGAACCCTTTTTCCACTACAAATATCCTTTTGTGAAACAGAAAGGTACGATTAAATACTGTATACCATATAGGCACTGATGTATAATTTCAATGTGCTCATGGTTTGTGGCTTGTTTTTCTTGCTTAGTTTAAAATAATAAAGGATCTGGAAAGGGCTTTTGTATTCTAGACATATCACAGGACATGCGGTTGCACAATATAGCCAGTTCCATGAACGACAGGGAAACCACATCCACAACACTCCACAGCTGTCTTTCCCACATCTGAATTAAAGATTACAAGGACGGCACAGTGTGTCCTCGCACACCAGCTTTCTCATTAAAGCAATATGCTCTTTTTCCTTTCATTTTTCTGTACGCAACCCCTATTTAAGAGGTAGAGAACAAGGTGAGGAAAGAGGTAGAGAAATTAAACGGTTTCCTCACTGGTTTAGCATGTACCGCTCCATCTCAACTAAAGAGCAGTCCTGAATAAGAATCTATAAATGAAGGTTCGAGTCATGATTTTTACACAGCGAAAACTTCTAAAATATACTGTATTTCTGACGGCTTTCAAGCTGCTCATCTAATCTCCTAAGAAATCGTAAAGTTCTCGCATTGATTCAAGAATAGTCATTGTCGCAAGACGACAAGCCATCTCTCGCTGATTGCAAATGTCGCTTCGGAAAAATGATAGGGATATTCAAAGTCCTAATGAGAGAAAGTGATCTACTGTCTGCAAGATCTGATCTTGCTGAAAATCAACAGCATTCAAAGGGGGTGTCAGTAAATATGATATTTTTTGTGTCCAGGGGAGTGATGAAGCCATCAAACATGTCTGTGCTCATTCTGTCGCCGACTTTATATTTTGAAAAGCGGAACAGCTTTTTTCAAACTGCAACAGTGATGACGGCGATCCCTGGAGATCTTGCAGGCTTTCAACGTGGTGCGCATCTTATTGATGGGGCACGTAAAACAGTGACTCAGGTGGTTTTATGATCAAAAAGATGTAGAACATTTTTCTTCTTGGTAGACCTCCTCAGTTTAGCTTGTATATCGAGGCCAGCACTCACTGTGAATGGGAAATTCTTCTGTTTGTAATCATGGCATGTTAAAGGGTTAGAGTGGCTCTGACAGCCGTATGTTTCTGCACTTCCTTTCAAGCTCTGCCGGAACGCCTGGCAACACTGCCAGTCTGTTACGCGCTGTCATTAGTAAAGAGACAACAGTGTTTTCAAACTATTTCGTTTTGACGTCTTGCCAGCGTTGACATGGCCAAAAATGGGAACCGCAAACCAAAACCCTTAAAGCTGCAATCTTTAACTTTTTTGGTTAAAAAAACCCCTAAAAGTTCATGAACAATTAAAGCTGCAAGCAGCCTTTGCCGGGAGTTCGAGCTATTTAAGGCCTTTAAGGCACCTTTGTCGTTGTCGACTAGGTTCAGGATTCGCACCCTAACACACCCACGATGGATGATACTCCCCCACACCCAGAAATATGACAGGTATGGTGAGTAATGGTTCATACAGACTTTGCATGCTTACACACATATGCACATTTAGTACACAAAAGGAGAATCACCTTTTCAGGTTCATTCGGTCACATCCATTTAAGAAATATAAGTGTTCAATACTGTCTTCTCACCTAACCACCTTACACTCATAATAATGATTTTAATTGTCGGGTTGGATTTTGTGGGAAACGTATGTAAAGTAGGGTGACCACCCGTCCCGCTTTGTGTTGTACCACACAGCATTTTCACCCCTTGTCCCGCGCTTCACATATTGAGAAATTGTCCCACATTTTCATCAGTCTATTTGTTTTTAGTTGTCACATTAAGAAACACGTTCTTTAACCCGAAACGCACATGAGACACTTGCTTGCGCCATTGTTTATTTACCTATTTAATAGCGCTGTGTCAAAGCAGTCTGGTGCACACCAGTGTCCAACGAGCTCATTCATACGCAACTATGTTTTAAAGCTTGACTTTTATCCAATGTATGAGGAGAAGGCAGTGATTTCAGTCTTCAAGAGGCTGTGACGTCTGTCAGTAGATCGGGTGGCAATCCTCCCATGTCAATTTGCCGGATGAAAACTCACTAAAACATCGTAAACTGTGTGGCTTTGAAACTGTATTTAGCCTATAGGTTGTGGTTAGCTTATTAAAAGAAAAATGATTTGCAAATAATGAAATGCATTATTTAACAATAATACATTACAAAAGAGAAACTCTTTTTCATCATCTGTTTGTTTTTTATTCTGTTTTCTCTTTTTGAGAAGATCTTCAAAGTGTACAACATGATGACACCGCATCAGATCTGTACTCAAAATTTAAAGAGACCGTATACCTTAAAGTGAAATCGCCATTAAAATGGGTTTGTTATACAGCATTTGATCTATGCCTTAATTGTAGCTGGAATAGACTAAATAACAAATTATTTTTACGAGCTAAAAGGTAGAAAAAATATATGAAAGTCTTTCATTCTGTTATTATATCCAAGTTTCACGCTACCTTTCAGTGGTGTCCCACATGGTCCCACACAAACGGATTACCTGTCCCACATTTGGTTCGTTGGGTGGTGGTCACCCTAATGTAAAGTAACTAACAATTTTATGTTTCAAACAGAGATGGCGATAGAAATGCAAAAGTTATGGATTGAAAGTGTAATTTTTTTTAATAACATCCGCTATCCATGTTGAACGTTATTATAATGTGCGAATAAGCCATGTGTAGTCCAACCCAGAGCCGCTCATATGAGAGTTACGATACTTACATAGACCGCCAAAAGATGAATGGAATGAGGAAGTAACTCACGTCATGGGAGCATCCGATAGTTCCAAACATTGCACGGAAGCCCATTCATTTCAGTGTCTCCCAAACGTATTTGCTGTACAGCTGTAACTGCATGTTTTCACATTTTAACGAGTTGGCAGTTGAAATAAAACGTTAAAATTAAACACAAAGACTGATCCTATATTTATATTACTCCCAATATGAATGTAGTCATTAGTCAACATAGTAATCAGTGTTCACAATGCCTTAATATTTAGCAAAATGTATGCAAATACAGTTGTTGTTGTCTGTGCCGCTAAAATTAATTTAAATAGTTGACAGCACGGATTTGTTTGGAGCTATTGCATGCTCTATGAACCACGTGACCACACGGCGGTGAGATCGTTTGTCGTAACTCTCATATTCAACGGCTCTGGTCCAACCAATATGTCAATCAACAAAAACCAATATGTCAACCTCTGACTCAACCAATAGTGTGAGTTTAGGGGCGGGGCTACTGGTTTGACTGAAAGTTAACAGGTGTGGTGGTGGGTGTGGTCATGAATAATTATTTATAGTTCCGTTTGGTTCTGCTAGTGGTGCAGTTTCTGCTTTGACTACTAACTGATGTTACCTGTACTGTTGCGACACCCAGTGGGAAATGGAACATCTTGCTGAAAAATGGCTTTCCGGGGGAAGATGTGCAACATTATAAGCCATTTTTATTGTTGACTAAAGACACGGCACCAGTAAAATTGTGACACCTCCTCTGGTAGAAACAGATTAACTTGAGACAAGCACGTTGCTGAGTGAGGGATGAGAACAGAAAACCCCAGAAATAAGCGGCAGGACTCCTGGGAAATCAAACTCTGTTGCGAGCAAGAGAGCAACATGCGTACAACTCTGAAACACACTGAATCACTCATCACTCCCTTTATTTCTCATGTTCCCAACTAGGCATGGGCTGGTATGATATTTTGACAGTATGTTTATAACTTTTCACAAAAGTGTCACGGTTTCACGGTATTGCAATTACAACACTAAAATGTGTTATTTTCAAATGTCTGCTTATACAAACAACAACTGGACACAAGTACATTTTATTTAACCAACATTCATAGAACATATATGTCAGGTAAAAATAAAGCCTTGAAATTATAAGACTCTTTCAAAAAAAATATTTTTGTCATAAATTAGGCCTAAACATCCTACATTGCATTACATGACTTAATTCTTTATATTTGTATAAACTCAGCTCATACCTTAGAAACGTTATCACAGAAAAATTTTGTGGTTTTGAAACCGTGACTCTTTCAAACCTCGGTATACCTTGAAACCAGTATTCGGCTAGGGTTGGGCGGTATGACCAAATATATTTAATATAACGTAATGCGAACTTGCAATTGCTACACTTGTGCTGCTGTTCAGCCGCGAGGTGCGTGCTCCCATTGCGACGGGAAAGAAATATTTAACGTTACCGCTCATGCGCGAGACGCACGCAAACATCCAAACACCTCCGTTTAGCGCATTTATATAGAAAAATTATGATAAAGTAGTGCCACGGCATACAAAGACGTATTCTGTGTGAATGGCCGGGCTCTCACTAAATTACGACATTTCCGTTAATGTTCCCTCAACAATGCAGTGCAGTGCGTAATTTAAAGTAAAGTACAGTAAATTACAATACAATTCTGTCATATTTATATAGTATATAGTTCCCTGTTTTTACAGATTGTTTTACCATGCAGGTTAGCCTAAAGGTTAGACATGTTGCATTAATCATATTTTGCTGAAATGTTTGTACTGAAATATTTATATTCCACTAGTGATAGAACTGTGCAAGATGATGGAACAAAAGAAGGGCATTTTTGTAAACGTTTGTAAAAATAATTAATAAAAGATTTATTTTAAATATTGGATTGGCATATTTGACCAAATTTTTGTATTTGGGCTAGTGCCATTGGGCTAGGTTTGACCTAGTCATGAATGCCCATTGCGCAGGTTTTGTTACATAGATCTGGCAACCCTGCTGGGAAACAAACCTACAAGCAACAGTGGAGATTGATAGGGAGATGAAGTGAGTCATTTGTTGCTTTCCACAATTTCAGATCATTAAAATAAATATGCATTAACTGTAAGGAGATTTCTGATTCAATACAAACATATCTAATCCAACAGACACTTTCTGCTTGGGCACATTGACCTTTCGCTATTCGTGACATATTTTGTTTTGTCATCCAAGGACAAGAAATGTGCATCTATTAAAAGTGTACATTTCTATGAAGCACTACACAGTTCTTGTTCGAGGCAGAATGAGATTTGTATAATGGTGTGTGAAATGTGTGAGGAGCCTGTGATGAACAAATCAAAATTCACATCTCCAGTCCATTTCTCCCACACAAGCCACTTTACTTAGATGTGGCTAATGACTCAGAAAACATTACTACATGGATTAAGTTGAGTTTGACAGTTCTGGACCAGGTGCTTTGTTTTACTTTCTCAACATCTGGGGATCTGACGTTACACAACCTGAGACAGTCTGAAGCATATGGACAGTGTTGGTAGGAGACAAATTATTTACTCATTAACCTGACATGCTTTGATATAAAAACAGTGTAATAACAGTAATTGTACTATTAATATAATTGTATCTAGAAATAGTTGAGCATAATTCTGAACTTGATTTTTATTTTAGAGTAGGTATATTTTTATATTAAGTTCGGACTGTGTTTTTACATAATATTTCAGCTGTATCAAATAGCTAAGGTTTTAGTCAAACAACTGTAAGCCTCTTATGTAGTCGGATTCGGCATTACATGCCCATTGAGACACCTCCTTACACGGACTGACTTCTGTTATTCACACGCTCACCTGAAGCCGTTCTCACTCCCCGCGGGTATGTTTACATGTGCAAAAAAAATGAAGCTAAGCAATATGTCTACCCGGCTCTCTAGATATTGCCTAGATAAACCGCCTGCAGTACACGTGAATACTCAGACTAATCACACATTTCTTTCCTGCCCTCAGGTTCAGGATAATTTCAAAGCATAAATGTTTTTTCAGCGGTGGTCCTTCATAATTTTGTAATGGAGGAAGTTGTGATCGGATAAGCGGGGGAGCGTTTCTCATTGTGCACCTGGCAAAGCAGAGCTGTAATTTAATTAGTTAAGTAACAATTGTCGCACCTGGGGCACAGTCTCTAATATTTAAGAGAGCCTTTCGCAGGTGTTTCGCAAATTTGGACCAACAAAATCTGAACAGGAAAGAGCTGAAATAGACATCAGACTTTGAAATTGACTAAAATCAAACAGTTGATGCGCAATGAACCAGCACGAAGAATGTATTTGCTTAGACCAAATAAATGTGAGTTTTTGGTCCTGGCCATGCTAAAATATACTATATAGCCATTGCAATGATGCAAACAACTGAACATTTTTATTTCGGTACAAGTAAAAATTTTAGTGTTTACAAGTACATTTGTCTATAAATGGCCTCAAAATTCTAACCATAAAAGCCACAAAGCTACAGTTTTGGTAGCGTTCGCTCTCTGCAAGTACATAGAACATGTCAGCAATAGACTATTTTAATGTAAACCCAAGGACCCTGATTTTTTAAAAACATTTTTCTTGGTTGCATATCTAATGTGACATAGGGCACAGTCATCAGCTTCACCAAATGTTCAGGTGTTGGGCGATCTCACGTTTGAGCAGATGGGTGCCCTTAAATCTATGATTTTTCTTTCTCTAATTGCGGTTGAATTTGCTGCTGTTAATTGCTCATGAAAATGTATAATCTGGATCTTGAATGTAATTTGCAGTCTGCAGCACTCTCCATTGAGATGGTAATGACATCCTTCTCCATGAACGTAATCTTTTGTCATTTATGAAATCGTATTTCTTGTCACACAAGAAGTCCACTTCTTCTGCTGTTTTCTCTCAGCAGGATAAGCAGTCCTACAATTATCAATCAGTTTGCTGAAAGTGAGGGAGTGATTAGAACGAATGTTCTTTGGTGGCCTGGTTTGCACTCGGAACAAATGGAACTGTAATCAATTGGATCCAGACTGTTACTGAAACTCACACACACAAGATGAAAAAAATGTTTGTAGGCGGGGGCTGAAGTGGGGCTGAAGGGGCGTTTTGGCACAGACAAGATGTTTTTAAAGGGATAGTTCACCCAAAATGACAATTTTGCCATTGTTTACTCACCCTTAAAGGTGCAGTGAACTGGCCGTTTTTATTGTTTTATACTATTGTCTGATGTCTACTTATGACGTTTGCGTGGTTTTTACATTCGAAAACATCAAAATGAATAAGTAATAGGTTATTTTCTACCCTGGTTTTGAGGCCGGCTGGAGAAACGCTCAGTTTTTAAGGGCGGGCCGCATAGAAGACTTGGAAGTAAACGCCCACTGCTATGATTGGATAGCAGCTTGCGTAGTTGACGTAGTTGGAGCCTTCTGTGAATTTGGTTAGACACTTAACATTAGGTAACTTGATTTTACTCAAATTTACGGATTATTTCCCGGATGTGATGGCAAGGCTTTGTGTATAGTTTGTATAGCCCTTAGTTGTATGGTGTTTAGTGATATATGACCATACATGTCAGCATTTAAGACCCGCGAACTGGACAGACGATCACTGCGAACGCGGGTCTCAAATGTTATAGTTTTCATTATAAATAAACAAACGGTAGACTCAAGGCCAAAATGACCCAGCACCAGAAATAATATCAAAACACTTCAAAACAGCCTCCATTATTTGCAAACCGTGGATAAAACCTTGAAAAATGATATATGAGCCCGCCAAATCACAGAGATGCCGATTACAATTATTACAAATGACTAGAGGTCCCCAGGTAATACTATCAGGGCATATCAAGCGATCTCTAACAAAGCAATAGGACACATAAGATTGCTGCGCCATTCCTATCGGATCCAATATTGAAGGCACAGCACTGCTTTTTCATTTTAGTCTCTCCACAAAGACTTGTTCAAGGAAACCGCGTTGAAATGAAGCGAACAAACGCTCAATGTTTTCCCCACGTGAGCTGGAACGTCTTTAAAAATGAACTTCAACCACGCATTCCTACTGTCGGAATCCGAAGGAAGGTTATGCAGCGACTGTGTTCTTCCACAACCAGGCACTGCACAATATTTTGCAATCTTTAACTGCATGATGCTTACACTCGCTCTATCTGGTTCCGTGCAGCTTGTGTTCAGTACTGTCATGCGCGAACCAGTGGGCGGGGCTCGAGAAGTAGGCGTTGATATTCTTCTGTGGAGGCGGTGTTCGGTGCATTCCAGGACCTGCCGTTCGCTGAGCCTCGTGTCAATAAAAGTTGTTATTTCAGTAACAATGGTGTTTTCAGGACTTACACTTACAGGATGTTCGCTTGAATACGATTCCCTCTTATATAACAAAAGCTCGGGTTAAAATTGTGCTCCTAGTTCACTGCACCTTTAAGTTGTTCCAAACCTGGTCCAAACTCCTTCTTTGCTAGTGATGGCTAGATTTAGGTGTGGGTCTTCATTATTGCTTTTTATAATAATCGTACGTTTTTGTACTATTCATCCACTGTAAAAGAAAATATTATTTAGTTTGTTGTTGTTTTAAATTTAAAAACGTATCTGTCTTAAAATTTTGAGTTGATTTAACTTAAAAATATTAGTCATCAACACAACGAGTTCCCATCAGAATAATATTTTTAAGTTGAATTTACTTAAAAAATAGGTTATCTGGTTGTCTTAAATATTAAGTTAAGTCAACTTAAAAACCTTAACCTAATTAGTCTGATGCGAACTCGTTGTGTTGACTAATATTTTTAAGTTGAATTAACTTAAAAAATAGGTTGCCTGGTTGCCTTAAAATTTAAGTTGAAACAACTATTTTTTTTTACAATTGTATGAATTCATGTGAATTCATGTTAGCCACTTTGTAAAATTTCTTTCGACACTATGTCCTAACCAGACGTGATGCAGTTTGTGTGTCCAAACTGAAAGGGGTGTGGCATCACAATCAATCACAAAACACAGCCAATCCAAACAGTTTTTCTCTGTTCGCGCACTGTCTTGGCTGTAGCTGAAAAGCTTAAACACACAGAGACACATCACTTGCATCCTAGTGACTTCTTTGATTTATAGTTTCATATCATTTCTACATCTAAACTTCTATAATCCGTTTCTCCTCATCCATGTCTGATGGTTAATATTTATGAGCGCGCGTGATGTTGCAGGAAAGCATTACTAAAATAAATGCACTGTTGCTTGTCGCATATCGCCGTTGTAAGAACTTGGGGCAAAAACTCTAATCAACTGTGTAAGATCATTCTGGTTTTTTAACAGTTGTCTCATTTATATTTCTTTTACTCCTTTCTTTTCTACTTCTGAATAACAATCTGATTAAAATGATCTGTCTGCTATAGTGAGGAGAGTACAAGCCTCTTAGTTCATATAATGACTACACACTCTGTACTCCTTTTAATTCAAGATTAAAATGCAGCATGCATTATCTAAGCTCTCTCTCTCTCTCTCTCTCTCTCTCTCTCTCTCTCTCTCTCTCTCTCTCTCTCTCTCTCTCTCTCTCTCTCTCTCTCTCTCTCTCTCTCTCTCTCTCTCTCTCTCTCTCTCTCTCTCTCTCTGCATGTGAAGAGACTCACAACCGATCCTCTGTTCGCTGCTGTACAATAGGAAGCAGCATTTTTGGAGACGGTACAAGCCTCTTTCTCTAACTCTCTCAACCTTCACCCTGCAGTCAGCACTTGTCCTAGATTTATTGTGCTCTCTCTCTCTCTCTCTCTCTCTCTCTCTCTCTCTCTGTTTGTCCTTCTCTCTGTCTCTCTGAGCTTTCCACTGAAATCTATTCTTCAGTGTCGTTCTGATTTCAGAGACGCTATAGTAAATAACTCAACGAAGCAGAGGAAGTTCCCCGTTTTAAATTATTCCCATTTTTGTAGCTACACGCCCGAAGCTAGACTGCCACCTGTCACAGAAATATTTTCTTGCCGCTCTGAGAACCGAACCAGAAATGTATTTTCTCGAAATGTTTTTGTGCGAGTGTGGCGCTTTGGCTGTGATCTCACGCTGTGGAAATGGTTATAGCAGAACTGC
The DNA here is from genome assembly GCF_024868665.1 of Triplophysa rosa. Taxonomy (NCBI): domain Eukaryota; kingdom Metazoa; phylum Chordata; class Actinopteri; order Cypriniformes; family Nemacheilidae; genus Triplophysa; species Triplophysa rosa. The sequence goes on from NC_079891.1 coordinate 5,107,345, forward strand.
TGACTGCTTTACAGTGTACAGAAACATTTTGGATTATCGTAAAATCGCTGAGCGGCCTATTCACAATAATCGCATTATAATGATGAGAATTTTATGAATCTGATGTATACTGTGGCTGTGTCTCACAGAATTGCAAGATCAAGAAGGTAAAAATGAGTTCGATGCAGAAATGGCAAGCCTGGGACCCGAGAACTGTGCTTGGTGACTTGGGTATTGAGGTCACTTCATTATCTGTCATTGAAGATAGAGCAGGATTTTAGTTTTTATCTTTTATTCAGCTTGCTCTTACCTCCACCGACATAGCCTTGCGTGTGTCATGAAAGAAATGAAAAGGATGATCTTTTTTCTAAATCTGATGTTTAGATGTAAGCCTCATCTCATTAGTTCTAGGGAGAAGTGGAATTGTTATCAGTTCTTCAACACTCAGGGGTGAAATTCACTATTCGGTTTGCACAGAATTTCTTTGTGAAAGAAATTGTTTTATTCTATGACTTACATTACTAAAAATGCTGCAGTAGTGCTGTTTAAATTTACTCCTTTCTATGCGAACTAGGCTTATATTTTTCACAAAACTTGCAAAATTGTCAAGCGAAAGCGATAGTTCTCCCTAAAATGAAAATTCTTGCATCATTTGCTCACTCTCATGTCTTTCCAAACCTGTATAATTTTCTTTCTTCTGTAGAGCACAACAAATATATTTTAAAGTTCCATTGTATAGACACAAAACTGAGACGTGTTCTGCTGATGAAAAAGAATCATAGAAGATTTGAAGAACATGAAGGTGAACAAAGGATGTCTGTTTTTGGTGAACTTTCCCTTTAAAGCCGTTTAAAAGTTTAAAAAGTTTAAAATATAATATTACTTCAGGTGCTTTTCACACAAATCGCAATAAAAAGACATCCGACATTTCCCATAAAACCGTCCCCAAAAGCTCAAATTTTTGTCATTATAGCTTTTCTTCACAACTTTTCTTGTGAATCAAGGTAAGGTAAGGAGACGGTTTTGAACACACTTTTTTAATGTAACCTACTTGCCCAATAACAGATTTTTTTATTTTAACCGAAAAAGTTACGGACTGCAGCTTTAAAAAAGATGCTTGTATACAGTTTGTGTTGATCATGTCAGAAGTAATTGATTAAACATTAATCATAGGATGAAGAAGAGGCAAATACACTTTAAACATTTCAAAGAGCTAATTTAGTTTTCTACATCACATCGGTGGAATGAAACTGTACAGTACCAGTAAATTATTCCAGACACTCATTACAGTTTATCACTTTGTATTACATTTGATTAGATGGTTCTAGCTTGATGGTTAAATATCTGGTCTTGTCATCCTGAAGTACAGGAATGGACTGGGATTGCCACCATCACAATTGCACTTTTGCGCAGATGAGATGTGTTCGAGAAACTGAAGAGTGTAAAAATAATATTTCGTTTATTCTTACCTGCGAAGAGATGTTGTGGAGATGCAGTTTATTTGGTACTTTAGAAATTCCCAGATGTACGTGTTGTAAATAACGTTTTAAGGGCATTGTCTTGCAAATGTACCACCGGGCTTTCCAATGACCTTCTCACTGTGCATAAGCTCCCTATGCAGCAAAAATTAGACAGGCAACTAAAGTTGGATTTGTTCTAGCCAGACTGCAGAGTGCTCCCATAAATACCAGTGTACCACCCAAGGGTGAGTGTTAATGGAGCACAGTTAACAAGGTTCCGCCAAGCCTATTTCTTCGCTTTTGTAGGAAAGAGCACTGGACCCTGCCCACACTGAGAACTCTCCATTTATCCACAGGCACCGGACTTCATGCTCTAAAAAGGGCCAAATTAAATGCCATTTTCTTAACATTACTTCTTTTACCATAGCTTTATTATAACTGATAGGCATGTGCCCTTATTCTATAGATTTAATGAAATATGTTGCGGTAATGAACGTACAGAGTACCGTTATTGTGCACACTTTAAAACACAGTGAACAATTTACTGTATACCCTATAATCAGAATTGTATTTTTAGAATGCACTTTAGCCTCTTTTCCATCGTTGTTCATATTTACAACACTGCGTGTGTGCTGTATATAAGGGGCTGAATGAAAATGTCTCCGGCTTTGAGTATAACTGAAAATGACATTGAGAGTGACTACATGATAGCTTGTACTCTTATTAACTTGTGATTAAAAGGAAAACACTGAAGATTTTTAACCTGGTTTTGTAATATAATTTAATAGAGGTGTAACAAAATATTGTGAGTGATATATCTTAGAGCTATGGCAATTGTTTTAAATTATGATATCTGTCTAATCCTATTGGTTGAGCTGCCAACATGTGACCTGCATTAAAAATATTTGTATTTTATTTGTATTTTTTAGGAAAAGAGCTATTTAGTTTTTATTATTTATATAATTTAACGGTTAAACCTTGAATGTTGCCAATTCTTTAACAAAATAACAAATGTTAAAAATACCCCTTTTTCGAATTTTAGTTGATTTTTAAAAATATTTTATACTAAACGGCGTGATACAATCATAACAGTGAACCCAGTATTGTACATCGTATCGAATCGTGAGTGTACCATGACACCACCATAGTTTAACCCTCTCGAGTCTGAGGGGTTTTTTAGGCCCTTCAGAAGTTTTGGCATGCTTTTTTCAGTAGTTTATAAACACACTAATAGCAAATGTTTTGTTTTACTACAAACTGTGATACCATAATATACAAGCAACACATATGCAGTGCACATGCTTGCATTTTTGAGAAAACTGTTATTGCATGGAACATTAGTAAAAAAATATAGGCTATTTTTTATCAGTGAAATGAGGTCAGAAAACATACTAAACATTGGGGATGTAAGGATTACCGGTTTTACGATTAACCACGATAAAAACGTCCAAGGGTTAGTAATATTTCATATTTTCATTATCATTAAACCGTACCAACTTATTGTTACTAACGGTAAATACAGTCAAGCGTCAGCCAAAGTAAGCAACAGTATAAAAGAGGCGCGTTATGAAACGCGAGTTTTGTTCAGGAGCAAAATAAACAAGCAAAATTATATGTTATTGATATGAGACATATATATTCATCCTTGTCTGCTCCCGTTTATTTGTGATCACAGGGCTTTAGTGCAAAAATGTGCATATTGGGGGAAATATAGATATAAGGAAACACGTTTACTTCATATTTCTTTAGACAGACTGATGATTTTAAAGCGCTGTTAAACTAAAAAAAATTCTTTGGCAATCGCTCTTATGACTGCAGGTGTCTCCTGGGTCCTAAAGCACACCCAATTACTCACAACACAGATGATTTTATCAATGAATGTCTGATTTACTTCAACTTGAAACATATAAACTTACCTGATGGCCCCATTGTGCAAGGATTAATATTAATGCTATTTATTTGATGTTTATGACAACAAAAAGTGCTTTTAACAAGTCACATCAATATAAAACATGGTATCAGTACTTTTTGGACATTCCCAGCACACTTTATAAAAACCGTGGTAATCCCGATAACCACGATGATTTTGTCCACTATAACCGTGATGTGAAATTGTCATACCATTACATCTCTACTAAACATGCAGTATATTCCCTTTTGATTTTTGCGTAATATCAGATTATGAACATAATCTCAATCTGTAGAGAGAGTAAATCATATTTGACCAATGTGAGTCAATGGTTTGTAAAACCTATTTTGGTGCCACTTAGTTTTACTCCAAGGAAAACGGCAGTGTGCAGTAGGGGTGTAACGGTTCTTGGTAAAAAATTGAACCGCACGGTTCTCCACCAATGGTACGGCTCATTTTAAATCTGACGAGGCATTTATAATATGGTTCGTTAGAAATTATAATGCGTAAAACAGACTGACAAAGTTCAGCTAATGTATGTTTGTCGATGGATACACATTTAATACCTGCAACAAATCAAATAACGTAGACAAATTTCGATAGGATTGACGTATGCTGTAATATGACCAGTCATTTATGCTTTCATCACCCGGGTATTGTGAGCGCACGAGTGCAGGTGAGACCTGAACAGCACATCGTCGCTGTCGGGCGGAAACCTCCTATGTCCAAATTTGGTCAATTTCATATTTTTTCACAAATCGATGCTATTGGTCAGTCCCCATGTGGGTCTGTCATTTTTACAAATTATTAACCAATATAAAGTGTTGAAAATAGCTTGAGAGCAAATCTCTTAACTCCATTGGACACTTCAACTGTCTGAGAAGTCTCGTAACTCCACCTCTTCTTCACTCCACGGGAGCCTCTCGGCATTACGTCTCCTGATTGAAAGTTTTTTAGACAATAACGAGTGAAAATAGTTAGGTTAGATACATTTGAGTAGGCCTGTTTTGTTAAAAATCGATAGCTGTAATGCTTCGGTGCAGAAGGAAGCCCGTGAGCCACGAAGGTAAATTTGCGAGCAGATTCGGCTAATTTCCGTCTATTAGACATCTTAGTCAGCTCATCGTTTTTTGTATTACGTCACTTATAGTTCTTAAACCTTTAAAATAGAGTTTAGGAAGATGTATGTAACCACAGTCGTTAGCTTTGGTTAACGATTGAAGCCTTTTCTCTTGTCAAGAGGCTCAATGCGACTGACGACTTCATTTGCGTGCAGATTAATTTCCGCCTATATTAGACAGCCTGTTTAACGTTTTATTTTGGTATTGCATCACTCATAGCTCTAACGTTTAAAATAGAGTTTAGGTAGATGTATGTAACCACAATCATTAGCTTTCATTAGATCTTAAAGCCTCGTCTCTTGTCAAAAGGCTCAACGCAACCGCAGACTTTGATGAACACTGCTGGCAGCAGAGACGTCTGTGTCCGTACCATTCTTATCAATGACAGCGTAATCTCGTATCTCCCTGCTCCCAAGTCATAAACCTCGTATCTCCGATTAAACATGGTTTTGGGGAAATGTTGTGTTAATGTTGGTACACAACAGTATATGATGGCAATATAAGGTATAATTCCAACTTTAATGATACAATGTTTAATAACTCAAAAAATATGCAGTTTTTTTAATTTCCTGAAAAATAATGGTTTTGGAGATGCGAGGATTCCGCCCGACAGCGACGACATGTTGCTGTTTAAACTACACTCATTGTTTGCCAATTTAAACATTTTAAGTGCAAGATGATGCAGAAGAAAACTCGCGCAAACGCTGTGAGAAGATCCGAAGCGCGCATAAGGAAAGTCTCAGACATGGAGCAAATATTGAGTTGTCTTTGAAGCGCTTAAACGGACAGATTCACACACGAAGTAGGTCAACATGCCCCTCTTGTCGAGTATCTTAACAAACATAGTAGGTTATGTCTTAAGTGATCGGACGAAACAGACGAAAAACAACGCATGTGTACAGTATCAGTGTACTGGATCCGTTTCATTCCTCTTAAAGAGACAGCAGCATATTCCTGCTGTCTGTTAAAAGTCAAGGAAATCACTCACTGCTTGTGACTCAATAGCTTCTGTAACTTCAATTATGATTCATCTTTATTTAATTTGTACATATGCAATGTTATGTTTTATTTGATTACTTTAATCCATTTCTACCTTAAAAGGTGTATATACAGTATCTTATTTTATTTTCTGCTTTGCTCTGTTGTTTTATTGGTGCGGCTACTTGTAGCTTGATTATTTGTTCTTATTTTTATTTGTCAGTAGTCCCTTTTCCCTGAACATAGCAGGAACCGAACGGAAACCGTGACCCTAAAACCGTGACACAAACCGAACCGTGAGTAACCGTTACACCCCTAGTGTGCAGGCAAGAAATCACACAACGAAAACAAGCTGTTGACTTTCACTAGATAACCACACACAGAGCCCCAAAAAGAGTGATGAGAAAGAAGCGGTTCTGTCCCAGTACACAGTTGTATAACCTTTCAAAAAGCCAGTTTGCTTATTTTTATGGAAACTCTCGGTATTCAAGCTACTCTTTTCACACTATAAAAAAGAACCTGGATCTTCCTTTCCTCACCTCAGAAATGTCATGTAGAATCAGAGGGTTAGTGTATTTAAGCTGTGTGGAGCTGTCTGCTCCAGCAAGCCTTTTCAGCAATATTCGTGAAGTTCTCCAGTGCCCCTGCAGCTCATGTAGGCAACGCATAAAAAGATTTCCGCACAAAATCTATCTTTCGCTAGACGCTTGATGAGAAAGCAGTCATGGTTATTGGCGTCTTCTGGCACTTTCGTGTAAGGTGCAAATGATGTCACCTCATAGTTACTTCCTGTGACAGCTGATTGGATTGTGCTTGTACTGAACATAACTCTCTGTCAGGCAAGAAAACTGTCATTCTCCGTCCAGGTAATGTAACATTTGCAGATTGTTTGCGTTAACGCCTTCGAGACTTCTTGAGGGATTTGATATGACGATCAAAGGGTTTGAAAGCACATCCTGAAAAGAATTTCCCTTTGGCTATATGATTTCTGTGTTGACTGGGCTTTGCAAATACAGTTATCTTTAGAAGGGAGTATAGAAGAATCTTTATAGAAGAAGAGTTTTCACCTCTTGTAGGCTATATAATTGTGGTTGTCAGGTATTTTTATCACCTCAGATCCAGCGCTTGTAAATAGTTCAAAAAGGTTTTCCCTTGAAACGACATGTAAAAGCTTGAATGAGAAAAATTTAGGAAAATAATCCTACTGCCAGTCAAATAAGTATTTTTATTGTTGTTTTGAATTTTAAAGGGGTCATATGGCGTGAATACGTGTTTTTCTGTGTCTTTGGTGTGTTACAAGTTGCCCATGCATGCATTAGACACGTAAAATTGCAAAAATTAAAATGTCGGAAAAAAAGATGCATTCTATCTAAAAGCGAATGCTCACCCAGACCTGCCTGAAACGCCTCGTGTAACCAGACCACCACAAATCTACGTCAGTTCGTGGTATGATTTGACTAAGACCGCCCAAATGTATACGCAAGTAAGGTGGGCGTACCTGGCAGTACAATTGCTTTGGAACCTGATGTTACATTTCTGTCACACACTTGCAGTATTCGACCAATCACTATGCACTGGTTAACTGGCCAATCATAGCACCCCTCGCTTTTCAGAGCGATTTCAACGCTTTGTAAAAAATCTGCACGTTTCAGAGAGGCGGGGCAAAGAGGAGATACAAACATGCACGGTATGTGGAAAATACAGTGTTTTTGAACCTTAAATCGTGTATACATATTACATTACATCTCAAACAAACGATAACATTCGTTTTAGCCGTGTCATATGACCCCTTTAAATCAAGCCAATGGTGTGTTCCATAGAATCTTTCAAGGTTAGTTCACCCCCAAAAAACATCTGTCATCATTGAGAAATGTCTGTCATGTTGAGATATGTCTCCGTGGTTTTGTGTCTATACAATTGAAGTCAATGGGGGCCAGTGTTTTTTGGTTACCAACATTCTTCACAAATATCTTCATTTGTTTTCTGCAGAAAAAAGTCATAGAAGTTTGGAATGACATAAGGATGAGTAAATGATGAAAGAGTTTTCATTTTTGAATGAACTGTCCCTTTAAAGTAGTGATTTCTGATAGGGCTGTCAAACATCAGAATAAAAGTTTGTGTTATTATAATATGTGTCTGTGTACTGTGCATATTTATTTTGTATTCATAAGCACAAAAAATACATCACCTGTATATATATTTATACAAAAATGTAGATGTATTTATTTATTCATATTTACCAATAATTGAATTTATAAATGTTTATTATTTTTTATTTTTTTAAATGTTCTTAAATATACAGTATACGTGTATGTTTTTGTTTAGAAATACAAAAGTAATATGCACGCTACACAGACTTACTTTCTGGTGATATTTAAGTGTTTCACTAGTGGTTGCACAGCAATGGAGGATAAACTGTGTTTTTTGTTCCAGCCTCCAATAAGAAACAGAGCTGGCTTTAAAGTGGGAGTTTATTGAAAATGTGTCTAACCCAGAGAAATATGGCCATATGGCTGGGATCAAATTGCCAGTGGAAACTGCAACAAAATATTTAGGCCATAAGAACAACTGCTGTAATTGTGAAGAATCACAGATTTCAAGACCACTGACCCTAACTCTTAACTTGCCTACAAAGTTGAATCAGTGAAATGTATTTACACTCTATTGGCTGAATATGCCATTCATTTTACAGCTTTAATTTGTTCAAGTTCCTCAAACGATCATGAGGTTTTGCATTGGGTCATGAATTGCACCATTATTTGTGTATATACACACAAGTTGCTTAGAGGAAAGTTAGATGCTAGATGAGTCTGAGACCCTGAAACATGAAACACGGCCTCGCCATCATTTGCCTTTAAGCCTACATGTTTCAAGATTGAAAATTGTCTACACCTTCCTTTTTATATGAGGTACTCGAGGGCATTTTATTTCTGCAGAGCTGTAATGCTGACTCACTTGCAGATGCTGTTGGATGTGATATTTTGCAATGTGCAGCAGTGGACTCTTTCATTGTTTGCATTTTAAAGAGCTCCAGAGTCCCACTGAATCATGGGTAAATATAACAATAGAGAGGCTTTGTTCCATTGCGCCTCTCATGAAGCGAAAGATAGAGATGTTTTCAAATCCAAGTTTTGTTTTCTTAGAGAATTTGGCACAGTAGTTGTTTTTTTATTGTACAAAGCAAAGGGGACTGAAATTAAAAAATTGGTTGCATTTATGCATTTGGAATGGCGCTTTCATTCAAAGTGACTTACAGTGCATTCAGGCTACATTTTATTATAACATCGTGGAATTGGAACCCACAACCTTTGCGCCTTTTACGTATTCAATTCTGAATGGTTCACCGAAAGACTCAAGAGTCGGAGCTCATCTGCTGTTAAAGGGCATTGGAGAAAAGAACTGCATGAACACACATTGATTAGACTATCTTTATGAGCAGATCCTTCAGGTTTAATACCCCTGTATCACCTTCCTCTATTAGCTCTCATCATATTTAACGGCAGGTGGTCCATATGTCTAACACCACCGTGAGCTGTTGCCGCCGCCGTGCCAGTGTCAATGATGAGGGGCTCGGCTCCATTAGCCCATCATTGACTGTGCCGTTTATTCAAGGGGAGTGATTGGGAACCACACGTATCTATTCATGCAGAATGTAATGTCCCTCACAGCCTCTGCCAGACCTGTGTCCTCTGCTGAGAATATAGTTTTTCGTAGGTTGTACTTTTGTGATTTGTAGCAGGCCTGAAACTACCGGTGACATGGAGGTTATTCAGATGAGCAGTTGGCCCTTATGGATTTTTCAATGGCCGGTCCTTAAGGGTGTTAAAATACCTTGTCCTATACTGGCTTATTACGGCGGGATGGCTGTAAGTAAACCATTCGGAAATTGATTTCTTGGAAAGCGGCGTTATTAAAGCATACGTCAAAGCAACGTTTGCTCAACTAAAGGCAAAAGCTAAACCAAGTTTGTTCTTATAAATTGGTAACCTTTAACGTTCAAACCAAAATGAATATGCTAATAAATGATCAAATATAACAGTTTTTTACGGTATCCTGAATAGTCATTTTTGCGGCCTCGATTCAAGAGCGTTTTTACAACGTAGATTTTTTATGTCGTTCGAAGGGTCTGGTTTTGTTCAGATGAATTATGAAGCTCTTTTCATATTCCTCTGTGGCTTAAACCTGTTTTCTTTTCTGATGATGAATCGCTGAACATTGTCCATTCCAGGCCCATTTGTACATTGTTGAAAGAGCTTCATCATTAACACAGTTTTCTTCATCTCTTGCATCTCAGACTCCGGGGAGACGTGGTGAGGATTTTGGAGGCACTGTGCCCTAGACGTCAGGAATTAGTCACCTCTTATCTTCAGCGAGCAGCCATATTTCCCTCTAATCTTATCTCTCGCTGGTGTGTTTTAAAGACATGCTCCAGTGTGAATTCATGCTAAATTCAGCGTCGCACCTGCCAGGGTCTCCAGCTATTTGTTTCTTGAATCTAGATAAAGACGTAAGATGACGCGGGTTCCTCTGAACTATATCCTTTCTGTGAAATACTCCAGGGCTTTGTCATACTATGTGTCTTCAAAGTATGTAAATCGTAGGGCAATTAAAATTGTATAATAAAAAGATGCCCGGATGCAGTGGTTGCAATGGAGTTTCTTATTGTCCGTCATTTTGACAGATTGTAATAATTCTGTCGTTCCCTATTGATTACTCATCATTTTAATTCTCTTACTTTAATAATAGTAAGACAATAAATAGCATTTGTTTTTGTTCACATTTTCAAGCATTGTCTTAAAAGATGAGCATTTAGCTAATCATTTATTTGAAGCAATATTATAAAATAGAAATTGATTAAGATAATATAGCTGCAAGCAGCAATTACGGGTTCAAGCCCTTCAACGGCACATAGGGAAATATTTAGGATGATAATATAAAAAACCTTCAAAAACATATGGAAAGGCACTTAGAACACAATAAAATTGCTTATAACATTTGACCATTCATAAAAATTGACTTTGTATCCTTTTTTGTCTGTTTACAGTCAAGTTCATTTTGAGTACATTTCATTTTTAAGTACATTTCTATTCAGACATGATTTGTGGACTAGTTGTAAACATAATAGGCAGGAATTTACCGTATTGACAGGGTAATCAGCCAGTCACAGCGACTTTTAGGAACTGCCATCCCCATTACTTTATACATTTTGAATCTCATATTTTCTTTTATTTGTACCTCTCTTTTATTTGTTTTCTATCAGAATGTTTTAAGCCAACACCGCTTTACCTGGAACTACAACTATATACATTGTGAAGTATGCGCATGATACACAAGCATTGTGTTCACAGCATCGCACATTCGCAGAGCAATCTATCAGGTTGAATAGATGAAAGCAGAAGGGGACACACAGAGGACGGATTCAAACAAATCGCAGAGTAATCCACTGAGATTCCACCTCAGTTTGCCCGTGCGAAGGGATTACAAGCACGCAACTCGGATCAAAGCTCGACTTTATTGTGCTCGGAGATGCGGCGCACAGTCGACTCATCTTCCTTTAAAGTTTATCCATTAAACTCATATTTGCGCAATTAAATGAAAATATCTCTCCTTAGATTACTCCCTTTCATGCATATATAATATGACTCATTCTTTAGAGCCAGAAGTGTTTATACACTTTTGAGGTGTTGGCCATCCGTCTCACTGACACTGTAATCTGCTTTGTAGTGTTTGTTTATACAGGTCTCTTTAAACTTTTTCAATCTCTTTCCAGGAACACCCAGTTTCCTGTGGCGGTGCTGGAAATCCCTTTATGTTCACATCAGCGGACTGTTTTTTTTTTTTGACTGGCAAATGTCCTTCTGTTAGATAATCCAGTCACAGAGGCACACTTAGAAAGCTTTGTGAACACATGTTTCTGTCACACGCTATACATTAGCCATATTTGTTTTGAGAAATAACTACATTTTTATGGCCTGATGACCCATGAAGAGTTTTAAGTTGGATGTTTCCATTACCTCAGCGCTGCTAAAGATAATGTTCAGCCTTGACGGATCTCTTTTGATCTCTGAGAGTGTCTGCTTTGTCCTCGACTCTCTTTTGTCCGTAGCACATGCAGACCCCTCCTCTGTAATTAAGTCCGGCTGATAAAGAGAGTTGGACTTGCTGACGTGGGGATGTTGAGTGCTGGCTCAGCGTTGGATGCCCCGTTGCAGCCCAGGGTCATCAGTACTGCGCTGTGACAGAGAGTGGCCGATTGTGTGCTCGTGTCCCTGAATTTTGTGCTTTTGAGATACTAGTATTTGTCTGTTTATTCAAAGAGTAAAGTATTGTTTATTCCCTATTTTGTGTTCCCTAGAAAGAAAGTCATTATGACAGAATTTACATTTTTGAGAATTAAGATTCCATTAAAGGTATCGTACACCCAAAAATTAAAAAATGTCTTCATTTACTCACCCTCATTTCATTCAAAACCTGTGTGACTTACTATTCCCTAAGAAAACAAAAGACATTTTGAAGAACATTGGTAATCAAACAACATTGGCACCCATGGACTTCCATTGACACAAAACCACTGAGATAATTTTTGCCCCTTACAAAAATGGTTTGAAACCAAAAAACATGGTTTTACTACAGTTGACATTGCTGTACTGAAACCATTAGTAGTAGTTGCACCAAAAAAAACATGGTTATTACACTTTTACAAAAAAGAAACACTTAGATTTTCGTGAGAGGGTGTTCCACAGAAAAAGAAGTCCCGAAGGTTTCAATTGACTTCAGGGTAAATAAATTATAGCAGAATTTAAGCTTCACATTTTTTTAATGTCTAATTTTCGACAAGCCATTTTGTCTCGTTCATTATTGCTAGTTTGCTTTTATTTATTATATACTTATTAAAAAGATTACATTTTGCATCATTTGTTACATCTGAGGCCTGCTGAGGCATCAAAACAACATGTGGTGGAAGGAGGATACAGTGAAGAGTCAGTTTACACATACAGTAGTAAACAATGACATTGTACCTGTAATGGAAACATCTTAACCGCCTCATTAACAACTACAGCAAGCAAATTGCACATTAAAGCTTCCATTCATCCTGTATACTCCCAGTTTCTCTACACTAATCGAATGCAAATTTATATCAAACTTTGTACAAATGTGTGTATCCACCAAAGACCTTGTGTTTATTTTGTTACATTTTACAAACAGCATTGCTTCTTCGTAGGGATGCAACAATACAGCTTTCCCCACGGTTTTAGGTTCGGTTCGGTTCGGTTCTGATGGCTAAGCACATTAAAGTGTTTTTTCATTGGTCTATGCTTATGTGACAGGAACAGTAAAAAGTTAAGAAGAAAAAATGACTTTATTGCAATTCTCTTTATTTTACTTAATAACTTACTTATTTTATTATCTTTTAGCAAAAATCAACTTGTACAAATTCCTGGTGTATTGAATAAATGTAACGATTTACACTGGCAGCTCACAGCAGTTTTTGGTTTACTGTTCATCAACATGCCAGTAAAATAAGCTTCTTGAAGAGGTTTTGCGCATCAGAGTATTTAAAATAACGTAATGCAAACTTGCGATTGCTGTAATGGAAGTAAACGTGCAGTGCGCGTAACACTGCAAACACCAGCACTCAATGGGAAAGGCCAAAGATAATATATTAACAAGGTACGCCACTGCCATTGCACTAAATTGGAAAAAATGCAACGCTAAATGTTGCCTGGAGGCGCTCTTGCTATGACGTAAATAGCTGTCCGCGGATAAGCAGCGCGCAAAACGCTCCCTGCCAGCTGAAAACAATTCAAAAGAGGCGCGTCCCACAGCAAAGGACGCGTTCTGTCTGATCAGGCCCTAAAAATACATTCTTGATGTGAAAAATTTGGACATTATCACTTTGGTACAACGGGCATACAATAAAGCCAGCACGCGTCTGTTTGTCAGCATTATACTCAACAGCACATTGCTTCTCGTGTTGCATGCAGCCTTGCTTCACCGCACGACTACAACTCGCCATTAGATATTTACTCGTGAGATGCGTTTATCCATCTCAGCGCACAGACAAATACAGTTCAGAATGTAACTAAGCGAACAGAAATAATTTAAAACAAAACCGGAAAACCGCAATTCACTTACGCGTATTGAGTCGTGGAGATCGTACCAAACGGTTCAATAGTATATAGAGAATTGTGGGATCAGTTTAGCCATAAAATATAATCAACCTCAATGGTTTTTCTGTAAAAGAGTCATCATGATAAGCACCTGTCAAGTAAGCATCATAACAACAAGGGTTGAAATATAGATGAAGTGCGCTTACAAGCCTGCGTTTATTGCATTTACTTTTTGCATCTGGCTTCTCATTCGTGTATTCGCAATACCATATCGTGCAAGGCAGATATTTGTTTACCAAGACATCGTTGTTTATCTTTTCACATTAATAAATAGTGATGTGTGTAAATAGAGGTTTGCATCGATGCTTCAGGATTAAATTGACCTGCTGAGCTTCACCTGTGTGGGTAATAATGCCAGCTAAACACTTTTATGAAACAAAATAAATTAGTTTGTGTTTGAGGCTGTTATGCCGTTGGCAATGAATCTTGGCAGATTGATTTAGGTTTGGTTCCTTTTTTATTTATTACAAACAATAATGCAGTAATTTAAAACTTGTGTTCTTTTCATATGTTGTTGGATATGCATATTTTAACTCTGCGCAGCAGAATGAGGGTCGCCTAATACCTTAAAGGCATTGTTACAAAAAAAGCAATGGAACATTGATGCCATTAATGCCCAAGATTCAGTTCATTAAGCGTACGTTTACCTTCTGGGGCCTTCCACACCTTATGGGGTAATTTGTCACATTGGAACCCACTATTTTAACAGTGTATTATACAAATGTCAGTGGATTGTTAAATCTATTACAAAACCTACAAATCTATTACGAAGCATTCATAAACTTAATGCAGAATGATATCATTTTCCTTTTTTTTTGTTTTTCTTGTTTTCTGTGTTATTGGACACGAACTCTTAAAATAAGCCCGGAGAGGATATAAAGGGCAGGGGTATGTGCTCATCTGATCTGTGTATCTGGCTTTAACCAACATACTGTACAGTGTGCTCAAAGACAAACCCTCTCACATACTCTTTCACTTTCAGGTCCTTATCTGGCTTATAGGCTATAGCAAAACATATATGTAAACACAGCAGAATCATATATGTATCGTATAAATAAGGTACAGAGAAAAGCACAGTTTCCATTAGAGATCACAGAGGTGATTTCTGACCCCCAGTGAAAGCAGTCAAGATCCTCAAGGATGTAGTTGTTTGTCCTGTATAAATCTGGCGAGGTATGAAAGCACAAAGCTTTTTGTTTTGTACAAGACATAAAATGTAAAGATGGTACATTTATCTCCACTGCCGTTTATATACTGTATATTTTTTTGCAGCCTTAAAGGAATAGTTTACCCTAAAATGAAAATTCTGTCTTCATTTTCTCACCCTCAAATTGTTCAAAATCTGTATAAATGTCTTTGTTCTGATGAACACAGAGAAAGATATTTGGAAGAATGCTTGTAACCAAACATTTCTTAGCCACCATTGACTACCACAGGAGGAAAAAATACAATGGTAGTCTAAAGTGCTCCAGAACTGTTTGCTTTCCTACATTCCTCGAAATATCTTCTTTTGTGTTCAACAGAATAATTACATTTAAAAAGCAATTTCCTACTATTTCAACGGACTATTTTACATTTTCTAATGCTTTTATATTACTTTAAATCCTTAAAATAAGTTTTCAATTAATTTCAGCATACTATTCAACATATATAATTTCAAGTTACATTAATTTGAGTTTTTATGGCAGCCAAAAATATTGATTTTGTGTGATTGATGTGCTGTCACTTTAAAGTCTTTTTGGACAGCCAATGAAAAACAGGGATGTGCTTGGGAAACCTACTTCAAAATTATTTTGAGATTCTTGTATTGTGAGCTTCATCTTTAATTATCATTTTTTTTAAATTTACTGACATTTGGTTTATAAATATTAAGATTATTTCAGATTTAAACGACAGAATCATCGCAAGACTGTTTGGCCAGCCAATGAAAAACAGGGATGTGCTTGGGAAACCTACTTCAAAATTACTTTTGAGATTCTTGTCTTGTGAGCTTCAGCTTTAATTATCATATTTTTTTAATTTACTGACATTTGGTTTATAGATATTAAGATTTATTCCGATTTTAAACGACAGAATCACAGCAAGACTAATCCATGTGACATAAATAGGTCAGCTTCAGACTTCACATAATTTCTCTACTTATTTCTCCACGTTTCTTTGTTCTCTTTTCTCTTATCATTTACATTCATTTATTGCTCTGTTACTGTTACTCTGCTCACCAATTTATAGCTAGTTTTCGGCCAGGCCGAATGTCTCCATATAGAACCCGACCTGAGCTCATAAACACAGAGCGTAAGAGTATTTGTCTGCACCTGAAGGATGGTTAAAATACTCCGATAAAGCAGAAGCTCGCCATTTAGTGCACGCTATCCAAGCCCATAGAAAACCTCTTTAAGTGCACTGGTTGAAAACAAATCTGATGTCAATATATTTTGGGCATCGCTCAACATAAAACCTCTTACACTAGACCGTCTTCGTTGCAGTAAAAGCCTTTTCATTCAATGTTTTTTGAGTGGGCTCCAAGATTAGAAGACCATCTCCATCTATTGCTTTTTTCCATCGTTGCCTCTAGCTACAGTAATGGGCCAGCAAAAACGTGCTTGACATTTTTTTGCAATCACAAGCACCTCGAGCCGTTATTTTGAGATGCATGTTTTATTTCAGCCCATCTGATGGAGCTTAAAGAAAACAACAAAGGTGAAGAGCGTAAATCCGCAGGGCATCGCGCGATCACGAAACGCCCGCGTCTCGCTGCGCCCTTAATTCTGTCTGTGGAAAAATGAAATCGTGTTCTTCTTCGAAATGAAGATTTTCGGAAGGGTCGTGTCCATTGACATCTGTTCGCCATGTGAATTTGCATATTAAAATGATAGTAAACATTGGCAGTCTGTTGGCTGCTCATTGTTTCCTGCTTTTATGCATAGAGGGATGTTTTATTTAACCATGTATTTTAGTTTTGCTTTTACTTATTGCACAGTTGCTCTTACTTGAAGCTGTTTTACAACATATAATCATTTATTGCAATAAGCTGTCAATCAGTGACTGATGGGAGTATGCAGGAAGACTAAATTTAGAGATCCATTTTTTTTTAGTAGTAAATTCAAGAGATTAAAAGGATCATGCAAATCAAACACCTGTGTAAATTTGTGAATGACACAGTCAACTGTGACTGGCAAATTTTATCCAGGCACCTAAAACAGCTTTATACAATGCATGAGCTCAACATTTACATTTATGACACTTTGATTCAAAGTGATTTACAGAGCCTTCAAGGTACACATTTTTTAAATTGGTATATCTCAGGGGTATTCAATTAAAGTTCCAAGAGGTCCGGTCTTTATTTTTTCTTCCAAACGGAGGTCCGGCAATTTAGCCCTCTTGGATAAATATATATAAAAGATGATCTTTTATCAGGCCATTTATTTTTATAGTTTGATATCCACAGTATGTATGTATGTGTTTATATTGTATGCATTGTAGGCTCTGTGGCTAGGGAAATGCCCTCTTAATAGAAGTCTGATAATTAGGACTGTCACGATTATGAAATTTGACTGACGATTAATTGTCTAATAAATCATTGCGATTATGACGATTAATTGTCTGTTTTAGGGCTTTGACGATTATGACGATTAATTGTCTGTTTTTGAGCTTTGACATTTAATTCTCATTCATTTTTGATTCAGCGATTGAAACGACCATATTGTTCTGAATACAAGACTGTGTTTTTTTCTTGGAAATACATTGGAAAAAATTGGGTCATCATATATTTAAGGTTTAGGCTTTTACCTGTCAATAATACAACCACCAAATACTTGTAAATGAAGTAAATTGATCAGGTGTGAATTGAAGCCACCATTAAAATGCTATCAGTCTTAGAAAAGTTTCTAGTCTGTTTTTTTCTCACTTGCAAGACTACAATAAAATTTTACTTGTGTGTTAATGAAATTTTGGTAGACTGGTTTTCACACTGAGATTTGCTTAAATAATATTAAATTGTACTGCAGGTTATTTGTATATGTTTTTTTTTTTTTAAGTGATTGTGTTGTGGTGGTACTTTTTACAAGTATTACCATGCTTTAGTAACAATATATACACTAAAATATTCAGATGCACTACAGCTCCCCCTAGTGTCTTCTATAGAGATGTGCAATGATTGCGATGATCTGAAACCATCGCGATGAGGTCAAACAATCGCGATGAGACGATTATTTAATAATCGTGACAGCCCTACTGATAATTAATATTTGTAAATAAAAAAAACTCCTGACAACATACAAACAACAAATGTAATGTAACAATTAAAATGCTTTCATCATAACCAGAAAAGAAATTTACTTCGTAAATTAGCCTGTCCATGCCATTCATACCAGAACTACTTCTATATCTAAATAATTTCCCAGTTATGGAACGTTGTTCATTACAAAATGCGACCCTACTTGTGAAAACCCAGCAAAAGTCTTTTTACTGTTTTCTACATAAAATCATCCTACAGAATATTCTGTGAAAATATAACAACAATATCTTCAATATTGACTAAATAATGCCGTTTTACAGATTGAACCACACAACTTACACTGGTGGGCTCACGATCTACTTGTCTTTCCACATGAAATAACAACCGGACGAAATTCCAAATTTGCAGGTCGTACATCTGCGAGTACTTGTGAAAAAAAATCACGCTGTGACGACACGGGGATCCAGAATTATGAAAAACTTTCAGAAACAAGTTGGAGTGCTGGGTGAGTGTGTCAGTGACAGAAATACTACGTCATACGTTCAACTCGTTTTTTAACAAGTTGACCATGTTAAGCATGAGAAGCCAGCACGTTTAACATTGTAAAGAAGTCAGAATGCTTGACATCGCATGATACCCGATCTTTAAAATTGCTGCATTTGTTTACTGGTGTGTGTGCATTTACCTGCTCTGAGTGACTGTTGTTAAAATAAGCAGGTGTCTGCTGCGCTTCATGCAGCGCGTCTTTGGCAGGAGAGAAGCAGCGTGCGTGTAGCGGAAAGGGTTAAAATTTGGTGGCTTGGCGCTAGATAAAGATATTAGGATATAGCGTCAAAAGATCAATTACACAAATGTTCCTGAGAGCACGTGTGATGTGATTCTCCGTTGTGTATATGTGCTGCTTTATTTAAACAACCGAAATAGTCAAATGTTTAAGATGGTTTATTAGACTGTCTCGCAGTCCGGATTAAACAAAGCAAAGGTCCGGATCCGGCCCGCGGTCCGCCCAGTGAGGATGACTGGTATATCTTTTCCTGCATCAAACCCATCATTTTTGCACTCGCGCATAAATTGAGCTACAGAAAGCATCCTTCACATATGGATAGTTGATGGTTATAATGCTCCTCCCATTTGTTGATCATTTCATGGGTTACTGCTGCCTCTATCCCTAGAAAATCGATGCGTATTTCCATAATAGCACAGATTATGCAAGGTTTTGCCGTGAAAGTGTTTAAATTGTTTGGTGAATTCGACCCTATAAGAGAACGAGTAGTATTTCAGATTAAAAGAGCACGTGAAGAATGAGACATCAGTGCATATCTAATATGAATAAATGAAAAGAGAAATATAGAAAAAAAGATGCCGAATTCTCAAGGGCGCTAAAATCGGATTTATCGCTTCTCTAAAATCATCCTTTGTGGATGGATGGAAAACGGCACGTCGGCTGTCATAAATAAATATTTATCTGCGTTCCCAGTGGCCTCATCTTTCAGATGTGCATTCAACACATACAGGAGCTGTTGAAACTTTTGATACGAACCTGCCTCTCGGTTTATTACCTGGTAACAGTTTTATGGAGTCTTGGCCACATTCTCCCATAACAATTACAGAGTTGTCATTTACTTCATAATCTTCAGCGACGGCCGAGTGACAGCCCGCATCAAGATTTATACTGCAGTTTTATGCATTCGCTGTTTGTCTGGTCTTTTTAAAGCTTAGGTTTGCAGCTATGCGTTGAATTAATTCCGAAATAGTGCTGATAATACAAGCTTGGTAAATGTTGAATTGAAATAAATCTCAAGGGAATTTTCATATGAATACTGTTGGAGTTCCTGATTAAATACTGACGGCTCGTGCTTCACAACATTGTGTGATGTAAAATCGGAGCGTGATTGACAATGTTGGTTAGAGCAGTTATTCTTTGTCATCAGAAATACTGCCGCAATGTATCAGATTTTCCATAGGGTGGAAAATACGTCAGTTTGACGTCAAACGCACTTTTCCCAATTGTTTGGAATACTAGGGTAATAATAATAAATATTAGTAGTACGATAATAATCATAATAATATCTTAATAATAATAATAATAATATTAACATCTCTGTCATGAACCTGTGCTGGAACTGAACCAGTGGGAGGGAGTAAAATATTGTTGAGCGTTGGAAGTTTGTGCTTGCACCATTGTTATTGGAAAACTCTAGTCTCATTGCATCCATTGCTGGCCGCTTTGGCAGAGGCACGCAGCTAAATTACATTCTTCTCCATGCTATTTATTGCTGCAGTATTCTCTGTAAAGCTGAACGTTGCTCACCGCGTTTGCGACAGATGTGCTGTGGACGGTGCAAAGATTGCAAGGCTATCATTTTCAGTCTGCTTTGTGTAATTTTTTCCCCCTTTTTTATGTTTAGGAAATGAGCCTCTGTAAATTCTTACATACCGAGAAAAAGAATTGCCTAGGCTTTCTATTGTAACACAAGCCATTATAATTTAAACGTGATACAAATAAGCTTGTTTGTTTTGTAGGTGTAATACCTAATACCTAATAAAGTGACTAGAAGGTGTTATTCACTGCTTTTTCTGATGTTTTGATCAAATACAGATTTAACAGTAAAGATATATAGCGGAGATATAGACCCAAATGTCTTGGATTTTGTATTATTATTTAAACGTGGAAATGAACAGAAAATCATTATTCTGAAAAGAAAAAATGTGACCTTAAATGAAGAATTTGTTAAGATTGATGAAATTTTTGAGTTTGATTTTGTTCATTCCTTTGTCCAAAAGGTCACATTTTCTTTGTTCACATTTCCTTGCTTCCATTGAAGCACACAAGGAACATTCCCAAAAATGTAGTTGTATTTTTTTTTCAAAGCTTTTTGCTAGAGATGCACCGATATATTGGCCAATAATCAGTATCGGTCGATAGAAGCAATTTTTCGAGAAAGAAAATGAAGATTAAAGCAATTGATTTTTAGTTTAAAAACAGCCGATGATCAGGGCGATAGATCCTTCAAAAGAGGATAGAATAATGCAATGAATTTATGCTCTGTATATAGAAAATGTTAAGAAATATTGTTTGATTTTTAATTTAATTGGTCATTATATGAATTATTAACATTCAGATAGTTAGGAAATATTCATTTAGTCTTCAGAATCTGTATTAGTATCGTCAAATGTCACTCTGAATAATTGGTATCGGTGTAGAAATCGGTGCATCTCTACTTTTCACCCATTTTTTATTATATATTTTTATATTCTATCTTTACCTTTCTGGCTTTTTCTTACTCCCAAACTACTACCAACTCCTCTCCGCTGGTTCAAATCCTACCTCTCCGGCAGATCCTTCAGGGTGTCCACTGCTCACCACATGATCACTGGGGTCCCTCAGGAATCGGTGCTTGGACCACTCCTTTTCTCCATCTACACAACATCCTTGGGACCCATCATACAGGCACACGGCTTCTCCTCTCATTGTTATGCTGACGACACCTAGATTTACATCTAATTTCTCCCAGACGATACCACTGTAGGAGCTCGCATTACAGCCTGCCTAGAAGACATCTCAGCTTGGATGAAAGAGCATCACCTCCAGCTGAACCCTGCCAAGACAGAACTACTTGTATTTCCGGCACACCCCATGGTGCAACACAATCTCACCATCCAACTTGGCAATACCACAATCACTCCTTCCAAAACAACCAGATTCAAGTCACTAATGCTTGCCTACAGGACTATCACTGGATCTGCACTGGCATACTTTCACACCCTCCTACACTCCTACACCCCATCAAGAGCCCTGCGTTCAGCAAACGAGCGGCGTCTTGTATTGCCCTCTCAAAAGGGCAGTAAATCACTCTCCCGCTCATTCTCCTTCACAACTCCTCCCTGGTGAAACATTCTTCCTAACTCAGTCCGGTCAACCACATCTCTCACAACATTCAAAAAACTACTTAAAACCCATCTCTAATCTCTTCTGTGAATACCTGGCAGGCAAATGAAAAAAAAACTGGTATTGTTCTGGCTTTTGTGGAAACTAGTAACTTGGTATTAGCACTTGTTGTATTATTGTCCCTGTATGACATATCGCTTTATTGCTCCCTGAACTCTCTTTAAGTCACTTTGGATAAAAGCGTCTGCTAAATTACTAAATGTAAATGTACCAATCAACTCGGAGTTAGCTGTCTCTCTATGTTGTCATATAGCTAACAGTGTCTCCTCCACCATCACCCACCCTCTGAGAAAACATGTCCTCACCAACCACAATGACATCAGATGGATTGAATTACACGAAAGCATTTAACTCTCTGAGAAAATGTGTACCTCCCTCTGTGGGACATTCTTTCTCCACTCCAAAGTCTTATTCATTTCATTTCCCTGGGCCTGATGCAGGCTGTATTACAACATTGATCAAAGAGCAGATACTGGAGCGTTGCACTCCCTCTAATTCAGAATACAATTCTCCTGTCTGCCGTGAGACATTGTAAAGCTTTGCATGTGTCTCTTACACACAGTTAGCTCAAGTACCACATTCCCAATAACTATAGTGAACCACATAAAGAGCCTTTGTTTGACCTTTTCGGCAAATACTCATCATCTTTAACCCGTAATCATAAATGGAATGATGATCTTTTTTTTTTACATTGTCTGAAGAAATGCTGAGTGTCACAATGCTGGAGTGGTATTGCTGTTTAGTTGCTAAAGTGTTCTGGGTGGTTGTTAAGGGGGTCGCACACCGGATGCGCCACGTCACGCAATATTTCTAAAATTCAAGCATATTGTTTTCTATAACAGTACACACATCGGCCTTGCCACGCACATAGTTTAACATTAAATTACATGCAGTTTGTCTGAACATGCCTTTGATGTACAAATTAACACTCTAGACTAATGGGATCAATGAAAAAAAGCCCTCAATTGTTACTAAAATCTACCACATCAATAATTAATAAAAACAATAACGGATATGCGTGATGATATAGAGCCTATTCATTAAATAACGTTCAACAACCACCTATTATTACAATATAAAAACTATTGAGGACAGATGAATTATACACGGTAAAATATGAAATTTTACATAATTTTACTGTTCTTTTTTTGTACAAATTTTTCACGTATAATGAGAAAAATACGGTAAAACAACATCTCATTACAGAAAACGACCAATTTACAAGAAAAACATGAAAATCAATGTCATTTTACATGAAAAAATACAGTGTATAAGCACCATTTTTGTTTAGTTTATTTGAATATTGTAGGAGAAATCAAACCCTCAACCGCTAAACCTAACGTTACTAAAACGTTTATACTTGAACAAGAATGAAATGCAAATTTATATAAATGAGCCATCTCGCAAAATAGTTATAAATTGCATTAGATTAGGATTAGTTTTAGATTAGGATTACTGCAGATATGGTTTGGGTTTATATGCAGATCTCTCCTATATTTTCTCTGTTGTTTACAATGTTACAGTAGCTTGCTGTTTGACCTAAAGATTTGAACATTTCTCATGGTCACAGCTCTAGTTTTGGCACCTGAATCCCTCATCTAGATGCATGTTTTGAAATGTATGGCTGACCTTATATTTTTTACAGTAGATTGGTTGGTTTCTATCCTAAAATATGTATTAATTTAGTACTTTTTTTTTCAATAGGTGTATGTGATACTGTAGGTGTGTCTTTGTTAATGAGGTGTCAGGGGTGATTTAATTCATACTCGAGCGTTTCTGACCAATACATAGATTGTTTTTGAAGTGTGGTATATCTTATTTTTTATAGGTTTTTTTCTGTATGGTGTGAAGTGCTGTTGACACTTGAAATTGCTACCATATTTCACGCAGTTTACCACTAAAACACACAAACAGATTTGGCTCTCACAATTTTCTTCACACCCCAAACTCCCTCCAGCTCATTTCACTAATTACTTTAGATCTTTCAGGTTCCATAAAGAGAGGTTAAAATGCATTAACAAATCTCTGCTCTGGAGACCCAAACCCAAAATCATACCCTCTGCAGGGTCATATTTACACACCACAAATAAATGCACGTGTGCACAGGCATGTTTATTTTCTGTTTTATGGCAAGAATGCTATTATGATAATACAATAAGACTAAGCGGATCTATGTTGTTACTAACGGCATCCCCTGACCATGGTAAAATCAGCGTAAAATGCTCGAGTGGATTATTGCTTTTATGAATAAGTGCCAACAGGAACATTATAAAAGCGACAGCGTACAATAAAGGAAGTTAAATGAAGGCTAATAACATTAATCCTAATAAACAATTCTTCCGCCAAGTAATGTAGTTCATTAGCCATTAAACTGCAGGCTTTTTACGGTTGCCAAGCAACATAGCAACCTGGTGCATTAATATGAAAATTCACTGATTTGCGATCCCAAGTGTGCGTAGAGCCTGTCGGCAAACAGTTACCATCTACTTATTTGATTCATGTGCCATCCCGACTGAATAAAAGCTAAAACCAGCCTAAGCTGGTTGGCTGGTTTAAACTGGTCTTTAACTGGCTTGACCAGCTTTGCCAGGCCGGGTGGACCAGCTTAAACCAGCTACTTCCTTCTTAAATCAGATAAGATCAACCGACAGACTTGATTAACACCAGGCTAGTGTTAAGCTGGTTTAGTGGGTTCCAGTCTGACAAGCTTAAAACCGGTATTGGAATCCCAACTAAAACCATGGTTAGCCGGTTTTACCCATTTTTAGTTGGGATTCCAATACTGTACCAAAATCACTGTTAAATATTTGTGCTATCATTTCGATGAGCAATACAAGTCCTAGTATACGTACAGTATATGCTATTATACAAGTTTTCTCCCAAAAAAATCATTTCTTTCAAATAATATTTAACCTTTTAGAAGCAAAACAATGAAATAAGATTACTTATCTTGGACAAACCAAACTTTTTAATTGATAAACTTATGGTAATGATCATCCATTTCTGACATAAGCATGACCTGAAATCAATTCTGTTTTCAGCCGAAGAAAAAGCAATCGGTGAGAATTTTTATTTTTGGGTGAACTGTCCCTTTAAATGCCTACTGCAAGCGCTGCTTATGGGCATATGGAGGACATTAAGAGAGCTATAGGCTGTGTGCTGTTCGATGACTGTACCAGACAGCCTCTGCTAATTGGCTCCGTTAGATACGGCAGGTAGTGTGAACTATAAAGATGGGTTTCAATCACAGGAACCATAAATCAGACAGCCTGGCAAGTTAGGGATAGATCTATAGATGAAGCTTCATCAGCCGAGAGAAGACTGATGGGGTAATATAGCAAAGTGATGAGGAAAGTCAAGGCCGATTTGTAGGAGCGTATGACAAAAAATATCTATGCAGATTGATGCTCACGGCTGTGTATAGTGCGAGTAACACTGACTCATCACTTCGCCTCTGGTCAAACTACAGTGCAATGCCTTCGCATGCTCTGACGGTACGGTGGCTACTTGTGTTCTCGTGTGCTTTTAGAGTATTTTCCACCATGCTTCATTCGGCCCCTCGACAGAAACCTTGAGAGACCCGTATTCGGCAGATTTATTAGGCCGGCGAGATACCATGTCAATATCAGATTACATATTGGCACACGGCACATATTATCTCACTCCTGCAGAGCCCAAGCCTCCCTCCTGATTTACGGATGTTGATTGGTTAACGCTCTGCATGGCTGATTTACTTTCACCCCAGTCCCACACCTAAGAGATGCCACTGACTGCACCAGATGTCCCGCTATATTAGATATAAACCCGGACCACTTAAGCCTGCACATAAACTCACTGTGAAAGGGAGATGACTGGCACAACATTAGGTTTCTTTTACCTCGGTCATATGCTTAAAATCAATAGCAGAGACATGGGGCAATTTCATATTGACTACAACGCAGATTCTGGCTGTTTAATTTAGGGTTTCCATGACATATAGGTTATGATACAGCACTTTTATGATAGTAAATGCATCAATGGATCATATGATTTGTATTTACCGTTACAAACAAGGTATCGTGATACTGTATAGACCCCGTTTGCGCCGACGTCACGCGCGGGCGCGGCCCATACAAACCAGCACAGATTCGGCTACATAAGGAGTTTATGATTTGTGTCTAAAATATCTCACGTATGCACAAATCAGAAACTGGGGAACAAGGTAGTTTTTCATGTACCGTTAACTTTTGAACGCGTAGGGCATGCTAGCTAATATTGTTGGTTATACAATTAGCAGTTAACTATCGGCCAGAAACTAAACATAAAGGAAACTGTCTGTCAGCTCTTTTTCTTTAGTTGTTACAAGTGCATTAGTATAAAGGGAGAAAGGGAGAGGGAACAGTGAGAAGGGTCATGTTATGTGTCAGGTTTGTGTTCAAGTAAATGCATTTGCTAACATTTGCCACTATTAGTACTCGCAGGCATCTATAGATGAAACGCTCTCAGTTTATCTTTGCTATACACGCTTGGTTTCTCTGTCTGGTAGGTGTAGATGTCGGGCCACTTAACTGGAGGTAATCCTGTCAGTTCGTCTCTGGATTCATTTAGCGAGTGCATGCAGGTCGGCCAGGTTCCTTGCGTTAAAGTTAACGTTTTCAAAAACAAAGTTTTTTCTAGTCATTTTCAAAAAGCAAGCAAACAAAACGTGCTACCTAGCATTAGTAATGTGGTCAGGGGGATCTTTCTTCCTCCACCTAAGCTCCGCCCACAAAAAGTGTCACAATGTTTACTAACAGTAAAGGCGTCTACAGTGATGTTATTTTAAATAGTAATAATTGTATTGTACTGGCTATTGTCTATATTCATACAAGGGTACAGTGATTATTTTAAATATCATGTTGTACTGTAATATATACTATAGTACAGTATCTACTGCATACAAAGTTGCATACTGTACTTTGCTGAGCTCTTTTGAAATGTTATTTATTTTCCTTTCCATCTATTATTGATAGATACAGCTGTACGATTATTTCCGAAAGCATACGGCGTGTGCGGTGGGGAGGGGTAGGCTGAACTAAAGCACGTGCGCATACATTGCCAACAAAACACAGACATCAGTTTCACTCAGCGCATGCGGTTCATGTCCGGCATCTTTTAGCGCTGGTACGGCTCCATATATCAGTTTCAAACGATCTCCAAATCCAGCGTTATATCCACCGTTTATATAACATTCATCACCCAAATGCAGTGAACAAACAAGCACCTGAACTTCGCGAACGTATGCTCTCTCTCTTTCTCTCTCTCTCTCCTGCACACAAGTGAAAGTGACGTCTGCGCATGCTCCTTCTCCTGCTCTCCTTGCTGCCGCGTGGGCGTGCCGCATGCTTTTCCGGGAGAATTGTGTAATAAGGGACTAAGAAAAATTGTTACGAAACAGTTTTATATGTTCGAAAAAAACTTTCCCAAACCTGTGTGATCGCTGGGGGAGTGTATCGAGCACAGAAATACTACGTAATATGCCCAACTCGTTTTTTGACAAGTTGACCATGTTAAACATGAGAAGACAGCACGTTTAACATTGTAAAGAAGTCAGAATGCATGACACACCGTTGCAGCACCCCTTTAATAAAAATAAAGGAAAACTACATCACCACAAGTTGTTTGGGACACTGTTCAAGAAACAAATCTTCTGCTCTCATGCAAAAACAAACTCCACCATATTAATCTGCCATACTTGAACTTCAACCAGGACTGAGTTCTATGGCCATATGAAATAATACGCAATAACGCAATAATAATAAGCAATAACACCTTAATAATAACCTTCCGGTCTCTTTCGTGACACCAACACGGAAGTGACTTAAACTGCAATTCATTGACTGGCCGCTAGAGACTGGCTCCAAAACAGAGAAGAATCTCATTGAGCCCCATGTTGAAATGCCCAACTTCGTAGCAGAAAAAACGTGTTTACAGTCTGGTACAAAAAAATATTTTGGTCTATATAGCTAATTTTGTGGGGGGTGAATTTTTTTTAACTCATTCGTTTAAATTATATTAAGCCTTAAAATTCTGCAAAATTAAGGGCAGGGTCACTTGAGTGACAGGTGGTTTCACCAGCCAGGCACCACAGCCCCACCCATGTCCCACCTTTTTGCCCATTTTTGATTAACCGGGAGTGACGCGCTGCCAAGATGGCGACGGTCGGCTCCGCCCAATTTAGGCTTCAGAATTGCTCTTCCCAAACCTACGGGTGACGTCACGGACACTATGTCCATGTTTTATACAGTCTATGATTGCTCATTGTTCTTGTTAGCTTGTTCCACTCAGTAATGTTAACAAATTCAACTTTATTGTGAAGAGTTTTTTTGTGTATTTTTGTCTTCCATTTGCTTAGATTGTTTAGACTGAATTGGCTTCACAATTGATTTTCATAGGACTAGCGAGAACTCAACAACTGTTATTTGTGTTAGCATTTACTTGTTACTCTGCACTTGCAAGTAGTGCCACAAATACTTACGATGCCATGCTAATAGCGTCGTGTGAAGTCAAAGTGAAGGGCTAGCTTGAACAAAGAGGCTGTAATGAAATAAATGAATAATTCAACTCTACCTAGCACGTTTCACATCTGTTTTTATCTTTGTGACATCTATGAAGACAGATGAGTGGGAGGATGAAGATATTGGAGTGGGATAATTATGGCGCAGCAATACAGTGTTGCAGCGGCTAATGAAGGTGCTAAATAAGGGAGCGTGGACATCCAACCGGTTGTTGTCACATTTTTGTGTGTGTGTGAATGTACACTTTTCCTTCAGCTATGAGAGAAGCGAAATAGCATAAACGGAATTTGCTGTACATGTGCGGGCCTTTTGAATTTATATTATGAATTTTAGTAAGTTTCTAAGCTGTTGTTATTTGGATCAACTTAAAAAAAAGTAGTCTAAAGAAACATAGTTTTACATAAAATGCAGGCTCCCTCTAGAATTAAAGGAATGCGTGTAATAATGAATAATACAATTTTGTCTTTTAGACGCGGTAACTACTGAAATAGTTCAGTTCACTCTGCAGTCAAATACTTTTATGTAATGACCCCGTATAATGATGACCCAACAGCCTACACTGTGCTGTGTCTCTCGTATCACTCTGCAATTTATTCTCACGTAATCCTATTCTGTCCATTTACTAAGTAGTACATTTGCTAAGTAGTCATGTAATAAGCAGGATAATGTCAGTTGGTCATTACGGCAAAATAAATCCCTTCATGATAGTTTTTACAATGATGGTCGCCTGACTCTACATTAGCCCTTACTTAAACTGCTTGCAAAGCAGAACTACAGTACATTCATGTCTGAAACATTCTGGTTAAAGGGTTGTTTTAAACCACTAACCCTTAGAAATAAATGTCTGCGGTTAATTCAGCCTGAGCCAGTTTCTAAAACTACTGTGCAGATTTACGGTACTGTTCAAACTTTGTTATAGATCATTTGAACCTTAGGGGTTTTGGGTTGCATTTAGTTAGCTTTATCATTTTGAGATGAAAGTTTGAAAACGTTCCCTTTTTTTAATTTGTAACAATTATGATATGTTGTAACAATAATGACATTGTCTGATATTTGCATACTTAAATTTTGTCCTTTTTGTATTTGCTGTGACAAACCATTTTTAGTTGCCTTTGGCATGTATAGCCAACAAGACATAACATTTATCATTCTGTCTAATAATTTGTTTAGTTGCATCTTCCTGAACAGTGTGGAGTTTTTGAATGTTTTGTAGTTAAAACAGTTAAAATACGTTTACACGACAACTATGAAGTAGAAAACAAAAAGGTTTTTTTGCATTTTAAAAATGTTTCACATACAGATGACAAGGTTGCAACGACTAAAAACACTGTATTGTGCATTATGTATTCATCTATAGGGATGTAACGATTCACCGTGAGCCGGTTGAAAATCGATTATAATATGTGACGATTCAAATCGGTTGAAGTGTGAACTGAATCGCAATACATTTTTTGAACAGCAGGGGCCGCCATGTTCACTGCAAACCTAAACGTGGACATGCTGATATTTCTTAAATGCAAAAAAATCCAAGAAAAGCACAGACAGTATTAGTTTGTTTATATTAAAGAGACCTTTTCTATGATTAATTAGTTTTAAAATTGCAGTTTAGTTTTTGTTATTTGAAATAAAACATAATTTTACTATACAATGAAACATGAAGCATTTAAGAACTAAGATACCAATCTCACAGTAGAATCTTCACAGAGATGTTATGAAATGGCGATTGTGCCATTTTGGTTATATGGGCAGTGGCGTAGCAGACAGGCACGCACTACGCCGCCAAAAATATTATTTATGATGTAAATAAATGGGACATTTTTAGGGTTTGGTACCAAACCCCCCGAAGTGTGTAGTGCGTGCCCGTTGCATATGAGCACGAGGCACGGCTCGCAGGCACATTATCGCGTCCCTCCGCGTCTTCTTTGCAGTAAGCCCGGTAAAGAGAAGCAGCATGTTCCGTTGACCGTACCTGCTGATGAGTCGTGAATGAATGTGTACAAAACACTGTTTCCAAACATTTGTCACTTACTGAATATTTGGGCATATAAATATGAATTAACACTTTATCTGTAAATGCATGTAGTTCGTTAGACTGAGCTTTGCGCTGCATGATAGAAAAATAATAAAGTAATAGCTATAACCAAAATCATATAGCAAGCGCTGCTGTCAGAACTTGTCATTCTCTGCATTGAAAGGCAGCGCGCGTGAGGACCAAAAAAAGTGTATGCATTAAAGCGTCGCGCACAGGCTGGCAAGCATCTCACGAGAGCCCCGCCCCAGAGAATTGTCAGTCTTTACTGATTTACTGATTGACGATTGCCTCGTTTTACTGTAAGGCAGGACTATCTTTGCTTGAGCAGCCATATTGACCGGTGCATTCCTCACCTTTCATTGCAACGGCAGTGGCGCATCTTGTTAATATTAATATCCTTGAGAAACGTAAATAAGTATGTTGTGTAGTGCAAACACACAGTCCTGTATGCTCCCATTGTTGCGTCTTCACTGTTTACTCTGAGACGACAGCTCTGTCGTTTTCTAAAGTTTGCATTTTCAGTCCCCCGAAAATAATAAACAGCCAAAACGCATAAAGTGTTATATTTTTTGTTGAAAGTTGTTATGTAAACGGTCCCTAAGTTATAGATTCTGGTTTATACAGCTGAGAAGTTTTTTCAAAGAACTAATTTGCTTTATTAAAACAAATAATACAAAACTCTGAAGAATACTGGTCTGAAAACCTATTCTATTATTAGTCATGTAGTTTGGAATCAGTAAGTGGCAGCCGTTGCCATAGTGGCAGTATGCAAATCTCATCATTTAGTGTCTATCAAAAGTAGTCTTTCAAAGCGTTCTCATATCTGCACATATTCAGTGCTCAAATAGCTATTTACGAAGTGTCAAAAGTCATCTAACTTCTAGAATCAGGCCCATGCTTCACTTGAGCCCTGTGCATCATTAATTCAGAGGAAAGCTGAACCACCCTGAAGATCTGTGAATGTCTGCTACACTAGCAGTAATTAAAGTCTTGGATGGGCTGGGCCTCAATGCCTGCAGGTTTACGCTACTCTACGTGAGTCCCATTTAAGTCCCTATCCCCCCGCCTTCCTGACAGACAGTTCCTCGGCTCTTCTTACTTTGATCACATCATTTTCCTTACGGAGGAACAATAAACGAGCATTGCTTCCTTTAAATTATTGCTCCACACCAAGCAGTCAACCAGTTTGACTGGATTTGAATGTTGCATCCCAGTGTTTCCCACAGAATTTTGTGAGACTATGGGGGCTAAACGTATTTTCCTCGGGGGGGGGAGGGGTCCGGGGGCATGGTCTCCCGGAAGAAAATTTGGCAGTGCTCCAGAGTTTTTTCAGATTTAGTCCGTATCAGTGATACAGTTATTTTGGGGAAAATGTGAATAATTGCATTGCAGCTGATTTGAGGTGTGCCCCTAAATGTTTTGCTTGCGTTCCAAAAACGTTCAGTCAGGGGCTACAGTGCTTCTAGTAAAAAAAGTTAGTCTGGAGCCCTGTTTTGTATATTTTAAAGGTAAATGCTGCAATCTGGTGAATTTTAAGAGCAAAATTAAGTGACTCAATCTATAAGAATACAATAGCTATATTAGTAAATTAATCATTGGCTCCATGGATGTAAATGGGGATAATAGGGCGCAACACATGGTAAAATGTGAGTTCACAAACAGTCAAAAAAGCCATCAAAAAATGAAGCAAAAAAGTGTTTAACAGTTAAACTCATTTATTTATTACCATATTAAAAAGGCATCAGGCCTTTTTCACAGTGCCATTGTCCCACTCCCCCGCATGGCAGTATCACTTTACTATCCGGACCAGAGCATTCCAACATTAGTATAATGCGACGACTCTTTAGAATTAAATCGTAAGAAAAGCACAAACTCTCTCAGCACAACAGAGTAATGTTAAGTTTGTCATTTATTATGTTTTCAACTTTATGCGCGTTGTAGACTGTGGCGGGCCGCCATGAATGGGAAACATTGTCAGAGCTGATAGCCTCGTGGCGCGGTTGCGCATCGGGCGACCCAGGTTTGATTCCCGTCTCGTGGTCCTTTCCCGAACCCACCCCTTCTCTCTCTCTCCCACTTCGCTTCCTGTCCTCTCTATCACCAAGCTGTACAATTAAAGGCAAAATGCCAAAAATAAATCTTAAAAAATGAATGGGAAACACTGCATCCGCACTTCCGCATGACGTGTGGAGAGAAAGAAGCATCTTTCCTCTGTCTTATTCTCTTTCCCTTTAAAGTGAAACTTTGTATGAAAAGCTACGATGAAGTACAAATCGCTTCAGCTGTGTATGTATCCCAATATTTCAAAGACTTTTCTACATTGTCTCAAGCGAGCCGATAAAGAGTAAGCAAGTAACTTTAACGGAGTATCTCATCAGGAGTACTGGTAGAAAATGCACGGTAGGATGGTAGGATGTCAAAGGTTTGTGATGGAAATATGCAGATTAAAGAAGGACGGCATTAACACATCATTCTGCCCGGAAGGAAATCTAGCGAACACCAACTACTGTAGTTGTTTTCTCTGCTACATTTATCATTGCTGAATTGGCTTCGTATTGGGCACTTTGTTAAACGGGCCTTTCTGCATGTGGAAATTTCCACTTTGCGGAAAACAATCACTCTTGATGGTTTCCAAGCGAGAGCCTGGATCATTAACTTTTTTCTCCACCGGAGGAGGAAGATGGGCAGTTTTCTCCAGCGGCTTTGATTGATCTGTGTCTGGCACGCTGATGTGCTTACTCCCTGCAAGCTGAAGTGAGGACATCATCTAAATGTTTAGGATTCTGTAAGCGACTCCAGCACTTTTGCGCTCTCTGGAGGGGTGTCTGGTGCCAGTCGCAAGATGATGTCATACCACAGAGTCCCAGGCTTTGAAGCTTTGCTTTTCCCAGTGGTTCTTCTCACATCTCATCTTGTTGAGCAACATTTTAAAGCCTCCACCTAAAGTGGATACCCTTTCATTTTTAAAGTCAAATGTGACTCTGGGTCGATGCTTTGACGCGCTCTACTGTGAAAATTTAGGAAATATGCACGTACGTGAACGCAGAAGAGGGGCTACAATTTTATGTTTTTCACAGGTCATATTTACTTGATAAATTATACCTTGCTAAAACTCTCAAAAGAAAATCGGCTGAAAAATGTTAAAACATACTGCTTGCTTGTGTTTGTGTTCATTTGATATCACAGTCCTGATATTAAAGGTCCAGTGTATGAAATTTAGCGACATCTAGCTGTGAGGTTGTGAATTGCAACCAGCGGCTCACTCCACACCTCCCTTTTGAAGCACTACGGTGGCTGACACAGGACTATAATGTCATCATGTTTTCGCTTCTTTGCTGAAGGATATAACGTATTTATGAAACGCGCTCTGTAGAGCAGTTTGTCCGTTTAGGGCTACTGTAGAAACAACATGGCCAATTCCATGCAAGGTGACCTGCCGTATATGTAGATAGAAATAGCTCATTCTTAGGTAATAAAAACAATGCTTCATTGTGTAAGGTCTTTATACACCTCTGAAGACATAGTTATGTATATTATATTGCATGTCTGTCAATATATCATCCAAACATTACACATTGGACCTTTAAATAGTTTGTAAAACAAAACTGCTAAAAACAAGATCATGTGATTTCTGAAGAAAACTCGCTGCCATGATTCTAGGGTTTTGTTTGTGGTTTTTAAGGTGTTGGCCTGTTGTTGCGTGTTTGCTTGAGGATTCTGGGTGGTTTCTAGGGCGTTGCTAGGGTATTCACAAGTCCATAAAATATCTTTGTCATACACTCTAAAAGTGCTTGGTTGTTTTCAACTCATAGTTGAGTAGAATGTGGACAACATTAACCATCTAATTTATGTTGGGTTGTTAGTGCCCAACCATGGGTTGAAATAACCCAGCATGGGGTAATTTATAACTCGACAATTTTTAGCAGATGCGTAGTAAAAAAGTAATAGCACATCTCTCCACAACAAACACTATAATTCCACGTGATGTGCAATTTATTTTCATTGGCTCACTGATGCGTGATAAGCATGCCAGTGCATAACTTTGTTTTTTTTTAACTCTAAATATGAGCAATAGTAATAATGACATTTGCCTTATCAAGCACCATTAAATACACTTCCTGTCTTGCTTGAAACATGAAGAGATGATATTTGTGTGCAAGCTGTGACCTTTTAGCTGGTCATCTTAGTTACCTTGACCTTTTCAGGTAGAAGGGTATAAAAGTAGCCTATGTGTTGCTGAAGCTAAATTATCAAGAAAGGAAGAGCTTCTGTGCTTTTGACCTTTTTAGTCCGATAACATCTTGGTGTCCCAATACAAATTGAAATAATTTATGGTTTGTGACGCCTGACGGCCTTTGTCTACCACTCCGGCCCTCCTCCTTGATTAGAAAAGAGACTCTTCACATTTATCTTCCCTCTCTGCCTCATGCCAAACCTTTAGACTCATGCGCAGAGCACCTGGTACGAGACAGTAGTCATGTTGTGTCTGCTGCTAAATAGGGTTCTTCTAGAGCAGTGGTCACCAACCCTGCTCCTGGAGATCGACCGTCCTGAAGATTTCAGCTCCAACCCCAATCAAACACACCTGAACTATCTAATCAAAGTGTTTAGGTTTGCTTGATAATTACAGACAGGTGTGCTGAAGCAGGGTTGGAGCTGCAGTCTGCAGGATGGTCTATCTCCAGGAGCAGGGTTGGTGACCACTGTTCTAGACTTTAACGCTCACGGAGATGACAAATATTCCTTCTCGGAATCAATTGAGGGACTAAGCTTTGGTAATGATTTGAGTCTGGAGGTTACATGTGTCTGGTTATTCTGCTAATATATCACTGTTTAGCTGATATGGATCTGACAGAGATACACACTCGGTTACCGATAAGGGATAGTTGGGAGTAAATTAGTTGTTGGTAAAATGTTGTCTGGGCCAGTATGTGTCACTAGCTGATGAGGGGTTAGATAGATAGAGTTTGTAAATTACTACATATACATTTTCCTATAGACTTTTCAATAAACTATTTGTACTGTATTGACTTGATATGGAAGACCACCTTAACTACATAATTTTCTGCTTAGTCTGAGATGATTTTATGTTTCCGTAGCAACAGCAACTTTTTTATGCATCTTTATTCATGATTCCCATACTGGTAAAGAATAGAATCAAATTAAATTAAAGTAAATGGTAAGGAAAAATAAAAAAATACGTAAAATAAAAAATAAAATAAAAACAAATGTAAAAGGAAAAATAAAAATAAAATAGAAAAGAAAATGTCAAATTAAATAAAATATTAAAGTTAAAATAAAAATAAAAATAAAATATTATAAAATATTATAAAATAATATAGTAGAGTAAAATAATTTAAAAGAAAGTTTTAAAATAATTGGTAAAAATCTTCCTGAACTCAACTGTTGGGTTCATTGTTTTTTTTTCTATCATAACAACAGTGTTGACCCACAAATGGATCAGTCTGCAGATTATCATCATATTAAACATTACCACCATTCCGGATTAACTCATAGGGCCCTATTGTACACGTGGCGCAAGTGTTTTTCCTAGTTTCCGCCCGATGCAGTTCTCATTTTCCCGTCCTGCGCCGCGTTGTTTAAATAGCAAATGCATTTGCGTTCATTTGTAGAGGCGTGCTCAGGCGCATTGTTGGCGCGAGGAACTGAAAATAGACTGCACCATAGACCAACTCAAACCTGTCTAAAGTCAATGCCGAAATATTTTTTAGTTATTTAAAGAGCACATTAGGAATATGCGCCTATAGGCGGTGCACAGCGCTCGTACTTTCTGCTTATTACACACAGAGGGATCCGCAGCAGCACACAATAATGCCAAATATTACAAATAAATTGATTACAATGTAAAATATTATTATTGTGGACATAAAGATAAAAATCCGGCTTGTCCTGTAGACGGTCTGCTTGCACACTTTAACTTTTCGCATGAGCAGACACGTTTCTTTTCTGGAGAAGTGTCTGCTCTTCCGAATTCTACCGTGTAAATAGCGAATCCGCCATGGCGCGAGCGCAACTGGCTATTAAAGGGAATGGGAGATGAGACTCTGATTGGTTTACTGCATGTTTGGCCCACAAAACACCCATTACTCATTAAGAGAATCAGGACAACCCATTTAGACCATGCACCCGGGCACGCGGACCATTTTCCTGTCGTTAAATTAGCAAAAGTGGATTCGGACACGCCCTGAGTGCACCTGCGCCGTGCGCTTTAAACCATGCATTTAGATCGTGAAAATAGGGCCCATAATCTCAAAGAAAAGCCGAATAAACAGTCAAGTCCGATTGCCTTACTTTTGCCTCACGAGTAATATTAACGCACATCCGCGTTCTCAACAAATCACTATGTGTGAAATATGCCTGTATTGATTTATGTCACATGAAACTCATATTTTCACTAATGTTATGTCTTTTCTCTCTTTCTCTCCTCTGCTGTCTCTCTTGGCTCGCCACCTGCTAAGGTAAGTCAGATCTTATGATCTTTTACTTGCGTAATGTGTGGAAAGAGTAAAGACGTTGCACTGAGGTCAGCTGTAATGTGTTTCACGGTGCCGCTGTGTTGCCGTCCCGAAAGTTTAGCAGCTCTCTGAGCGATTAGTGAAGTTTGGAGCTGATTGCTGAATGAAAGAGAGGGCTGACCTTGGCCCAGCTTTAGAAACAAGTTTAACGGAAAATCTGACGCGCAGTCATCCGACAGGAAACGCATGTTTAGAGGTGACCATCTGGAAAATTGTTCAAGCTTTGGTGGCTTATTACATTACCTTTCAGTTTATGCGGCTGAGTAAAGAACATTAACACGCTTGAAAATCAGGTCCTCATATTTTCATCAGAGAGGATTTTATGGATGTGCTCTGCTCCTGGATAACTTTATTCTTTATGAGTGTCGTTCAACATATTTGGATATTTGGAGTTTTTAGTGTAATAAAGTTTATACAAACGGATATGGAGATGAAAGGTCCGTTTTGCAGTATCTGTATGCTGAAAAGAATTATAGCATACTGCATTCTGCTGCACTGCTAAACTTACAAAACTGCTAATCCTTTTAGTTTTCTTTAGTCAGAGCTTGACATTAAGCATTGTCATGTGGTTGTACTTCGGACAAGTAAATTTGTCATTCAGTTGTCCGAGTATAAATATTACTACCGAAAATAAAAAAATTGCACATAGCACTGTTCTACAGAGGTTTAAAGTTTTGTAGCACAAGTATAAAATGTCTGTTGTCATCATTAAAAAAATATGCAAATGCAGTTCATCAGATGAATAGGCAGGTAACTGACAAATGAAATTAATGTTACATACAGATGGATAAATTAGGGCCATATAATTTTTAGTTTACCTAAATTTGTTTTATTTTTTCTCAGTTCTGTGCATTTCAGTGTTTTACTATACAATAGAGGTATATTTGTCCACATAAATTACTGTAGTATACTATAGTGTTATTTACTATAGTAAACTGCCGTAAAATTCCTAGATACTATAGTGTTTTTGAACCTTACTATAGTACGCTACAGTATTTACTAGGGCTGCAACTAACGATTATTTTGATAATCGATTAGTTGGACGATTATTTTTTCGATTAATCGGATATAAATGTAATTACATCTTTTGCTTATGATAAGTAAATCAGATATGGGAAGAGTATACACAACTGAACTCATTAGCCTTCTCCCAAAATGTTGTGAATGTCTCCATAATTAACACACCTGGTGAGTTGATTCAGGTGTGTCATATTAGAAGCAACTGACAATAGTCTATCCCAAACGTGGGAGCGAGGGGAGGGTCGGCCAAGGAAATATTTTTTGTGCCATGAAAAGTGAGATATTTGTCATTCAAATGTAGTGAAGTACAGTAAAAAGTAAACAGAAAAAGTAATACTTAAGTACAAATACTCAAAAAGTGTACTTAAGTACAGTACTCAAGTAAATGTACTTCGTTACCCACCTCTGAACTAAATAAACCACCAAATCAGGGTATGTAGCCTATTATGTACTTTTATTATGAAGACGCGCTTGATTTATAACTGCGTGACGTCAAGTGACGTCACAG
Organism: Triplophysa rosa; assembly: GCF_024868665.1. NCBI lineage: Eukaryota > Metazoa > Chordata > Actinopteri > Cypriniformes > Nemacheilidae > Triplophysa > Triplophysa rosa. The sequence continues at coordinate 5,145,778 of NC_079891.1, forward strand.
ACCAACTAATCGATAATGAAATTCGTTGACAACGAATTTCATTATCGATTATTATCGATTTTATCGATTAGTTGTTGCAGCCCTAGTATTTGCTACAGTTTATCAGTTGACTAAAAGGGTACTACAATTTCCTTTACCAAATACTACAGTATTTTTTCGTCTGAGTGTTCAAGTTAACGGGACTTTTGTTTTGACGGATCGTTGGGAAGACGCTTGAGTTTTTGTGGGTTTGACTACAGCTTCACTCAGGAAAATGCTCGTAAAATAAACTCTCACAGAGCAACTCTGGAGATGAAGTTTATGTGTTTATATCCTCATACAGTGCAGACGCAGACAAATCCTCGACCATCATTCGTGAAGTATTAATCTTTGCACTTCATTCACTCAGACACACAGAACAACCAGATGACATATTTAAATAACAAGTTTCCGCTTCTAGTTATATGGACTCAATTCACTGCGGCATTGATTATTGTCACACACAAACAAGCAAAACGAAAAAGCAATTCACACAAACACGCAGCTCTGTCAAATGTACCTATTCTTATTCTTATTAGCACAGACCAAATTTTCTGTAGCACTGTTATTTAGTTACTGTAGTTACTGTAAAATTCTCTCTCACTTGCACATACAAAATGTTCACTTGTCCCGGACAAGCGTTAATGTCGAGCCTTGCTTTAGTTAAATTCACCTTGTTGATGGCCCTGCTTTTTCCTGAAGATTTTTACCCTCCGAGTGACCCTTCTGTCTTTAGATAACGCATTCAAAACAGCATTAAAACCATCCCACAGAGGAGCTAATGGAAGCGTCATTTAAAAGACAGTGAAATGGATGAAATGACCCGTAAGCATCTTTGGTTATTGTTTCAGCCCTGTCGTCCATAAGTAGTGAGCTCTCGCAATTTGGTCGCGGGTAGACTTGCTATCATTTTCATTATTACAAAAGCAAGTGCTTTAACGCTGAAAGAGATTGCTCGGCCTGGAGGGGAACATTCAAGGTTAAAGATGGGGAGGGTTATAAAGATGAGGCTAGCTTCAATCTAGCCTCAATATGGCTTATGTGCACTTTAAAAATTGCTAGGTTTCGGACTCTGGCTGGTTGAGAGTTATTGCAGGCTGCATTTTACTATTAGAATTGAAACGTTTAGATCTCAACTATACTTTCAGTTGCCCTGTATGTGTATATTTAGCAGAAGTATTTGACATTATTCGTTCAAAAGCAAAATTGAAACAGCATTTACAGGCCTTTTTACTTAATTGTCTCGTTTAGGTCCTATCTTTTGTTATCATAGCCAAACTTTATTGTGGATCACTGCTTTATCTATTGGCAAGATTTAAGAAAGGGTGAATTAGCCTACATGCAGCAATGGTCAAACGAGTGCCTATAGTATATAACTATTGCTATTGGTTTGCCAAAATGGAACGATTACGAAGACAAATATTTTTTGTTGTCTTTAGAAAAACATATTTCTGCGCACAGGAACATCATGAATTTCATGTTGACTTTAAACAACCAATCCGCTGATAGTTTTTGTCTCGCACTTTCTGTACAACTGCTTCTTGAGCGCTTCAGTATGTCAACTGTATATTCTACTTGGAGACTTCACATAGAAACATTATTTTTATAATGACAAGGATCAAATGCAACTGGTTCAGATGAGGAGGAGGAAAAAGTCATAAAGTACAGAGTCCTACGTAGATCGAAATGTATTTACCCAAACCTCTTTTGAAAGTTTTGAGTGATGATACATCACTGTTGTGCTCTCTGTTCTTTTAAAAAGCTACCGCAATTAACCTTTTCATTTTCCTGAGAAACAACCATTGATAGTCCTGCTTTGTATTTTAATTGCTCCAGATTACGCTTGATTTACAGTAGCCACTGCATTAACCTGATGTGGAGATATTAGAATGGAGTTTGTACTTTAAACTTGCCCTCAAAGCACAAATTTATTATGAATTGATAAGATACAGTATAAAGTTCTCACAGTGAAATGTAGCGCAGAGCAGTGGCGCAGGACTCTTTGATGTGATAATGATTTGAACAGAGTCTTGCTAGCTACAGTGTTCCTCGGTAGAGCAATTAGATCTCTTTTAAGAAAACTGCAGGGTGTTAGAAAAAGAATATGACAGAAAATCTAAATTCCCTGATCTATGAGCTGAAAAAACCTGATCCTGTATTTTATCTTTGCACTTGTAAGTAAGAGCGATGTTATCATTTAGTGAATAGAGACAATGGTTCCACCGATGAGGTATGATTTTAATTATTGGTAAATTTATAGCAAGTTATCATCTTAGAATATAATAGATCCCCACAAACCCCCGGGGCAGCTGTTCTTAAGGAAATATGACACTACTATTACTTTAGCTGCTTAAAAAAAGACTTTTCTCACGATAAGGTGTTAAAGTCTTTGTGTTTTACTTTAATTAACTGCAAAATTGTCCTTTGAGAAACAGTGCAGGAACGTTCAGAAACGTTGCGGTAGCATATTATTAACCTTATCAGACTGGCCCATGAATAATAATTAGCTGAAGAAAACATTTGCTCCGTAATCTCAAATGATTAGCTTTAAATGGGCGCTAATAGTTGCTACACAAGACTAAAGTAGCAGAACTTTGACAAAATGCGAAGTACTTCTTTAAGATGTTCTTAAGATCTGGAGAACATCTGCTGTGTTAAAACGTCAGATAAACATCTTAGAAAAGGCTGTTTTACTTGCATTCTAAATCATAAACATCTTGCAGACATCTTCTAGATGTCTTTATGACATCTGACAGGAGACATCGCAGGGAGGTATTGCAGATTAGCAAACAATAAAAAAAAACGTCTTGCAGATGTAAATGCAGACATCTAAAAGACGTCTTACAGATCTATGTCTGGTGGGATTTTTAAATATTCTTGACTAAAACGGTTACTGTTTGCTGTCTCTCATTCAGCTAATGAAACATTGAAAATTGACAAAATTCTCTAGAAAACAAAGAGCATTACAGACAGTATGTCCCTCATGTGAGTCTTATTTGTATTTGTGAAAAATCAATTATAAGGTCTATGCCAACAAAATCTTTTCTCGTTATCGACCTTTTGTTCACACGAAGGAAGCAAATCAGTAATTTTCCGACTTTTTCCTTGACCAATGATATTCCAGTTTGTATTCCTGCATGGTTTGAAACCAACCCGCCTCTTTTAGCCCTCAGAATGTATCTTGCACACTCCTGGTCATCAAATGCTCCCTCGGTGCCTGTAGGCGCCCTTAAAGTTGTTGTTTTTTGTGGCCAAGCAAAAACCAAAGATTTTTTTTCAAAAAGTATGTGTGGATGTGTGTCCACCTCCTACGCACTCCTACAATCTCTCGTCCTCTAAAGCTGAAGACTTAAGGCTTTTGTTGTTGGAGGATTTTGGCTGTCAGTTTTAGACTCGTAAGGAGGAATAACACTGAACCTCTCTAACAGCTTCTCTGCCGAGCAGGTGTCCATACCAGAACAAGTCTGAGAAGCTTTGGATGAGCCTAGAGCTACAGCTTGACTTGTGTGTCTGCATGGCCCGGTTTTGGAACAATGTTTTAGTATTCCTGCTTGCACTTAAGGTTCAGCTTTAATCACATATCTCATTTCAATGTGTACCTGAAAAGTATCCAGCTGGTCATAAACATGAATCACTAATGGCTATACAACAGTTCTCTTGAGGTTGTTTTCGTCTTTATGTTGGACGTGCGAGTTTAAATCTGGGTAGGACGCCTTGCTGAGATTAAAACAGGGGCATGATGCCACTGAAATGCATTGCTTGTATGGAAATGCCCTGTTTTTGGCTCAGTCTTCCAATTCACAAAGCCCCTTTTGCAATTTGTATTATAATACACGACAAAAATATGCGTTTTAGAACTATGTCTTTGTTGCTTCTGTGACCTTTCTAGGGATGGACAGAATAGCTAAAAAATAACAATCAATAAAATAGTTATTTAAATCCTAAATGTATATGTTCTCGGAGAACATTAAAATGATAATCAAAGGTGCCCCAGTTCTGTTTATATTCCTAAATTCTTTTATTTTGTGTTCAACAGAACAAATGTATGAATACATTTGGGTGAACATTCTCTTTACAATGGTATTATTTTACGTTCTCTTGTTTCTAAACAAAACAGCAGTTGTTCCCAATAAGATTGCAAATGTAAATGACACAAACGGCTCATTGAATCAGAGTTGATTTGATTCTGTAAATTTATTCCCTGTATCATACAGTTTGATTTAACTCGAGGACAAAATAATCGATTGCTAACTTTTGTTAAAAAGTTTAAGTCAGAGATGCTGTTGAAACGTCTCTCTCTTAGCTTTCGCATATGCTTGTTGTGAGGCAAAGTAGTTTTCTGAAATTCAATATATCGGCCAAACCACCTTTCTGTCTTTTACCTGTAAAGAATATTAAAATAGTGCCAGGGAAAAGAAAGTACGCTGTGATATTTTGTCACTTATGCCACAGGCATCTGAAATCACCACAGGCATAATGCGTTCTAATCAACTCATTGATCAAAGCCAAAATGAAACCATTACTCTTTCATTGATTTCCATTCTATCTCTACTTCGGTCTTTCCCAGGTCTTTCTTAATTAATCGCAATGCCCTCTCTCACTTTATGAACATGGATCGTGTCTCCACTGATGAGGACGAGAAACGAGTTATTTTGAAGCGATTTCGTCCTGAACTTTAATTGTACTGGGCCCGACTCTGGTGCGAATGTAAATGCACCACATGAGATTTGAAATGAGATGAGATGAAATGAGACTTAATGAAGGGTTCATTTCCATTTACCCACAATGCATCGCGGGAGCCGCATTATTTTCCTGGGAGCCCTTGGTCGGACAAGCCGTAAATTGGCTAAAGATGCTCGATCTGAGCATGTGATAGGGCGGCAAGGTCATAGCAGTAATAACTGGAGCGCTTGGGCATATTTGTTTGATTGACAGTTGTTATTACTAATACAAAGCTGAGCACAATGGCATACAGCGTACGTGCGTTTGACTAAATTTAGCTCGTCTTAATGGTGAATTGAACCTTTGCTGCCTCTGCGTCCATACTAATGATGTCATGCCATTAGGCGAGTACGAGGAGAACTCTCTCCCAACTGCAAACTCTTTAGCTGATGACAGTGACTCTAAATAACTTGCCAAGCCTTCACGCCAAATCATATCTTATTGTTGAATTAGTATGAAGGTTTTTTTGGTGCAAAACTACTGAGCACCTGTGAGAGTGGAACTTGTAGTTGTAGAGGTCGGCCACACATGTGTATCAGTAAATTTGAAGTTGCAAACTTGTAGATTTTTTTTTACTGATACACATGTGTGGCCGACCTCTACAACTACAAATTCCATTCTCACAGGTGCTCAGTAGTTTTGCACCAAAAATACCTTCATAAATTAGGCTTTCCTTCAGTTCACATGTTGGAATTTGAATTGAATTAGCGACGACCTGCAATACGTTGAATTGGAATTTAAACTGAATTGGCCACGGCCCACAAGATGTTGAAGTGGAATTTGAATTGGCCATGCCCACGTAATGTTGAATTTGAGTTTACTTGGCCACGCCCACAAGACATTGAAGTTAAATTTTTACTGAATTGGCTACGCCACAAGACGTTGAAGTGAAATTTTAACTGAATTGGCCACGCCCACAAGACATTGAAGTGAAATTTTAACTGAATTGGCCACGCCCCACAAGATGTTGAAGTGGAATTTGAATTGGCCATGCCCACTTAATGTTGAATTTGAGTTTACTTGGCCATGCCCACAAGACATTGAAGTGATTTTTTACTGAATTGGCTACGCCCACAAGACATTGAAGTGGATTTTTTACTAATTTGGCCACGCCCACAAGACATTGAAGTGGATTTTTTTACTAATTTGGCCACGCCCACAAGACATTGAAGTGATTTTTACCGAATTGGCCACACCCACATGACGGTGAAGGGAAATTTAAACAGAATTGGCCACACCAACAGGAGGTAAAATTTTAATTGGATTGGCCACTCCCCTACGGACGTTGAATTGGATTTGTAATGACAAGAAGAATTTACTGAAGAAGATTTTAACAGAAATTACACAGTTGCGCAGCAAAGGAACTTTTTGTTTTGACAAATAATAATATCAACTGATCAGATTTTTCTCTCAAATAGGGTTGGAACTGTCAAAACAACTACCATGTATATCAAAACATTCAGCATAGCAAAATATCCACCACATTATTTTCTGCTAAAGTGCTAACGTTTTGATGCATTTTAATTTGACTTACCTATATTCAATTTACATTTAGATGTACATGTTATTTGTTATTACAAAATGTCTTCATGCACTGCATGTATATCTGCAGTATATAGCTATACAGTTTTGCTTCTGTCAAAGAACACAGTAACATTTCTAGACAGTAAAATATACTGTACATACACCAGGTCGAATTTACGACAAAAAGGAACCTTTGGAAGCCAGCCTTCCTTTATACCGTACATTGCTGTCACTGTTGTTTTGCCTAAGTTGACCTTTATTGCATTATTATCATGGCTGTTCCACAGGGAAAGACGTTAAAAATCATACAACTGGAGGCCTGTGGCGTGGCACTGCTGTCGAGCTAGCCCGAGTCTGCGCTTTCGAAGCGAATTGGAGTTGGCGGAGAGGAAAGAGACTGTTTATGAACCGAAACTTTCAAGTATTTTGACAGCACGGCTGAACTGCAGACTAAATTATACATGGGTCCGTGAGCTGTAGCGCGAGAGGACGACTGACTGCAGGTAGACCTCGCTATCAGCGCTGCCAGTGTAGCATTGACAGCCGGGTGTACGGCAGAAAACGCTGCCATCATGTCAGGTAACAGTCCGTCTCTCTTCTTTTCAACAGCAAAACAACAAAACACTCAGTACAACAGCGGCTCTATTGACAGAGCTTGGCGGGTAAAGATTCAGAGAATAGTTGCGTGCCAAGGTCAAAAAGATGCAACTTTATGAAGTTGATTTTAGATCTCTCGATTGTTTGATCAATTCATCTGTACATGTGTATATATCCGGTGAAGTAGAATGAATTAGGATGACGGAATTCTTTTTGTTTTATATTGTTTGGTGATGAGAGCTTTTTTTAAGGAGTCGCTGTGTAAGAAATCTCTCTCTGCTCGCGGCTGCATTGAGTTTCACTGTAATGCTCAGTGGACGGTTTAATAATTATTGTATGGGATTCAGATTTAGGCTGGGGAAATCAAGAAGCATTCTCAGTTGCAGTACGGTATAGCTGAGTGGTAGACATTCATTTAAATTTGAGTTCAATTAAGGATGAAGAGTTGGAAAGGGGGAGTCTCAGTGTTTCTGTGAAAATTCATAAACAAACGCGACTGCAGCTCATTACTTCATAAATGGGTCACAATTACTGTCAGACAAACAAGACGGTGGTCACAGAACAAGTTTCTTTGGCTTTATTCAACATATTTATGAAAAGAGGAAGTGTACTGCATGTAGCCTATTTATACACAGACAACAAAGTAATCCATCAAATCTCATCTTTGCTTCTGGCAAGTTGTTAGAGCACGGCAAATAAGTAGTTCAGTCAGTGTTAATGTTTTTAATTGCAAAATAAGTTTAATTGCTAAAAAGCTTTTTCTTGTGCTTTATATAATAACACAGAAACGGGGCTTCCTCTACTCCAAAAGTGTGGGGCAACTGGTAATGCATCAGCGTCTTGAGAACATCTTGACATATGCATACGTGCTGAAAATTACAATCGGACTTATAGGACTAAAAGTTTAGTGCAAGTCTAGCCCTTATAATGAATTTATATAATACATTTACACATTGTGCAGACAACCAGCAGTGTGTTGAAGATTTACATTTTAAGAGCGTCAACGCAGTGCTTTACCAAGTGAACTACATGAACATCTAGTTCTCATCAGGAGCCTTTTGTTACTTGGAGAACTTACGGTGGTCCCGAAATGAATTTGGATGTGTAAAGGAGCTCACCCAAAAATAAAATCATTCATGCATCCTCATGTTGTTCCTTTTCGGGTAACAGTAAAAAAAGACCAGTTACACAAAGTAGAGCATTTAAAGAAATCTGTGTCAGGTTGATCTTACCAACGGTTCTGTTTTGATCACATAATATTTCGTATCACCAAAGGCCCCTATACCTGATATGTATTATGTTCCCAAGACTCATCCTGATGACGGACGAGCAGCTTCACCTGTAGTGAAGGTCTTAATATGTAACATCTCTTTTTGAGGGCGTTGGTTTGAAACCCTGCACACTCAGCAGTGGTGTGGCGGTTGCCAGATTGCACCTGTCAGCATTCTCTCATAGTCACTGGTGTCGGGCCCTTGGGGGCCAGGGATCAAAGCAGTAATAGTGCATGAGTGCCAGTAAGGGCCATCAACACTTCCTGCTTTATTTCCTCTTCGAGTTAATAACAGCAAACTTTATTAGATTACCCAGAAATGGGATATCTGTCATTACTCTGCTTCATGTTGTGGCCGCATTACCACCTGGGGGTATGCATTACTTTCAACACCCGTCATCGATTATTCCTTACATATAATGTTGATAAAATGAACACAGCGCCACTTTTGTTTCAGTGTCTTTCTCTTTTTATGGAAATGTAGGGATTGTTTTTGATGCCAGTCAGAAAACAGGTGGTGAGGTGCCGACAGACCATTTTCCGTTTCAAGATTTGAGTCTGAAGCGCATTGCTTGACTGGCACAACTTTGACCATCATCTCTGTGTTGATGGGTAGCGCTGCGAGTGGGCATTTGTGGATGATTGACAGCCTGTTGTTACGGGCAACTTGGTGTGCTGCGAGCTGTATTTTGCCGCGGTGTGAAAAATATGTCTATCAATAAAAAAGAAAACTCTCCGTTGTGTCACAGAACAGGTAGAAAATATCAAGTGACTGAGTTTGGTAAGAAGTATGATCTCATATGTGGTTTATTGGATTTAAGATCAACGGCTCAAGCCTGAAAACAGGTTCTTGTGGTGTTATCTCACCAGTGAGCTAAATGAAAGTGCACAAAACTGCAGGAGCGGCATTTTCTATTGATCTAAAAGCAGCTTTGTCATTGTTCTCGTAATGTTTAGGTTTAAAGTCTCAAATCCAAAGGATCGCCAGCTTCTCCCTTAAATCCCTAAATCAATCCCACCTGTTTAACTTTTTGCCATTTGAGGGTCACAGTTTCCATAATAGAGATTGACATGTCACATAGTACGGAGTGAAGCCTCCTATTGATTTTCACAGAAAATACTGCTTTCCTTTGTTTTTCGGCTTGAATGAGGTGACGACCTGCCGCCGAAAGTTTGACTCCATTACGGACATTGAATATCACGCTGAAAAAGAATCACGAATCTTGGTAATGCTGTCTTACTGCCAATGGAGATTCTTTGTGGCTTTTACAACAGCTAATAAATGTGCCGTAAGATAATCACGGAAGACATCGCATTCTTTCCAGCCAATTAAACTCCATTTGAGCAAACAAAACGGGATGGAGATTGTGTTGGTTGAGTAATTATGGGAAATATGTGATCACAGGCCGCAAACAACCCAGAAGAGGCTGGAACTGCCACATAATTGACAGGAAAAGTTAAATGGGGGTCATTGTGTTTCATTTGGATTTATAGTGATGTGTATGAGGCTGTTAAAAAACACGTGCTGGAATGTTCATCGCAATATTATGTGTTATTTCATAGCCTATATCATCTAGGACTGCTTGATTATGACAAATCATAATCATGATTATCCTGGTCAATATTGACAATATTAACATGATTTAAACGTGTCGTTTTCTAACTTGTCATTTAAACTTGAATTCAACAAATAAATATAGATGTAAAAAAACCTTGCAAAATGGAATGCTGAACAATAATCAATTAACCTCAATTGTTTTGTTTTTGTAATCGTTGGAAGTCAAAATGGACAATTATGATTAATTGTGATTAATAACTATTATTTTGATTGTAACGAATAATTGATCAGTAATGGAAATAAATTGTTATAATCAAAATCAATTGTTATTCATTACGATTGCTTTTTATTACAATTAATTGTGAAAACTTACGATTAATTGTGATTGCTAGCAATTAACCGTGATTAATTACTATTCATTTTGATTATTACAGTTAACTGTGATTAGTTACTATTCATTTTGATTAACAATTAATTGTGATCAATTACAATTGATTTTGATTACACATAGTTGTGATTACTTACTGTCATTATTGTCATTAATTGCTCAGTCCTAATATCACCATAGCTATCAGCAGTTAGTACTATAGTGATTTCACTAGTTTTGTTATCCAGGTTAACTAGTCCTTTATAATGTTGTTTTAGAGCAGTGTGCAATATGGTAGCAGTATGTAAATCCGGCCTTATTGGTACAAAAACTGAAATTCATCTCAATTACGTTGCCGTTTTCCTTTTACTGTAGTACGGCATAAAGTTAAATCTCTCATGCGCAACGTTAAGTGGTGATATTTCTCTACAATTGCTCGAGCAGTCTTTAGCAATTCTGCTCAAGCTGAATAAGGCTATATAAAATAACAGCAAGGAAAAGGTCTGCTGTATATTTACACCTCTGCAGAATGCATGAAATGTGGCTTTTTTTTAAAAAGGTTGTGAATTGCTTAGTTGCTTACATATTTCATGTAGTATTTACACCTTGTTTTGCCTCTAAGATTGTATTTTTGAAGCTCATTTGTGCACCCTAAGCAACTCTAAGGAAACCATATCAAATCTTTAGCATCTTTAGAGACCAGGGTTTTTCCTGCATAGAGAAATTGGAGGCGGCCGCCTCCGTCAAATGTCGTGCCGCCTCAGGCTATCGCCAAAATTATGTTGCGAGTCTTCACAAGAAATGCTGCGTGCATTTAACACTGTCATTTGTAACTGCTGTTGCGACATTACGCCACAGTGGAGGCGCTGTTTCATTATCAGCACACTGAGGCACTAAAAAGAGTTGCAGAACAAGAGGCAGCCTGTGTTTCACGGCTGTTTGTTTTGCATCCAAGTACGTTTAATTTCTTGAAATTTATTAAATTAACATGACATACATCATTGTAATGTCTTTAGCTGTGGAGTTGGATCGTTGAATCAGCGTATACTGTACACAGCGAGTTCGCCAGCGTTTAGAATGACTCGCACACGAATGACTCATTTGAGCCGATTCATTTAAACTATTGAACTTTTCATTCACTAGTGAATATAAGAGATCCTTGAATCATTTAAAGTGAACCACAGAGAATGAAAGATGTGAATGAGCTTTGCTCATTTAGAAAGACTGGTTAATTCAGTTGGCTATTGTGGGCTGAAAAGTTAGTTGAAATGATAAAAAAGCTTTATTGGATTAAAAAAACATTGGACTCAACCTGTTTGGTTGAATAAAAGTAATGTTTTATGTAACATAATAATTGTCATTTTTATCTAATTTTATTAGAACTTTTAATATGTCAAACTCAAAGTGACTTTGGTTAAGCCACTTAAAGGTACGGTAGGCCTACGTGTGTGTGTACAAGATCAGGATGGCACCACCTCCGCCTCATTTTGAGCCAGGAAAAACCCTGCAGACCCTTGTTTTTCCGTGCTCATGGTACGCATGCTTGCAGACCGTGCTTATTAAATTACGCTGTGGTGTGCATGACTTTTAGTTTTCTGCAAAATGTTGCTCGTAGGATGAGACTAATCTACTAAATGGAAGTTTATGTTTGTTTCTTTCAATGCTCCTTTTGTAGCCGCCCCTCCTTGAACACCATCAGTGGAAGTAGCTGAAATATTTTCTCCAGCATGATTTATTTACCCAACTTGAAATTAATTAAAGCGTTTATGTCTTTGACCTCTAAATAAATGTATCGTAATAAAGCACCACGGCCGCAGGCTTGAATATAAAATCGTGCACTATAAACTACATTATGTGTAAAGAGAACTGTCGTTCTCAAATGGTTTCATTCCAGGACTTGAATGTCGCAAACTGGCACCGTACCAAAATTCTGATTGTACAGAAGTTCATAAAAACAGTTAGGGGCAAATAGGGAAATTAATTAACATTCTCGTCATACGCCGAAAAGGAAATTTGAATGTGTTTGCAGAGCACAAAACAAAAGTGCCTGTATTTAACCTTGTTGTTCTTGATGATGTCACACAACCAATTAGTTGCATTTGATTGTATTTTCCCTGCTCTCTGTGATCCTGCCTGAACCGAACTACATTTTTATAAACCACTCATAAAGAAGATTTTAAAGTGATAGTCCACCCAAAAATTAAAATTGTCATCATATACTCACCAGTTGTTGCAAATCTGTATACATTTCTTTGTTCTGATGAACACAAAGAAAGATATTTGGAAGAATGCTTATAACCAAACAGTTCTTGGCCACCATTGACAACCATATAGTAGGAAAAATTGCTTTATAAATGTCTTTGTTCTATTGAGCACAAAAGAAGATATTTTGAAGAATGTAGGAAAGCAAACCATTCTGGGGCACTTCTGACTACAATTGTCATTTTTCCTACTATGGTATGGGGTGCAAGAACTGTTTGGTTACAAACATTCGTCCAAAAATCTTTCATTGTGTTCAACATAACAAATACATCTATATAGATTTGGAACAACTAGAGATTGAGTAATTCATGACAGAACTTTCATTTTTTTGTAAACTATCGTGGCTCATCGTCTGTACTGTGTCTTTTGCGTGTGTAGCATGACTTTGTGTTTAAAGCGTTGATGCAATGCCACGCTCCCTCCCGGACAACCTGTGCTCCAACTGCCGGTTCAAAGAGAGTGTGGTCTGTGGTACGCTGCCAGGAGTTTACAGCTGGCCGCTTAGAAGTAAACACCACTGAACCAAAGAGTAAACTGCACTTTGCAGTTATATGCGGTCGTGATTGATCACCAAATGCAGCCTAAGTGCTCGCAATGCGAAGCAGATGAAATGGAAAACTCTAACGTAAAGTGACAATCTGGAAAGTATTACGGAGGTCAGGGGATGCATGGAAAGCATGGCTGTTTATCGACTTAAGATATCTTACGCAGCTCGTGTCTTGCTTAAGGAGCTTGTCATCCTTCGGAAGTAAATAGCTGGTGAATGTAGACATATAAACGTTTTGTTTTCTAATTTGTAAGCTTGGAAGTTTCTGAAGGAATGGGTATAACACAGAGTGTATAACTTCATGATTCTCAAAATTGTCTTAGAATTGTGTTTGACAAAAGTGGGGACAGTAAGGTATCAGTCTTGAATAGTGTGACATGCAATTGAAAATTGCGGCCGCCTCTGTCAAATGTCGTGCCGCCTCAGACTCTCGCCCAAATTATGTCGGGTGTCTTCACAAGAAATGCTGGGTGCATTCAACAGACCGTCATTTGTACCTGCAGTTGCGGCATTACGCCACGTTTCGTTATCGGCGCTAAAAAGAGTTGCAGAACAAGAGCTAGCTGTGTTTCACGGCTGTTTGTTTTGGATTTAATTTCTTGAAATGTCTTGAATTAACATGACGTACATCATTGTAATGTCTTTAGCTGTGCAGTTGGATCATTGAATCAGCGTATACTGTACACAGCGAGTTCGCCAGTAGGAACGCACTAGTGATGTGTCGTTCTTGAACGATTCGTTCATTTTGAACGAATCTTTAATGTGACTCGGGAAGAACGAGTCGTCTCCGGGAGTGATTCGTTCAGTCGCGCATGCGCATTGCGCAACATTCAATGGATCCTGTACTGGAATTAGTAAATTAACTAATTTCTCTGTCCAAAGCTGTCACGTCACGTGACAAATAACGAACGACTCAAACCCGAAGACTCGGGAGGTGAACTAATCAATTCTCTTTCCGGCTCAGACTGCATTGGTTACGCGTACAGGGCTGTCACGTGATGAACGAACGACTCAAACCCGAAGACTCGGGAGGTGAACTAATCAATTCTCTTTCCGGCTCAGACTGCATTGGTTAAGCATACAGGGCTGTCACGTGATGAATGAACGACTCAAACCCGAAGACTCGGGAGGTGAACTAATCAATTCTCTTTCCGGCTCTGATTGCATTGGTTAAGCGTACGGGGCTGTCATGTGATGAACGAACGACTCAAACCCGAAGACTCGAGAGGTGAACTAACCAATTCTCTTTCCGGCTCAGACTGCATTGGTTTAGCTTACGAAGCTGTCACGTGATGAACAAACGAGTCAAACCCGAAGACTTGTCAGATAAGAGGTGTGGTGAGCTAATCATAGATTAAAGACCCAGGTAAACAATGAATTAACCTTTTCTGTTTCTTATAGCATTAGAGTTTTGTGTTGTTTGTAATGTGATCAACGTTTGCATAAGTAGTAGATGTGCTAGGAAAGTAACATGTAACATTTTAATTATATTTTGCTAAAATGAACGAAATGAACGATATGACTCGAAAAAAGATTCGTTCATTTTGCTGAACGAGACTGAAAGGTCCGAGTCAGTAAAATGATCCGAACTTCCCATCACTAGAACGCACATTGCCTTCAGAACGATTCGCACACAAATGACTCATTTGAACCGATTCATTTAAACTATTGAACTTTTCAGTCACTAGCAAATATAAGAGATCATTGAATCATTTAAAGTGAATCATTTAAAGTGAACCACAGAGAATGCAAGATGTGAATGAGCTTTGCTCATTTAATAAGATTGGTTAATTCAGTTGGCTTTTGTGGGCTAAAAAGTTAGTTGAAAATATTTGATTAAAAAAAATCTGTTTGGTTGAATAAAAGTAATGTTTTATATAACTTAATAATTGTCATTTTCATCTAATTTTGAAAATGTCACTGTAGCGGGTTCGCTAGGGAAAGGAAGGAAGAGGACAAGGTTGGCGAGACTGACATGAGCTTTATTGCTTTGCCACACGAGAAATCAAAAGTCCATTCATACAACACATAAATCCACGGCTTTTCCTTTAGCCCGGTTTGAGAAGATAATAATCCAGCAAAGTCCTCCTTTCTCTACTGAGAGGTTTGTGGTCGTGGCAGTCCGTGATCAGGGTTCTAACCATTTATCCCAATTTTTGGCGTCCTCGTGTACGAACTTACGAATCATGGTTTTTAACGTGCGATTAAACCGTTCTACCAGCCCGTCTGTTTGAGGGTGAAAGACGCTGGTAAGGACCGATTTAATGCCCAATAATTCATACAGCTCGCGTATCGTGCGTGACATGAACGCCGTGCCTTGATCCGTGAGGATCTCCCGGGGATCCCCACGCGGGAGATGACGCGAAACAGTGCCTCCGCCACACTCTTAGCGGAGATGCTGTGGAGCGGCACTGCCTCGGGATGTCGGGTTGCATAATCCACCAAGACTAATGCAAATCGATGTCCTCTCGCTGACCGCTCTAATGGCCCGATGAGGTCCATACCAATTCTATCGAAGGGGACCTGCATTAGCGGTAATGGGCGCAATGGCGCTTTTGGGGAGGCCGGAGGGTTTACCAGCTGACATTCACGGCACGAGGCGCACCACCTGCGTACGTTCTCGTGAATGCCCGGCCAAAAGAATCGGGCCATGAGGCGGTTTAGTGTCGTGGTTTGTCCTAAATGCCCTGCCATAGGATTACAATGTGCCACCTTGAAAAGCATTTCCCGGCGGCCCCGTGGTACTAACAACTGGGTTGTATCTTCCTTTGTTTGAGCGTCTTGGGCCACTCGATACAACCGGTCTTTTATAATTGCAAAATAAGGGTAGGAGCGCGGTCGGGCAGGTTGGAGAGGTTGACCGTCCACATAGCGAACCTGTTCCCAGGCGAACTTGAGTGATTCGTCCCGGGACTGTTCCAGGGGGAAGTCATCGCTTTCCGAGAGGATTCGCCCCTCGGATCCGCTCGCTTCCCCTGTAACAGCCTCTCCTGCCTGCACGAGCGTGCCGACTCCCTGTGCCTCTGGGCCCCAAGCGACACCCGCACATAAGCACCCCAATAATTCCGCGAATGCAGGCGAATTAGTTCCCAAGATTAGCGGGTGTCGGAGGTGTGGATTAACCGCTACCTCAACTCTATGCTTTTCTCCCCTGAATTGAATAATGACGGGGATTAAAGGATATCTCACCCGAATCTCTTACCCAAACCATGCGGCTATTATCCAATGCCCCGGGCCGAACCAGGCTTTGATGGATGGAGGTCTGGTTACAACCGGAATCCACCAGAGCCGGGTATGTACCCCCCTTATACTCACAGGAATTTGGTACCATCCATTCTGACCGGGGACAGCCTGCGGCGTGTCGGGGACCCGGATCATCGTCCCGATCTCCATCACTGGGCACCGATCGACAAAATGGTCCGGGTCTCCGCATCGCCAACAGGCTGGCCCAGGCGTCTCCGCCATCCGAGTGGCGGGAAGTGGAGCACGGGAAGGGCGTGGATAGAGGGTGGACCCATTGCCGTCCTGGAATCCCCGGGGCGGAGCACGGTAACCGGTCGTGTAGTCCCCGGGCTGCAGGAACCGTCGACGAGGCGGCACTCGTGGTGGACCGGGTGGACGGGACTTGGGTGCAGGGACAGGACGAGGAGAGAGAGAAGAGGGGGAGAGGGGAACAGCCTCCGGAGAGGAGAGAGAGACAGCCGGGAGGGGTTCGCCAACCCCGGGGCACACCACCATCTGGTCTTCCGCCAGGTGGATGGCTGAGTCCAGCGACGTCGGCCGGTGGCACTGGACCCACTCGGCCGTTCTCTTGGGAAGCCAAGCGATGAACTGCTCCAGCACCACGCGGTCGATGATGTCCTCGACATCGCCTTTCCCAGCCAGCAGCCATTTGCAGCAGGAGTCCGAGAGCTGGTGGGCCATCACGAAGGGACGCCCACTTTCGCCCAGCCCCACCGACCGGAATCGCTGACGATGCTCCTCCGGGCTACGGCCGACCCTCTGGAGGATGGCCCTCTTCAGGTCGTTGAAGACCAGGAGGTTCTGGATGGGCAGTGGCCGAGCCGCCAGTTGTGCTTCCCCCGACAGCAACGGCAGGAGTCGCCTCGCCCAATCCTCCGGGGGCCAGCCGCTAGTCTCCGCCGTCTTCTCGAAGAGGTCGAGGAACGCCTCCGGGTCATCCTCTGGCCCCATCTTCGACAGCGGCAGGAACGCGACGGTTGCCGCGGGTGCGGACGCCTCTGCCCGAACCCCCTGGTCCATCCAGCTCCGGAAGCTCTCGCGGTCCTCTTGCTGGGCCTGGAAGATGGTCTGGAAGCGGAGCTCGTGGTCACTCCGAAGGTCCAGCAGCGCCTGGTGTTGTTCGCGGTGGAGGACCGCGAGAGATGCGATGATGTCCGCAAACGGCGTGCCCGATGTTGCCTGCATGACGGCGGTGGCCCTCCTACTTCCTTCCCGGGTTTCGGCACCAGTGTAGCGGGTTCGCTAGGGTAAGGAAGGAAGAGGACAAGGTTGGCGAGACTGACACAAGCTTTATTGCTTTGCCACACGAGAAATCAAAAGTCCATTCATACAACACATAAATCCACGGCTTTTCCTTTAGCCCGGTTTGAGAAGATAATAATCCAGCAAAGTCCTCCTTTCTCTACTGAGAGGTTTGTGGTCGTGGCAGTCCGTGATCAGGGTTCTAACCATTTATCCCAATTTTTGGCGTCCTCGTGTACGAACTTACGAATCATGGTTTTTAACGTGCGATTAAACCGTTCTACCAGCCCGTCTGTTTGAGGGTGAAAGACGCTGGTAAGGACCGATTTAATGCCCAATAATTCATACAGCTCGCGTATCGTGCGTGACATGAACGCCGTGCCTTGATCCGTGAGGATCTCCCGGGGATCCCCACGCGGGAGATGACGCGAAACAGTGCCTCCGCCACACTCTTAGCGGAGATGCTGTGGAGCGGCACTGCCTCGGGATGTCGGGTTGCATAATCCACCAAGACTAATGCAAATCGATGTCCTCTCGCTGACCGCTCTAATGGCCCGATGAGGTCCATACCAATTCTATCGAAGGGGACCTGCATTAGCGGTAATGGGCGCAATGGCGCTTTTGGGGAGGCCGGAGGGTTTACCAGCTGACATTCACGGCACGAGGCGCACCACCTGCGTACGTTCTCGTGAATGCCCGGCCAAAAGAATCGGGCCATGAGGCGGTTTAGTGTCGTGGTTTGTCCTAAATGCCCTGCCATAGGATTACAATGTGCCACCTTGAAAAGCATTTCCCGGCGGCCCCGTGGTACTAACAACTGGGTTGTATCTTCCTTTGTTTGAGCGTCTTGGGCCACTCGATACAACCGGTCTTTTATAATTGCAAAATAAGGGTAGGAGCGCGGTCGGGCAGGTTGGAGAGGTTGACCGTCCACATAGCGAACCTGTTCCCAGGCGAACTTGAGTGATTCGTCCCGGGACTGTTCCAGGGGGAAGTCATCGCTTTCCGAGAGGATTCGCCCCTCGGATCCGCTCGCTTCCCCTGTAACAGCCTCTCCTGCCTGCACGAGCGTGCCGACTCCCTGTGCCTCTGGGCCCCAAGCGACACCCGCACATAAGCACCCCAATAATTCCGCGAATGCAGGCGAATTAGTTCCCAAGATTAGCGGGTGTCGGAGGTGTGGATTAACCGCTACCTCAACTCTATGCTTTTCTCCCCTGAATTGAATAATGACGGGGATTAAAGGATATCTCACCCGAATCTCTTACCCAAACCATGCGGCTATTATCCAATGCCCCGGGCCGAACCAGGCTTTGATGGATGGAGGTCTGGTTACAACCGGAATCCACCAGAGCCGGGTATGTACCCCCCTTATACTCACAGGAATTTGGTACCATCCATTCTGACCGGGGACAGCCTGCGGCGTGTCGGGGACCCGGATCATCGTCCCGATCTCCATCACTGGGCACCGATCGACAAAATGGTCCGGGTCTCCGCATCGCCAACAGGCTGGCCCAGGCGTCTCCGCCATCCGAGTGGCGGGAAGTGGAGCACGGGAAGGGCGTGGATAGAGGGTGGACCCATTGCCGTCCTGGAATCCCCGGGGCGGAGCACGGTAACCGGTCGTGTAGTCCCCGGGCTGCAGGAACCGTCGACGAGGCGGCACTCGTGGTGGACCGGGTGGACGGGACTTGGGTGCAGGGACAGGACGAGGAGAGAGAGAAGAGGGGGAGAGGGGAACAGCCTCCGGAGAGGAGAGAGAGACAGCCGGGAGGGGTTCGCCAACCCCGGGGCACACCACCATCTGGTCTTCCGCCAGGTGGATGGCTGAGTCCAGCGACGTCGGCCGGTGGCACTGGACCCACTCGGCCGTTCTCTTGGGAAGCCAAGCGATGAACTGCTCCAGCACCACGCGGTCGATGATGTCCTCGACATCGCCTTTCCCAGCCAGCAGCCATTTGCAGCAGGAGTCCGAGAGCTGGTGGGCCATCACGAAGGGACGACCACTTTCGCCCAGCCCCACCGACCGGAATCGCTGACGATGCTCCTCCGGGCTACGGCCGACCCTCTGGAGGATGGCCCTCTTCAGGTCGTTGAAGACCAGGAGGTTCTGGATGGGCAGTGGCCGAGCCGCCAGTTGTGCTTCCCCCGACAGCAACGGCAGGAGTCGCCTCGCCCAATCCTCCGGGGGCCAGCCGCTAGTCTCCGCCGTTTTCTCGAAGAGGTCGAGGAACGCCTCCGGGTCATCCTCTGGCCCCATCTTCGACAGCGGCAGGAACGCGACGGTTGCCGCGGGTGCGGACGCCTCTGCCCGAACCCCCTGGTCCATCCAGCTCCGGAAGCTCTCGCGGTCCTCTTGCTGGGCCTGGAAGATGGTCTGGAAGCGGAGCTCGTGGTCACTCCGAAGGTCCAGCAGCGCCTGGTGTTGTTCGCGGTGGAGGACCGCGAGAGATGCGATGATGTCCGCAAACGGCGTGCCCGATGTTGCCTGCATGACGGCGGTGGCCCTCCTACTTCCTTCCCGGGTTTCGGCACCAGTGTAGCGGGTTCGCTAGGGTAAGGAAGGAAGAGGACAAGGTTGGCGAGACTGACACAAGCTTTATTGCTTTGCCACACGAGAAATCAAAAGTCCATTCATACAACACATAAATCCACGGCTTTTCCTTTAGCCCGGTTTGAGAAGATAATAATCCAGCAAAGTCCTCCTTTCTCTACTGAGAGGTTTGTGGTCGTGGCAGTCCGTGATCAGTCCGTCTCTCTCTCTCCATTGTGCATCTCTTGGGTCTTTATATTGTCTCCTTGCGCCCTTACTGGAATGAAAGACAGGTGTTGGTTGTTTGCATTTACTCCACTCACTTACCGCTCGTCTCCTGGCTCTCTCTCCTGCCGCAGACCTCGCTAAACCACGCCCCCCTCGCCACAGTCACTTTGGTTAAGCCACTTAAAGGTACGGTAGGCCTTCATGTGTGTGTACAAGATCAGGATGGCACCACCTCCGCCTCATTTTGAGCCAGGAAAAACTCTGTAAAGGACAGGAAAAAACGGAATATAAATTAAACTCAAGGACTTCCACAAAGTGTTCTTGTGTCTGTGAAGGCGCGCTAAAGACTTACAATCGAAAGCAATTTTAAAACGTCCGTTTTAGAGAATCCAGCAAGGTTGGAGTGATATTGCATGATTTCCCTCTTGGTTTCATGTGAATGAGCTAATTTAAAGAGATCTTGGGGGGGTTGAGATGATATGTGAAATCATGTGAAATTAATCACGGTCAACAGTATAGACCGCTCATTTTTATTGGGGAGAAATGGAATTAATTCTGCAAAAGTGGGTTTGGGGTCTCAAACTGATTAAATAAAGATAAATGTATTCCCTTTTGCTTTGTGGCTGCTAAACTTTGTGGAATAATCGCATTATAGAAGTCAAAATAATTTATTATGCGCTACAGTAAAAGGCATTGCTAACAGAAAGTTCTGAGCAGACGTTTCTCACATCTTCACATCCCCCGAAGGAGCTGCATTTCTTTAAATTACAGCTCGAGGAGCAAACGACGGCAAGAGCTAATGTACCCGGACAAAAGTGTTCAAAGAGCTGAAAGATTTTATCTGCGTTTTATTTTCAGCTCATCTTTTGCATGTGGTGGAAATGTACACGTTTGCACTTATCGAGCATGAGACTCTTCAATGGGGATAACTTTTGAGCTCGGATGTTTTCTGTCGTGCAGGTCCAGACCTGGCAGGATCTTAGTTGGTTTAATAGGTCAATTTACTCACATGTGAAGTGTTGCTACTGTAGGTTTGAATGGTAATTCGGTCCTGTGGTGATGCAGCTTGACATTACAATATCATTTTTTTTTACAGAATCTTTATCTGCTTAAATTTTATGTTGTTTTTGTTCCATGCAAAAATAAAATGTATATCAAATCTGTTTATGAATAGTTATTTTTAATGACATCACTATTAGAAATGTGCAACATTATTCAGACAACAATTGTAATAGCACACTTTTTTTTAAAACAAAAATAGGCTGTTTTCACATTTTCTTTTTGTTTTACATTACTTCAACTCAACAAAATAAGTTTTCAAAAATGAATATTTTGTAATTCAAGTTGATCCAAATCTGTATACATTTCTTTGTTCTGATGAATGCAGAGAAAGATATTTGGAAGAATGCTTGTAACCAAACAGTTCTGGGGCACCAATGACTACCATAGTAGGACAAATTGCTTTATACTTTTCTTTGTTCTGTTAAACAATAAAGAATACGTTTTGAAGAATAGGAAAGCAAACAGTTCTGGAGCATTTTTGATTACCATTGTAATTTTTTCTACTATGGTAGTCAATGGTGCCCCAGATCTGTTTGGTTACAAACATTCTTACAAATATCTTTCTCTGTGTTCATCAAAACAGCCATTTATACAGATTTGGAACAACTCAAGGGTGAGTAAATGATGACGGAATTTTCATTTTTGGGTGAACTGTTCTTATTTCTACAGTAACCAAAAATTTTAAATAGTGAGTTAAAATGACTTATAAAGCCACTTCCACTTGTGAGACAAAATATGAAATATTGACAGCAAAATATGAGACAGTAAAATAAAAATGACATTAAATTTGAAGTATTTAGCAGTGACGAATAACTCATAAACATTAGCTGCCTATAATGCTGACCCCTGCACTTGAGCTCACATGGTAATCATTGGTTTTGAAATATTACTTTGTGGATGAAATCAAAGTTTAAACTTTTTAACACAATTTTAACACCTTTTCCCGTTTTAATTTTCCACTTGGGTGGACATCTCTACAGGTGACGTATCCCCTGTAGTGGTTTGATGTGCGACTATGCCTATGGCTTTTTGAATAGCTTTCCACTGTGATGACCACTATTCATGAAAGGGTTAAAGGTGATAGAGCATCACACCAGTGGTTTGAAATGTGTTAAGGGTTAAAATCCTGCTCAAGCACCTTGTTCTGGTATATACCGGTACATATCGGTATTCACATGGGCATATTTGTGAGACTCATTAGAAAAATAGGTTTACATACGGGGTATGCCTGCGCATGGCTTTGACTACACTGCTGCGTATTGTTTAATTATGATAAATGAAATATTGTAGATGTTTTTTTCTGTCATAGATCCATGCTGTAAGCTGTTTTTAACAGAGGAATTACTTAAAAAAATGGATAGGACAAGTCCCACCAGTCCATTAGTAAATTACACCAATGCATTGTGCAACATATAATAACATCTTTATATTAAATTGTTTAAACTCCCAAAACCTTCTGTGTATGTTCAGATTTAGATTAACCTCTGAAACCCAGATTCTCTCAAACCTTTGGACCCCCAGTGTGTGCAGTGTATACACAATGGGTCTATTAATCTTCTGAAGCTGTCAGTTAAAATAATGAGTCCCAATCGTTTCATCCCTCAGCATTACAGAATCACTCTTTCCTTTTGTTTTAAACATTCACCTTTTTGCTGACTCTCAGATGGTATTGTGCACACTAGATGTCCATCCCTTTGCCCCACCGCCCCAAGTGATGGGGATTATTGCCTTTTCTTCTCTGCAGTAGGTCAGACGAGAGGCCAGACAAGAGTGACAGCTGTGAGAGGGCCGAGGCTCCGTCGGGCCTTCGTGCTGTGGAGGGCATGAGGAAGACGGTTTTGGGGCAAGAGCGGGGGAGCTGATGTAAAGCTTTGCTCTCTGACCCGATCATCAGTGATTAAAAAATGTCCCCGCAGAGAATTCCTGGAAAACAAACAACGAAATGTCACAGGTGAAATGAAGAAAAGACAGGTGGGCTCTGAGCCGTCTGTTATATCAACAAAAGCCATGGAAGGGCACAGCGTCAGTCTGCCTAACTGTGAATTTATCAGCTGCTTTCCGTGAACTGTTAGCCACTGTTAGCTGATTCACATTGGGGGATTCATTATTCTATTCCTTCGCTGTTGCTTAGCATGAAGTACAATATGCAGCATTGTACATGAAGTACAATGACGCGAATTTCACCGTCATTATGAAAATGTATATTAGATATAATTTGCAATGATGATGTTTCGGGGTTTAATTTAAGTTTAATGGCCAGGATAATTGCATTTACATGACACTATTCAGACAGTTTGAGCAAGTAATGTTTATTGAATGTTTAAAACAGTTTATTTATCGTAATATAAAACACATAATACAAGCAGCCACAATGTCGTTCAAAAATACAGATATTCCAAGGGTACCAACGCGAAACGATCGATTTGTATGAGGAACAGATGCGAAAGCATTCACCGTCCGCCGTAAATCTCAAATCCAGTGAAGAACGACGTTCAAAATTTGCCGCCAGAGGAAGTTACATCAGCTTCGATGCCATTGGCTTTCCCGTGGCTCATGTCCGATCGTGTCATTTCGTTGGCTTTGAACGTGAAACGGTATTGGCTCCCGCAACCGACTGCATCTAGCTGTTCCGGTTTATCTTTTGAATGGGAGCCTCAGCCGAGTTCATGTATTCACGGACACACACGGCATCTCCATTGTAATGTTATCGTAAGGCTTTGGTGCAAAAAGGTATGCAAAACAAGTTGTTTGTTTAATTTTGTAATGCTTTTGGTCAGTTTGTGTAATAAATACCTGTGACTGTACTTTTATTCGCGTGTTGTGTTTTATATGGCTGAGAAGTGGTTAGGGTTAGGTTTAGGGTGAGGTTGGGGTTAGGTGCTACAAAATATTAAAACTATAAATAATTATGAAATGCTAAGAATTGCACGCATCTCGGTCTGGAGCATTTAGAAAACAGCAACGCAGTTCCCTGTTCGTCGAAAAACAACGCCAAAGGGGTACTCTGCGCGTTCAAATGTGACGCCGCGGGGCGCTGACCGAGCGTAAATATGTGACGAGTCGGGAGTGAGAACGGGTTGGCTGAGGAGGTGAAACGGAGGCTTGCCTCTGGCGATTACGTTTTGGTTGCACCAGCAACTAAAGCAAAGTCTGAGGTGTGGAAAAGTTTTGACCATGTGCATAATGAGAATAATGAGCCAGTGGGATATGTGAGATGTTACAGAGGACTTATTTATTTCTTTGTTCCAACATCCAAGTGGCCTATAGCCTACGTTAGTCATTAATAAATTATGTTAAAACATGTATAAATGACTCATTCTTGACAAAAAGCTGTGTGTGTGCGCACATTTGAATAGCCTAATGTCGGGCTGTAAACGGGTTCGGGCTTTTAAAAAGCTATCAATCAAAATGTACTTGTCGGGCTCGGGCACTGTCGGGCCTAACTTTTAAGGCCCGATTACAGCTCTAATGTAAATATATTTCACTGTAAACAAAGGATCTAGTAAATTGACCTATTTCAGTTTTGTTTGTTTTTTGGGGGAAAAAAGCTCATAAAGCACTAGGGGTGTAACGATACTTCGTAGTACGATATTTCGCGATGCAAAAATGTTACGATGCGCATCGTAGTGAGATTGGGATATTTTACAATATGATGTTGAGCGGTCAAGATGCTACCAGCTCTGCGCCAGCGCGTCACTTGTGCTTATCTCACATAATGCGGTAGAGAGAAGTCTCTGGGAGAAGGGGAAGCACAAGACACAATCCGCGTGGTTTACAAAGCATCTTATTTCACTGCTGGCGAGTCACCCCGAAACTTATTACAAGGGCAGCACAATCGTTTTTATATTCCAATGTTAATTTATCCGCTAACGTGAGCTGCTGCATTACGTGATATGCAACATAAAGCCAAAAGAAACCAGCGCTGTGCCGATCAGAGAAGCGATGAAGTGAGTCGTACTGTACATTAAAAGATTGAATGGCATGCTAAAAATCAAACCAAGTATGTGATTTGCATAATTGAAGAAATGTAATACAGTTAATGTAATATGTCTAAGATTTTTCTCATTCATTACTGTCTCAAGCAAAGACAGCGCAGCTTCAAAGAGACACGAGCCAATAGCGTTTGAGTGTGAGCTCTGTCAGAGCGTTTCATTGGTTGAATGAACTGAATGAACACGCCCTTCACTGAACGAAGGAGTCAATTGAGTCAAAATGAGACCGAATGAACTGCTACATGTCGTTCATGGTCTAATATTCTCTGTTGCAACAATGCATATCCAGTAGTTACTCAACTCTTCTGAAAATTAAAGGTAATGACCTGGTTTAATTTTATTCTAAAGTAAAGTAAATTATGTCAAAACTGTTCAATCTTTGTATGGGACATTTAATTACACCAATTAAATTAATTACATTAGTTAATCCAGGTAGATTTTAGTAGACTAAATATAATGTAGATTTCGTCGACTAAAACTAAAATGATGGGGATGACTAAAATATGACAAACTAAATTCCATTTTAATCAAAAGACTATGACTAAAACGAAATAAAAATTTGCTGTCAAAATTGACACTGATCTTAATTCTTATTTCAGTTAAGCCTTAAAATGTTAACATTCTTTATTAAGTTGTATATGCAACAACAAAAAATACTGAAATTGTTAATATTTTGAAAATAAATGTTATTTGAATTTCAGTATCATTTTTTAAATTTTGTTTAAAATAGCGAGATGTGTATCGTACCGTGAACCCAGCATCGAGATATGTACCGAATCGTGAGCTGAGTGTATCGTTACACATCAATAAAGCACACTTTATAGAATTCATCTGGGTGTAAATACATTTTTCATTTACACATTAATTGGCATTAACCTTTATCCAAAGTGACATGCAGTGCATCTATACATTTTTTATAAGCACGTGTGCTCCCTGGGAATACAACTCACAATCTTGGCACAATGTGCTAACAATTGAGCTCCAGGAAGAGAATACCTTGAGACGTAAAATTTGTGTTCAATAACATAAGCCACCTTCCGGAACAGTTTGAGAAACACGGTTCGAAAGATATGATTTAAAAGTTTCTTCTACACTGTAAAAGTCCATAAAAACACAGTACTGTATTAATATAAAGCTGTATGAAATTTTCTCTTCGAACGTGCTGAAGTGTTTCCAGAAAAGTGTGCCTTATGTTGAGGCTGAGACTAGGGTATTCTTAGATATATGCTTAAATTTATGCTTCTATCTTAATATGAACGTTTAAGAGTGCTTTTAGTTTTTTTAAATTAAAACTCATCATGAGGTAACAGCATTGTGTCTTCTTGATATCCCTATAGATGGTTTCATCAGGCGCACACGCCTGGACCAAAGTTAACTTCCATTGGCTACTAATATTTTTTATATTTAATAAATGTACACATTTATATTACTATTCATTTACATTAATATTTTATTGTATATTAACTATACTATAGAGCATTAAAAATGAATATTCTTTGCGGAGGTCTACAGGAAGTTTAGTTTGGGCCACGTATTGTTTGTTTATGTTGTTTCTGCTGAAACCATATATGCCACATATAAAGCATGTTTTGCGTATTTATCTGATCTAAATGATAGATTTCAGCATAAAGCTTTAAACTGCCTGATGTCAGAATATAAATTCTTAATGGAACATCTCAATTCATGTTAGGTACTACTAATACTAGATTGCTGGCAATCTATTTCCTGCTGACTTAAACAATGCCTTGTATACTTCACCATCCCTCAAGTACTATTCCAAATGAATCCAATAGTTCTGTTTATAAAAAAATAATGAAGGCCATCCCTATTCTTTTTCTGTTAGTCGTTCTCGAATTTATAGGTGACTATAAAAATAAAGCCAGGCCTCCTTTAATATGATCAGACAGAAAGGTGAAGGACGAGGTTTATGATATCAAGGTCACAGCGCCCAACATATTCACACTTACTGTAGAGCCACAAAACGCTTCATGCGGCAAAGGCAGAGATCAAGACCTTTAGAAATGTTTGGACTTATAATTGTGTTTAGGGCTGAAGTGTGTCATTTCTGTGCCATTGCGCTATTAAACCCGTTGCTGTTGGTCGGGTAAACCGTTCTGCCCCCAAAACTTTTACTGTCATCTGCAACAAATGCTGAAGTGAAACAATTAAAAAGTACAATCTGAGTTTGAACTAATGATCAGACTTTGAAGATTTTATGTTTTGAAAGCCTCAGATTTGTAAGAACATCCTATTCTTCCCAAAAATACAAGATGCATTTGCCAGTGAAATAACAGCGATCCATTTTGCAAATGAGTGTATGTTTTCCGCTAAGTGCAGATGATTATATTCATTTGAGCTCCATTATCAAAAGAGTCTGTAGCGAGACAGTATTTCGTAGTCACTGATACAGTACGCTTTTGACAGTTTGCCTAAATTGTATAAATCATGTAATGTTGCCCAGACGTGTTTTTCTGAAGATGTCTTGAAGGAAATCCCACTTTTTCTTTTGACTTTCTTTTGTGTGTTGATGGAGCAAAAAGACGAGCGATCACATCAGAGATGCTGTTAACTTCTCAAGCGTTAAGAGTCTGGAGTGAGATATTGAAAGGCGCTTAAAAGGTTTCCCTCATTTCATCTAATACATTGCTAAATAGGCCCTTTTCACAATGACGTCACTTAACTTC
Source organism: Triplophysa rosa (assembly GCF_024868665.1). Lineage (NCBI taxonomy): Eukaryota > Metazoa > Chordata > Actinopteri > Cypriniformes > Nemacheilidae > Triplophysa > Triplophysa rosa. The sequence continues at coordinate 5,173,627 of NC_079891.1, forward strand.
CGCCTTTTCGCAAAGCAGTGTATCATAACATCCGTCTTGCAACAAACAAGAAGAAGAAGAAGAAGAAGAACTTCCGTTTTGCCGTCGCGCTGGAATTTAACAACAGTGAAAAAAATACTGACAGAACACGTGTTCAAGTACTTATCCTAGCACCTTCACTAACACAAAAGGGAAACAAAACACTTACCTTCATAATCAAACAGGTACTGTTCAACGAAGAATTTGTATCCTTTCTCTAGCTTTGAGCTTGTCGTTAGCGAAAATTTGTCTGCAAGACGTTTGTGATAAGCAGAGCGGGACGAGGGCCGTGAGGGAACTGCGCGAGGCCGGTGACGCGCGTGATCTCTCTCGTCCCGCTCTGCTTGTCACAACGTTGTACATCATCTAGCCGTATTTGTGGCAGATGTGCAAGGGACTTGGTGAACTCCATTCTGAGGCGCTAGCGGAAGTAACTTCTTCTTCTTGAGTTTTACTGGCGGTTGGCAAACCAGCTTATAGGTGCATTATCACCACCTTATGAACTGGAGTGCTAGCGGAAGTAACGATACACTGCTTTGCGGCAGGACGGAAGATGCGTGATGTCATGTGAAAAGGGCGTATTGTATTAATTTAAAATCAAATATGCACACCTCATAACATCAGCATGCTTATTAAAATTTTAAAAGATACTCTTTATAATAGCAGTACTTTAGATGTACAGCCTTGGATATTTGAATACACATATGACTGGACAATACTACAGTAAGTGTAACAGGCTGGTGAGATACATAATGAGCTGTGTGTTTCTTTGTGTACAGACTGTGTTGACTGACTTCATTCTAAAATTCGCTCAAACATGATTAGACACTGTGGGATTAGCCGTATAGTAGAAGTGGTGAAAGGCAGAAATTAAAACGTGATCATAAAATCAGCATGCTTAGCCTCAACAAACATAATTATATAGACAATTAGCAGATCTGATGTTGTTCACCACAGTCGCCTCAAGGTTTTGTGTGACTTTATTTATGATGCGAGTAGGACGAGCTCTTGTCGACAGAAGTCAATCGTGGCATGCTGTTGTCTCATTAGTGCTGGTGCCACACAAATGTTTGCAGTTCTCCATCACAACAATCTGTTTTTTTGACACTGTAATCCAGTGACAGTGATTCAGTCAACACTGAATCTGTTAAATATGCAAAGACTGTGAGTCACTTTGACTTCTGTCTGGCCTTGTTTTTATGTCTGCGGGTGTTGGGTGAGATTGGAGTTGCTGTGAATGTGTTAGTGACATTATTTGGCCATTTTAAATGTCTAGTTTATGAAATTTAGCAGCATCTAGTGGTGAGGTTGCGAATTGCAACCAACGGCTCACTCCACCCCTACCTTTCGAAGCACTACGGTGGCTGACACAGAACTAAGATGTTGTCACATTTTCACTTCTTTGCTGAAGGAGATAAAGTATTTACGAACCGCGCTCTGTAGAGCAGTTTGTCCGTTTAGGGCTACTGTAGATACAACATGGCGAATTCCATGCAAGGGGACCCGCAGTGTATGTAGATAGAAATAGCTCATTCTAAGGTACTATAAACAACGCTTCATTTTGTAAGGTCTTTATATACCTCTGAAGACATAGTTATGTATGTTATGTTGCAATTCTGTCAATACATCCTACAAAAATTACACATTGGACCTTTAATTTGGAATTAACATGGGCAATGCTACAGATATAGTCTTTAAATGCTTCTTATGCTTTGTTTATTATTTTTAATCCAAATCACTTACCAGGTTTATTTCCAGCTTTAAATTCTATTTTGAGTCATGTTTACAGACTTTTGGACTTCACAGACTTTGGAGTTTTCACAATGCATTTGTCATCAATAAATTGTTTTATGTACAGTACGTCTGCATTATATAGGTCATCTGCTATCCTGCTGTCAAGTCGTCTCCACCCATTAAAAAACCCTTATCGGTCGACCACACATAGTAGTTACAAACAGAATGGCTCTTCTAAAAAGAGACTATTTGCAACAATAAACCCTAATTTACCTCTGATAATTCACGTGCATTATGCATCTATTAATCTCTATTTTACAGTGGCCCTTGACAGCCACTAAATACCTTTTTATAGCCATGGAGCACTCCGCTCGCACCCACCAGAGCCTGAATCACATGTGTGTGTATTGCTCCGCCCCTTTCTGTTAAGGCTTCATACATACCTTACAGTACTCTTGGAACGTACTGCCAAAACATTTTTAAACCTTTTTTGCTTATTATATGTTCTGAAAGCCTATAATAATGAAACGCAAACCCCGCCCACACCACACTGGCAGCGATAACTCTGATTGGCTCAGTTCCACAGGGGAGCAAAGACATCGGCCCTCACTGGTCACGTGGCAGGGGATCGCTTAATAGACTTCTGTGTCAGATGTTTTATCATGATTTCAAATTCATTTGTTATAATTCATATATATCTTTGTTTAAATTGTTGATGTGAATGTTTCACATCCTGCTGGAAAAAATACAGATCATAACAGCTTAAAGCGGACAAGCTGATGGCACAGAAAGCTGCTTCATTGCTTTTTTCTTTTAATGTGATAATTATGACCTAATACAGATAAACAGATTTTTGGCCTTATTTTAATCTGTAAAGTGTTTTTCACGCTTCTTATGAATGTGATGAAAAATCTCTTTGGCAGTAGTGTCTTTTATTAATGCATTGCTCTAGGATTTACCACACATAACACATTTGTAGCTCATATGTATGCATGAATATCATCAAGCTGATACTGTCTGATCAGTATTTCCAGTGCGACACACCAGGGGCCTGATGTATAAATGAGGCGTACGCACATTTCTATCCCCTTTTTGTGCTCTTGTTTGTGCGCTGTTTTCCACTGACGTATCCAGATTTATTCAAACAAATCTTGGCGTAGATATGTGCGCACTGTACGGATGCTCTTGACTGCCGTGCCAACACACTCTTATTCCTGGAGTGAAAAAAGTAATGAAGTAAACAAGGATTTTAAACTCTGCTTTCATTTTGATAAACACAGTGACATTAAATATGCCACTCTTAAAGTAAAAACTTAAATTACGTCAAGACATTACGCAGAATTATATAACAAAAATGATATACATTTAGACGTATTTGTAGTGGATTTGCTTGATCACTTTCTGGGGCATGCTATGTTTTAATAACAGAACTGCAGGTTATGAGAAAATATAAATATTTAGCGTGAGCAAGCAATGAAGCGCACTTCAATATTTTGGTGGACACGGTGGGCAAGCGGTCCATTGTCCGGTTTGAAAAGGTCTAATGATAATAATTGATGTCGTCGTATGAAGGCATTTCCACAACATTATGAAAAAAACCACTGTATTTGAAGGATACAATTTACAGAAAACGGTAAGAGTTTCACGTTTCCTTTTTAAAAAACGCAGAGTCAGACAATTGTAGGTTACTTCGCAATATATAGGTTTTAACTAAAATAGCTAAAAGATGTTCACCTTATCAGCAAATCTGGATAAATCTAATTTGATTAGTATCTGAGAACCATTAAACAGTTTTATGGATATTTTGATTTACAAAGGGATTTTTGCGCAGGTTCTGGCGTACACATGGTTTTATAAATTGGAAAACTTTTGTGCATAGGCAAAACCTAGCTTTTGTGCGTACGTACACTTTTAGGATGAAATCTACGGCGAGTTTTATACATGAGGCCCCAGGGCTGGGTTTCCCGAAACCTTCTTAACGCTACGTCATTCTTAAGATATACCTTATATGTGTAGCGATATATTCTTAAGAACGACGTAGTGATACGAAGGTTTCGGGAAACCCAGCCCAGGTCATTTGTTTTAGAAAAGAGTAAATTATAAATTTCTTCATAGTTCATAGACATGCATGTTTTTAGATAGAGGGTGTTTGAGGTGGCGTAGTGGCATTTCCAAATATTTTAGTAAGTCCTAAAAATCTTTTGTCTATTGACTGCTGTTAGTATGCACACATACTGTATATGGTTATTCACATAATTATTCTCCCTCTCTCTATTTTTAATAAGTCCCATCATAATATACAGCATATTTCTATTATCAATAACAGAGGCCAAATCCATATCACATTATTTTTCATATTACAGCAACAGTTTCAGGCAGATTATAATTGATCTTAATGTAAATCCATGCAACAGCATTGCAAGAGTCATTTCAAAAGTCAGATGAACAGAAATGGAATTGGTTATAAGTGGATATTGGGTGCAGATCCAACAGGGTTAACTTTTTGTTAGGGCTCTCGAACAATTAATTGTGATTAATCGCGCCCAGAATAAATGTTTTGTGTTTACATAATATATGTATGAGTACTGTGTATATTAGATTATTTGCAAAAACAAATTACTCTGTTTTTTATTATGTTTTTATTGTGTTTTATTGTTTAAGTTGGCTGTATTTTTGTAGTTATTGTTACTTAATCAAAACAACCCAACTGCAGGTTGGTACTAATTTTGGTACTAATGCACAATTTATTTAATTTACTCTTCATTTATAAACACTTACACGTACACGTATACATATTTAGCAAATATTTACATGTATTTATTTATATTTAAAGGTGCCAAAGAATTCATTGATACAAAATGTTAAATTGTTCTCTGATATCTACATAGAAGGTATGTGGCTTTATTAAAGGGGTCATATGGCGTGAATATGTGTTTTTCTGTGTCTTTGGTGTGTTATAAGTTGCCCATTCATGTATTAGACACGTAAAATTGCAAACATTTAAGTGTCGGAACAAAAGATGCATTTTATCAAAAAGCAAATACTCACCCAGACCTGCCTGAAACGCCTTGTGTAACCACACCCCCACAAATCTACGTCAGTTAGTGGTATGATTTGACTAAGACCACCCAAATGTATACGCAAGTAAGGTGGGCATACCTGTCAGTACAATTGCTTTGGAACCTGATGTTCCAAATATGGTAAGAGGCGTTACATTTCCACCACACACTTGCAGTATTCGACCAATCACTACGAACTGGTTAACTGGCCAATCATAGCACACCTCGCTTTTCAGAGCGATGAGCTTTGTAAAATATCTGCGCATTTTAGAGAGGCGGGGCAAAGAGGAGATAAAAACATACACAGTATGTGGAAATACAGCGTTTTTTAACCTTAAATCGATATTCCCGTGACCCGCAGGAATCACAGAAAAATGTCAGCCTCTAATATGCAGTCCATGTTTTCATTAGGTAAAGAATGAAAATAAGTGCACAATTTTATCCTTTTCACCTTGACAGACAAACTTTTATTGCAAAACAATGAAAATGCAAAAAGCCATATTCTAGGTTTTTAGAAAACTTCACATCCATATTACATCAGACCACAATAAAAAATACTGTCAAACAGCGGATTTCAGGGACCTGTTTGTTTAGACAGTTTTGCAGCACATTACCACAGAATGTTATTGCAGGTGTCAAACATGTAGCCTTGTGACTGCCATTCTGTGTTATTATATCAGTTTTAGGCTCGACGCAAGCTGTTTCACTTTATTTGGTGAACTAAAGTTCTCTGTAATTGTAATAAAAGCACTGATACTTTGGCTTGATGTGGCTTTATTTTTAGATTTTTTTTCTTAGTACTCTTTATAAAATTTTGAGTTACACTTTGTTTTTTGTGTCCGTTTTTTACAGTGTAATTATACAATGAAGTACTGAGTAATAATAATTATCTACATGTACTTACTGTAGGGTTAGGATGTGGTTTAGGGTTAGTTACATGTAATTATGCATCATTTATGGTAAATACTATAGAAAATGCATGTGTAACAAGTGCTTCTTAAAATAAAGTGTTACGAAATCATATCAAAATCTGTCAGTTATAACAAAAAAGTCTCTTATGTTCCTGTACAGATTTTTTTTCTTGCTTTCTGAAATTGACAGTGGAAAGAAATTAACTTCACAGTTACTACCTTGTAAACCATTTAAAAATGAACAGCCTGTCCTTTAGATTCTCTTCACATCTCAAATATTTTGTAGGGTATTTGTATGTGGAGGCCGGAGAGCTCCAGTCAGATTCAGCCTCCCAACACACTTTCATTAGATGAAACTGCAGGTCATGCGGCTTTCGTTGTCTAAACGTTGCTGCTTGTGATCCGAATGAAAACCTTATGATTTATGTTCTCTTTTTTCGTGTCCCAGTGCCATGTAGTTATCATAAAAGTGTCTGTCGGATCATCTCTCGCTGGCTTGGCTTATCTGACGGATTTAACCATCTGGCCTTGACATGATTGCAAACCCCTCTAAGTCTTTTGTTGTCTGCGATGACCGAATCAGCCAGCGCCTTCGCACCACAATACCATTTTAGAGTCCCTCAATGAATATTAAATCCGAGTTTAGGCAATATGAGATTAGTTAGGCGTCGTTGGAATAGAGGGGTTTATACAACAGTAGGAGGGCTGGTTAGCCTCTCTGGTCCAAGTTGAAGTCTCATAAAATCAAGCTTTGGATTCTAATAAAGCTTCATTATTTAATATTTTGTGCTGAATGTCCTGTTTTAAGCATGGTTGTTATAGCGTTTAACACACGTGTTTAGTATGAAAAAGTTGTGAAACAGCAGTAGAAGCTGTGTTCAATGGCCTGAGGCGAAGCTTATTTGCAAGTCATTTATTTGGATCCAAGATTAGGATCCAGACCATGGTTTCAGTGCCCATGTGGTTAAATTTATCAACTTGGCTGAGTCAATGTTGGACCATTTTGCACTTCTTATTGATTAACAAATGTAATAATGAACCGCTTTTCCAGATAAGGGGTAATATCGCATATCATTTTGGTAATTTTGATCATTTTGGTTGTGTTTGGTGGCAGGCAATGCACTTACTGAATGTTAATGTGAGTTTTATTCTAAATTCTATTATTTATTTATTTATACCATATATGTACACTCACCTAAAGGATTATTAGGAACACCTGTTCAATTTCTCATTAATGCAATTATCTAATCAACCAATCACATGGCAGTTGCTTCAATGCATTTAGGGGTGTGGTCCTGGTCAAGACAATCTCCTGAACTCCAAACTGAATGTCAGAATGGGAAAGAAAGGTGATTTAAGCAATTTTGAGCGTGGCATGGTTGTTGGTGCCAGACGGGCCGGTCTGAGTATTTCACAATCTGCTCAGTTACTGGGATTTTCACGCACAACCATTTCTAGGGTTTACAAAGAATGGTGTGAAAAGGGAAAAACATCCAGTATGCGGCAGTCCTGTGGGCGAAAATGCCTTGTTGATGCTAGAGGTCAGAGGAGAATGGGCCGACTGATTCAAGCTGATAGAAGAGCAACTTTGACTGAAATAACCACTCGTTACAACCGAGGTATGCAGCAAAGCATTTGTGAAGCCACAACACGCACAACCTTGAGGCAGATGGGCTACAACAGCAGAAGACCCCACCGGGTACCACTCATCTCCACTACAAATAGGAAAAAGAGGCTACAATTTGCACGAGCTCACCAAAATTGGACAGTTGAAGACTGGAAAAATGTTGCCTGGTCTGATGAGTCTCGATTTCTGTTGAGACATTCAAATGGTAGAGTCAGAATTTGGCGTAAACAGAATGAGAACATGGATCCATCATGCCTTGTTACCACTGTGCAGGCTGGTGGTGGTGGTGTAATGGTGTGGGGGATGTTTTCTTGGCACACTTTAGGCCCCTTAGTGCCAATTGGGCATCGTTTAAATGCCACGGCCTACCTGAGCATTGTTTCTGACCATGTCCATCCCTTTATGACCACCATGTACCCATCCTCTAATGGCTACTTCCAGCAGGATAATGCACCATGTCACAAAGCTCGAATCATTTCAAATTGGTTTCTTGAACATGACAATGAGTTCACTGTACTAGAATGGCCCCCACAGTCACCAGATCTCAACCCGATAGAACATCTTTGGGATGTGGTGGAACGGGAGCTTCGTGCCCTGGATGTGCATCCCACAAATCTCCATCAACTGCAAGATGCTATCCTATCAATATGGGCCAACATTTCTAAAGAATGCTTTCAGCACCTTGTTGAATCAATGCCACGTAGAATTAAGGCAGTTCTGAAGGCGAAAGGGGGTCAAACACCGTATTAGTATGGTGTTCCTAATAATCCTTTAGGTGAGTGTATAGTATTAAAAAATCTGTATAAAAACAATATTCGCTCTGAACACAAAGGAAGATTGTAACAGGCGGCGAGGGCTCTTCGACAGCATGTCCCTCCTTCCTCCCGGGTTTCGGCACCAATGTAACAAAGTTCAATGTAGGGAAGGAAGGAGGCGGGAACCGGCGAACATTTAACAATAAACTTTAATCAAAAATAAACAAACAATCAACACGGAAGTAAAAGGCCGGCAGCCACCCTACGGTCGACTGCCGGCCACACAAACATAAATAAAACTTAAAACTCACTCATGTCCGGGCCCGGTCCTCTCTCTCGGCAGTCCCGTCGCTCGTCCTCTTATGCTCCCTAGCTCCCCGTGAGGCATGCGGGACCGGTGCGCGTACAGCTGATACTCATTATCACTCACGCCACCGGCCCCGCCTTCCTGCCCCACGGCTCTCGTCCCGCCTTCCTCGCTATATACCCCATCGCCCCTCACAGGCCGGGGGGTACCACCGCGCCTGAGCTTACTCCCCCCCGGGGGGCCCCCCCTTGAGAGCCCCAGCGCCTGGGGGTACGCACCGACGAGACGAGAGAACGGAGCCGGGAGCACCCCGAGCGACAGGGACGAGAGAGGGGAGAGAGGAAAAAAAAGTAGTCCGGTTCCCCGACACGCCGTCGCTCGGTCCTCAGCCAGCCGAGAGGCTCTTCCTCGCGGTGCTATGCTGTGGTGCTGGATGTTCGGTGGACGGCCCGATCCTCCTCCACCTCCTGGCGGCCGGCGATGGCTTCTGGCTGAGGGCAGCAGGCACTCCCAAGCTCCCTCCATGGCCGCCATCCCACCTCGTCCCAGGAGCACGGCCGCGGGCTCTCCGTCCCCACCGAATCCCATCGTTCCAGCACCACGATCTCGGGCAGCCGCTGGCGGACGCCCTCATCCGCGCTGCCCAAACTCCTCAGCACCGCGAGGCCGCTCGGCGGTGAGGGCTCTTCGACAGCATGTCCCTCCTTCCTCCCGGGTTTCGGCACCAATGTAACAAAGTTCAATGTAGGGAAGGAAGGAGGCGGGAACCGGCGAACATTTAAACAATAAACTTTAATCAAAAATAAACAAACAATAACACGGAAGTAAAAGGCCGGCAGCCACCTCACGGTCGACTGCCGGCCACACAAACATAAATAAAACTTAAAACTCAACTCATGTCCGGGCCCGGTCCTCTCTCCTCGGCAGTCCCGTCGCTCGTCCTCTTATGCTCCCTAGCTCCCCGTGAGGCATGCGGGACCGGTGCGCGTACAGCTGATACTCATAATCACTCACGCCACCGGCCCCGCCTTCCTGCCCCACGGCTCTCGTCCCGCCTTCCTCGCTACAAAGATATTTTGAGAAATGTCTTATGTCCATACAATGGAAGTCAATGGGGACCAGTGTTGTTTAGTTACCATCATTCTTCCAAATATCTTCTTTTGTGTTCTGCAGAAGAAAGAAAGTCGGACAGGTTAGGAATAACATGAGGGTGAGCAAAAGATGAGTGAGTTTTCATTTTGTGTGAACTGTCCCTTTAAAGACACATTAAACTTAGCTCTTGACATAGATTTCAAATTACTTCTCTTGACCTATTTTATAAATTTAAAGTTTTGGAGATGCTGAACTATCACCACGTCATGACCTTTTCACACTTTAAATGGTTAACCCCGGGTTATTCTATACCCCGGGTAAACAGAATCCTGGATTATCTGTTTCACGTTTCACACATTTTATAATTTACCAGGGGTTAAGAGATAGCCCTGGGTATTCATAACCTGATGTTTCACACTGTGCATCACTAAACCCTGGGTTAACGTTCTTATTTGCATATTTGCGGTGTCAACAGTCATGATTGGATAAATACTGCAGCGTCAAACTGACTGAATAAAAATAATGCGTGGTCCCTTTAAATAACCGAATACCTCGTTGTTCCGCATCCGGGAAAAATCCTCGCAAATCCTTTTTGGCTGTTTGAAGCCTCCTAAGACGTTACTTACTCAAATAAATAAAAAACTGAAAGGATTGTTTACACACACTCTAAAACTTTGCTGTAGTTTTTGCTGCAGGTTTGCCAGTAACTTACTGTAGATTTAATTACTACGTAATATACTTTCCAATTAGTACTGTTTTCAATTACTTTAATCAAAATTAAAACACTTTGACTTTTGAGATTCAAAATGAGCAAGAAGAGACTGGCATTAGCATAGCAACACTGCAATAAAATGACATTCTTCCTAGGAAACAGGACTGTAAAATAAAGTGCTACCAAAAAGGCTATTCTTACCAGCTTTTCTCTAGCAAAAATGTTTTCCTCTGCTATAGATATTTTCTTCTTCAAGTGAACCTTTATTCTTTAATCTTTTATACATTTTCTGCATTCTGCTGTAATTTCTTCCATTGCCGTCTGCTCTGACCCTCAAACCGCCCACTTACCCCTCGTGCTCGTGACCCGAATATCAAATCTGTGGTCAAACGATTCCTTTCAGGCAATAGGTTATGCCCTAATGCATTTTGGGAGGGCTAGTAATGATCGACTTATTTTAGAGAGAATACTCTTTGGTTTTGACCGAGCACCTCTGGCTAAAATAGTGGTGTAAATATTCTATGATCTTCACTTTATTGACTGCTGCATGCTGTTATGTGCCCTCTGGGCTGGCCACCATCACTAGCAGACCCACTTTTAGGAGGTTTGCCAGTCAATAAAAACCTCATTTATTTGCATGATAAGGAAACGGAGGAGCGCCGATCGACAGCAGTCTAGACATGACATGTGTTGATAACAGTTTTACAGTGGGGATGGTGCTGGTTGTATGCACATCTCGGCTGGGTAACTCCGCTGTGAAGAGGGAATAGCTGGGATTCATATATTGAATAAATGTGGCCTCTAAGAGTGCCATCCTCTCATTATGATATTGATTTGTGAAGCGATTAACTCGTCCAGTTTTTCATCTATAAATTGACTATTGTATAAAACATACATTCTGTTTTGCAAAAAGGCTAAAAAGTATATGATGCATGCATGCATGATGATGAATGGTTGTTTCAATATAGTGCAGTTGGAAAACTCAATGGAAGTATAGTATCATCTTGGGAATCATGGGAAATGTAGTTGGTTTTAGTCATTGTTGGGATGTAATTGTAAATGTTGATTTGGGTAGTTTAGTGTAGATTGTGTATGTTTATGTGCTGCTGGAGAAGAACAGTTATAAATGTTTGCAGAAATAAGATTTATTTTACCAGTTTATGAGGTAACAGGGCCTGTGCAGTGAAACCACATTTCCCATCATTTACTAGATAAAGTGTCATAGTTACAGCATCTAATTCACACCCAATGCACATACTTGACTCTTCATTTTTTGTAGATACTGTGGTATTTATTGTAGATAGTACTTAAAGTTCACCCCAAAATAAAAATGCTTTAAAATCCTTTTAAAGCAACACTACAGTGTTTCCGCTAGGATTTTGTGAAACTGTGGCGGTGGATGATGTCACACGCTAATTAACATATCGTCGCTGTCGGGCGGAATCCTCGCATCTCCAAAACCATTATTTTTCAGGAAATTAAAAAACTGCATATTTTTGGAGTTATTAAATATTGTATCGTTAAAGTTGGTATTATACCTTATATTGCTATCATATACTGTTGTGTACCAACATTAACACAACATTTCCCCAAAACCATGTTTAATCGGAGATACAAGGATTATGACTTGGGAGCAGGGAGATACGAGATTACGCTGTCATTGATAAGAATGGTACGGACACAGACGTCGCTGCTGCCAGCAGTGTTCATCAAAGTCTGTGGTTGCGTTGAGCCTTTTGACAAGAGACGAGGCTTTAAGAACTAATGAAAGCTAATGATTGTGGTTACATACATCTTCCTAAACTCTATTTTAAACGTTAGAGCTATGAGTGATGCAATACCAAAATAAAACGTTAAACAGGCTGTCTAATATAGGCGAAAATTAATCTGCACGCAAATAAAGTCGGCGGTCGCGTTGAGCCTCTTGACAAGAGAAAAGGCTTCAATCGTTAACCAAAGCTAACGACTGTGGTTACATACATCTTCCTAAACTCTATTTTAAAGGTTTAAGAACTATAAGTGACGTAATACAAAAAACGATGAGCTGACTAGGCTGCCTAATAGGCGGAAATTAGCCGAATCTGCTCGCAAATTTACCTTCGTGGCTCACGGGCTTCCTTCTGCACCGAAGCATTACAGCTATCGATTTTTAACAAAACAGGCCTACTCAAATGTATCTAACCTAACTATTTTCACTCGTTATTGTCTAAAAAACTTTCAATCAGGAGACGTAATGCCGAGAGGCTCCCGCGGAGTGAAGAAGAGGTGGAGTTACGAGACTTCTCAGACAGTTGAAGTGTCCAATGGAGTTAAGAGATTTGCTCTCAAGCTATTTTCAACACTTTAGATTGGTTAATAATTTGTAAAAATAACAGACCCACATGGGGACTGACCAATAGCATCGATTTGTGAAAAAATATGAAATTGACCAAATTTGGACATAGGAGGTTTCCGCCCGACAGCGACGATATTCTTGACGTCATCAAGTAGTTTTAATTAAAGGTCCAATGTGTAATTTTTTGGAGGATCTATTGACCGAAATGCAATATAATATACATAACTATGCCTTCAGAGGTGTATAAAGAGCTTACACAATGAAGCGTTTTTATTACCTTAGAATGAGCTATTTCTATCTACATACACCGCGGGTCCCCTTGCATGTAATTCGCCATGTTCTGTCAGCCGTCGTTGTGTTTCAAATGGGAGGGGTGGAGTGAGCGGTTGGTTGCAATTCGCAACCTTGCCACTAGATTTCACTCACTGGACCTTTAAATTTCCCAAACGCGAAAGTAACGTCTGGATTCACTAACACGTGAAGGCAGCAAAACAAGGCAGCAAAAAATGTTTATAATTGACTCGTACTGACACATCTGGGATTCTTGCAACCTCTGAAAAGCCAAGCCAAGCCGATTTATATGATTTATGATTTATATTCTATTTCTTATACTTTCCCTGTTTGCTTGCAGACTTCAGTTCAAGGTTTTTTTTAATCTTCACAGCGTGTGAATCCACAGAGGGTTACTGCTTCACATTTGTTGTGGCTACAATCTTTCAACTTACAGCTAGTACTGACTGTACATTCAACACACTATAGTAGCTGCACCTTTTATTTTATTTACAGAGATACACAAGCAGAAACGGGTGATATACAAATGCAATTTCCCAGGAAAGTTAGAAATAGTTTTTTAAAAATAATCTTTAAAAATAAGAAATACTTTTTACTGTCCTCTAAAGTATGGTTCTTTTACCTGTGCATATTTTCTGTTCCGTTCGCTCTGTTAATTCTCATAATTGGCAAGCTGCTTTCTGTGATACACTGCCGTTAAGACCTAATGGCATAACAGAATGGGGTTTAGAATGGGGATCTCCTTTATTTGGAGCCCAAGGTCCTAATGGTGAGTACTACTCCTATAGTGCAAATCTTTAACACTGAGGCTTTAAGATACACGCCGATCGTCTGCATGCGACGGCTTTGCATGATCAACAGCACAAGAACTGAATCCAGATTAAAGCCCGGAGTAAAAGAGGTGCTCTGGTGGAGGGAGATATCAAAGCTATAATGGAAAAACACTGTGGTCATGCTAATAGTGCTGGTTCGCATGCTTCCTTTGCATTCCGTAGAGTTTGTAAGGAGCAGATATGGCAGAGAAACTGTTGGCATAGTGTGAACAAGGGGCTGATCTGTTAGACGGTGCAGAAATACATCAGGGTCGTGAACCGGAACTTTGACAAAGTGTAACTTCCTACGTGTAGTGTGAGATGAGATATTGTGTTAATGCTAAAAGGATCATGCATGAGTAATGCGCTTAACATTGTCAGAAGTCTCTTCTTAATTGTGTCTTTCCAGCATAATGTTCATTTGTGAAAAACGCTCTTAGCTGAATCTGAGACTGACGGGCAAGCTGTTGGCTAAATTAGTTGCTAATTAGCTTTGATATATTTATGTGCTAGCATCTAGTCATCCGCAGTTACAACGAACAGCACTATTACTGTATCAGTTCTAGCAAATCTAACCACATTCTTCCTTTGGTGTTTAGACTTAACATAACATTGCTGTACATAGTAGCTCAGTGTGGTAACAGCAAGAAGATTCCTGGTTTGAATTTGCGTTCCTATGTCAACGTTTTCTCAACCTTAGATATTGTTGTGGACAATGTGATAGTTGTCCAATGGGATAGTTCACCCAAAAATAAAAACTCTGCCATCATTTATTCACCCTCATGTCATTCCAAACCCTTATGTGGCTTGCTTTCTTTCAAGGGGCGAAATATGCACACAAACTTATGGCCATTGTGCATGAAGTAATCACGGCTCTTAAATTTATCAAGCATTACAATTATACTTTTTCTCCACAAAATAACCCCTAATGCTTTTTACACAAGATGAATTGAAGTTGTCGTTGATCAAGGGCGGTCTGCAGATGCTAATAGTAAACTTTAGCGGACCCTGTACTGACACATGGAACCCGACATGGATAAATGACCTCACGGATGCTACCTGCTGCATGCTGAAAGCCAGTCGTCGAGACGGGTCATCCTGCAGGTCACTCTGCGTGGTCTCTGAAGCCTGTGACCAGAACAAGACTGCTTTTACGGTTCAGAGAATAAATTCACCTGCTGGGAAACCAGTGGAGATCAATAAAGCTGCGGCATGCACAATAACAGCCTGCACTTGAAGCTTAAGACCAATTGCGAATGTCCTTGGAATGTGCAGCATTCAAAACCGCCTTTTCATTTACGGCGCGGTGACTTGGAACAATTTGGCAACTGTTGTTTCTTTTTGCTCTCTGCCAGTGGCCACCGTGTTGTAAAATCTAGCTATATTTACACTGGCACACAAATTGTGAGTAATTACATGGTCAATAGCATCAAAAAAGACATCTGGTATGCGGGTATAAAAAAACTAACACACAATGATGTCTTGCGTGTTATTGGGAAAATGCTCCTTTTCTCTCTGTTATATTAGTCGTTAAGCAAATCAATCTTTTGAATTAATTCCATGATGTGTTTTGCCATCCGTTTACAAGAAAACGAAAAGGAGAATCAGAGTGTGAGAAAACAAATGCCAAACGTTTCTGTGGGGGAGTTAATAGTTCAGTTTTCTTTGATAATGTGTTTTTTGAAAAATTTGTATTTTTCGGTGTTAGGAATGCGAGGCACACTATTGTTGATGCTCCGCTGAATTTCAAACAGCACCTGGAATGTTTATAAATGTCATTCTTATTTTTTATTTTGACCATGTTCCGCTTTCATGTTGACTTGGAGGGTACTGTGACTTTTTCTTTGCCAAAGTATTTGACGACGTACCGAACAAACAGGAGTTGTTTTGTGTACTCGCAATGGCACTGTTTGGTTTACTGTTATGCAAAGTGGTTAAGAAACCATTTTTAAATATAATTTCCAATTTGCTGTTCTGTTTTGGGCGGCTTTAGGAGATCTCAGTTGATCATTACCTGAAAATAAGGTAAAACATTTTTTTATTGAATTCAATTTACTATTAAATAATAATAATAATTATTATTATTATTGTAAAATTTGTTTATATGCATATTTAAACATTTGACTAAAACCCATATCTCCAAGTCTTTTTTCCCATATTTTACAATACACCTCATATTTTGATGGTTTAATCTAACCTGAGGGGACATTAAAAGCAAATATTCTAGAAATCACTTTTTAGCCACTGCTATGTCTTGCACTCCAGTGACTAGCTCTCATTTGCTTTTCCCCTTCCAGGTTATTTTAAAAGTGTGAAAAAGCGTCAAATACACTGAGCACCTTTACTAGACTTATTCATTTGACTCGATATCTTAAAAAAAGACAGTAGAACATTTAATTAGTCAGCCAGGGAAGTTGTCCAGCAAGCTTTAGTTAATAAGAGTCGGCCGAAGGTCAGCCTCGTGGTGCAAGTAGACACACGTGACGTAAAGCAGGGGAACGCGGGCCAGACACAAGAACTATCCTCATTAACACACACCTTCAACTGCTCCTGCTCTCACATCCCTGGAGAGAGCAATTAACCACATACTGACACTCATTTGTTTGTGTGCTGGAAAGTGCAGCTTATCTGACGGTTTAAAAGACCACGGTTATGCTATCAAATGAAATGCTATCATGATTTCTTTCTTTAGAGAATCTCATTTGATTATTTTTCAGTTCGTATGGCTGTGCTTTCAAAATAACTTCTGAGATGTGCCGTTTATCAGTTTGTGCATGAATTGCATATGGGAATCAACTCATGTCCTTGACATCAATAGTGCAATGCTTTTCCAGTTTAGTTACCGGAATAGAAAATGCTATAAATGTAATCCATAGTGCTGAAGTAGAATAAGATTTTTTGATTTTTTAATTTTTCTACGATTTCTTAAACATATGGTGGCTTTTCTAAAGGTTATCAAAACCTGCTGACATTTGTAGTTAAGATAAGGCTCTCGGTTTGAATTTATTTTCTTTTATTTAGAGATAAACTCTGAACGCTTGAGATGCATCAGTCAGTTTTATTTGAATGTCCAGACTTGGCTGGTCACTAACATGCAGAGGTGGACGAAGTACACAAATTCCTTACTTGAGTGAAAGTACAGATACTACTGGTCAAATATTACTCCACTACAAGTAAAAGTTGAAAAGACAGATTCTTACTTGAGTAAAAGTACAGAAGTACGTGCTTTTAAAAGTACTCAAGTATTAAAAGTAAATTTCCATTATGTCAGTTGTGCATTGTTTTATTGTCGTATACCTTATGCCTTTGAAGCAACCTACTGAATACACCGAGTAGCTCACAGTATCAGTTGTATTAAAGGAGTAGTTCACTTCAAAATTTGCCCCCATTGACTTTCCATAATTCCATAATTTCCATAATTTTTATTCCATAATAATTATTCCTACTATGGAAAGTCAATGGGGGCAAATTTTGCAGTGAGCAACTCCTTTAAGAGCTTTATATGTTTAGCACACATATGTTTAGTTTAGATATAATCCTGTATGATCATTTAGCCTAATTATCCTCATTAGCCCCCTAGGCCTATATGTATTTATGAACAGTGTTCTTTTATTTCGTATATTCCCTTTACCAGTTTTAGCAGCAATTTACCAGTAAGTAGTAAGGTTCTTGTAAATGGTAAAGTGTAGAAGCCATGTGTTTGTTGGATTTATTACCATTTGTATTACCATAATTTAACTACAAACATAAACTATAGCTAGTATGATGAAACTATGGTATTTTTAGTTGCTGTGGTTTTACTAAAGATTATTAATTGGAGTATGGTTCCTATATTTAGAAAATGGTAAATATGTGGACACTGTGGTTTTACTGCAAATACCATCCCTGCTGAAAAAAACAATGACTTTTCTAATTAGAATGAGATTTTTAAATTAAATTCCTCTTTGTAGTGTTTTGGGTTTTATTCCAATACGATTTACCATCCCATCAATAGAATCCATCACATACAAGTAGACAACAAGTATCCATAATACAATTCCCATTATAACCATTAAACCCATTACATGTTATGTTGTATTTTGGGCAGGGTTCTATTGTTTTTATTTCAACAGGAATACTTCAACTATAGTTACTTCAGTAAAAACATCATTCATTTTCCAAATCGCTTTAAATGATGTAGCAGCAGATCAGAAGTTAACACGCACACGTAGCTCAAGGTGTATGTGATGCTTATTTACGGTTTAGCCGTTATGCCGATCATTTTCATGACAATGTTTCTACGATCTTTGACTGATCGTAACTCACAGATGATTACACCACACTTTAACATGTGCCTTTTTCCTCTTTTATTGTTCTATTTGCCTTTTTAGAGCGCTATCAATGGTGTAGCAGCGCCTACGTTTACATTAGTTTAGCGGGGAAGATCCCAGAGTTGCCAGATTTGCGTTAAAAAAATCTGCCAAATGGCCATTCAAAGCTTGCCAGAAAACCGCGAACTTAGAAAAACTGAAATACTTGGCAAGAGTAAAAGGTCCAGGCAGATCGCAAGCCAGATAAATTGTGCACACAGGAAACCCCGCTGCTTAGAAACCATTTTCTACTTTTGGACCTTTTTATAAATGTAGTGGAGTAAAAAGTATGATATTTGTCTTTCAAATGTAGTGAAGTACTCAGAAAAAATAATACTCAAGTAAAGTACAGATACTCAAAAAGTGTACTTAAGTACAGTACTCAGGTAAATTTACTTCGTTACTGTCCACCACTGCTAACATGGGTTGTGTTTTGCATGCTGGTCAATAGAAAATTGGGTTATTATTTACTTACAGTACCTTTAATGCCATCTCCAAACTGAGATGAGACGTTTACACTGCTCATTTCCATATGCATATGCATACAGTAGCCAGTGGCTGTCTAGACTGGTACCTCTTTGTTCAATCAGAACATGCTTCACAAACCATCAGAGACCACACTGGACCAGCGTGGAAGTCCACACTGGTCTAAGACAGTAATGAGTATTACAAATGATCTCCGAAAAAATGTAAAAGAAATTACTTGGATTCCATCAGAGCTGTGAGGATGTGTAGACTGCAGTGGGCAGTGTAGTAAACTGAAGAGATGTGAGGGATTGAGTTCAGGCGAAGGGGTGATTGAGAGCTTAGCCCGACTCAACCTCTCCACTGTATTTTAGGAGAACGGTCCCGGGCTCCTGGAGATGTGAGTGATACCTGCACACAGGGGCATTTGTCGGGAAAGCTGTTTGAAACTCATACCCCTTAAGAAAAAGAAGATAGCTACACCAAGGCTCCAGATCCACCGAGGCGCTTTTATGCGGCTAAAAAAACTGCAGGCGCTGACTGAAAACGCCGGTTGCAGAACTGTGTTTTTTTTCAAGCGGAGGCGAGTTGGTTACTATGATACGCTGAGCCTGCTGAAAAACGCGGCGTTTCCGTTGGAAACAATTGAAAAAACACGGCAGAAACGCCTTGGTGGACAAAGTCCCCAAGTTACTAACAATTCATATTTTGAATAATTTGTTTAATAATCTTCGTAAAATTATAAAAACACATCTGTCACAGAAACAGTAGACATAACAATAAAACAAACAAACCCTAAGCCCATGTGTCTTCTGCTGAAAAACAATAGACACCCAATAGAAATCATCACAGAAATTCTAATGGTTTCCATTAAAATACCATTATGAACCATTAGCTTTGTCCATTAAATACATTACAAAATTCCTTTTCAGTAGGATTTAGGGGTTATGTGTTGGATAACATGTTTATAAATGATTCTCATTGAAAAGTACTTTATTATAAACAAAACAGACATTTTGTGCTTTAAAGGGATAGTTCACCAAAAAATGAAAATTGTCATCATTTACTCACCTCAAGTTGTTCCCAACCTGTAATTTCTTTGTTTTGATGAACACAAAGAAAGATATTTGGAAGAATGTTAGCAACCGATTTCTGGGGCACCATTGAACACCATAGTAGGAAAATTATTGTATATATATATTTTTTTTGTTCTATTGAACACAAAATGAGAAATTTGAAGAATTCAGGAAAGCAAACCGTTCTGGGGCACCTTTTACTACCAATTAATGTTGTCCCAGAAATCAAATATCTTTCTTTGTGTTCAACAGAACAAAGCAATTTATACTTTTCCAAACTAAGTTTGGAACAACTTGAGGGTGAGTAAATGAATCATTTTTGGGCAAACTATCCCTTTAATTTCACTTGCACCTCCTTAAATTTTAATGACAATCTTGCATTCTATGCAAAATTTTCATCTCGAATGATGCACAACCCTGCTGAGGTTTAGTGTTGAAATGACAACAGCAGAATGTTTCTTTTTAATGAGGGGGCACTGGTTTTTTCATGTTTGTGTAGATCCCAGCTACTTGTGATTAATGGGTCGTTTTTTAGATGTTTTGATATTCTTATTTAATACATAATGGCTAATATGGCAGTTTTGGACAGCTTTGAAAGTATCTGCTCCTTTTGGACTTTTTACTCCAGTAGTGTACACTGAGAGTGCTCTGGGACCCTCAGCCCAGATGGATTAAATTTCACACATTAACACTTAGATCATTACAACAACACTAACAGCCAGCCGTTGTCAGGCGAGCCGCAAGCGTCGCCTGCAGTGTCTATTTTGGAGCCGTAAGAATAAAAGCCCCTCAAAGTGCAATTGTGGACGCATTCATGGGACACGGTCTGCATTGAGATGGACTGCGCTGAAAGAGCCACAGACAGCGTTTACAACAGACGTACCTCGCAATCTTGTCACAAAGACCCAGATGCATAAAAGCCACTATGACCCACCTGTGTCCACTACCGCTTTATTGCATTCAGATTCCATTCCTTTTAAATCGGCGTGAATGTGACGCCGGTGTGATTCACTGGTGGCCTTTGAGGTTAGGCGGCTCGCAAATTGCAAGTGGCCTACATTTCCCTCTTATCACACAAATGTGGCGTGCACAATGCGTTACCATGTTTCAGAGAAAGAAAGCAAATGAAAAATTGCCAAATCCAGAAGAGGCCCATGAAGGCGGATGAGTGTATTAGAGGAAGATTACGGCGAGAAACATGAACAAACGCAGCCAATCGCACTGCCCTCCTGACCGCACGCTCTGTTTTGCATTCAGAGCGTGGGGGCTATAGCAGAGGTGAAAATTTAGAAGAGATTATGTAGAACTGCTTGAACAATGTGCAAGTGGATGCTGAGAAAATGATTCGGAGGATTTGATGAAGAAAGAGTCCGCTGTGTCATTTTAGATTGCAGCTTCATTCGGTGTCACACGCTGTGTTGGGCTGTAACTAACTAAAAGAAAATCCACTAAATCCACAGATGGCATGGAAACTTTACGTATTGTGCGTGATAAATCAAATTTTGGTGGATAAGGGACATTGATTATGTATAAACATATAATATCATGACATGCAAAACCGACATGTGCACACCAGCTAGAGCACGCTTATATGGGCAGTTCACCTAAAATTGAAAATACTTTCATCATTTACTCACCCTCAAATCGTTTCAAACATGTAGCCTTTTTTATCAAATTTTTGTTATAAAAAGTTTTGTTAAAGATAAAAGAAGATATTTAAAAGATTGTGGGAAACCAAACAACATATCAGCTTGAGGGTAAGTAAATGAATTTTCATTTTTGGGTGAACTATCTCTTTAAGTTCAAATCGTAATAAATTGTAATAAGCTGCATCCACAAGAATTTTGGAGAACTTGATGATTTTGGAGAACTTGATGAATTTGTTGAAGAGTAGCTACTTATAGCTACAGTAACAAGAAGTACTTTCATTTACTTTTCGAGTAACATGGTCGTATTTGAGCAGATTTTGTTTCTGAATGTGTAGCTTTACAAAAATGCATCTTTCCTAAAATCTCTGCCTTCTGTTTTGAAGCATTCGCACTAGCGATGTAACAATGCATGTATATTGGAGATAACCGTGATTACCCACAATAGACCATGATTATCGATACAGTGGTTCACATATCGTAATATTGTGAATAATTCAGTACTTGTTTTTCACCGGTGACTCTCTCTTTGTCTTCCTACAATCATATTTTTAGTGTGACTCATTGACCAAGTATAGAAAAGACAAAATAAGCCAAATTAAAGATACATTTGACTGACCATTTATTTATTTAAAAAACATTTTAGTGACTAGATATCACGATAATATTATTGTGAATTCTCCACAATTATCATATAGTGAAAATCTTATATAGTGACAGCCCTGATCTGATTCAATTTAGTAAATCAACTTTCTTTAAAAATATTTAGAATGATTCCCTCCGATTATCTTCAATGCCCCAATCAACTTTTCCTCGACTGAAGCTTAACTTCTTTAAATGATAAATTCACTCTGTGTGTCTATCTATTACAGCAGGGGCCGGGAACCTTTTTTAACCAAAGAGCCATTTGTCCAGTTTTGGTTAATTCATTTTTGCAAAAGAGCCATTCTTTGACATCTTTCAATGACTTCAATACTAATAACTTGATGTCCATAGACCAAAGTCTCATTTATGGTCCCTGTGGGGATCAATTGTTCTTTTCCTTCGATAAGATAACATGTCTGTAACGGTACGCTGTGTGACTAAATACGCACAACAAGAGAGGTAATCCAAAAAGGGTAACTTTTAATAAAACAAAGAGAATCCACACAAGCACACGGAACACAATCAATACCGGACAAAGGAATGGGGCAAAACACAGGGCTTAAATAACAAGGGAACAGAATCAGGTGAGGGACTAATTAACTAATAATGAACACAGAGACAAAACCAAACTGAAGACAACTGTTACAATGTCCACAGACTACTCAAAAACAGTGAAACAAACGAAACAGCGCACACATCTGGGGCTCCAAAAAAATATGCTTCCACTACTTATAAACATTAGGCCTTTTTGTCTTCTGAGGTATGTTCGACTTCTTGAAATACTGCAGACTGAAACCGCAGTTTGCTTACATCTGCTCACCGGATATTTGGCTGCATGGTGTGTTTTTAAAACTTTTTACGTGTGATTACATTGCGAGGCAACGAGTTCTGTATCTTACGCCACAGACTTTACAGCCGTAACTTTCAATAAAAGCATGACACTCACTCTTCTAATCTCCTCGCTCTCTGGGTAGCTTAAATCTGGGCTGGGGCGCGAGAGGTTAACATAGAAACGTTGTTTTCCGTTGATTAGTGTCATGACGCTTGCGCATAGCACTGCATGCTTGTATTGGCCAGGACAATCTGAAATATTCATATATATTTATGAATTTGATTTAACGATCAAATTTTGATAAGGGTAAGACACCTGGCGAGCCACATGATTTTTGAGACCACTGTATTACAGCCTCCTGTTTAATAAGTAGCGTTGTGTATTTCCATCACTGCATTTGATGCATAGCTCAACTTAATACCACCGTTCCTCTACATCACTATCTGCCAAAGAGCAGACGTGGCACATTAAAATATTACCCCTGCTGTTGTAACCAAATGTGAGCTGTGGACAAAATGTGTAATGGCTTCAACATTAATAATGGATAAGTATCACTGAAAAAGCTTTGCCTTCTCTAATGCATAATTCATTTCTGCACCAGCATTGAGACGGACAGTAATTAACTGTCCACCGCCCTATAGAAGGAAAGGTGCTCAGAGTTAGATTGTAGATACACGTCTGTCTTAACAAGGCCGTTGTCAAACTGTCGCATCAAGTTTGCTTTTGCAATGTCTGTGCTTTTCGGATCACCCAGAAATAAAAATTCTGTCATAATTTACAGACTCATGTTGTTTCGTATATAGTGAGATTTATAGTCCTGTCATAATTTACTCAGCCCCACGTCCATCCATATGCGATGTCGAGATTTATTACTGGATGCAGAGGTATAACTCATCATCAATCTTGCTGCTCGTGGCCATCGGGAGTCTCGGGCCCCAGCGCATTTGCCTCGCATACCTGGCCTGTTATCCTGCCTGCTGCGTGCCGTATGCCAGGGCTATTCATATCTTGTTCTGGGAGGCACTGTCCGGAAGAGTTCAGGTCCAACTCTGATCAACACACCTAAACAAGTTAAACAAAGACTCATAGATCAAATGACAGGAAGATAGACATAAATAGACGTTGCATTGAATGCTTTGGCCGGTTTGGCTGCTCTGTGTCTATGGTGACACACAGCAGCCATGTTGAAGCCTGAGGGACGTTTTAGAGCCGAATTCTAGATAAATAATGACTTTCTATTTGTACCTCACACAAAGCGTCAGAAGAGTGAGAAGACAATGAGAGACTTATCATTTTTGACTCAACTACCCCTTAAGGAACATGGATTGAAGCTCTGTGATTAAGAGTGCCTGGGTTTAGAACAGGTCTTATCTCTCTCCCTGAGGTGAAAAATAAGCCCGATGGCTTTGTACTTAAAGTGCAAGAGAAAGATTTCATGGGAGAGATATTTTATTGAAGCGTCACAATCTGCGAGCTAATTAAAGGAGGCATTAGGTGAGGACATTGAGGTAATAGCATTTAAGCTGTACACGAAAGGTCAAACCTCTCTTACACTGCACACAAGATTAGTGAGAGAAAGATGTAGATAAAACTAATAAAACAAATAAATGCTAGAAAAATGTCTTGAGCGAACATGGGATTACCACGCAGAGTGTGTGAATTATTCACTGCAAGATGTAGCCAGTTATTGAATGTAAATTCGTCTTGCGTGAAGCCACACAGACAGTTCGACGTTTTGTTTACAGGCAGGAGTATCAGTACCATAATGATAGAATGGTGTGAAAAATAAATGAATGAATACTTAGTTATCATCTCACTAATAAATAGTATCAATAAAAATAAATAAATAACATTTATAAAATATTTCTATAAATACTTTTTGTTATGTTGTGTTGTTTGTTTTGTGTTTGTTTCGTGTTTTCGATTTTTTGGGGGGAGATTATTTTCAATTTGAGGCTCACAGCGCATAAACAGCACGTAAAACTCTCTCTGCCAACAGAAAACTATTATAAAAAGGCGCCTCACTGCAAAAAACGCTTTATGTGTGATCCGGGCCTAAGTCTTGCCTAGCCACACAGATGTTTACAGACAGGGTTATCAGTCTAACATTATGTCTACCATAATCAAAAATAAATAAATAATTACTCTGTTATCATCTTAGTGAAAAATGAAATAAAATAAAATAATATAAATAAATAAAAATATTGAAATAAGTATTTTATATAAGTAAATACAAGTAAAATAAGTATTTTGTTCTATTTAAATTAATCATACCTATCATACAATATTGTTTTAAAGGCTTGTAATAGGAACTTCAACAACAACAGGAAAGTGAGGGTTACATGCCACATTGGACCTAGGTGATTAGAAAAGAGGGGTTGTAAAATGATGAGAGATTTTGTGACATTGGCCAAAAGGTGAATACATTTTAAAGGTGCAGTTTTTGATTAACAGCGGCCACTAGCGTTGTATTATAGATTTGCCACGACGACACAATGTCCAAACACGACGGTGGCCACCACAGTTCAAAAAGATGTCGTTCTCATGTTGATGCAGGGAAGAGATTTTGCGGGCATTAGAAAGACTGTAGAAAGAGCGATGTCTTATGCGATACATAAAATAAAAGGTTTGTGGATTTTAAGTTTAAAAAGAAGGATAAAAGTCAGGCAGGAGCTAGGATCTGCATTAATATTATAAAGACTTTCCAGCAGAGACGCGTTAGGACCCGCGGTACTAATGCTGTGTTTTCACCAAATGCGATGTCATGAATGGTGGGTGGTGAGAGACACGGAGACAAGGACAGAGGACCCAAGTGCAGACAGCGGGTAAGGGGTTAACACAAACTTTAATAAATAATAAGCAACAAAACAAAGACCCACGTGGGGGTAAAGTAACAAACATGGAAACAGGAACAAGACTAACTAAACTAACAGGACTAGACTAAAACACATCACAACTACAAAATAAACTAAACTAACTCAAAGACAGGAACTCACCACATTACACAAACAAGACACAGTACAATGAACCAGCACGAGACAGAAGACACAAGGGCATTATAAAGGGGATAAATCAAGAGGGGACAGGTGCAGGACATGAACTAATTAACAAACAATAACGAGGAGACGAAAGGGCGGGAACAGAGACGCCACACCGGAGAGTGGAAGACCAACAGGGACAAAACGTCACTCTCCACATAAAACAAGAGGTTCTATCATGGTTCTGCCACTAGGTCAAGAGAAGCAAGACAAGGTGGGGCAGAACCATGACAGAAGCCCCTCCTTAAGGAGCAGCATCCTGATGCTCCTCAAGGAACAAACAAGACTAGACAGACTGGACAAAAAAACATTATACAAAACACGACCAAAAACGTGATACATAGGGAAAAAAAAAGTCCAAACAAAGACATGGTGCCGGCACGAAGGCCGGCTGGACAACACATGGCGCCGGCTGGAAGGCCGGCTGGACAGTACATGGCGCCGGCTGGAGGGCCGGCTGGACAGTACATGGCGCCGGCTGGAAGGCCGGCTGGACAGGACATGGCGCCGGCTGGAAGGCCGGCTGGACAGGACATGGCGCCGGCTGGATGGCCGGCTGGACAGCACGTGGCGCCGGCTGGATGGCCGGCTGGACAGGACATGGCGCCGGCTGGATGGCCGGCTGGGAGACCAGCTATCACCGGCTGGGCAGGCCTGGATGTCGACATGACAGGACAGGATGTCGGCGGCTGGGCAGCGCTCTCTGGCAGCTGGGCAGCATCTCCGACGGCTGGGCAGCGCTCTCTGGCAGCTGGGCAGCAAACAAGGACAAACACACACAAACAGTCAACTCGACAGGCCTGGGCACCAGCTGGGAGGCCGGCAGGGATCTGCAGCGGGAACAGGACACCGGCGGCCTCAACCCTGGAGGGGAATCCGACGACCTCAACCCTGGAAGGGAGCCCGGCGGTCTCGATCCTGGACGGGGTTCCGGCAGTCTCGACCCCGGAAGGGAGTCCGGCGGTCCCGACTCTGGAATGGAGCCCAGCGGCCTCTACCCTAAGGGAGTCCGGCGGATTCAACCCTGGAAGGGAGTCCGGCGGCATCGACCCCTCCCGCTGAGATCCCTCTGTCTGCTGGGTCCAAAATGGCTGGTTCATTCTGTCATGAATGGTGGGTGGTGAGAGACACGGGACAAGGACAGAGGACCCAAGTGCAGACAGCGGGTAAGGGGTTAACACAAACTTTAATAAATAATAAGCAACAAAACAAAGACCCACGTGGGGGTAAAGTAACAAACATGGAAACAGGAACAAGACTAACTAAACTAACAGGACTAGACTAAAACACATCACAACTACAAAATAAACTAAACTAACTCAAAGACAGGAACTCACCACATTACACAAACACGACACAGTACAATGAACCAGCACGAGACAGAAGACACAAGGGCATTATAAAGGGGATAAATCAAGAGGGGACAGGTGCAGGACATGAACTAATTAACAAACAATAACGAGGAGACGAAAGGGCGGGAACAGAGACGCCACACCGGAGAGTGGAAGACCAACAGGGACAAAACGTCACTCTCCACAGAAAACAAGAGGTTCTATCATGGTTCTGCCACTAGGTCAAGAGAAGCAAGACAAGGTGGGGCAGAACCATGACATGCGAATTAAGCGTTTGGCGTGAGTAAATTACATACAAAGTCAATGCTAAGACGCGCATAGACGCGAACTCGCGACAGGCTGTGCGAATGACGCGGCGCGATTGAGGCGTTCTTTTGCGCAAGTTAAAAATTTTCAACTCGAGCTATGAATTCGCGTGAAGAGTTTTCACGTCACTCACGCAAAAATAACAAACTTTTCCCGCGAGTAATAAAAAGCGTGGAACGCGATTTGCTCGCGTTTGGTGTGAACACAGTATAAGGCTTTTAGCAGAGATACTCACAGATGTCTATAGAGATACGTTCCAGCAGAGAGACGTTGGAGAGAAAGATCGTCTAAGAATCACCCCCGAGGATGCTTTGATTCAGATCAGTACATGAGTAACATACTAACATACCAAGATATGTTGTTGTTGTAATATTAGCTGTGTGACGGAGCAGTTTTGAGCGTCATTGTTTATCTGGAACTGCTTTAATATTGTACTCGTCCAGTTACTTGAGAGAGAGAGCGAGAGCGCGTTGGAGCTGAAACTGGAGAGCGAGTTTTACTCTTTTACTCCATGATGATTAAACTTTCAGTTAATCCGCGGGTCACATGCGTTCCGCACCGGAGAGCACGATCCGTACGGGTAACGGATCATCCCGCGATCCGTTTCACCATGATACCGCGGCGGAGAGGAAGAGATATTGCGCGTTGTAGAGTTGTTTGTCCGTTTAGGGCTGCTGTACAAAACATGGCGACGAATTCAATGTATGTAGGGCTGCTCTGTATGTAGATATAAACATCTTATTCTAAGGTATTACAAACATAATGGTTCATTACGTAAGGTCTTTATATACCTCTGAAGAAATAGTTTTGTATATTATATTGCATCTCCGTCAATAGATCCTCCTAAAAACGCCGTATTGTTACTTTAACTAAAGATTGACTACATATTTTTTATTTGTTTACATTTGGGAACACACCACGCACAATAAAACCAGAGACGTGCTTTGAGAGAGACCAGCATCAATATAGACTTCATGTTGCCGTTGACAGTCTAATCAATTGATAAGTGATGAAATGCAGCTGACATTGCTTGTGGTTCATATGTGACACTGGAAATGGGATGTCAAGTTGACTGGTGCACTTAGGGATTGACATTCCATGCTGTGTACTCTGTAGTGTACTGCCTGTATAATAGACATTTTGACAAAAGCAGGTCATTTCGGTATTCCATGCATACCAAAAATCCTGATTGCTCAATGCATGCTGCATACTACAGAAGTAGTACGAGTAGATATCTATCATAGTATTCTGAACCTACTCATATCCACCTGCAATTCCAGTGTGATTTAGCTTCATTTGTATTTGCCATTTTCTCTTGTTTAACAGAGCGTTCTATTGCGCCTCCACCTGGGTTTGACCAGTCATGGGGTTATGGTACCTGTGGTTTGCTTTAGCAGAATAAATACCTCTCGGCAGGGTAATATGTCAAGTTTGTCTCGAGTGCACTAAATGCTTTCAGTGGCGACAAATTTAATGTAGTGGACGTACTGTAGGTGGTGACTTCATCCGTCCACTCCACCTGTGAGTAATTCTTCAGCCCTTAAGACCCGTTCAAGCGAGACACGGAACGATAGCGGGTTAAAAAAAAAAAAAAAGAATAAAGCAGGCTCTGTATCAATGGAGTGTTGTGCACACCAGGTGGGGAGATTCATTTGAAAGACTGTTCTATTGTGAATGAAGTAACTGTGGAGCTGTGCACGTATTGCTTACAGTACATTGCCTTGCCATGGAATTAAATTTGACTACATCACGTCTAACTCTAACCGATTTCATTTGATCAAATTTAAGCTTTTAAAATAACAATTCAAAAAGGACTAGTTCATTACCTTAATAAATAAATAAGCTAGAAGTATACCAAACAACATGTAAAGCGTATAAATTGTATTTTTTTATGCTATTTGCACTGAAAACAGGTTTTCATTGAAACAACAAAAAATGTTTAGGGTAAGGATTCACATCTATATTTTATAAGTTGATCCAATGAAAAATAAATAACTTGCCCTAAATAATATTTTCTATGTCTATAAAAACGATTTCATACAACTTAGCACAAATTATATATTTGTTGTTGAAGTTAGTCAATTCATTTAAATTCTATTTTTGATCCACACAAAAAGATAGATTTAATCAAAACAGAAATTCTTATTTAAGAAATAATATTTTAAATGATTTGTTTTCTCAAATCAAATAGATATAGATTTAATCAAACAATTGTTTCTCATTTAAGAAATATGTATTAGAAATTATTTGCTTTATTTTGCCTTCTTAAAGTTTAGTTGAAACATTACTGTTAACAAAAATTTCACAAAAAAACTGCCCAGAAAATCTTGTTTTTTTTGGAATTTAGATATGATCACGATTTCACACATTATGAATAAACTGATGGGGGTTTACAGCACATATGAACAGTGAAATTGGTCAATATATAGTTGTGCTGATCAAAAATTGCACATAAGGTTGATGAACACTTAAACCATTACAAACTATAAGCTTTTTGAAGATCCATTAGCAATAGGTTCAATAGTGCCATTCCCTTGTTGTCTTCTAAATAATGATTGCTTAATAATTCTGGTCAAATGTGTCAAGAGAATTACTGGTGATCAAAAAATAATACATCAGAGATATGTAGAGCACAGAGCTCATTTATGACATATTAGTCACAGATATAACGGTAATAACATTAATCTTTGATACGAGACAGGACGCAGATTAAACAACATTTTACAGAGTATGATAAGCCATTAATACTTTCAATGCGTCTTTGCTGCACTTCCCTCGTATTGGACAGTGTATGGATTGTTAACATAGTCTTTTGTTTTTCATTGGTATGTCTGTATACTGTATGTAATACACGTGAAGGATGATACTGATGTCAGATGGGGCAGTGCTCATATAAAGCCCTGCAGTCTTTCTGTAGGTGGAGGTTGCTGGTTATGCTGACCTTTTGGTGTAGTCCTCGTGCCATGTTTACCCTGCTCTACTGACATACAATATATTTCTCTGCAGCTGTCTCACACACACACACACACACACACACACACACACACACACACACACACACACACACACACACACACACACACACACACACAGCCATTGGATATAGTCTCTAGCCCTCTCGCTCTTTATTCTGCCCCAGTCTGTGGATGTTAAATAAAAGTATTTGCTTGTTCTTGCCTTAAGTGACCAATGTAAAACATGGTGCTTGGGGAGGTCAACGCATGTTTTTTTAGTCAACATCCTCTCAATTGACCAGCGGTTATCAGGCAGAGGTGTAACAGATGCACTGAGGTGTAACAGAAAGAACATCTGCCCTGTCTGACCTCTCACCTTCACCTTCAACAACATGCCCATGATCCTTGTTCCTGGGTATAAGTACAAGTATTGAATCAAATGTGTCTGCAACCTCACCATTTTTCAGCAAAAGGCATGTGACATTACATTCACTTTCTGAAATGTGAAATGAACTCTCTTTACTGTCCTTTGCAATAAAGGCTATAAAGGCAAAAAGAATTGGCAGGGTGATACCAAGCTCTGCCATGCAGTGTGATGGAGCGAGAAAGCATCTATTGAGAAGCTAATTTTAATGAATTGGACTACTCTGTAGTGGCAAAAGTGAACTGTTTATCTCTTATAATGAAAAAATGGGCAGTTATCCTAATTGCAAATGCAAAAAGAAAAACAATACCTTCATTCATTATGAAACTTCCCTTTAGAGCTACAATATACATGCTTGTTTTAAATCTGTGAACACAAAACATGAGAGCAGTGTCTGGGAACAAAACTATGTCTCAAATGATATAAAGTGACACGCTATATTTTCACATTCACATCATTGTTTTCAACTCTTGATTTGAAATTGATTGAATTGGTCGAGCTGTCCAATATTGAAAATAATGTGTTTATTATATTCGTGCAGGTATTTTAAGACGTCACAGTAGTCTGTTCAGATGAGAGTTAATACATGTAGAATGATGTAGATACTAGGGGTGTAACGGTTCTTGGTAAAAAATTGAACCGCACGCTTCTCCACCAACGGTTCGGCACGCGGTCCAACGCGTTTTATTTGATTACTTTAATCCATTTCTACCTTAAAAGGTGTATATACAGTATCGTATTTTCTGCTTTGCTCTGTTGTTTTATTGGTGCTGTTACTTGTAGCTTGATTATTTGTTCTTATTTTTATTTGTCAGTAGTCCCTTTTCCCTGAACATAGGACGAACCGAACCGAAACCGTGACCACTAAACCGTGACACAAACCGAACCGTGAGTAATTTGAACCGTTACACCCCTAGTAAATACACAAGCACAGGCTCATCATGATGTGTATTTTTTTCCACACACGCACACACACGCGCACACACACGCACACACACGCACACACACACACACACACACACACACACACACACACACACGTGTTTTACCCATGTTTTATAAGGACTTTATATAGAAATAAAGACCTTAATACTATACAGACTGTATATTGTATCCCCAACCCTGAACCTATCCTTACATAAAACGTTCTCCATTTTAACATTTGCAACCCAATTTAACTATTTTTAACTTTTTAATCAGAGAAATAATGGTCGGATGTGACACTTTAAGATGAAAATGTAAAATGTTAAGTTTCTAACGGAGACTTTGTTTTAAATAACATGTGTTGTTGAGGGAGATATTAGAGATGATATAAACATGGTGATAGCTGGCAGCTTGATGTGGTCATGCACATTAAAATGAATTGACAGGTTTTAATATCAAGGTAATGAAACCCATTTTGGATGAGTAATAATGAAAATTAAGCTCATCGTTTTGTTATATTAAGCTTGGGCTATTTTCAGAAATAGAGTGTCAAACCAAAAGGCATTTATTGTAAAGAAATATTGCGCATCTTTCAGCTGAACATTTTAAATTATTACAACAATGAATTGAACACTGCAAAACGAAGAGAAGACATTCGGAACAAAGTATTCACTGCAGCACGCTTCTATTAAAAGCTATGCTGACATATGCTGACATATTCGATTAAATTTTATTTATATAGCGTTTTACAGTGTTGCATTGTCTCAAAGCAGCTTTACAGGAAGAAAACTAAAAGAAAAACACAGAAAAGAGTAGAATACACTACAGTACGTGCTATAGAAAGAGTAAGACCATTCCAATAAACCCTGAGCTAATCTAATATCAGCAGTCTCCCGGTGAGCAAGCCAACACGGCCTAGTGGCGAAGAACCAAAACTCCAATGATGAAGAAATGGAGAAACCAAACCTCGGGTGTCACGAAACGGACTGGATTCAGATGCGGGGTATATGACATGACTTTTATTAACACACAAAACTGGCTTTTCAGGGGAGACAACAGGTATTAAGAGATCACTGAGCAGGGAAGTAAACACAGCGGGCAGGCCAGAGAAGGAGCCGGACCGGTACAGCAGAGGCAGCCCGGGGAGAGTTAAGACTGCTTTTGCGACAATGTCACACAACAGAGGAATAGTAAAGGCATAATGTAACTGAGTTGTAGCTACAACTTCAAACTGCCATTATGGATATGTACAGTATTGTAACTACCGGTTAGCACTAAAGTAAGTCCGTCTTTGCTCTTGGTTGGTGATGGAGATTTGGACATACTGTAGGGATGACATAATGTATTACCTTTAAGTCACCCAAATACAAAACCTCAAGATGATCTTAATTATGTACAGGGAGAATATAAAGTGGTAAGCCTTTTTATGTCAGGACAGGAACACTTGTGACGGAGGACCATGATATGATCCATTGATAATAGTTTTTCACTTCTGCATATTTTACCATATTTTATCTGATGACCGCTAAACCAGATGATTTTGACAATGGCTGTTGAATATGATGATGTGTAATGATGATTACTCGTGATGAAGTTTTCCACTTCTGCATGTTTTATCATATTTTATCACATTGATTTGAATAACCATGCTAGATACTACTGGATGTTTAAGGTTTTAGGTGTAGATGTGCAGTTTGGGTCTGTTATTACATCGGAATTGGTGTAAGACATTATTAGTGCTGCAACCGTCTTTTAAAATATGAATTGAAATATTTACATTGTATGCAAGCATCCAACATTTTGGACATGCTTCACATTTGACTTGAAATATGTTATTGATATTCGGTTTATTATTTAAATCTCTATTTTCTTTCTGTATTCACCAAAATTCTGTCCAGACGTTAAAAATGGCAAAACTTCTAGCAACTCGAATGCAGAGTATTCTGTTCAAAACCTGCCGTAGCTATATCTAATATTTATTTAGCTTATTCATATATTGAAGCATATGTGGTCGCTAACAGCAGTTCTCTCATCTGTGCTTTAGAACTATAAGATCTTGTTTTTAAGAATGAATATGATGGGATTTATTGTTGAGTTGAAAGGGATTTTTAATCAGAGCGAAATGTGCGCCGTATGTTGAGAAAAAAGTGTTAAAATAGGCCAGTGTAGATAAAAGCCAACAAAAGCCCAGAAGATAAAGAGACGAGAAGGGAAATAGATGTTTGACGTTCCGATGGGTGGTGAAGTATATGTTTGCTAACACTAAGCTAATGCAGATATTGCTAATGGATTTTGTGAGCGTTTAGGACTAAACCATTGATTCTTAAAGCTTGGGCAAATCAAATGTTTGAAAAGCGAAATGAAAAAGAAATTTCATTGGCCTATCACTCATCCCGTTCTGAAGGGCTGTATGGCAAATTGCATTTTGCATGCTTCTGTTATGAAAAGTGGATGGCCCCGCTGTCATCTGGACATCCTGCCCTCTCTCAAACGTTTTAACCCCATTGGGCAGGTGGCCAGGACCATAAAGAGGCTCTTTGACCAGAAGGTCCATTACTGACCTGCATCACCTAACAGCATGAGTCTCTGCTGGATTACAGCCATGTGTACTGTCTGTGTTTATTGCTTGGTTTTGGCTGTGCGACGTCCGGTACGAAATAGCCTTAATCGCATAAGAAAGAATGTGCAATAAAGTTTCATTGCACGGTTCCATCATTTTTCTATGTTTGCTTCTAGTGTTTGATTTCAACAGAACTGAAAAGCAAGATAATAATCTGGATATATTCGCTGGTTTTCCGGTTGGCAGACGTAATTGCGGGTTGCCATGCAACTGTATTTATGCTCGGCTACGAATTAAAACTCTGTCTGTGGATTTGAGGGTTGTGATAAGAAAGGATCATCTTTACATATGAATTAAGCAAAAGCATGTCTTCTGCATCGGTGTCATTAAAGGTGCACGTGCGTCTTGCACCATGTTTCCTTATCATATATGATGTGCAGTCAGGAATGTCTTGTTTCATTAGGTGAGTGGGATCTGAATCAGGTAAAATAACATCCTCTTTATTTTTTGTCCGTAGAATATGTTTAGAGATCTATAGTTTATACAAATATACCGAAATAACCAAGAGAACCGAGCTTAAAGGTATACTGAAAATTCTGTCATGAATTACTCGCCTCAAAGTTGTTCCAGACCTGTATACAATTCTTTGTTCTGATGAACACAAAGAAAGATATTTGGAAGAACGTTAGCAACTGACAGTTCTGAGACACCACTCACTATCATAGTAGATTTTTTTTTAAATGGTAGTCAAAAGTGCCTCAGAACTGTTTGCTTTCCTAAATTCTTTAAAATATCTCATTTTGTGTTCAATAGAACAAAAAAAACTATAATTTTCCTAGTATGGTCAATGGTGCCCAAGAACTGTCAGTTGCTAACGTTCTTCCAAATATGAATGATTTTTATGAGGTCATCCTGCACTTAAGCTTCTTATCCAATTCCAGGCTGTGTGGTAAACTAAACGCCATTGGCTTTTTTAAAAAGAGAAGCCTTTCAAGATGGAGGGGGCCGGTCAATATGCCCCGCCCTTATTTTCTGTTTCAAGCAAAATTAGATCAACGCACACTTGATGACACACTAAAGTAATATTGGCTCATGGTTATTTATTGGCAAATTTGACAAATTTCTATTCCTTTTTGCCTTTTTAGCCAAAAACTAGTTCACGGTATGCACTTAGCTTTTAGCAGAAAGCTTGAAACATAGGAAATGGAGAAGGGAACTGAGGTGAACTGCTGTTGTGGTCATTGATTTTGCATACTGTAGCTGTGTCTCGCAGCAAACTGTTTGCTCAGAAACTGTAGTTCTGTGGCTATGCTAAGCTGCTGGGACCCTTAACGGGATTTCTCTCTCTGTAAAAGTTGAGACGCAACTCCTGCCAACACATGTGCAAACAAACGACACTCACACACACCTGCGTAGCTACATGTGTCACGGTGACATAAAACCCACTGAAAACTATCATCGTTTTCAAGATTTACAACATCTCACGCCTGCAGGCGCTACTTTTCAAGATACCAACAGGAAACATCTTTCACGGGTCCCACATTGAGAGAGACATTTTTCTACATGCTCTTTTGATGCCAGCTTGGCACATTTAGTAGTTATCACTAGGGATTCACCGAAATGAAAATTCTTGGCCGAAGCCGAATAAAACTGAAACACTTGGCCGAATACCGAACACTGAACATGGCTTTTCGTATTTCTTCTATTTATTTAGCCAATTTTTTCACTATTGCATAAACTAAATGGTAAAAATGTGCTTTTTATATTTTGTCTTGCTTTTCAATATAATACAATAAAACTTCAAATATAATTGCGCAAAACAAGTTAAAGGCTAAATTAAAACAAAAAGGGAACTGTGTGCACGCGACCACTGTATGATGTCAAAGGATTTCGCGAGCGGCGGGGCTACTGTCAGACCGCCCTCTCCAGTCTGAAGTACACAAGTTACCGACCGGTAAAGACGCTTTCATTCAGAAATTTACTCCGCCGCAGTAAATTCCGTGCTGTGGCTTACTCTGACATTTAAAAATGTTCCACACACTGCCGACACGTTTGCTAGATTAATAAAGCGTGCGCGTCGCTCTCTCTCTGCGCTGGTTGCTGCTTGATCATATCAACATGCTTTTTTTTGCTATTTTCGGTCGAATGTTTTCGGTTGCCGAACATTCGGTGCATCCCTAGTTATCACATTATTAGCAATGCTAAAATGTGGAAAGACTGTAAGGATGTGATTCTTCTACAGCAAGGAGTGTTTCAAACAGAGTTTTTCAGGGATTATTTCACCAGCCAACTGCATTATTCTTTCCTAATGAGGATACAATGAGCCCATTATTCCTGTGTTTTATTATGAAAAGGAGAAAACTGAAAAAGTAGGCTTCCTTTTCCATATTCTTCTGCTGCGCTTTAGTTCATGCGCGCTTGCAGTATGTGCAATAGAACCACCTGCCCGCTATCAATTTTGATTCAACTGCTGGAAAATGTAAATGACATCATGTACATCTCTTTAGTGTGCATGTTCATCAAGATGCTGAGGGATTATCAGATGATTTGGCAAGCATAGAAGCATCCGGTGTGTGCATTAGTTAAGAATGAGAGTTTTTAGTTTGGCATATCTTTCGTGGGTCACATGTCTAATTGATGGCCCTTAGTTAGAGATCTTTTTTAACGGAACAGATGTTTTACTCCACCCAGAAGACCGTTATCCATTTAAAGGGTCCGATTCAGCAGCTGTGTCAAACTTACAGTATGTTGCCTTCCACGTGCACTCAACTCCAGTTTTGCAATGTTTTTGTAGTTTAAGCTCAAAGGATGCTTCACATTTTACATGTACGCGAGGGTCAACGCACAGAGTACTTCTGATGCAAGATTTCATCATCAGAATAGTACCTTGTACGCGTAGGTAGCACATGCACATTTTATTTTTTGCTAGTATTTAGTTTATCCACAAGGTGGCAAGCGTGCCCTGGGGGCATCGTAATCAGACCCCTGTAGGCCAGGAGAGGTATTGCAATTTGTCGCAATACGAATTTTGGACGCATACGAAGGCATTCGACTGTGTGCGTACGCAAACAGAGTATTGTTCACAATAAAAACGTTTCTAGGTTCAAATTCCAGGGAATACACAAATTGTATAAAGTAACATGAAAAAGGATGCAAATTAATTATTATTATTATTTAAAAATAATTAAAACATCTTAAAATAATCCTGAATCTTAAATTTTGGCCTAGAATTTTTATTCTGATGTCCGTGTGAAGTTTGCATGCCTACATGAATTACGAATGCTGACACCATTTCATAGAAAAAGTGGAAAGATTGTGTCTCGGCTATGTCATTATGAAGCTCTTGAGGGAGTTGGCAGACTTTTGTCTTTGAAGAGGAGGAGATACTTTACGAATGTTGGGCTTGCATGCCTACGCCTTCACCTTGGAAACTAAAAGCACTTCAGTCGCTACAGTCGTGTGTGGCTTCCGCAGTTCATTAATCGTATCTGGAGAGGCCTCAGCCAGCATGAGAAGAGCTTCACCACACACATCTTCTCTTAATCCCCCCAGTCACCGTATTGTCAGCATTCTGTAGCATAGCGATTGCTGTTATTTTCTGTCCTTTGCGTTTCATGAATGTCAACAGAACAGATGCTAACATACAGCATAGCGCTAATTGGAAGGTTTCTAACCGAAACATTAGCCATGCTAGGTGGCTTCAGCAATTTCAAGATGTATTATCATGCTTTTTGTGTGCTTGTTTTACCCCATCTCAAGCCCCACACAAACAAACTGTGACCTCCTCTGTGTAGCTCTTCCACACCGTATGCACTAGTGACATGAACGAACCATCACGCAGCCGGCAGAGGAAATGATTTATACACAGACATACACTGAACAAAGGACCGGATCCATATCTGAGGACCAGGATTTAGTTGAGGCTTAGGATACGTTAGGAAATGCTAGGTCAGTGAACAAACTGGTTAAGACAGTAAAAACGTAAGATCTAATTTAACTTAAGATATTGAGTTGATTGAACAAATTCAGATACTGCAAGTTGTATCAACTTAAAAAAGTGTGTTTTTTTACAGTATTAAAATGTTTGCGTAGCATATTTAAACTTTTTTTATATTAGCCAAAGCTGCTGAGTTCAGAACTTGACAACTGTTTTGTATAATAATAGTTTTCCAGAACATGACATAATTTTCCATACAGATTAATTAAATTTATAGAATTGTCATAACTATTTTCAAAATGATTAAAATAAAAGTAGTTTGGCTTCATTTACTTTTTTAAGTCAAGTGTCTCCTGAATGTTCAGTTTTTGCCCAGAATTTTCATTCTGGTGCCAGAGTGAAGTTTGGAAATCGCCAATTCGAGAACTTGAGAAACTTGGGGATTGGGAAACATGCATCTTTAAAAATGTACCATGTTTTTATTATCATTAAAGTGTACTAAGTTTAAATGTGTGGTCTCTATGGTTTTAAGTCACAAGTGAAGAAAACTGTAACCATAGAATGTGAACATTTGTTCTCTTGGCATTTTATAAGGCAGCTTCTTGAGGTCGCACCTCTAATATGAGTGTTACATCATTCTGTATTTGTATTCAGTGGATCCAGTCTGCAAAATTCTCAACAAAGAACAGCCTGTGCCAAATGAATATCAACAAGTGCGATAGAAATGGCCAAGTCTTTGAACGCGGTGAGGGATGCTAGATGAGAAAACTTTCCCAAGTGATCTTTTCCCAAATAAAAATACATTACTCACAGCTTGATCATTCTATTGACTTTCCTTCAACAAAAATGTTTCCGCAACAACAACAACAAACAAATTGGTCCCTAAAAGAGCCAGTGTGATTCAAATGCACTTTTCATATGCACTTCTCATGTAGTTTAACCTCATCGAGCATGAACAGCCGTTTGGTTTTATCCTCGGAGGCTGCGATCGTCTCGTGTTCATAAACGTAGCCACCTGTTATGCGCTCTAAACGCCCGTGTTAATCAGAGACGAGGAGATTGATTCAGAGCAATAACAACCTGCTGTGGCATGGTCTTGTTCTTCTGGAAGACTCTAATAGCTGGTGCTCAGCATATATATATTACCTTAATGTTCTTAACCCCCTCTGTTTTACCACCATAGCAAATATGGGTACTTTCGTGGGGTAAAGTTAACATTTTGTTCTGTTTATTGCTGCTCATGTCATGGAGCATCTGTTCGCTTGATAGTTATCTAAGAGAAATGTTCTTCATTTCCCGTTTGTATCGCATCCTGTTTTCTGTGTTTTATTGTTCTGTGCTTTGTGTATTCACACTGGGCCGGCATGCAGGTAAGGGGAAGAGTATTAATCGTTCCTCCAAAAAAAATTGTCTTCATTTATTGAACCTTATTTTGGCCTGACTATAATAATAATAGCTTAGTAGCTTTCCTGTAGCTCAGTGGTTAGAACATGATGCTAGCCACGCCAAGGTCATGGGTTCGATCCCATGGATTGCACATACTTAAATACAAATGTATAGTATCATGCAATGTAAGTTAGAGCCGCCTCTAACTCATCTGTACTTATCCTACTGGATCTGTCTGCTACCTTTGACACTGTTAACCACCACATACTCCTGTCGACCCTCAAGGCTATGGGTGTCTCTGGAGTGGTGATACAATGGTTCAGATCTTACCTCACAGGTAGGTCATTTAGAGTATCCTGGGGAGGAGAGGTCTCTGAGTCTCAACATCTTGACACAGGGGTGCTCAGGGCTCAGTGCTTGGTCCGTTGCTATTTTCTATATACATGACATCCCTAGGCTCTGTCATTGGAAACATGGCTTTTCCTATGACTGCTATGCAGATGATACACAACTCCACCTGTCATTTCAGCCTGTTTCTGCATGCATTTCAGCATGCCTAGCCGACATCTCGCTCTGGATGAATGACCATCACCTGCAGCTGAACCTTGCTAAAACAGAACTGCTTGTAATCCCGGCCGACACAAAGAGTCATCACAACTTCTCCATTCAACTGGGCTCATCAACCATCACATCTTCCAGAACGGCCAGAAACCTGGGAGTGGTGATCGACGATCAGCTTAACTTCACTAATGTTGCCAGCACCACCCGGTCCTGTAGATTCATCCTCTACAATATTAGGAAAATTAGACCTTTCCTATCCGAGCATGCTACGCAAGTCCTAGTCCAGGCTCTTGTTCTGTCCAGACTGGACTACTGCAATGCGCTACTGGCTGGACTTCCAGCTTGCACAACCAAACCTCTACAGATGATCCAGAATGTGGCTGCAAGAGTGGTCTTCAATGAACCGAAAAGAGCATGTCACTCCTCTCTTCACTAAGTTACATTGGCTCCCTATAGTCGCACGAATCAAATTCAAGACTCTGCTCCTGGCCTACAAGACCACCACTGATTTGGCACCCTTACCTTCACTGCTAATGCAGACTTAAGGGCTCGGCATAGTCCAGGCGAATTGCGCTTTCGTTCTGCGTTTGGGGGTAAAACGAAGCTTGAAAACGTTGAGTGACGGTATAGTATTTTCGAACAATCCAACACCCCTTTGTTTCTGGAGGCGGGGTTTACATGACGTATGCAAATAAAATGACGCATTATTTCCCACAGACCAGGCAGCGCTACATAAAACACCCACCTATTACGTAATGGCCATGGACCAATGGTGGCTCGAGGATGTTTACCGGCCAACACGAACTTTCCCGGAGAGTTCTGTTTGGTTTGCTGCGGCGAACTAGGGAAACGAATTGTCGTTAGGACCATATTTTGTAGTAGTAGTAGTAGTAGTAGTTTATTTATTAATTATTTTATTCTTATTTTCAGTGGAAGATTAGAAGAAATCTCAGCCCAGGCATTCTACCTAAGATCAATCTGTAAAATAAACAAAATCTCAGGGTTTTGTATTTTGTATTATATATGTATTGATTATAAAGAAGTGTGTTCATACTATGAAGGGTATTGTACAAGATCTGCTTAAGTAGTCAACAGCTGCAGCGCATTATAATGACTTCAGTAACTCCTAGACCTTTATAGAGTTTTACTTTTCCCATTACTTTTACAATTAGCTCATCTCACAATGTATCCTTTCAAATAAAAGAGCTGAATTTGCTCTGACACGATCCTTTATTGTAAGAAGAATTGCCAGGCCTTTATTCATCTTTATGCTCAATAATATTTAATCTTGACCTTGAGCATTAGAAATTAGCTCCGACGGCGTGGCGTACATTTGACGATATGAACGTTTCCTTGTGCAATAAATGGATGATATCATCAAAATGTAAATGGACCAATAGCGTTTCAAAGCGTCAAGCAGTATCTGCAGTGCATTCAGCGCTGTTGGCACCAGCGGCTGCGCACCTATTCATGCATAGCTAAACTAATGAAGGATTAAACCTACTTTGGTTCGGAACGCCTAATTCTGCCAGATGAGCTGTTTAATGTGGGCTGCGTTGAGGGCAAACAAGCCCCCTGGTCCGGCCCCTTGAATTTGCATAATTCCTAGGATGTCTTAGTCTTAGTGTTGCTCTTTGTTTATACATAAGATTTGAGGTCATTTGCATGTAGATTTATGAAAGGATATGATGATGCTTAATGACAGGCTTGACAGAGGTGTTGTGAATATAATCACACACACAGCCAAAGCTGATGGAACCATTGGTATTCAAAGGGACAAAAGAGAAAATTGCGGAAAATTTGTTACTGTTTGTGTCTGGCAGAGGCGGGGTACGAATCCAGGCCAAAGTATTCACTGTTATTTACTTTTCCCGATCTTGTGTGTGTGTGTTTGTTTTAGTTTTCTTGTAATACTTTTGTATTTGAGTATTAAATTGAATTTAGTGCTGTTGCATTTAATCAGCCCTGGTGCATCCGTTAATATTTTTGGGAAATGTTCTCTTGAAACCCAGCAGGCAAGTGTCAGTTTGACACAACTTGATTTCATGGCAGCTAAATGTGGGTTAATTTCTGATTATTGCAACGGGAAGTTCTTATGTTCATCGACACTCTGCAGATAATTTTACCCCTGGAGCTGCAGACGCAGAGGCTAAAGTGGGTCTTCTTACGCCATGCGCTGAGGGGCCAGCGGTTGTCAGAGAGCTCCACACAAAGGCTCTCAAGGGAGGAAGCGACGCCCCCCCCCATACGTCTTTCCGACTCGCTCTCTCTCTCACATCCACTTTCCGAACCTCCGTAATGAGCAGTTAAATGTAGCCTAGAATGCTGAGAATCACTTAGGAGGATTCCCTTAATGCACGCTCCAGACAGCCCACAATTAAAATTAAAAAATGAATTTAAGCTTCTGCATAATTTACGCAGACCCCAAACTGCTAATGGGGTCGATAGCTGACAAAGTGGGGGTGTGGCCGACTTTCCGTCTGGGCGTCGGAGTTGTGCGACACTGGTACCAGGTGCATTTCGGGATATATGTAGGTTCATAATTGTTTGTTTGCATGTCTCTTGTTTTCCATACAGATGAATAAGTGAAGTCGTGTGTGTTGTTCATAGAAATTGTGCTCAAAATTCCATCAGCATAATTGTCATGTTAACATTTTTAATATCACGGTTGAGCACAGTTAGCGGTGCGGTAAATTGCAGTAAATGGTTGCACTTCCAGGCTTTCTGCGTGCAGGTCATTGTCTTGTTGGATAGCTAATTGAAATGGCTTTCTTTCTTTAGGTAAATGTTTATTGTGAATGTGCTTGTGGGTATACTAACCTGTATGCTAATGAGTCATGACAATCAAATAATTGTTTTGAATGTATGCGCTATTCTGTTGTAAATTATTCTTGTCTGAAGAAGTAGGTAGCCACATCCAACTCTTATGCAACACAGCTATAGGAACAAACTTTTTCCTGCATACAAACTCAAATCAATATGTCATGTTCATTTTTAAATAATATTTTTTCATATTTTTTAAATATTTTTTTATAATTATAATTAATGTTCGGCCACATTGTAAACATTTATTTAGCTCTTTATTTATTTGTTACACCATTTTTATCTTGGACTGTCTACCAACATAGGCAGATATCTTTTAAGATTGCATTTAAACAATATTGAAACATAATTTAGATAACTAATTTGAAACACTCCACAATAAAAGAGTTAATGTTCTAATTGGTTTTAAATGATAACTTATATAATGAGATCCAACCATATTTAGTTAAATTGTCGTATTTTTATCAACATTAAATTGATATTTCTCTTGCATTCTCCGCCATCCTGGCATAGGCTAAGTGATAATGCAATGTTGTAACACTGTATTCCTGATACTTTATCAATAATGCGATTGTTAACATCTTTCATACCAGATACAGTATGTGGAAGATGCACAAATGTTATTTTTGCCTGTCATAGCTGACGATTCCGACTCTCATAGACCGAGACCGTTCACTTGAGATTTAGAGGAGAGAAGGAGAACTTAAAGTCCCTGTAAATCGGAAGTTGTGATCGTTTTTACTTCTGTATTCTGACGCATTTCCGATTGAAATGGAAATTCGAATGAGGAAAAAATAGTGGGTGTGGCTTGTTTTTACTGCAATTTGATTGGATGAATAAAAACAGCCGTTACATTTTGAAATGGAACTGGCAGCAGACTCACAGTTGAAGGGTAGGAGTTAACGGATGCCCAAGCTCTCTAACTTACGTCATTTGATGAGATGGATAGTCACTAGAGGACGGAAGTTCATTTTTAGATTTTAACTGAAGATTATGAGGGCACATGAATAAAAAAAAAGAATGACCCACATTGGTAAACTATTTACAATAAATGCTGCAATATTTCATGAAAAAATAGGAATTGTAATTTTTTTATTTCACTAGGACTTTAAGAACACAAACCAATGAATCATAGGATTGGACATTGGTTATGTTTGCTTGAGAGAACTGATGGTGGCTCTTCTGGCAGTTTCTGCTTGCTGGATCTTCTGCTCTGCTGTGTCTGTTCAGCTGAGGTGAAGAGGTAGCAAAAGGTGTGAAACAGAATGAATCAGCCATATTTAGAAGTCTATTATGTTCTTCTTGTGATATTTTCCAGGCTGCTGCGCCATGACCCTCTTTTTCTAGGCTTTTAAATCATTCGCCTTGTGCTACAATTTGTTTCTGCCCTCAG
This sequence comes from Triplophysa rosa, assembly GCF_024868665.1. NCBI lineage: Eukaryota > Metazoa > Chordata > Actinopteri > Cypriniformes > Nemacheilidae > Triplophysa > Triplophysa rosa. The sequence continues at coordinate 5,217,951 of NC_079891.1, forward strand.
CAAAAGTGAATTGATGCTGCCAATATTTGAGAAAATCACAGACATTCAGAATCTATTTCATGTTTAATGGTAAAGTTTTGCTATGTTAAAAAAAGTCTTTCTGTCACGATTATGAAATTTGGCTGATGGTTAATTGTCTATTTCAGAGCTTTGACATTTATTTCTCATACATTTTTTATTCAGCTTTGAAACGACCAGAGGTGGGTAGTAACGCGCTACATTTACTTCGTTACATTTACTTGAGTAACATTTTGGAAAATATGTACTTTTTAAGTCAAATTAAAAGTGTGTACTTCTACTCTTACTTGAGTAAATTTCTAATAGAAAATCTGTACTTTTACTTCGTTACATAACTTACATTGCGTGACGTTCCTTCGTTCCTTTATTTTAAAATATGCTTTTTAAAACGCGTTGTTTATTTCAAGGTTGTCGTCTCTTTTACGGGCATTCCCGAGTGATCGATTCTTTTGAGTTGATTCTTTTGAAAGCATTAATTGAACAATGGGCAAAACCATTTGAATAGGCTAATGATTCAGTTCAAATGATTTGTTCAGTTCGCAGCATGATCTGAATCATCTGAAGCAGGATTACTCACTCCTCGTAGCGCGAAATTTAAGAACACGCAGAACACAAAGAGCGTTGGATGAAGTGGATATTAATCTATATCTATACAATCAAAACTGCAAATGTGTAATATTGTTTGCCAGCAATGATAAATGCCGCCATATGCGCGCACCCGCGCGACCTGTTCGTCAGACACCGCAACATGCGCGTTACCTGTCAGACACAGAGACGTGGGCTTGCAGAAATATACATTTGAAGAACAGAAGGAAGAAAACTTGTTGATGGGCGTGTGGTTCACTGTTTACTGTTTGTTTACAAGTAAGAGCGTTTCACAACACACACGTGACACAACACGAGAAAACATGAGCTTTGTTCAAAAATGTGTATTTCATTTAAGAGAGCACTGCAGATGTTCTAGATCATCTTAGGAAATGCTCTGAGTTTAGTTCATGCTTTAGTTTGACATGGTCTATTATTCTAAATAAGTTGTGTAAACTACATTGACATCAGGACTAGATGAAATTTACAGAAATGCTTGTCTCTTCTGTGTTTGTCTATTCTTTAGTCTCTCTAGTATATTGCAAAGATATCTGCTTATGATAATTAAAAATATTGATTAAAATGTAATATTAAAATATTGGCGTTAATATTATTTTATGTAGTAGGCCTATATAATCAGATACAAAGTAACTAAGTAACTAGCTACTTGAGTAGTTTTTTCATTGCATACTTTTTTACTTTTACTCAAGTAGTTTTTAAACTAGTGACTTTTACTTTTACTTGAGTAACAATTTCTCTAGTTACTTGTACTTTTACTTGAGTAAAGATTTTGGCTACTCTACCCACCTCTGGAAACGACCATATTGTTCTGAATATAAGACTATGTTTTACATACATCGGAAAAAATTGGGTCATCGTATATTTAAGGTTTAGGCTTTTAGCTGTCAATAATACAACCGCCAAATACTTGTAAATTAAAGGAGTCATATGACACGGCTAAAACGAATATTATCATTTGTTTTAGATGTAATGCAATGTGTATACACGATTTAAGGTTCAAAAACGCTGTATTTTCCACATACCGTGCATGTTTGTATCTCCTCTTTGCCCCGCCTCTCTGAAATGCGCAGATTTTTAACAAAGCTCATCGCTCTGAAAAGCGAGGGGTGCTATGATTGGCCAGTTAACCAGTGCGTAGTGATTGGCCGAATACTGCAAGCGTGTGACGGAAATATAACGCCTCTTACCATATTTGGAACATCAGGTTCCAAAGCAATTGTACTGACAGGTGCACCCACCTTACTTGCGGATACATTTGGGTGGTCTTAGTCAAATCATACCACGAACTGACGTAGATTCGCCGGGGTGTGGTTACACAAGGCGTTTCAGGCAGGTCTGGGTGAGCATTCGCTTTTAGATAGAATACATCTTTTGTTCCGACACTTTAATTCGAGCAATTTTATGTGTCTAATACATGCATGGGCAACTTATAACACACCAAAGACACAGAAAAACACGTGTCCGTGCCATATGATCCCTTTAAGTAAATTGATCAGGAGTGAATTGAAGCCACCATTAAAGTACTATCAGTCATAGAAATGCTTCTAGTCTACACTAGACTACAATAAAATTTTACTTCTATGTTAATGACATTTTGGCAGACTGGTTTTCACACTGAGATTATCTTAAATGATGTTAAATTGTACTGCAGGTTATTTTTTTGGCTTTAGTTTGTGCGTATATGCGCAAGTGATTGTGTTGTGGTGCTACATTTTACAAGTATTACCATGCTTAAGTTACAATAAATACACTAAAATATGCAATGTGCAGGCACTACAGCTCCCCCTAGTGTCTTCTATAGAGATCTGCAATAATTGCGATTATCTGCAACTATCGCGATGAGGTCAAACAATTGCGATGAGATGATTATTTAATAATCGTGACAGCCCTACTCAAAGATGGCGGCACCCACATTCACACCAAAAATAAGGTGGAAATAACACTTGATTTGGAGATTGTTTGAATAGATGGAGCGTTCCTATCACTAAAAGATGCCGGACATGAACTGCACGGAGTAAGCGAAACTGAGTCATATGTCTGTGTTTTGTTGGCAATGGGTGCGCACGTGCTTTAGTCCCCCCCAACCCCCCACGCACGTGTGCAGGAGGTCGTCTGTTTTCAGAAATAATCATACAGCTGTATCTGTCTTTTCTAAATGTCATCAGACTAAAGACTCTTCGAAGATACGAAGTATGCAATACTACTCTATAGGTATTCAAGATTAATATGAGATTGGCAGAAAATGCATGCATTACGTCGGCCTTAGTGTCACTTTCCTCTCCTGACCAATTGCAATGTGATAAAGTTTACAATTGTGGGATTTAAAGAGTGCAATATTTCCTCTTGGTTGATTAGGCAGTGCTTTTATACTTATTGACTGGGGTGCTATTTAATTTAGGTGGAGTATAAAAATAGCACAATGGTGTTAAAGAGGAGGGCAAGAGGATCGTACACAGAGAGTGAAGCTCATTAACTTAAATGGAGGTCATAGGGAAATATCCACCTCTTCTTTAAGTGTGTTTGCTGAGGGGGTCATAAATTCTTAGTGATTGTGAATTCAGGCCAGGCAGTACCTCATCTGTACAGTTACTCAGCAGTGATTTCACCTCACTCCTGATCTTCATTCGTATGCTAAAATTATGAGAAAAAGATTCAGGATGCTAGACTTTTCTTGTCTTTTCACAGCTTCAGACAGCAGCAGACGTATTAGCTTGTTCTGAGCGTTGAATGTTCAAACATTAAGTAGATAACTGCTCACTTTTGAGTTTTATTTAAAAGAACGGAAGGCAAAATTTTCAAGTGTGAAATCTCCTACACGTCTTTCCTTGACCCGTCAGTCTACTCCCACCTCTACACCCACGTGGATGACCGCAGTAGATTAATCACCCAAGGACTGCTTACTGTTGCATGAAGGCATCTGTGTGCGTGTGCGTTGGGGTTCTTAACAGACCTTTAAGTGCTTATGGATTTGGGGGGGGGTTAAAGATCATCACAGTGGATTCCTGCTCTGCATGTTTACTATTTGTGCATATGCTGGCCACATAATGACTCATTTCGACCCTAGTCAGGTATAATATCTTTGCTAAAGCGACAGTTTATCCTAAAATGAAATGTTTTGTCCTCTGTTCACGGTCTGTTTCTGTGGAGGGTGAGTAGATGATGACAGAATATGTAATAAGTTAATCATTTCTTTCGTTATTCAGTTTAACTGCAGGAAGAGACACCATGTTATTACATTTGATTCTTTTTTCTTTGACCCAGCATATTCATTTATATTCTAATTGGGTCTCTAAGATTACAGCTGAGAAAAATGTGATCTACAAACGTAAAATGTACGTTTTTAAAACGTCTAAATATGTTTACATTTACATTTGTGTCTTATGGGTCAATTTTTCGAAATTGAGAATTTTACATAACCTGAAAGCTGAATAAATAAACTTTCTATAGACATATGAGTTGTTAGAATAGGACAATATCTGGCTGAGATACAACCGTTTAAAACTCAGGAATCTGAGAGCGCAAAAAAGTCAAAATATTGAGAAAATTGCCTTTGAAGTTGTTAATCAGGGGCACTGTGGCAGACCATCAACTCACAAAAATACAGTTTTTATATATTTAAGGTAGGAAATTTACAAAATATCTTCATGGAACATGATCTTTACTTAATATCCTAATGATTTTTGGCATAAAAGAAAAATCGATAATTTTGACCCACACAGTGTATTTTTGTCTTTTACTAAAAATGTTCCCGTGCTACTTAAGACATTTACTTAAGTAAACTACTTTATATGCATTTGGCAGACACTTTTATCCAAAGCGACTTACATAGCGTAGAGCAGAGTGAAAGTCCATAATATATATTTTAAGTTTGAGGATGACATAAAAGTAAGTTATTAAATGAATTGACAGTTTTAGGTGAACCATTCCATTAAACAGTGCATTATTATCTCTTCTTAAAAGAACAGTTTACCCAAACATAAAAAGAAAAAAATAGTTTATTCAATCTCATGCCATACCAGATAAATGACTTCATTTCTTTAGTTAAACGTAGACAGGTTTTTTAATGGCATACATTCTGTGTATAGGTCAAAAAATATCCAAAACGCATATACATCCACTATAAAAGTAATGAAAACAACTTTACAAATTATTACAAATTTAGTGAAACTGAAATTAGAACAAGCAGATTTGAGCACTACTTATTAAAAACATGGCGGCACATGAGTAACACATGGGTTTGCTTTAAAACACGTGAGAACCAATCAGATAGAAGGTATGAAAGAATTATGAAATAGTTCACCTTCAAAATGAAAATTCTGTCATCATTTACTGTTGTCATTTTAAACCCGTGTTATTTTCATTCTGAAAAATGTTGGATGGACACAAAAGCAATGCAAGTCAATGGGGGCCAACAGTTTTCTGTTACCACAAGTTTTCAAAATATCTTGTTTTGAGCTCTGCAGAAGAAAGAAAGTCATACAGGTTTGAAACGACTAGAGGACATGTAAATAATGACCGAATTTTCATCTTGAAGGTGAACTATCACTTTAAGCTACATGCATCATCGCTAAAAGAAATACTGATGTTAAACAATAATTTACTCATTTAAAGACACAGAAAAGAGATTTTTTACCACATCATCTGTTAAATATAGTGATTAAAATACAAGAGGAGTTTAACGTTCCAAAGTCCCTCAAATGACCTCCGAGTCTTGTACTTTCATCATTATCAAAAATCACGCTAATGCTCCTCTATAAGTTCAGAATAAAACCTGTGGCAGGAGGGTCAATTAAACAGCTCTGTTGTACAAGAACCTATTGGTCTTCCATTGCAGAGACCTCATCAAAACGCTTGTCACATGCATTAAAGATGATGTGATCTATGTCAGATAAATTAGGCCCCTTCCTAGGTCGTTTCTGACAAGTACGCTGATGAGAAAGTCACACACCCCGCGCACATAAAATATAACAGGCTTGAGTCATATTCTCGCCTTTCAGCTGACACCTGCGAGAGCAGAGTCTGATATATCTGCTTTTACACTGAGACCTTTTCCCGCAAGGCCAGAGATTGTGAGGTGTAGTGTCTTCATAAGACGCCTGAGAGGGTAAAACAGACTTTTAAAGGGACAGGCTGCCCAGGTCAGCATTTCTAGATAAAGATCATAGACGTATGACAACTAAAGTTCAGTATGTGAGAGATGGGGAGACGGGAAAATTTCAACTTAGGCTTCCATGCACTTCCTCGACCAACCAGAATTTCAGAGGGGCGGGTCCTAGTCAGACCTATAAAAACACTGAAAGCCATTTAATTCTCTAGGAAAGTGGTCTTGTATATCTTTTTTTTCTACAATTGTATTATTTTGTCTTTCTTATTATCTTTATCCTTGTGATTTTAGCTTTAAAAGGCTCAGCTACTTCGATGTCTTTAAAAGGATTAACACGATCCCCTTATCACATGTTCAATGTTTTGAAGAGATTGAGATACCTGTAGCTCTTCCATATGCAACATGCACCGTTTATGTAATTATGATTTTATTCTGAGATACGGATCAAGCTTAGTCTCAGCATGTGATTTTCTATTAATACTATCCAATCGAACCAAAAGAGAGAAAAAAACACGATAGTAAAAAGAGAATGTAAGAGATAAGTGGATACGGTTTAAACTCCTGCTACATGTTTAAGCTTGTTAAGATGCTAGACTTTTTTTCTCGATGAATGGATGTCTATGAAAAAGGGATGCTGAAAGAAAAATACCAGAATAGTGTACACAATCCTAATAAATGCCAAAAGAAGTGTATAGCCTAAAGCCTCAGGTCTCAATTGTTTGTTTTCAGGCGTAGAGAGAATTAAAAGGTGACCATGAATGCAAGTGAAACCTTTTGAGATGGCTGTAAATTGCAAAGCATGTTAAAACTACATGAATGTGCCTTTCAAGTGGATGGCACAAGTGAATCATTTAGAAACATTGTTGCTGTACGCGGTGGAGTGAAATGGGAATAAATTAAGTAAAAAATGGAGCTGTCTGCATTTTCTGATTTCGAATATCCTTCTAGAAATCTGAGTCAAGGAAAGACACAGAAATAGGTTGTGACGTTTTCTCTCATACACCGCAAAAATAATTTCAGCACTTTGTATTCTTGCATTTCAGTTTTCAGTAAAATAACATTTTTGAAGCATCCTGTAGGCAAACAACATTTACTTAAGAGGCCAGATTGTGTAAGAATGTAAAACATGTTTTAAAGCAATATGTCTTGGATTAAGTTGATGTTTCTTACCTTGTCTTTCCTTTTCTCTTGTTTTTCTTGCTAGCTGCAAACTAGAGATTTATGCTTAAAACAAGAACAAACACTTTGCTGGTGGGATAAAAAAAATAAACAATTTAAGATAACTTGTCCAGAGGATGTGTAAATGCTTTTACAGGAAAGTAATACCAAACTCCTCAAGAAAATGAGTTTTGCACTGTGCTTAAAGAAGATGTTTCAATAGGTCTGTGTATTTGTGAAGAACATAATTACCATATTTAAACATTCCTTTACCATAACATACATTTGTGTTTAATTGTGTTTAATTAATTTTCACCATCACGTCAGAATGTTTTAATTTATGTCATTGATATGCACTGCATACTATGTCAAAAAAGCAGTGTATGCAGAATATTAAACAAGCACGACATTTGGACGCATAACCAATCTCGTGAGGTCACCTCCACAATACGCTTTAAAAGACCCGCTGGAAAAGCCAAGCAGTTTAGTTTCCCACGCTACATGGGAAGAAGCCAAGAAAAATAATTATTCTTTATTGTTGAGTTGTAATTGAAAATGCACATGGCAGATGCAATATCGAGGGGAATTGCCTGACGTGAGAGATTATACGCGACTGCTAGCGCAGGCATGGAAATGTGATGGGCTTTGATGACTGTTGTCATGACACTTGTACTGTATGGGCGATTGGTCGATGTTGTTCTTGTATCGGCGAGGGAGTCTGGGTAAGCAACTCTTGATTGTGTGTGGGTGATGCTCTGTGCCCGGTTTCTTGTTCCGCTCACCAAACACTGTATAATTGAATTCCCGTCTCTGTTTGTGTTTCCACCCTCTCTTTAATATTAGCTGGTACAATAGCACGGAGCAGAGTATGTGAGCGGAGCTGAGCGGTGAGAATTTCCGCTCCCCGCTCACGTGGGTGTTCAGTCACACCAGACCGCTCCGCTCAATTCCGCTCCCCGCTCATCTACAATTTCATCCCATTCCGGTGAAATCGCTCCACGCTCGCTCAAATGAAAAATTCCTCTGCATGCCTAACACCTGCCGTTTTCAATTGAAGCCTTACCCTTCGTTTACACCGCACTCATCTGCGGCACGTTACGGCTCCGACGTGGCTACCGGAACTGGTCATTCTAGTCTATGCTTCAGCTGCGATCGGTGCCTCCTCTTCAGGGGAAGCTGGAATTCAAAATACGTGTTCAGCGCTTCACGTGAACCTACGTGCATCACGCATCATGTCAAAATACGTGCCTGCTGCAGACGCGTCGAAAGGGTTTATGATAAAAGAGACGCTCGCATTCAGAAGACACTGCGTTAACACTTAACTCTGATTACACATGAGACTAAGCGAGTATCTAGCAAACGCGAGTGTCTCTTTTATTAAAAACCTTTTGACACATCTGCAGCAGGCATGTATTTTGACATGACGCGCCACACACGTGACGGGCTAAATACATGTTTTGCCGAGCTTCGCATTACTGCTTCCCCTGAAGAGGAGTCACAGATCGCGAAGAGGAGTCACAGATCGCCACTGCTATGCTTGTGTTTACACCAGACATCTCTCTCTGAAGTGTATGCTGACAGTTTTGTTAATTGTTGAAGGCACAGGTGAATTCTGGGTGGATTTGTGCATGCCCCAGACTCGTGGTGTGAGCGGTATCGGAGCGGAGCATTTGGATAAAAACCCGCTCTGCGCTCCGACTATATTTCGCACGCTCCGTTTCCCGCTCCACTCACATGCTCTGGCACGGAGGCATCTTTCACCTCCAGGACTGTAGAACTTTATTTGTGTCTTGGTGGAGGAACTGCTTTGAAAATGCACAAGCGTTTGTAATCAAACTTGAACAGATGCATTTTCACACAAAAAAACTAGAAAACCCTTATGTATACAACTCAGAGTCACGGACGTACTGTAGTAATGAACAGCTGCTTGAAAATAAATTCCTTTATAAAACTACTTAATTCTTTGCCCGTCAGCGATTTTCAAAGAGTTGCCAGCCGGTGCCAGCATTTTTGATCATTTTCACAAAATGTAAAGGTCCAATGCTTAAAATTTAGCGGCATTTAGCGGTGAGGTTGCTAATTGCAACCAACGGCTCATTCCACCCCTCCTTTTTGAAGCACAAAGGACTAAGATGACATTACGTTTTCGCTTCTTTGTCGAAGGAGACAACGTATTTACGAAATGCGCTCTGTAGAGCAGTTTGTCTGTATAGGGCTGCTGTAGAAACAACACGGTGAATTCCATGCAAGGAGACCCGCAGTGTATGTAGATAGAAATAGCTCATTCTAAGGTAATAAAAACATAACGCTTCATTGTGGAAGGTCTTTATACACCTCTGAAGACATAGTTATGTATATTATGCGTTTCTGTCAATAGATATTAATCTTACACATTGCACCTTTAACACTACATATAACGACCAATTTTAGTTGGAATCAATTTTCATTCCAAGGATGAAAGAGGACAGCTACAATGCTGCTCAAGCAAAAATAGCTTTTGTTAAAAAAAAGTTTAACAAAAATACTTGAGCCCACACCACAACTAATAAAGAAACAGAGGTGGAATTACATTGAGATTTTTTTGTCCAGCTGATGAATGCTAAAATATTGACAGCCAATCAAAATCCATTTGAATATAAAGGGCTCGTTCATTTAAAATGTAAGACCACCTCATGTGAGCTCAGAATAAACATAACGTTATGGTCCGTCGGTATGGACGGGCCTTTCATCTGCAGGGGGCTTTGTCAAAAATCCCTTTTCCCATTTTCTCTCGGATCCTTTATGGTGCTGTTGGGCGAAGCTCGACTTGAGCCATAAGTGTACAGAATACACAGAATAGCTGTGTGACGGTAAATATACAACCCAAATTTTCCCTCTGAATAAATGTGTTTGAATCCATGGCTGGCGGAGCACGGTAACTCAATGTAAAGCATCACACGCCGACTTCTCCCGCGAGACAAGGTCATTATTTGTTCAAACTCTACAGCAAAGGTACAAAATGGTGCGCACTCCATTTGTTTTGCGCTGGGAACATCTAAGAGAAGAGTCTGCCGTTTGTCCTTGCCCTCCCTCACTCTCCGCTCTATAGCTTTGATGCTTGGGATATTCATGATTAGCCTCATGGGTAATGTGAATACACACACGCGCACAAGCATATTAACTACCATATCAGAGCCGTGGCGCGCGCACGCAGTGTTTTATTGGAAATGCTTGTGTATGTGTCTCATGAGCAAAACCTGCCCGCAAGATATGTGAAGATAACAATAACCTGTAAATGACCTTCACATTGTGCGAGCATTACATCACTCACTGTGTACTTTATAGGTATTTTACACTGCATACACAAAGATGTTTTTAATGGGAAAATGTATGTGACGAGGGAGGCGGGACGAGAGCCGCGAGGGAACGACGCGAGGCCGGTGGCGCGAGCGATAATGAGTGTCAGCTAGGGATGTAACGATTCACTCAGCTCACGATGCGATGCGATTCACGATTCTGATCTCACGATGCGATTTATTCACGATTTACTCACGATTTATTTTGAAAAAATGAGTTGAAACAAATTAGAAATGAACAACGTCCCTTGCATTATTTCTTAAATGCTTCACGTTTCTTTGTATGATAAAATAATGTTTTATTTCAAATAACAAAACTGAACTGCAATTTTATAACAAATTAATAATAGAAAAAGTCTCTTTAATATAAACAAACTAATACTGTCTGTGCTTTTCTTGGATTTTTTGCATTTAAGAAATATCAGCATCCACGTTTAGGTTTGCAGTGAAAATAATGTATTGCGATTCAGTTCAAGCCTCAACCGATTTGAATCGTCGCTCATTATAACCGATTTTCAACAGGCTCACGGTGAATCGTTACATCCCTAGTGTCAGCTGTGCGTTACACCGGTCTCGCATCTCTCACGGAGGAGCTCCGGAAGCACAAGAGGAGGAGCGACAGGAAGATACGACGAGAGAGGACCAGGCCTGGACATTATGTGTTTTAGTTATGTTTGTCTAGGAAACATAACTTTTACTTTTACTTTGGTTTTGTTGTTTGTTTATTGTATTAAAAAGTTTATTTAATGTTCGCTGGTTCCCGCCTCCTTCCTCCTTTTATACGAACATTGCTACAATGTAGTTTTACAGTCTTTTTTGTTTATTTTAATCAACTTTAATTTAATAAAACGGGGCGAAAACTCTTTCTTCTGTAGAACACCGAAGATATTTTGAAAATGTTCAGAACTTAACAACATTGACTTCCACTGTGTGGACATAAAATCACTGAGACATTTCTTAAAATATCTTCTTTTGTCTTCCATTGCAGAAAGAGTCAAATATAGGGTTTGCATGACATGAAGGTGAATAAATGATGAGAGAATTTTAATTTTTAGTCTATTTTAATGCTTTGGCACTCCAAAGCTTTTTTACAATGCAGTAAAGCTAGAATATTGAATCATAAACACACACCTGTAAGTCTTTCGATTACAGCGCAAGGTCATGATTGACAGATGGTTAAAATACAGTAGCATGGTCACATACAAATGCGGTCCACTTAGATTTTCTCTCTTTCCCAGCACCGTAAACCTTTTGTCACACTTTTGGCTTGACTGTTGTCTTACGAGGTAGATAGATTCAACTTTTGTTGCTCAGCATGGAGTCTTTACCTTTCCACACAGCTGTGATCGCTACTACTCGTGATGAAAGCACTCCATTACTCTCGCTGACTGGAAGAAGGGATGTTAACCTTTAACAATGTTGACAACTCGGCTTTATCAATACAGCACCTCTTCTGTGCTCGCGACGTCCTTGTTTTTATCTTCATGTGCTGTTTGGTTTATGTATTAACGCACCAGCATCAAACATTTCATTTGATGGGCCTGTTGTGGCTCATATTTGGGGCTGAGATAAGGAAGGAAGTATATTTGAGTTGTCGTCGTGTGTAATTGTGTGTTCTTTCAGGAAAGCAATATTATTCGATTTTCAAGGCGACTTTTATAATGGTTTACACAGATAATGCAATGTCAAAGGACAAACTTGTTTAAAGACAAACAAGGGAGATACAGTAGAAACATGCCTTGTTACAGATAAACTAGAAATATGCATATTGTTTTTATAAGATGATTTTCTAACCATTCTTCTCTCTCTCTCTTTGTCTATGCATTCTCATCTTGCCTCCTGCACCAACAGGTAAGTTTTTTTTATATATATGTTTTCACATACAAAATGGGTATTTTAGTTGAAAGCGTTACAGTAACATTATTTCAGAGAAAAAAATAGATACAGCTGCGGAACAAAAATTATGAGACCATTTTAAGTTTTTCTGAATTTACGATCTACTGGCATGTTTTTAGGTAAAATGATCACCTTTGCTTTATTCTGTGAACTACTAACAATATTTCTCCCAAATTTCAAATAAAAAATATTGTTTCTATTCTATTTGCATTTATTAGCAGAAAATGAAAACTGGAGAAAACGGTCAAAATAATAGAAAACATGGTGTGTACTTTTTCAGATCTCAAATACTGCAATGAAGACAAGTTCATATTCACTTTTAAGCAATACAACAGTAATATGTGTATACATGTACACTCACCTAAAGGATTATTAGGAACACCATACTAATACGGTGTTTGACCCCCTTTCGCCTTCAGAACTGCCTTAATTCTACGTGGCATTGATTCAACAAGGTGCTGAAAGCATTCTTTAGAAATGTTGGCCCATATTGATAGGATAGCATCTTGCAGTTGATGGAGATTTGTGGGATGCACATCCAGGGCACGAAGCTCCCGTTCCACCACATCCCAAAGATGTTCTATCGGGTTGAGATCTGGTGACTGTGGGGGCCATTCTAGTACAGTGAACTCATTGTCATGTTCAAGAAACCAATTTGAAATGATTCGAGCTTTGTGACATGGTGCATTATCCTGCTGGAAGTAGCCATTAGAGGATGGGTACATGGTGGTCATAAAGGGATGGACATGGTCAGAAACAATGCTCAGGTAGGCCGTGGCATTTAAACGATGCCCAATTGGCACTAAGGGGCCTAAAGTGTGCCAAGAAAACATCCCCCACACCATTACACCACCACCACCAGCCTGCACAGTGGTAACAAGGCATGATGGATCCATGTTCTCATTCTGTTTACGCCAAATTCTGACTCTACCATTTGAATGTCTCAACAGAAATCGAGACTCATCAGACCAGGCAACATTTTTCCAGTCTTCAACTGTCCAATTTTGGTGAGCTCGTGCAAATTGTAGCCTCTTTTTCCTATTTGTAGTGGAGATGAGTGGTACCCGGTGGGGTCTTCTGCTGTTGTAGCCCATCTGCCTCAAGGTTGTGCGTGTTGTGGCTTCACAAATGCTTTGCTGCATACCTCGGTTGTAACGAGTGGTTATTTCAGTCAAAGTTGCTCTTCTATCAGCTTGAATCAGTCGGCCCATTCTCCTCTGACCTCTAGCATCAACAAGGCATTTTCGCCCACAGGACTGCCGCATACTGGATGTTTTTCCCTTTTCACACCATTCTTTGTAAACCCTAGAAATGGTTGTGCGTGAAAATCCCAGTAACTGAGCAGATTGTGAAATACTCAGACCGGCCCGTCTGGCACCAACAACCATGCCACGCTCAAAATTGCTTAAATCACCTTTCTTTCCCATTCTGACATTCAGTTTGGAGTTCAGGAGATTGTCTTGACCAGGACCACACCCCTAAATGCATTGAAGCAACTGCCATGTGATTGGTTGATTAGATAATTGCATTAATGAGAAATTGAACAGGTGTTCCTAATAATCCTTTAGGTGAGTGTATTTAGGAAAAGTTCAAAATATTTTTTTATGTAATAACATTTTTATCACAGTTTTACAGTATGTGTCTGGTCATGCTGTCAGTCTTTCACATGGCTGTCGGGTGGTTTAATCACTCCTGAGATTTGATATTGTTGAAATTCAACAGACACTGGACTGGAATGGCCACAATACACCTAGAAATCCTGATTAAATGAACATTTGGAATGGTCTTTTAGTTTTTTTCCGTGGCTGTATATATAGTTCAACCTTCACATGAAGAAAATTCTGCAGCCATCATTCACACACAGGCAATGCGCCACTGAGGGTAAACTTACAATCAATGATGGTGTTGTTTTTCCACATTGGATGTAATAACGTCAAATGCATTTTAATAGGACACACTTGATTTGAAGAAATGAAACTACATCAACTATATGTATGGTTTTCTCAATTAGCTTGTCCTTATGACTTTTCCTTGACTGGAACGTTTCAGAAATATGAAATAGATCACAGATAATATTTTGCAAGCAGTTTCCCCTCTCAGAAGCTGTATGTTATCATCTGTGCGCTGGCCTGGTAGAAGCAAAACCAACTTTAACTTGAGAAAGCTGAAGGCTTAGAGGATATTCTGTCAAAGAGGCTTCATTGCTTCTTTATGGCATCACTTCATACTGGCTTTCATGTTATTGATCAGTCTATTTGCTTTGTCGTTCTGACAAACTAAAACACATGAGCTCCTTTGTCATTACCGTATTAATAGAATCAAGCCTTCTTGTAATTCATAACAGCGTGTACACATGAACAGGCTTTTTGTGCTGAGATAGTGATCTTTTATGATTAATATTTTGTTTTATCTTCGAGTAAAAATTTGTGCTGCATGTTAACTAGGGGTGTAACGGTTCAAATAACTCACGGTTCGGTTTGTGTCACGGTTTCGGGGTCACGGTTTCGGTTCGGTTCGTGCTATGTTCAGGGAAAAGGGACTACTGACAAATAAAAATAAGAACAAATAATCAAGCTACAAGTAACAGCACCAATAAAACAACAGAGCAAAGCAGAAAATACGATACTGTATATACACCTTTTAAGGTAGAAACGGATTAAAGTAATCAAATAAAACATAACATTGCATATGTACAAATTAAATAAAGATAATTGAAGTTACAGAAGCTATTGAGTCACAAGCAGTGAGTGATTTCCTTGACTTTTAACAGACAGCAGGAATATGCTGCTGTCGCTTTAAGAGGAATGAAACGGATCCAGTACACTGATACTGTACACATGCGTTGTTTTTCGTCTGTTTCGTCCGATCACTTAAGACATAACCTACTATGTTTGTTAAGATACTCGACAAGAGGGGCATGTTGACCTACTTCGTGTGTGAATCTGTCCGTTTAAGCGCTTCAAAGACAACTCATATTTGCTCCATGTCCGAGACTTTCCTTATGCGCGCTTCGGATCTTCTCACAGTGCGCAAGTGAGTTTTCTTCTGCATCATCTTGCACTTAAATGATTAAATTGGCAAACAATGAGTGTAGTTTAAACAGCAACATGTGCTGTTCAGGTCTCACCTGCACTCGCGCGCTCACAACACCTGGGTGATGAAAGCATAAATGACTGGTCATATTACAGCATACGTCAATCCTATTGAAATTTGTCTACGTTATTTGATTTGTTGTAGGTATTAAATGTGTATCCATCGACAAACATACATTAGCTGAACTTTGTCTGTTTTACGCATTATAATTTCTAACAAACCATATTATAAATGCCTCGTCAGATTTAAGTTGCGTGCCGAACGGTTGGTGGAGAACTGTGCGGTTCAATTTTTACAGAGAATCGTTACACCCCTAATGTTAACCTATTCATGCATGAATTAGGACAACCACAGCGAAGACTTTTGCTATGGGTTTATTGCTCTCAAAACATGAAAAAGTGTAGTCGTTGATGTGCAACTATGCCCTTTTTTGTAATTTTAATGGCTTTTTAAATATTTTTGTACATAAAGCTTTATCATTTTAATGACTTTTTAACGAAATAATGTTGTTGTTTTTTAGAAAATATAATACTGTTAAATGGGGTTATGTCATATATTGCATAAAAGTGCAAGTAGAACATTATTTTAAACAATTCAGACTTTCAATTATTTGACAAAAAAATCATAATGCAATATGATGTTTTGTCATATCATAAGATCATAAAGATTGGTGTTGTATTTAAAATGGGATAAGAACACAGGTAAGCTTATGTACTTTAATAATAAACAGATCATTTCAGGATGTTGCACAGATATTTAAAATAACCTTGCATCAGAAAACAATTCACAACAAGCTGAACGATATTGCAAAATATGAAATGTACCAAAAGCAAACAATTTTCAAGTTAATTGTGTTTCTAGTGTCTTGTGTTAGTGGTTCTGTTTACTTTCTTCGTTTTCTCCTGAGGACAGCATTTATTCTTTTTCTGTACTTTTTCCACTCGGCGTGCTCGCCGGAGTTATAGAAGCTGAAAAAGAGATTTGCGAATCGCTATAAAACAATAAAGAGATGTTGTGAATCTACTGTTAGGGGACTGGAAAATGTCTAATAAACCAGGCCTGGTGTTTAAATCTTAATGGGAAATGTGATTATTGTGTGAGGAACTGAGAAAGATGTTTATTAATGCAAATGTTGGATTCTGTGTAGTTATGTGTAGCTTTTAATATACGAATGTCAACAATATGGAAATGTTATTAGAATGTTACATTCACGTTGTTTATGCCATATTCTAACCCTATCTGAATGCTGTGGCAGATATTGAGACCAAAGGCTCTGAACAAAAATAGTAAAAAAGCTAAAAAGCATCGAGTTGTAATTAATGGTCGACCGATATGGGTTTTTTGATGGCCGATACCGACATTGAGAAAGCAATGTGGCCGATAAAAGAAATGTAATTATAGTAAATGAGAAACATAAAAAAAGGTGTGAAACTAAATTAACATTTCTTTTGCATAATATTTATGCAATATTCTCTTAATTGTACAATGTTTAAAGGTGCAGTTTGTAGCAATTTTGCAGACAAAAATATACAAAAACCACTAGGCTAGTGTTATATATTTTGTTCATCTGAGTACTTACAATATCTCAAATGTTTCCAACTACTTGTAAATCGTGAGAAAATCGCCATTCTAAACAGTGACACGGGGCTGTGCAGTCGCCTGTCAATGGCGTCATATCCGCGTTACCCTTTGTTACCACCTTTACTGACGTAGAAACCGCATGACAACAGTGTCGTGGACAAATAAGCCACTAGCTTATGACAATAAATGTCACTTATTTATGGACCACAATTATTCGCAACATTTATAAAACTTTACCTCATCCGCTATCATGATTTCTCGTTGTTGTTTTGATCGTGCGCCCTCTAGCGGGGGTTTTTACAAACTGCACTTTAATGAGGTAACACTTCAATATTGACAATTAGTGCAGCTTTTTTGTTTAACTGTTTTACTGCTTCTTTAATCCAACAGAACATTATAGACAAAGTGTATAATTAATGACAAAACCAGAATGTAATTCCTTAATATTAATATACAGTTACTGTACAAACAAGTCGCATTAAGTTATTTTACTCCGTATGTTTCACTTTCTTAAATTAGGTCAAAGTTGAAAAAAAAACAATACTTGATTAACAAAGATTTATGTCTGTTTTTCTGTTTTGTCTCTGTGAAAACAATAAAAACCACGACAAAAAGCACAGCCTATATATTTGCTTAGTTAATGGCATGTAGCTTAGCATCAAAACAAAAACGTACACTCCAGTCCACATATTAAGTTATCATGGACAGTTCAAATAAAAATATATAGGAATGTAAACGTATTATTACGTAACATACAGTGTATGTGTGTCTGTCTCGTTCACCTCATGACATAGCCACACAGCTCTCATGCTGGGACTGGAGTGCTGGGGGAAACAGCATCTTGTTATCAAAAACAACACATATCTGAGGCAGAGTTTGTGAGGTAAAATGTTTCCGTTTGTTTTAATTATATTTGTATCCCCAATTGTAGTTACCGCTGGGCTGCGGATATGACACCTAACGGAAGTGTTTGAATAAGACCTTGCTGCATGCCGGAGTGTTAACTGTTACAAACAACACAACGTTACGTTAAAAAGGGAATGACGAATGGTTATTTCACTGTCTGTCAGACTCTGGCTTTGAGTGTTTGATTTCGTTCGGCGCCATGCAGGCCGGACGGCGTGTGGCACCGGTGTGATGCGGGAGCATTTTTAAAGCATTTGAAGCAGTCTGCTCGCAGGTTGTTCTCGCGGTGATTTGGTGTCGTGCGCCAACCGGTCTGTGAAGAGTAGCGTGGGGTCGAGTGTAGCCATCTTCCCAAGGAACAAAATGCTAATGCGCTAACGTGACCGAACCCAAGAATCTATCGGCCAAACAGAAAGATTTATCGGCGGATAATAAAAAAAAGTCCAAATATCGGCCGATAAATCGGCCTCGGCAATATATCGTTCGACCACTAGTAATTATTTAAGCTAGTGCAGACTGCAAAAATAACAAAAAACAATACAATATACATCTGCGGTCTTGAATTATCAACTGAAGGCGTGGTTTACAAATAAATGATTACAGTTTATAAACTGAAAGTCCAATTACAAAATCATAGGCAGATATTAAGTTTAGTGGCGCCTTTGGGGAGCTCCGTACACTCTCGTACGGTTAGATGAAAATACTGCAGCGTATACATGAAGTTACAACATTGGATCAGTGCTGTAAATGATAGAGTTGCTTGCGTCTTGCATCAGCCTGCCAAATCAGGATTTTATTTGTCACAATATCACTTATAATATCTGTGAAAGCATCTGCACTCATGCCAAGACTATTGTGTGCCGCTGTAATTTTTTTTTAAGTTGTCTCTTCAACAGAATGAAATCAAATGGAAACTCATTAGAAAGTTGGAGTGCTGGTGCTAATGAAGGGGGCGAGCCATATGCACGGTAATTACCAGCTGCTAGTGCACTCCCCTTGGCTAACTTTGAGGTAGAAATGGGCCATCCAGGCGTCTCTGGAGGACGGTAACGCTATTTGAAACGGTGCATGTTTCCTTGGTTGACTTCCAACACATGCTTATTCATGCAGTGTGGAGGAGAGAGAGCAGGCGGAGTGTAATCCAGGTGTACGCGTGTGTTTCTTTCAAACGCACATTTTTAGAGTTGATGATGTATGGTTTAGACACTAGCTGTATTTGAACAGTGCATGTTTAACATGGGCACATTATGTAATTTTAACAGGTGTTGAGTCTTTCATTGCAGTTTAAAGCCGCAATCTATGACTTTATTTGGTTAGAAATAGACCAAAATCAGTTGTGAAAGACCATAAAAATCACAATGGTTACCTTATGATAATGATTTATAAGTTGAGCTGTCGGGTATGATCTCGTGGGAGATTTCGTTATGACATTAAAAATAAGTATGTGGGGTTATCTACGAATTTATCACAGTTTCAAACAGTTCCAACAATTCCAATAAAGAGGCAAAATTTCTGGATTACAGCTTTAAATTGGATTTTTTGGCCCCACCCAAGAGAAAATTCCCACCTGAGTTGCCTGACCGGGATCCTGTGGTCATTTAATCTTCGGTGTAATCAGTCATCTCTGAGTTCACGAGAAGTTGGCACGAAAATAATTTAAAAAATCTCTCCTGACTTAGTGCCGCAGGGCTGCTGTTTGACATTTTTACAGGTAATGAACATTTGGCTATTTGGCACAAGGAATGTTTGTTTCAGAGAACTGAAATGAATAGCCTCGGCAATTTTTTTATTTAAATACAGGTGTGAATTCCCTAAATTAGCATGTAAAGGATTCATAGGTCACTTCCCAGTTCATGATACTGATTACCATAGCATGGATGCCAACACTTTAATATCATGTATTAATAGAGCTTCCCCAATATTAGATTACACGGTAACTAGATAATTCATGATAACAATATTACTAAGATCTATATCAAGATGTTTAAAATTATTTTGTGTTTACTTTTATTTTGGCCATTGAATCACACTCTGAATAAAAGTCTAGGGAAGCATGGAGATTAGCGGCGTCCGAAATCGCATACTGTGACAGTATGCACTGAATTTGAATATGTACCTACCTATCGACCGTTAAAACAGTAAGTCTATATAGTATAAGTGAGAGTAGTATGAATACCGTTCGGACATACTGCATGTCATGTGACCCGTATGCTCTTTGACCTATGATGTGTTAACAACAACCTATACGTAGGCGTTGATGAAAACATCATGGATTTTCAGCCAGAAACGACAATGCATTACAATATTATCATATGTGTAGTATACTGTACACAATGTCAAGATTCACGGTTATTGTTAAAATTTTAACACCCCTATGTATTAACATGTAATATTAGGCAAAGTAATATTTTCGCAAATATTGATTTATTAGAACACCTTCATCACTATAATATGTAAATGTATTTTTGGCCAGTCATGCAAATGTTTCCCCCGAAAAACGATTTTTGACTGAATAGTGGTGCGGTTTCGTTTGGGCAAAATATGTCCATGGTATTAAACGGCTACAAATATAGCTGGGACTTTTTCCAGTGTTGATGATTACATAATCCCACGTGACCGAGATAGGATACAGAATTATGGGACCTTCAAAATCTATTGGCACATAAGTTTTCAAGACACAAACTCAGAGTGCCAGAAAACGTTTGGGTCTATAAGTTCATCTTCATTTTTACTCCTAAAACAAGTGAAGGGTTTCTGAAAAATGATGTATAGTTTATGGTCTGGCTAATTGTACAAAAAAAGTTGTGTTTTTAAAACGCGTTATGTAAAGACAAATGTACAGTATGCACCAAAGTGAATGAATGTGTTTTTTCTTATCTTATCACTCCCTCTTGCTTTCCATATAACTGGTTATGTATTTGTTTTAGCAAATGTCAGATGTGGCATTAACATTTAGAACTAACTGTGTTTTGTGTGCACTAGTGTTTTATGTATTTTTGATATGTGTTGTTTCATAAAGCATATAGTTGGCAGCACTATCATTTTATATGGACTGCAAAAAAATTCTTAAGAATGAATCTACAGTCATCTGGTAATTATTGAAAATAAAGCCCAACTATATGATCCAGTATTTGAACAGCACGTTTTCCAGTTCCACATGATGACAGTGAATTACAGAGCAATTATTATGAGTTTACAATACCCATGTTGCCAGATTCATTATGGAAATTAATTTCCATGAATTTACAGATCTGACATCAGGTACAAATCAAGCGAGGTCTAATGTTGGTAAACAATACTGTCGTGATGGAATAAAATGTCAACCGGAACAGATTTTTCTATTCCGTGGATACCGCAGTATGTAAATAAGTGGGCGTGGCAAACTCACATGCAGCACTCCTGCATGTCAAACAGATGGAAGTAAAGATTAACAGATCAGGAGGATCCACAAACAAATAAATCAAATTAAAGTGAAGCAGGTTTTCGGTTATACCTCCCACCCCCAAATCAAGCCATAGTTTTAAAAGGCTCAGCCGATTGCGAATGCCTCGACAGAGTAACGTGACCTGAACGTTTGACCCATGCATCTGTCATCGCCTGCAAAATGGATTTGTGCTTTTCCACAATCAGGATATCTCCGAGCAAGTATCACATAAGCCTCTCGTAGGATAATCTTACCTGGAAAAAGAGAGTTGCAGTTTGAAATTGCACAAGGTGATTATGCTGATTAGTATGCTGCTGCATCTGTCCCTGTCTTCCCCAGTCAGATCCCACCCTTAGCTGCAAATTTAGGCCAAATTTATTGAGGCAAGGTTAGAGGAAAATGACATTTTTATCAACAGGTCCATTTTCGGGAATCTTCAGAGAGATAGGTTAAAGCAATGAAACGGGATATTAGACCTGGTTCGGATAAGAATCAGGACTCATTCTTTTCTATATTATACTGTCCTTCGTTACTAAGATAGTGTGTTAACAAATCGGCAACATGTCAGCGTTTGCTCTCTTTAGCATTGCTGATTTTTGTGTCTTTTTATTTTCTTGAAAGCTTTTGAAGGGTAGATGTATTGAAATATGCCCGTAAAATGAATGTATATTTTAAATATACATAACATGTTTTAGTAAAATCATTTGTAGAATTTTATTGTGCATGGAATAATTGCATCATAGGAAAACACTGTAATGAACATAAGATATCATTCAACAGAAAACCTCTTTCTTTGAAGATAATCATATACATATTTCCCTCTAACTGTATGGTATTAAAAAGTCTCTCATAGAGAAATGATTATCGCAGTCGTCCATCATATATAGTGCACTACATTTTCTCTTTTGACTAGTGGGGTTTTCTCTAGGGATGTCAATATTTAAATGAGAAAATAAGCAACAGTAAAAAATAGAATAAAATAAAGGCGAGATGAAATGAAGTAAAATAAAGCAAAATAAAATATAATAATATATTATATTATATTATATTATATTATAAAGCAAAATAAAATAAAATAAAGGCTAAATAAAATAAAGGCAAAAGAAAAGGAAAGCAAATATCACAAAATATAAATATCAATGTGTTTTTAAGTAACACTATTCAACAGCTTTTGTCTCTATCGCCATGTCTGTTTGAAACATAAAATTGCAAGTTACTTTGTTTTACGTACACTGTAAAAAAAAAACCCGTAAAAAAACGGTCAAATGACTGGCAGCAGCGGCTGCCAGACAAAAACCGTAAAATTAAAGTCAAATATCTTAATTCCAATAACGTGCAAAAACAATAACATTACTGATTTTTTTCCTTAAAGGGTTGTGGATAAATTCTGTTATTTTACTGATTTTTCCCAGATTATTACGATCAAACACCTTAAATAAAGCAACAGCGCTAAATTTCTCGTTAGAGTCTGGGGACCATAGTCATGTGGCATAAAAATCTAAACCTTTTTCATGTGATCCTTATGTACCACATAAATGTGAGGAACATGGGACATTTGATTTTTGGAATTAAAATTGATCTAAAAAAAATACTGTTAGCATGTAGGTTATTAAAAAAAAGAAATCTCTTTTGTATGTTCTACATTTTTTTAAAGTTACTTCTCATAAGTGTGTAATACAGCATGAGCTTGTCTTGGAGAGCTGGTAAATTTGAGCTTAAACCTGTTTGTTTTAAATTCCATTTTCCAACAGTAATAACTGATGAAGCACATTCATTAATTCTTTCATTCATTCATTCTTTAGATCAAGCATTGCAGCATTGTTAACGGAAAGAACATGCACCAACAGAAGGAGAAATTCATTACTAGTAAGTATCAGCTGCACTATAAAACCAACGTTATTACTACTATGGAAATGCAATATGCATTTCATGGAATTCTTGCACTCCCAAGAGTCATTACAACACATTTTGCTTTGTGAGTGTTTCAGTAACCAGAAATCAACTTTACCGCTCCAACTGCTTTGCCTGCAATTAGCCACTTACCTCAAATAAGTTTATGATCTTCAAGTACCGTACGTGTGTCTGTTTTCCACAGCATATATCAAATTACCATTGAGTATTACCCTGTAAGACAATGACTGGTGGAAGTGGAAATGTGGGGAACCCATTAATAGTTCATATAGAATTACCATATTCTGAGAGAATTACTTAATTAATGGCAACATTAGGGTATCTCCATAAAAGCAGTAGTAATAGTAGTAGTAAATAAAAAGAAAGGTGCACAGCTTGATTATTGTGATGGTCTATTGCGTATATGACTGTTTATTAGTAATTACTTCATAGTTATTTATGTAGAACCTGCATTAGTAGATCACTCTTAAGGAGAAATGAGAGAATTCAAAAGTTATTGATTAGTTAACTGTTACTTAACACAATTATAAAATGCTACTACATACTGATTAGTTAAAACATCTTAGTAGTTAATAGCGCAGAGGGCAGTATTAATGAAGAATGACCTATCAGTTCTGCAGTAATTCCTTGTTAGTTACCCATTAAGTAAGAAACAGTATTCTAAAGTGTTACCAACGTTATAAATTTTAAAAGCTTAGTGCATACAGAAATAAAATAATATTTTTTTCTCTCTGTTGTGCCATCACTGATGTGTGTTACTCTCACACAGTTTTTAAACATTACATTGACTGTCATGAAAATGGTGAAAGAACCCAGTTGCAGGCAGCGGGGATGAAGGGGTTAACAGAAAGCTTTATTTAACAGAAAATAAACACAAAACAAAGACCCACAATGGGGTAAATCAAGAAAACAGGAAACAACTCAAACAGAACATAGACTGACTAAAACTGGACTAAACTGAGAAACACTTGACAAACTATAACTAAACACTAAAAGACTTACTTGACTAGACTCACAATACAACAGGAACAGGCAATAATACTAACGCTGGACGAGAACAAGACAGCACATAGTAGTGTTGTCACGATACTGGAATTTCTAACTTCGATTCAATACCTAAAAAAATATCGATATTCGATACCATTTTCGATACCACGGGGAATAAACTGCCATAGCAATAAGGCCCTAATAAGCAATAGCAATATAGGCCTTTTTAAATTTTATTTGAAGTTAAATTGAACAAGACTAGACAATGAGGTATATATTTTTACATTATTTATTAATTGTTAATCTAATGTTAATTTTACGAATACATTTACTATTTAAAATCAAAGTTGTATTTGTCAGTATTAATGGACCAGACCCTGTTGAAAAAACCAGCCTATGCTGGTTTGGTATGTTTTGATGCTGGTTTGCTGGTTTGCTGGTTTAAACTGTTCATGTGCTGGTTTAAGATGGTCATATGCTGATTTAAGATGGTTCTTAGCTGGTTTAAGATCAAACCAGCATCGATCAAAACATACCTTACCCAGCATATACTGGATTTTTCAACAGGGGAGCTTACATAAATAGTTGTATTTTTTAACTAACATTTAAAAGAGATTAATAAATACTTCAACAAATGTATTGCTCATTCATTGTTCGTTAATGTTAGTTAATAGCCTACATTTTTATTTGGCTAAATTGGCTTTTATTCACATAGGCCCATACTGTAATCATTGATCAGCGCACATATAGACAGAAACGCAAACTTAAACGCAAGAACTGTTGCAGAGACTCCGCATTCTTTCTAACATTAACAACTTTTAACACAGCGAATGAGATGAGTGGATGAAATGCATTGAACAGCGCACATACATAGAGCGCTATGGTAAACACTGGAGTGCAAACGTGTATCACACGCGAGAACTGTTGCGGAGACTTCACTCGCACCAGCATTATTTCAAACATCAATTAACCAGAGCGAACGAGACGAGTGGATGAAATCATTGATGAGCGCACATAAAGACAGAAACCGTGCATTAAACATGAGAACTGTTGCGGAGACTCTGTACTAACATAAACAACATATAACCAGGGCGAATGAAACGAGTGGATAAAATTATTGATCAGCGCACATACATGGATCGCTATGGTAAACACGGGAAGCGTAACGAGCGTGCACCACGCCAGATGTGTTACTGAGACTGGCCATCTTTTCTAACATTAACACTATTTAACTGCCACAAACGAGTCAAGTCTGTGAGAGGAGGCGGGGCTCTGTTGTTATGCGTTCACGTGCAGTGTGTGTTAACTCACTGTCGGAAAAGAGAAAGAGAGCGGGAACGCGCAGCTGATATCGATACGTGGGACATGGGTATTGGAACCGTTTCAGATTCTTCAGTATCGATACTTATCGAAATATCGATATTTTTGACACACTAGACATATGGACGCACCAAACACAATGACCGAACACAGGACAAAGAATACAAGAGGGTATATATAGGTAAGACAAACAAGGGATAAGACACAGGGCAGGTGTGGGTAATCAAACACTTAGGGAAAGATAAGTAGGAAACGAGATGGCGGGAACAGAGACGAGACACTGGAAGAACGCTATATTATTGTCAAAAGACAATAATATGTTTCTCTCCACACATAACCAAAGAGCTTTGTCATGACTCTGCTACAGGACCAAGAAAAACATACATAAATGAAGCAGAGCCATGACAGAAGCCCCCCCTTTAATGAGCACCTCCAGGTGCTCACAAGGGGTAGACGGACGAGACAGACGGCGACTGAGACAGTGACAAAAACCAGACAAACATGGTGAACAGACAAGGGGCAGACAAGGACAACAAGACTACAGGATTGGGGTGGAGAACAAAAATAACAAACAATGGGAGGGGGGTGGGGCAAAACAAGGCATAGGGGGCAGTCCATGGGGGTGGGGAGATAGTCCCAGTCCCCGGCTGCGCTCGAGGGCGCGGAGTCCTGGGGGACTTAGGGGGAGTCCTGGGGGGAACAGTCTTTGCCCTGGGAGTTTCCCAGGGTCGGCGCTCGGACTACGGCTGGAAGGCCGCTGGACAGGGCTTGACGCCGGCTGGAAGGCCGGCTGGATCACCGGACTGGACCGCCGGCCGGACACCGGACTGGACGCCGGCGCACCGGACTGGATGCCGGCTGCACGGCGTGGACGCTCCTCCGCTGTGCGCTCTCCCTCCTTCTCCGCACCACCGGATCCAAAGCCGACCTTGGCGAATCCGTGGGGACCGGAGGGAGTTCCGCAGCGGAGGAATCAGCCGACGTCATCCCCGGATCCCCTCCCTCCCGCTCGCTCCCGGCGCCACCAGAGTGAACGGGGACCGTGGAGCTCAAGCCGGAGGGTACCGAGTCCCCCGGGGCAGCGGCAGTCAGGTCGAGGCCCTCCGGCGTGATCGACCGCGAGGTGGAAGTCCCACGTGGAACCCCACCCCCGGGATCGTCCCGGTTGGCCACGAACCTGACCATTGCCACGAACCCTAGGGGACCCAGCAGCCTCTTCTCAGACGGGGTGAGGCGCTGAGTGAGGCAGCAGTTGAAGATCGTCTTCAACTCTGCCTCGTTGAACTCAGCCGTCTCAGCCACCGCCGAGAATGCCCCGGCGAACTCCCGATTCCCGTAGTTCCCCTGGCGGAAACCTAGCAGCAAGCGGGCTTGAGCGGACCGTGAGGACGACGCCGTGCCGTCCATCTTGCTGCCCGCTGGGTTCTGATTGGGGTCGGTCATTCTGTCATGAAATGGTGAAAGAACCCAGTTGCAGGCAGCGGGGATGAAGGGGTTAACAGAAAGCTTTATTTAACAGAAAATAAACACAAAACAAAGACCCACGATGGGGTAAATCAAGAAAACAGGAAACAACTCAAACAGAACATAGACTGACTAAAACTGGACTAAACTGAGAAACACTTGACAAACTATAACTAAACACTAAAAGACTTACTTGACTAGACTCACAATACAACAGGAACAGGCAATAATACTAACGCTGGACGAGAACAAGACAGCACATAGCACACGCACCAAACACAATGACCGAACACAGGACAAAGAAACAAGAGGGTATATATAGGTAAGACAAACAAGGGATAACGACACAGGGCAGGTGTGGGTAATCAAACACTTAGGGAAAGATAACGAGGAAACGAGATGGCGGGAACAGAGACGAGACACTGGAAAGAACGCATATTATTGTCAAAAGAATAATAATATGTTTCTCTCCACACATAACCAAAGACTTTGTCATGACTCTGCCACAGGACCAAGAAAAACATAACAAAATGAAGCAGAGCCATGACAATTGACATTGTAAAATAAAGCTTGTTGTAAACATTACTTGAGGACAGTCTATCAACAGAATAAGTCAAGTTGTTTTGGTTTGCTTTATTACACATTTTCATATAACGTTCATATAAGTTCCAAGTTAATGAACAAATTAATAATAAAGACTTGCATTGTTAGAAATGGTTTCATTAACTTGATCCAACATTCTTGGCTTTCTGGGAATTTTAAAAGGATATAACCACATTTGTTAATTAACACTGCAACAGCTGACATAGTACTCTTTTTTCATGTTGCCAGAATGTCTCAATGTCAAGTGTTGTTACAATGTAAATAAAAAAAATAAGCTTGTTTAAAAGGTAAGAAAATTAAATAATGTGTGTGTTCTTTTTTTTATGCCCAGATGCACCAAGGATTAAGCTGATTATTGGCAGTTTGGAGGATTGCTCTTTATATGTCACTTCTGGTACAGAATCATTGACATTTTGATATTTGTAATATATTTATTTTATTATAGTTTTATGTTTATTTTTACTAATAATACACTTGTTAAGCTGTGGTTCTGAATTAAAAGACTGTATGGAGCTCCCAGGTGTCAGGTAGAATATTTTGGAAAACTGGTTTGGGAAATACAAGCTAAAACAGCACAATTTGTTATTTTCTTCACCTGTTTCAAAGGTAAAATCATTACACAATAGTAATACTAATAGAATAAATGCCATTCTTATTTCATCATTTACTTCTGGGAGCTCTAAAGTACGGTTTATAAAGAATCCAAATTTACATCTGAATACGTTAAAACTGTTTTACAATCAATAGTGAAAATATTGACTAAATATTACGAATTTGACTAAACGTTTTACTGTTAATAAGTACACAAGTTTAAATGTTTGTGTTTTATAACGAAATCATTACATTTTAAATAATACAATTGTTGCAATTTAAAGTTTGAAATTATTTGAATCAATTAAACTGTATTTTTACTTGACTTTTTGTCTACCTGAATACATTTTTTAAATTACAATCTTGAACATGTCTTTCAATTTACAATTTTTTTAAGGTGTTTGATCGTAATAATCTGGGAAAAATCTGTAAAATAGCAGATTTTCTCTGCATAATTTTTAGCGCTGTTGCTTTATTTAAGGTGTTAGACTGTAATAATCTGGGAAAAGTCTGTAAAATAATAGGTTTTCTCTGTAGAACTATTAGCGCTGTAGCTTTATTAAACGTTTTTGACTGTAATAATCTGGGAAAAATCTGTAAAATAATAGATTTTCTCTGTAGAACTATTAGCGCTGTATCTTTATTAAACGTTTTTGACCGTAATAATCTGGGAAAAATCTGTAAAATATTAGATTTTCTCTGTAGAACTATTAGCGCTGTTGCTTTATTTAAGGTGTTTGACCGTAATAATCTGGGAAAAATCTGTAAAATAATAGATTTTCTCTGTAGAACTATTAGCGCTGTTGCTTTATTAAAGGTGTATGACCGTAATAATCTGGGAAAAATCTGTAAATTATTAGATTTTCTCTGTAGAACTAATAGTGCTGTTGCTTTATTAAACGCTTTTGACCGTAATAATCTGGGAAAAATCTGTAAAATAATAGATTTTTTCTGTAGAACTA